>NC_055698.1:18473246-19673246 GCF_017639745.1 Melanotaenia boesemani | reverse complement strand
CTGCTCCATCCTCACCAGGTTTAGCAGCAGCATACACAAACAAGCGTTCCCTCTTCAGGTCCAACAATATAGAGGCGAATATTGGCCCTTCTCTTAGTACAAGGGCCTATATAAAGTACACAGGTGCAATAAAGATATCATACTCCCGCTCAACAATGAGCAAAATCATTAAATGATTGAATCATTAAATGAAATTCATTAAATAAGTGAAATTTCGAGCAAAAAGTATCGGTATCAGTATCGGCGATACTTGCCCTGGATTTACTTCTTATCAGATCGATACCAAAATACCTTATCGCCCAGCCCTATAGTATAGAACCACAGCAACCAAAAAGGCAATCAAAAAAGGATTTGTTGTACTCGGGTGGGATGTGGGTTATTCTATGTGGAGTCGCAACAGAAATTTTTATTTCTGTTTTATATCTTTGAATGCATGCATTAATCACTGCATTTCAGAGCTTTCATGGATGAAGCAACTCAGCATTTTATTAAATCTTATAATTTATTACAATGCGCGCACATCTCTGACCTGAGCTGCAAAGTTGAGAGGCCTGCATGGTATGTTAAGTAATCACTCTTTGGAAGGCAATGAAAAGATTTTGCTTGTTCAGTCAGATGTTACCTGAAAACTAATGCTGTCTTTCAAAGTCTTGCTCATTTTTTACATAATTCTAAGATCATGCTGTCATTTCCATTTGTAGTAGCAATAATGTTTCCTGTGTAGTAATGGTTGCATTTGGAAGATGGCAGCACTCGGTTGATACTGAGGAAAGATTGCTGTTTTATTTTTAAACAGAAAAATTATATTGTGACTACAGACTGTTTTATAAGGACAAATATTTAGCAATCCTGACCAAATTTACTTAATGCTGATATTGTAACTTTTACTAAAATCTTATTTATACAGGACTTTGAGGTTGAACTATAGGTCAGATATTTTTGCTAAATATTATGACAGATCATAATATGTAGATTTTACAATAAAATTAGCATGTATAAGCAGGTTTTTGATGTGTGGGCACAACTACATAAGCCAGACAACTATTTCATTTCCCATCGTATGTGGCGGCATGTTTATCCTCTGTGCTCTGGGGGTTTCATTGTAATAACAGCTGCTCCAGAAGCAACCATTATCCCCCAGGCCATAAACTTGTAATACAAGGCAACATGCGAAGCATTAAATTCTACTCTACAGGCTTTGTTGGACTATTCTCTGAAAATCATAACTTTCTGACATAATTGGAGATGTTTAACATTTCTGAGTAGAAATTGGACATTTGCACACACAGCAGGACTGAGAACGAGCCATACCTTTCTTGCAGATGGGTAAACCCTCTGTTTGTCCACAAGTTGTTTTAAAGGAGTCAGTTTTAAAGGCGCGACTGGGATAATTCTGCAAGTAAATATTCTGTATTTTGTGAAGCAAAAGTGAGCTGTCCTCATATTTGTAGCCCTGATATAGCAGCTAAGTGGAAATTAGCTAGTAAATGCCTTTGAATAATTAGATGCATTACTAAATGCAGATTGAAAAGTTTGCTATTGCTTTGATAGCATTAACAGTACTTATTATTATTATTATTATTATTATTATTATTATTATTATTATTATTATTATTATTATTGTAGTTGTTGTTGTTGTTGTTCGTTTATTTTCTACCAGTAAAAATGGAGTATAAAAATAAACTGTCCAACAGGCTACAATGCAAATATACAAAAAACACAGATTTAACATGCACACAGTACCCAGTCATCAGTGTGTGAGTATGAAATTTTGAATTTGGTTTTGAATGTGGACATAGTTGTAATGAGCCTCAGTACACAGCTTGCTCTATTGAGCAGCATGTATTAGTTTGGTTTTGTGCTTTAAGCACTTTTTTTATGCAGCATTGAGTGTGTTTTAAGTAATAAAGCATTGTAACATCTGAGCTGATAGATGAAATTTTCCGCTATGAATGATTTGGTTGAGGAAATAGCTAAGAGGGGGGGAGTTGTCATCCTAGCAAATAAAAACTTGAAAAATCAGGTCTGCAGATATAATTTCCAGATTTGTGCCTAAGCTATCTGCCTTCAATCTCTGCATCAGTCGGGAAAGATTGTTTCCATAAATTTTCTTTTGTGCGCTAAAATGGAAATAAAGGCATTTTTGTCATTTATTTCTTTGTTATTCTCTCTGTATGAAATTAATCAAGCATATGCATGATTAACTATAATTTTCACTAAACAATCCTCTAAGCATCTCTCAGTCATTATCCCTAAATATGACAGAGTGTTAACATTCATGAGGGAAAAACAAAGAAACTGGCGCCGCAGAGTGTAAGAACAGAGATATGACTGGACACTAATGAAGATGTATGTTGCCAATACAAACCACTGTGTGTATATACGAGTGCGTATCTGAATACTTTGAGAGAATGGACTTCATTGCCTTCTAAATTACCTCTAGAATGGTTTGATAAATGCAAGTAGAAAAAAATAAATTACACTTGTCAGTTACAATTTATTCAACTGCTAAAACCTCTATTGCTCTATCATCCACATCATGTCTGTGAATTTTGCTCCCCTTAGAACATCCGTCTGATTCATAAATGATCTCCTGCTGCCTGTTATCACCTGGTTGAGCTACAGTAGCTTTAAACTGTCTATAAATTAAATTTATCAGCTGTTAGAAACAAAATGTGAGTGCACACAGTTTTTTTAATGTGTGCTTGTGGAGCATATTCCTCTGCTAACATTCTTCCTTTTGTCCATTCACTTTTCTTAGAACCTCTGACCTTTATGTGAATAACAGCCTGAGGCAAAACTTGACTGTTTTTCTCCAAGAAAGTCAAAATTCAACAGAAACTTTCTCAGACATGTTGCCCTATTTTTGAAAAAATATAAAGTCACTTGCATTCAAACATCAACATCTTGATGGTAAAGAAGTTCCGATTGAAAAAAATAGAGTTCCACAGAAATAATAATACTAAGATGAGACGTAACTAAACTTGTCTGTCTGATTAGAGCAGCATTTCCAAAAGCCACACCAACTTAATATTCATGTGGCGAGAACCTTAATCAGCCACAGGAATTATGACTCTTTAGTGGGAGAATTAAATCACTTGATAACCTTTGAGAAGAGGAAGAGGTGCATTAAGGATGACAAAGACTAATCAGGCGGGTTTTAAGGGTACTTGATCAATGCATGTGTTCGAAGTGAAGCTCTTTTCATTGACCTTACTGGAAGACATCATGGGCTTAAGGAAAGGTGGTTGAAGAACTTCGGAAGAGCTTAGGAAAAGGTAACCACAATGGCAATGTCCCACTCACCTAAGCTGTGACATGGGTGAAATAGATATAAATATTTAGGAAAACGTGTTTGTTGTATTTAACTGCATGAAGCATGAAATGTATTTCGTTCTTTCATCTTTTTATTGGATCTTTAAGTAAAATCTAAGCATCAACATTGGACTGACTTTTACTGGCTGGAAAGAGCTCAGATAAGAGACAGGATGCAAGATGGATATCAAATTAGCCTTTATTAGGGAGCGCCAAAGTGCAAAAATCGGCCAAAGTTCCCCAGTGCTGCTTTAGAGTCCATACTGATATTTATTTCATTACGTATAATATGATCATTCAAGACAACAAAAAATCCATTTTAGTTGTTTTTTGTGCCACCTCCCCTTTTTTAAAACTGCATTTTATGATCATAAAATAAAAACTTAGCAGTTAAGATCATTTTAATATATTGTCCCACAAGCAGATTATACAACTTGCTATATCCTAACCTTTATTACCATCCAACATGGTATATGTCTATATACAATTTCATAGTGAAATTAAAAAAAAAAAAAAAAAAAACAACACAAGGAGCAAAAATACTTTGTTGCCAATTTCTGGTTTTATTTTACTTATTAGAGTTAAGCTTTTAGCTTTCCCTTCATTTTAAGATTTAATGACAATGATACTTTTATCAGGCTGTTAACAAATGACAAGTAGGTTAAACTTGTGCTTGTCGAATTGTAAAACAGGTCATAACAAATCTCTTTTAATGTGCCACTCCCGAATTTTAACCAAGAGAATTTTTGTTGTTTATGGCAACAAAAAGGCCCCTAATTCCAACAAATCTGCAGTATTCACTGCAATTTTGCAGTATCCATTGATAACAGTGATGATAGCTTTGATTCGTTTTAGAAGATAGGTACAAAAACACTCTTATTTATCACTAAGTGTTCATTGAGCTCGGGACACGGACTAGCAGGAAGTTTTGCAACACATGCAATAACATCTGCAGGAGTTAATATCTTAAAATGAAAAAGCCATGCCACATGGATGCAAGGTTTAATTTAGGTAAGTCAAAACTTCCTCTGCCTGCTCTCTGGTCAATATAAATAAAGTAGAAATGTTCTCACATTTTTTTGTTCAGTTTTGTTTAGAATTTTGTTCAATGTTGTTTGCATATTTTCTGGCTTTACTTGATATTTTTATTTATTTGCACTTTTTTAAAAAAGTCACAGTGTGATTTTAAAGTCTCCTGGAGGTGCACCGAAAAGAGGAAAGATAAGTAAATGTTTACTTTTGTAGAAATCTGCTTTTCTGCTCAGAGCAATTTTACATGCGTTTAAAAGGCACAAAATGTAGCCAAGTAAGGAGAAGAAAAGTAGGTCTGCTGTGCTGCAATGCTTCTTAAAAGAGAGAGAGAGAGAGAGAGAAAGAAAAGCTGATGGGGCAGAAATGGCAGCACTCTGATCCATATTCATATTTCCATTCATTTAACCAAGAACTCTCCTCAACTGTTGATTCATTTTAAAGAATCATTTGCTCGTTTTCAGGAGTGTGCTTAGTTGGTTTCTTTTGCATATTTATGCAGTTCCTTTGAGGGGTTTTCCTTAGGCTGTTTGAGTCAGTTGGGGTGGTTTGTGTAGAAATTCTCTTACACACTCCTGCGGAAATTACACATTCAGTTTTAAAAGCTCATTTTTCATTAACCTTTATTTGTCTGGGTTAAGCTGGCTGAGTAGAAGAAAGCTGTTTTTCATTACTTTCCATTTATGCAGCAGTAAACTCCATAAAAGAAACCTTCAGACAGATTTGTTTTAAACAGTTCATTTATTTCTAGTTTCACACCTTTCTAAAGCAGCTAAACCCACAGCTTTGTCCATTTCTTGTGTGCGTGTGTTTTGTTTTGTTTTGTTTAAGTGCATCACTTCAGCATGCAGATTAATCTAAAGTTCAACTCTCCTCTTTTATGTGCAGGCAAATGTGTGATTTCAGTATTATAAATTATGTAAATATGGCAGCTGCATGCTGAAAAACAAAACTAACATACCCATTTTGCTCAGTTTAAAAGACGTGCAGCTTAAACACCCAAGAAAGCCAGTTATTCTTCTCTGAAAAATCCTGATGATTCATCATAAATCAAGATGCTGTTGGAGCCTCCAAAAGGAAACAGCAGCAGCAGCAGTAACCTCAGAGCTTTCTCCTCCAAGCAGATCAATATCACTGTAATGAATTGTACTCAAACACACACAGGTATTTTTCATTATTACTGCACTGTGTTGCCTTTTGAAGTGTAACAGAGTATACTGGAGAGCTAATTTAGCAACACTGATGGGAAGAAAAAGCGAACAAAGAACATTTTAAAGGGTGATCTCAACTGATTTCAGCCTCAGCTTGTGCAAGGTTAAAAGGAAAAAGATGGAGAGGCTTGGGTGTGTGTCTGTACGTATGTTTTTGTGTGTATCAGCAGTGTGTGCAGGTGTGTTCTCACAGGTATGTGTGTGTGAGGGGCTCGGGGGGATGTAGCAGCAGTTTCCTGCTTCTCTCCGTCGCTCCCTGAGAAATCAATTCCAGATGCTGCAGAGCTTCTCTCCTCCCATCGCTTTCACCTTTTTATAAGACTTTTCTCCTGAAATTCATTACACCTCTTCATCTCTTCCTTACATTTGGAAAAATGCAGTAAACAATAATTTCACATATTATTTCACAAACATACTTTGTCACTGATCTAAAGATTTAAAAACAAGATGCCAACAGGCCTCAGGTAATACCATGCAGAAGAAGTTTGCCTTACCAGAACATCTGCGAGGCTTACAGTCTCTACATGATTTTAAACGAAACTTGAAAACCTATCTTTTTAAAAAAGCTTTTTGCTAACCAGCACATTGCTAGTTTTTAAACTTTTATCTTGGTTTAATATTTGTGAACGATAGCAGTGAAATTTAATAGTTGTTCTTTTATCCTTTACACTGTTTATTATATTTTTATGATTTGTTTTGTGTGTTACTAAAATCCTTTGTAGCACTTTGAGATTCCTTGGAATGTAAAGTGCGTTACAAATAAAATTTATTATTATTATTATTATTATATGAATGAAGATGAAAGTACACCTGCTTTCAAGTATTAGGTTTTACATTCCAGAACATACAATCGAAATAATCTGGTCATTGCTGGTCTTAGAATTGGGTGAAAACAAACTCAAATGATGATGCAAACACTTTAAAAACTAAGCCAAATTGTAGAAGCAGTGTATGACAAACTGGATACTCTTACTGCAACCATAAGATGATTAATGGCAGCCAGATGCTGCTAATTAAACACACTTAACTAACTGATCATCAGCAAGTATGAACTTTGCTTGACAGCTAAAGCTGGGTAAAAGCTCATGCAACAGGACAACAATCAAATTTTGAAAGCAAATGAAAATCACCTGCCCAGAACAATTGTTTTATTTTTTTTTTTTAAATAAACTAGCATTAAGTGGCATCACAATATAGAACTGTCTAAATTTTAAAAATGAAAAATAAGTTTACTAGAGCACTCAGATTCTTGCAACAGTCTTTTTCAGACTAGAATATTCTGCAAATACTTTGTTAGATTTTATGTAAAAATCAAAGACAAGGCATCCTGCATGCATCCATACACGTTCCCGGCCAATCAATCAGCTCTAAAACTCCAACAACTGTGTGAGAGCTTAGTTCGTTCATAGATTTGCACATTTTTCACTTGTTATTTGTGAATCATTTGACCATTTATTAAACAAAAATTTTAAACACACAAGCAAACTAAGTTAAGTGATACAGTAGTAAAGTAGTAAAGGTTATAAATATCACAGTAAGAGCTAAAGAAACTTGAGGTAAATCTGAGCTCTGCCTTTAACTAATTTTCTTTGGAATGATTTTTCAGCACATCCTTGTCCCTAAGCTGGCTAACAAACTGTTCCCAAGCCGACTGAGAAACTGTAACTTTGGCTTAACTGGCAACAAAACAGCTGACACAACGACACACAGGTACACACAAACACAACGCTTTATTATCGGTCCACCAGGGATCTAAAATGCTTACAGGACACACTGAAGTCCTTAATGACTCAAGGACTGAGTGTGTGTTTGAACACAAACAATTTTTGAATCTGCATGCCCACAAGGTCTTTACAGTGTGTGTTTCTGTGCTCCTAAGTATTAACTTAGTTGCATGCAGGTGTGGTGTCTATGATTGCCAGACACAAGCACATACATGTACGTGTGTGTGTGCATGTGTGTGTGTGGAGATCAATAATGCTATAGCTGTAATAAGATGGCTAGGCTGTTGTGACAGTATTGCATCTATCTCTAGAGAACAGAGAATGTGTTGTGTAATGTACCTCGACAGCAAAATTCAGGAGTTGTTTCCTAAACACACATACACATACACACACACAGTGCTATTGTTTTAAAATGTGATCCTTACTTGAATTAATACTCACCACAAAGCTGAAACTATTACAACATCAGAATACAATCAGGCTGTGAGTTTATAAGAGTCCAAAAATTAAGATTATGATCCAAAATCTGAAACTACCAATAAAGGCACACTAAAATCCCCATGAGTAAAACCCAAGGTTGAAGAAGAAATCATTCGACCTTTACTGTAAATGATGACTTAAGGTTTATCCAGTGGAAGAAATAATTCACTAATACTCTGTCATTGGTTATAATAAAGTAATTTATTTTATGAAGAAGACCAGATTTGCAGAGCTCCTGGACCACTTGCAGATATTTAAGACTTTCAGCATTAAAATGTAAAGTGAATAATCACAAAATAAAACTTGTCCATTATAATATTACATATTAACCACAATAAAAACTTTAGTTTTTACTTAGAAACCCCTAAAAAGAGATGGTAGAGCAGAACTTTTAGCTGAGTTTGAGGGCAAATCCTCACGAGATGATTAAATATTAAAAATTAGGTTCAAATCAAGAAATCCTTGTTTATTTTTACAACAGCTCTCGCAAGGTCAGACATCCTCTGTTCTATCTGCTTATGTGGTTTTGCAAAATACAAAATGCTTATTTATTTGTGTTCAAGAACTTTTTTATGAAGTCAAGATGAGGAAAAAAAAGAAGACATGAGAACAAATGCAGCCAATTGTTATCCACCAAAAATGTGTGTTATTGGACAGCTGTGTAGCCTGCAGCTTCTTTTTCCAGTCACGGGTTATTGCTCTCTTATTGATGATCATTAACTTATAAACCAGCAGCCTGTAGAAAGCATCACAGCTCCAACAGCTATGCAAGCTAGAAATAATGGAAGTAAAAATTTTATTATCTCCCCCCCAAAAAGAGGAAGGCATATATGAGTGTACCTGTTATCTAAATACTTTGTTTTCCACTTAAAGCATATCTATGAATTATTTGGAAAAAAATAAATAAATAAATGACGACCAACACAGATTTTATTAGCTAAATGTAAGTTGTTTTGCTCAGTCAAACTAAAGCTAAACATATACTCTGAAACACAACTTGACCACACTTGCAGGACGCTCGCCGTGCAGTGCTGCGACCCTTGATGTGTGAAAATGGGTGACTGAGAGACAGATTTGTTGTGTTTCCACCAAAATCAATCAAATTTAAAGAAAAATATTTTAGTACCAGTAATTAAAACATTTTCTTCAACAAATGGCGCCAATAAAATATGTTACATTACATCAGCTACATTAAACGTAGCTCAGAAACAAGATGACCTACTAATGAGGTTTGACTAGTCTGTATCTCATATTATTATACGTTGGCTATAATTACATTTCAGGACATTTTTCCATTTGCACCAGTCTAATGTTTTCACTTATTTATTTAAACATTATGGGGACCCTGCTGCTGCAGAGGCACATTCATGAGAAAATAACAAGACAAAGAAATCCCTCATTGATTTAAAAATTTAATTAAGGCAATATTATAACAGCAATCCAGCTACAGTTATATTTTAAAAATATATCAATTTGACTAAAGGCATTTGAATCCCTTAATTATCCAGAAACATGATAATACAGCTAAGCAAATTTAGTCTTCCAAATCAACAAGTCTCCCATATGAAACATTTATGTCTGTCATTTGTTTATACCCTTAAATACCTCTTATAATTATTATAGGATATTAAAGTACTTACCCCCCATGCAAGTGGTACAAAAGAAACCCCCTTAATAAAAGTTTTTCACATTGGCAAGACATCACTGTCAAGTCTATCATTCAGCCACAAAATTCACATATGAAGGAAAGAGGGCTGCAGGGATGGAGGAATGAGGCATGAGATTCACTCCCACATGCAATAAATCACTTTTCTCGCTTCTATGATGGGTTTTAGAACAAAAAATGAACGGAAAAAGTAGTTGATCTTTCTGATTTACCGGGGACTTTTCCGCTGATCAGCTGACAACCTTTACAAAAGTGTGTTAAATGCATCACTTTGCCCTTGGTGGGTCATCTGGAATAGGAAGCGTGGGCCAAATTCTATACCAAATGATGTAAAGAGACTGCTCATTAGCCCTGATGGTGCAACTATGCTGACACTGTCATTGTAGTTACAGGACATTTTGCATCTGCAGTTACTGCATATGATTACACAAGATACTGATTTTATGAATATACTACATATGCTTTCTTACCACTTGGAGTTTAGTCCATGGCCTAGCTGTTGGGCACAGGGGATCTTTGGCTACGCTGTGATAAACAGAGTAATGGTCACTAACAGGAATTGAATCCTAATGGAATGGAAGATAAACAAAAGAAGCTGCTTTTAGCATAAACCCATAAACTTTACTCATGTATATATATATATATATATATACTTGAGAAAGGTAAATATCAGGCTTGTTGTTTAGAAATAGAAACACATAATTGTTTGTTTGCCTGTTCATGTAGATAACATTTTTAGAATGTTAGAACTTAATTGGAAAAAGTATCTTAGCATAGAGCTGTTTTGGCTTTAAAAGGTACAGCTGAAAAAGTCCTAAGAGATGGTGTCTTTAGCTAAGAAAAATAATTAAAAATAATAAATAAAACCTTTGCTTGGGTTTGTTTGTTTGAAGTCCTTGTGGATGAGATAGACTTCTTGTGTACAGCTGACACCTGGGAGAATGTATAGAAGGGGGTTAGCTTACAGAAAGTAGATAACAGAGGGAGAGAAATACACACCCAGACAGCTCCCTGGACGTGAGAGATGAATGATGAAATGATAAGAAATTACAGCTCAGAGTATGATGGTTTATCCACACTCTCCTCTCCTCTCCTCTCCTCTCCTCTCCTCTCCTCTCCTCTCCTCTCCTCTCCTCTCCTCATTCCTGAGTATTGTTGTCTTTATCCTTAGGCTAATCTTGGTCCTGACTGTCTGTTTGCATGTGAAGGCGACTCACCCGAGAGCAGTTGAATGGTTTATTATAGGAAAACCATTAGCTGTCTGTTTGACTCTATGCTCTCTGTCTCTCAAATGCTCACAGTAGCCTATTGTTACTCTCCTCTGCTTTTATTGCTCATAGAATATACATTATGTTACCCTTACTGGAGTGGAAGAGAAGAGAAGAGAAGAGAAGAGAAGAGAAGAGAAGAGAAGAGAAGAGAAGAGAAGAGAAGAGAAGAGAAGAGAAATAATCCTCATTTGATGGCGCAGTGTGTCATTAGCTCATTTCCTACAGCATATTTGTGTATGAGGGAGACCAAGGTGGAGCGCTTAAGGGTATATATATAATAATTGTGTGTTTAGAGTCCTATATAATCTAAAATTTTAATCAGTGAGTCAGATGGTATATGAATATTGATGCAGGCACATAGCTGCATGTGTACATATGCAGCAATGTAATATTATTAAAATGTGTGTGTCTAACTACTATTAAAAATAACCGTTATGTGTTATCTTTAGTGATTATTTCTCCTTTGTTGTACCCACTGTTGTTGTATTATACATCTTTGGAAAATCTTATTAGTCTCTTATACCAGGAGGCATAACTTGTAAGGATCCCGATGCTGGGAAATGAGTAACTCGGCTGAACATGTTGGTAGGGCCTACAAAGTAAAATTTCCTGCAGTATTTTCCTGTTGACGTTCACACTTGTTTTGAGTTTTGTGGTGGACTGAAATATTCCAATAATGAATAAAACAACACTCAGCACAAATGTAATCTGTCCTACTACTACTACTACTACTACTACAGTAGTCATGTACTGACGGTAGATGTAGAGCACATTTTGTATCTGTTTGTCACTTTCATTGGTGTTACTGAATGAAACGCAGTCAGCATTAATGTTTGAGTGGGCAGCGTCTGAATGCAGTTGTATAAATAGGTAAAGTCATAAAAGTTACGTTTAGTATCTCATGTTTTCAAAAGGCTTTACAATCCACTACTTCTGATTAGTCACCTGACCAATCAGGGCAGGCTGGTCCTTTGGGAAGGGAAAAATGTAAGCCTAATACACTGAACTCTCCAAATTTAAATAATCATAAAAGAAGAAATAATAAAGATCCTTTAAACCGTGCTGTTAGGGGTCTCATACACCAAACCCACACCCACCCATCAGGTACTTTTGGAACATCAATGTAAATGTCTATCTTGCGTTTAATTAATTTATTTTTTATTTATTTATTTTCTTTCTAGAATCCGCATTTCATTCACAGGTAAGAGAGTTCAATTCATCACAGGGAAAGAGTGCATAGGAACTTCAGCATGAATGAATGGGGCCATGAGTGAAGACGTGAAAAACCACCTGATAATCACGACTCAAGTGACACCATTTCACTGTCACCCAAAACAGAACTAAACAATTTTCTGCTTATGGTGAGTTGTGTTTGTTATTTTTCTATAATTGTCTCACTATCTGTACTTTGCTGTCTTTTATCTTGTTTTATGTTTTGTTTTGTTTTTTTTTTTTTTTTTTTTTTTGTTGTTGTTTTTTTTCTTTACCTTTTACAGAAAAGCTCATAGTCTTAATTATTACTGTTTTCACTTTAACTCAATGCCAGAAAAACACCTTTTAAAAAGAGAAATCTCAGCTGTTGGCCAAACAGGGAGACAAAAACTGACGCAGTGTGGGAGTTTGTATATGGTGTGATTGTGTCTCAACATGATGGCACCATTATGTTAAACCAAGTATTTAACAGTTGTAATGAATTTAAAAACTAAAGTAATTTGATTTATTTGTTTAAAGTGTTGTTTCACACCTCTGTTTCCTCTAAAACATGTTGATATATGACAACATTCTACTGGAAACTATACTAGACTGCAGGCGGTCCGTACACACTTAATGAGCTTTAGTTTGATATGCAGCATCTTTCCATCATGTCTTTGTGGAAGAATTTGTTCACTGACCCTAAAACTCATGTCAACAACTAGTCCACCCTTGAGGATCAGTAAAGTCCTGCCTGGCTTTTATATAATTTCCATTAGCAGCACAAAGACAGTGTGATACTAAAACTCCCTCATGAGCAATGTATTAGAAACTATGTGCAGCCTTGTGTTAAAGGCAGATTATCGCAGTAATAATGTGACATAGATCCAACAAAGGCAGACATCTGAAAATAACATGATCACCATAAATGATTTTAATAAGCTATATTAAATTATTCAACTTAATTTAGTCAAAGCCTCGGTTAATGGCTTTCAGTTTAGTTAATGGTACAAAAGGGCAGAAAAATAATTTATTCCTTAAGTGATTCTCAAGTTCAGCCAGCTACAAACCACGCCACACTTACTTCTTCTCCATGTCCACACATTTTACCAATAAGGAAAATGGCTTCGAAGATGGCAAGTATGTGAAAACCTGCTTCTTCAAGCTGCGATTCTTTTGTTAATCTCCTGTTATTTTGCAAAAAACAAACAAATCTCTTTTATGACTGCTGTTTACCTGTCTATAGGCATTAACCAGTGAATGTAAATTATTCCTTGTGTATCTGCATCTTTATTTATGGAATATCATTGTTTGATAGAACCACCCATGTTAACTGTTTCCACCTTCATTCTTGTAGACACTGTAAATAAATTATACTTCAATATGTAGTGCAATCCATATATTTTCCAACATTCTACAAGAGGGGTCAATAACCTGATCTGAGATCCCAAAACTACCTCTTCCTATTTTTCCAGGACAATGAGACATTCCCAAGAAAGCTGAGAGCTAAAATCTCTCTAGGGAAATCTGTGTCTACAATAAGACCTCCCTCCCATAGGACATATCTGAAACATCTGGCCTGAGAGGGATACAGAAGTCATTCCGACCAGATGAAGAAATTAACTCACCTGGCTTATTTTTTTGTGGAGAAGCAGCAAATACCGTGAGCTCCTCTCTCTGTCCCTAAGCTTGACTCCAGACACCCTTTCATCATTTTTGCTACTTTGTGAGCTTTTTCTTTAGGTCCCTATCCACAGCCTATGATTCTGTATGAGGGTTGGCATGAAGATGATTGACAAATCAGTAGCTTGGTGTTTCTGTGTGAGTACCACAGCCTCAGATGCTAATTCTCATCCAGGCCAACAAAATTGCAGACTCAATCTAAAGGAGCAGACTCAAGCTGACTGAACTGATGACCTTGTTACACTTAAAAATTCTCTCCATACTCACTGCAATCCAAACCAAGCTTGGACACCAGTCGGACTGAGAATGACTGTGTATGATTGAGCAGCTCATCTTTACAGGCTACTCAGTCATACAAGGACTGAGTAGCCTGTAAAGATGAGTTCTACATTCAAAGCACCTCCCGACACTCTGAGGATCATGATTATAAACCCCCCTTTTCAAACCTCAGTCCACAAAACCCATGTAGACTGGTTGGGTAAACTTCCTCACATCCTCCAACGTCCCTGCAAGGGTAAGAAGCTGTTCCAAGGTTGAAGGACAAAACCACATGACTCCTCCTAATTCTGAAAGCAATTTGGCTTCCAAAGGAAAAATAACAATCTAGAAAAGAAAGCAATGGATGGCTAAGGCCAGTTGTGTATGTTTGAATAACACAGAAATGTTGGTGTACCTAAGGGTTCAGCAATGTACAGGACCTTGAAAACTAGAGTTTAGTGTCCTAAATTACACATGCGATAAAGATTAAAAGTCAAAATCAATTTTCAAAATTTAGTAAAGGATTTTAGCATGTTTAAAATGTTAATGAAGTACACAAAACAATGCAGAATGCAGATATTTTATCACAAGTTGAAAGATTTTGCTACTAACCCACAACCCAGATATATTTTCCTTATTATGCATAGAGAAAACATCATATGGCTGCATTATATTCTTATTTAAAACATATTCGCTGTGCTAATTAACTGTACAAAACCTAATAGAAATAGGGTTGATTTACTAGATTCATTAATTTGTTGCACTTTTAATAGCATAATAGTCTATTCTGAGTCTATGGTTATGTTTCCTCTCAGCAGGAAGAACCATACATCGTTTAATTTGCTTATCAGTATAAAAATCCATTTTACTGAGTTATTTCGACATCATACTCATTCTAATTCTGTTTGTAGTTTTCAGCTTTTTATCATTTAATTTGTTGTCCTATGCAGTTTTCACAGCTTCGTGGTAAAACTTAAATTGTGTTTAGGTTGCTCTATAGCTGCCCACCTATGAGGCAAAATGGAAATAAGTCTCTCTTTATTATGTCTGACAAATAACAATTTCTTTAATGAAAGTGAGTGCTTGTCGCCATTAACATTTATCACACAGGCAGAACCTTGCACTGATGTGCTTTCTGAAGTCTTGGACGTACTGGTTGGGCACACAAACACACACACACTGGTGTGTATTGAGTGCAGAGCACAGAAGACTGTTGCTGTTAAAAAATGCACATCTTGCTCTGTTGCACAAGCTGCTGCCACTGCTGCATGGCAGACAAAGTGGGTCAGTACGCACATACTCACACACACTCACAATAGCATACAAAAGCAAATGCACGCAAGCACAAGCTAACACACATACACACACGTGCACAATCACGGGAACCTAGGGACATGCACCCACTTGCACTAATATGTACTTTCTTAATAAGTCTACCTCTCTTTCTTTCACTTGTTCATGAACACACACATGTACATAGGCACACACCCCAATGAGAGCATTTCTTTTGCGTCTGGAAATATTTGCTGTGCTCCAGCTGTTCCAACACCAGGAGCTGGTGGTGATGAAGAGGGGTGAAGAAAATGAAAGGAGCAAGAGATGAGTGTAACAAACAGGCTAAAATGAAATATAAGAAAAATATGATGAGATGTGCAGAGGTGATGGAGAATTACAAGGAAACAAGAAAAGAAAAGAAAATTAGACAGGACAAGGCAGGGAAGGAAAGAAAAGTTAAAAAAATAGGAGAAAAAATGGAAGTGAGATGGAAAAGGAACTAAAATGACTGGGCAGAAGATCAGAGAAAAGAGGTGAACAAGAGGAAAGAAATTAAAATAAACAAAATAAAGAAATGAGTGGAGAGCAAATTAAGCAAAGGTAAGAAAAGAAAAGGCAAAAAACTGAAAGGAAATAAAAAGAGCAGGAGTAGAGAGGTGGGGAAATAAAAACAAACTAAGGTAAGCGATAAGGAAGGAAGAAGAGATGAAAAGGAATAAGAAAAGTGGCAGGTAGAGATTTTAAAAGAAAATAGGACAAGAGAGGAAGGAACAGAGAGAAAATGTAAAGAAAGAAAAAACAGTTAGGAGGACATGAGCAAAAGAATATAAAAAGCAAAGAGACTTAAAAGACAAAAATACGGAAGAGAATATAAAGAAAAGCATGTTTTTCTGTTGAGCCTCTTGAGTTATTGTTGTGTAACAAAAGAGCTGATGGCTGTTTCAGCACTGTGTCCAGTATCTAATTAAATCACAAAGATGCCTGCAAAGCCTTAGCACGCTAATAGTGTTTATTGGACTGTAAAAAGCAGTGTTGCATCATCTAAACACTCACACGCACAAAAATACTACTGTTTGGTGATCAAAGATTGCTTGTGCCTTAAAAGTCACCGTGTGCCTCTGATGTCCAACAATTAATAGCCAGCTTCCACACAAGAGACGTAACAGGGCGATGTAAAGTAAAGGCAGGTGAGATAACACCAAACACAAAGACAATGTACATGCACAAGCTTGTGCAATAAATACAGAAAACTAGACGTGAATACATCTCATCTTGACAAGTTCTGTTGCAGACAACATTATTTCACACAGACACACATTCACTCACAAGCAGTTAGAAAGCTAAAAGATACTTTTCTTCATAAAGTGTAGGCAAAAAGGTGTTGCTACTGAGACCTATACACACACAGTAATTAATTAATTTAGGCCCAAACTCTTGTCAAACCTTTAGTAAAAACATATGATTAACTATTCAGACAGAGACAAAGTTTCCACTGAAACAAGCACTGATGAACCTTGGATGTTTTATAATGTGTGTATTTAGTCTGTGTTATAAAACATCCATATCCAATAGAATCCAATAGAATTTTCAATGAGAAAAATTCATGCTGGGAGAAACTGTAGAGCTACACACAGTAAGTCACAGACACCAGAGCATAATACATTTATTTATTATAGATTCAGTGTCAGAATTTTTAAAATGCAGGTTATGCATGTTCACTTAAATAATGTAGTGCAGGCTTCTTTGTGATGCAGGAAAAGTTCCATTAAATACAAAAATGCTTTTATGTGGTCCGTTGTGTCCCTGAATGTGAAAAATACAATTTTTTTGTTTATGTCACAAACACACATCTATGTTATTCTAGGAGATGCATTAGTAAACTATGTCCTGAGAATCTATGAAAAAAATATTTACAATAAAATATGACACATTTAGGGTGGGCAGCAAGCTGCATCAAGCAAATAAACCCTCACTAAACAAATGTGTGTTTCATTTGCTGTTCAGCCAAGAAACTGTAGAGCAAAGAAAAAAAGCTGTGCATTGTTGATGTTCTCTATGAATCTGTGCAGACACAAGCTATCACACACTGCCCTGCATGTTAGCCTAGCTGCTATTGCTTGCGTGCAAATTTCATTTCATGTTGTTGAAGTTGTGTTATACTAATGTGCTGTCTACAAGAGGCTTGTACACTCAAATGCTGCTCAAATAAACTCAATAAACATACCCTCAGGTGTTTAACTTCATTAACATGTCCACATTGTGGTTTCAGAAGCAAAAAAGAGCATTTCCCTTGTACTCTCCATACAGCAGCTTTAGAAAACATGGATTCAGACAACAAAGGCTTAAAATCTAACATATAAATCCAAAACCCAGTAACATCAACTTGAAACTTTTCAGTGCTACTGACCCAACCCATGCTCATCACAGAAAAGTCACAAAAAGATAATCTATTGTGACCACAGACATGATGTTTAGTTATTTTATGCTCCAAATATAACTCCAAAGATTAACACAATGCCACTGTATTTCTTTAGTTATAAAATTATAAATTTAGTCGAAGGGGTTGTCAAGTAGAGGAGCCAAGAGCGAGACAAGTCCGATTACTAGTGTTTACTTTCAAAATATTATCCTTTCAATTAGTCCCTGATTTGATGCTTAACACATTACAAATTACTTGGATATGGTTATGCATTAAAATCGTTTGGTTGGTTAGGCAACAAAAACTGTAATAACATACTGTATGAAGATGTATTGATCCTTAAAGGCTGCTGAGTCCCACTGCCTCTGCTAGATAAGTAAAATATATTGGGTAAATGAAATCTGTGTCTTAATAAAGTGCATCACTTGTGGTTGTGCTGGGTGACATAATAAAATTTAGATTCCATGTTAATCAGCACAAATGTCAAGTTTTTAATGATGTTTTGCAGTGGGACAGTTTTGGTGATCAGTAACAAGTTTATCTAGCATTAGCAGTGCGATTCGAGAAGTCAAGAGAGTCAGAGTCATATAGTTAAAAGCAGTGGTGGATAAATGGGTCAGGCAGCTTACACTCACCCAGAAGTTGATGGTAATTTCTTTTAGGCTCTTATGAAGCCAGCGCCAACAACTATGTTTGTTTGGTGGGAGCTACTTAACAAACAGAAGCCAGAATTATGATATTGTGATACATTATCAAGCACAAGCGGGAGCACAATTCAAGTCTATGCAGACCAGAAGGAAGGTGTGAAACTGTGCATTCAAGCCACAGCAGGTGAACTGTTCATATTTTAAGTGCAATCAGCTTGTTCAGACTGAATAATAATGAAAATTTAATGCCAATGAAATGCTGTTGAATATGAAATTATCATATAAAAGAAATTAAAGTGACATGTAAAAACAGATTATGACGGGATTTTCATGACCCTGTCAAAATGACAGACTACGAAAAGTCTAGCACAACCTCTGGTTTAACCTAACCCAGCTTTAAGGCATGCAGGGATTATTTTCACGGGAGAAAAGAAAATCTTCTAAATTTGTCATTTTTATGAGCAGAGATGAATTTTCTTTAAACCCCTGAGGAGAGTTCAAAAAGTGTCTAGATATCCCTGTTTGAAAAATACATTAGCTATACATTGGCACAGTTGAAAATGAGTAAAACTAGAGAACATAGTTTTTCTGGAATGATCCTTATGGCAACTATGTGGTGTGATGGTTAGTACCGTGGCCTCACAGCAAGGTCACTGGTTCGAACCTCAGCTGGGGAGGGGGATTCACACCGTGGCCTTTCTGTGTTGGTTCTCTCCAGGTACTCTGGCTTCCTCCTACCACCCAAAGACATGCATGTTAGGTTAATTGCTCAATCTAAATTCTCTCTAGCAGTGAGCGTGAGTGGTTGCTTGTTTCTCTATGTTGGCACATACTGGTGACCTGTCCAGGGTGTACCCTGCCTCTTGCCTGCTAATTGCTGGCTTAGGCTCCAGCTTCCCCAGGACCCTGAATTATAATAAGCAGTATTAAAAAAATTAATGCATGTATTATCTTCGTGGCGTCGTTTTGAGATTTATTCAGTTTTAAGTTCTATTGGTGAAATTTCTCCAGCATAGTCATATTTTTACCAAACATGGTGACAATTTCTTTTTTTTATGATACTTTAAAGTCAATGTCATTGTCAAACAGAAGTCACTTAAATTGGCTTTTATAAATCTAAGACCCACAGAAGGTCCAATTGATCAGTGCACTGTTAAAAATGACATTTTCACCAACCATGTTTCTTTCTTTCTCTTCCACTCAGGTCTGCATAGAACCTCACAATGTGATATCCTGTCTGGAGCCTGAGAAGAAACTGACATTCCCAATTATAAGCCACTGATCCTCCATCTCTTTATCTCTTCTTATTTTATTTCATTGCTCCCTCAGTTTCAATTTTATTCTCACCTCTGTCACATTGTTACATATTCCTCCAGCAGTATTTCCTTTTATCCTTTTAATTTGTGTCCCACCTCTTTACATTTCCTTGTGTTAGACCCTGCTTGTCTCTTTCACCCCCATTGCTACCCCTCTGTCATCTGATCAGTAGAATTAATGGCTTTATTTCCATCAAATCGCCATGGTGATGAATCATGTCGTTAATCATCATATCGCAGGGGTGATGGATCGTGTCATTAATCAGGATTTTTTCTGAGCTACAGCAGCATGTTAAAGAAAGCAAATCCACACGTTGGTGATTAACAGTTAACACACACACACACCCCTGCAAAGCTGGAGCATAGACAGACTGCGCAGCGACTTTCTGGTTTAATCAAACAATTATTTGTGAACTCAGACCATACACTTTTTATTATAAGAATGTAAACACCACACAAACAGCATGAGATTGTGGCAAAAGTTGAAAAATTTTCCTATTTAATTATTGTACACTAAGACTGTTTACCTTGTATATCTATATGTTTATTTATTTATTTATTTATTATAAAACACTGTGTTTATTTTTTTTTTATCATGGATTCAAAGCTCATTTAGATCGAACAAACTAAAAATCTGACTTGCTGAAAATAATATCATCATGAAGCCAAGCTTGTAGAATCTTAGTAGGTTGCTGTTTATGAGTGAAAACGACATTAGCTTTTATAAAATCTCTATTTCAGTAATCCAACTGTGTCTGTTCTGGGTCTGAAGGACCTCTTTAGTTACCAAACACAGTGTCACAGCAGCTCATAAAACTCTTATGTAATCTACTGATTCTTGTCCTTGGACATGATTTTGAGCTGAGTTTATATCCTGTTCAAGAAACACATTTCTCTTTCTCTTTGGATTGCACTTGCTCTTTACTTTAGTTTAGGCTGCTAAACCACATGATTGGACATTAAAAACTTGTTAAAGTTAAAGCAGCACTTATAAACTATTAGTTAGGATCCCCTAACTAAGGCTAATTTGGCATCTATCCTGCATCCTGTCTCTTCTCTGGACTCCCCCCAGCCAGTAAAAGTTGGCGCTGTGTTGACTCTTGTCCCATCTCTTGCCCTGTCACTTTCTCTCTTTCTTTTCCTCACTTTTTTCTGATAATGTCCAATTGCATTCCTTTGCTGAATCAGACATGGCGCATGTCCAAAACAGCCAGTGTGTTGATATCCAGTTTCTGGCATGTGATGTAGTGCCATATAGCAAAATGCAGGTGTCACATGATGCCCTGGACTGGAAAAATAAATTGTGAAGCATGTTTTCACACCCTCAGGATGCAGCAGGGCAACAATGGCTTCAGGAATTTGCATTATGAATGCAATGATGTCAGGCATCACAAGCACAGAGTTTTAAGGTCAGAATCTTCAGAAGTGTCGCTTTAAAGTGGCAGTATGTACCTTTCCGATCTTAAAAATATGCATTTCGGACTCGTTTTGATGGCACAGTGATATTTATTTTGTGCTTCCTGGTGCCGGCATCTTGACGTTAAGAAACAACGATTCACAACTTTTTCTTCTGGGACATTGTCACATGGTAGCAACTGAATATCACCATAATTGCAATTTTGAAACTGCACCGTGGCTGATTCATCTAGGAAATGCAGCATGTCATTATTGGGAAAAAAGAGGAAAAGAAAGCGAGAAAGGAACAGAACATGAGATGAGACAACTCTAAACACTGGACTAACTTTCACTGGCTGGAGATAGTCCAGAGTACAGGCACAATTCAAGATGGATGCCAAATTAGATGTGAGGGGAGGGCACCTCCCTGAGAAAATCTGCCAGAGTTCAGTAGTGCTGGTTTAAGGACAGCATTCACAAATGCCTCAAATTAGAACCTCTCACAGTGTTATATGTTATAAATGTAAGATTTCATGCCTATCAGTTGCTCTGTTTGCAAAAGACACAAGTGTGCTGTATAGGAGAAAAAATTTCCTTTTAAAATCCATTATTTTAAAAGTCATACTTGCTAAGAAAAAATTAAGATCAATACATGCATTAATAATATGATTTTAATTTTGTACATATTTCAGAATTTACCTTGATACAAGGCTGGTTCATTAGATGGTTGTTTTGTTATGTGGTGACATTCGTTGCTGGACATGCAGAGATATGAAGTCACTTTAACTGATTTATTCCTTAAAACATGAAAGCTGAAGCAATGCTAAGAGTTTGGAAAGAAAGAAACAAACTAAAACAAAGAAATAGTGGATGATATTATGCCATTGTTTCAGTGAACACATTGGAAATGACCAAGTGAAAAAAAGAGTTGGGAAATTACACAAACTTAGATAATTTTAAAAGCTTTTTAAATTATCTTTTTATTTAATTCTCCTTTTCCAGATCTGGTTTGTAGATACAAAAGAATCCCACTTCCCAGTTGCTTCTGGGGGTTCCTAAGGCATTCCCAGGCCACTTCTGGAAAGCCTTATTGAGGAAGCATCCAGGTGGCATCCTGGTCAGGGACTTGAAGCACCTCAGCTGGCTCCTTTAAACAAAAATTAGCAGAAAATCTACTTTTTAACTCTTTCTTCAAGTCTGAGCTCATCACCATTTCCCAGAGTGTGAGGCCACAGATTGTGTGAAGTGACTCTAAACACAAAAAAGAGAGCACATAATCATGAAACTCACCTCACTCAAGACAAGTACCCACTGGACAATCCGGTGTCTTTATTTGGCCTTCCCAGTTGACTATTACAAATTCACATGTCAGCAGAGTCATTATGGAGAGCCATCTCCTTGCTGCTGTGGGGATGTTTTCTTTTAATTGCTCCCAACAACAACTAAAATGTCCCCGTCATTACAGAAATAATTTTATCAGAGGCCCTTTAATATAAGAATGCTGAAGTATCACTGCTTAGTTTTAAGAAGGAAATTAAGCTGTACAGTATGAGGACAAGCAGAAGTGATGAGTGTATCTTTAAAGTAATGCTGGCAAAAAAAGAAATGTCACACACCTTGTCCTTCATCCATGTTATTTATGGGTCTCACTTTCTCTGGAAAAAGTCTGACCATCTCCCAGGCCGCTCAGCAAAATGTGGGAGCTGATGAGAGAGCTCGCTATCGTATCTAAATTGCTGATTAAAATCAAAACGTGTGTCACACACACACGCTCACACAGGCTTTATTTCCCTCAATGATCTCAGATGAATTTCATCTGAGATCATTGCTTCATTAGTGAAGCTCTAGTTGTTTAGATTGATTTAATTATCAAATCATCTATGCAATGTATGTGTGTGTATGTGCATGTGTGTGCATGTTTGACTGTGTATGTTTATTAGTGTGAGAGAGAGAGATTATGCAGTGATCTTGGCTGACATTGATCAGCCCAGTCTAATTGGGAGCATCTAGCCATGTAATTGATTCTGCTACACTTCAGAACTAGATGAGTTTAGCAACATCAACAACAATGATTCACACTGATGAACAGAACTACTTTCAACCGAACTGAACTGAACCAAGCTGTACCAAGCTAATTTGACTGGCAGAGATAAATCTCACTATGGCTAACAGTTAGATGAAGTATGTTGTGTTTTAAACTCTGCAATTACCATTTAGAAAATTCAGGTTAGAATCCAATTATACCAATTAAACACGCTTAAACTGGCACATGTAATGTTATATAAATGACTAAAGCTCATATATTAGCAGTCATGTGTCCAAACATCACAAGAGTTTCGGATCTGCTTGGAGCTCAGAGTCTTTGTCTTCCCATCATCTACCATCACTGCTGTGATTTCCATGTATCAAAAGCAAGTTATCCTCATTTTATCTTTCCCTAGGACTATGTAAATTAGTTTTGCCCTGGGGTAGAGCATTATCATTGGATAACTGCACATCTCTGACATAATGTCCTCGTCACTGTACTATATCATTGCCATGAATTGTATATAAAGATGCATACAAAGATGGAAATTGATATGACAGCTAAGAGAAAGCAATGCAGATTAGATTAGTCTCATAGAAAACTCAAACCTGGCTCATCACAGAAAAGTCTCCAAAACCCCTCCTACCACCGTGCATTGCTCATTCATAGTGCAGCAGAGAATTTGCTATACTTTTGTATTAATATGACCAAAAATTCAATCTCATTTTAACACCTGAAAAGAGAATGAAGATATACCAATTCAACAAATGGGATAGAAATATTTCATGTGGTCATTCATTTGTGCTGGGAAGTGATTCAACAAATCAACCAAATGTTTTCTGTGATTAGTTTTGCAAATCAGCTCAGAGGATATTTATCTCCCTTCCTCCAAAAATCCAAAAAGGATCATTTCTTTCTGCATGGTTGATATTGTCTTGACTTTTAGTTTAGTAACAGATTCAAAAGTCAATATCTGATCGATGATGGCTGACTATCCTGGCCCAGATGTAACGCAGCAAACCCAAATTCTACACTACCATCCCAGCCTGTTACAGACTGGATAGAATTTCAATGCTGGCCTGAACAAAAACCTCCACATTAAAAAGAAAAAACAAAAAGAAAAATAAACTAACTTGTATTTAGATCTCATCCACTGGCAAAACATTGTTCTAATACCCTTCTGGCATGTTCAAATTATTAATGTACAGTAATGAAAGTGAATAAATACGCCTAGGAAAAGAGACAAAACTTCGTACCGTCTGCTACTGCTGAGTCAGACACCATTTAGATGAGAATTAACAACATGGTGTAACATCAGGTCCTCAACACAGGTCAGGACCTGTTTTCTGAATAAGGTTGAGTTACATGAGCATGGCAAAAATAGATCTTGTAAATCACTGGGGAGCTTTATCCATCATCCAGACCCACAAATAAAACCTCTGGCTCTTTCACAAAATTTACCCAAATTATAGTATTTTTTGCTTGTTTGATCATCCATCATCCATTTGAACACTTTGTAAAGACTGATCATACAGTACACTTCCCAAATCATTTAGCGATAGGGAGGTTTAAGCACAAGAACATTGCACTGTGTGGTTAATAATCTACACACACCTATTTAAAGAGACATTTAGGTGATGGTTTTAGAGGGAATTTTGTGATTTTGTAAGAAAAGGTTTTAATATAATCTTGTCCAAAGCCTGGAATTGATCCTTAATCTTGCAGTTCATTACTGACACCAAGGATGCTCCTGATTCCTTTCAGATAATTCTTTCATTATATTTAATTATATCAAGCAACTGGAAGAGAAAGAGCCAACTAAAAGAAAAGAAAGCAGCAGGCCAGCTACCAACTGATCTTCAGGATTTCAAAGAAAACCCACAACTGGAATATTGCAATGTGCCAGCAATCACATCTGCTTTGCACTTTTAGGCAAAATGCTGGAATTGCTTTGCGGTGATGGGCTGAGACTGCCTTTTCAAGAGGCTGCCATCTTTATGCACCTGGTCAATTTGAATGAAAAATTACCTGGGCAGCAGTTAAGTACACTGGCAGGTCAGCACAAACGCCAGGAAAATGGTATTCATGCAAGTGCCAACTTCAGTGTGTGTGTGTTTGTGTGTGTTAATCTGTGCATGTGTGTGTCCTGAGGATTAGTCATGCTCTTCTGCCTCTGCAGTACTTCCTGCCTCACACACATCCACACACCTGCATCCATCTGGCCAGTCCCCTCTGTTAGCAGAGGTGTGAAACAGAGAAAATCAGTCGAGTGAGGGAAAGAGGGAGGGAAAGGAAGAGGGGCAGAGGGATGGAGGGGGAGAAGGCTGTGGGAGGAAAGAGGGGATATTACAGAGATGAAGAGGGGGATAAATGCATGAGGAGAATGAAGAAAGAGTGGGAGAGTGATATTAAACACCAGGGAGCTAAGTGAGCAAATTCACCTGCCCACTCCCTCTTTTTCAGTATCTGTCTCCCTCCTCTCTCCTCCTTCTGTCTTCCTCTATCATCTGTTTCTTCCCTCACCTCCTACCCTCCTAATTAGCTCCAAATCCTCTTACATCCTTCGCTCTGTTCATCTTCCTCCTCTTCATCACTGTCTCCCCTCCACTCTGACTAAAAAAATCAGGTTGACCTTAATGAACAGATGAAGAGAGGAGGGGAGTGATTGCATCCAGGGAGCACTGGAAAGGCTAGATCAGCACTTTCTATATCAGCGCTTGTTTACTCAGGACTCCCCCATGTGAAGCTGTCAGAACATTTTTTTTTCCTTTCTTCTTTTGAGGCAAAATTATTAGGTGTGAAAATCATTTTGACTCCTTTTTTGCTGCTTTGTTTAGATGAAGTGCAGGAGAGGAGTTGTTAGCGTTTACAGTATTTCATCAGAGCTTGACAGTGAACTGTGACAGGAAAGATGAGAGGAGCTGCTGTGAAGATGACACACAACTCAGAAAAAGCTTCAAGCCACAGCACAGAAATAATAAAAATCAAACAGAACCAGTCCAACAGAAACAACTAAATATAAGGTGTAAAGCACAACTTCTGCATACACCTGAAAACTTGCTGGAATTTATCTAAGTAGAAGCTGAGGTATCTCACTACAGCTACAATAATTAAATGATCAGAACATTTTCCCTCTTTTCTGAATCATCATTAAATCTCAGGAAAGACGTGTTTCAAGAATCATGATTTGCACTCATTTTGACCAATTACAGGAGAAAATCTGTCTCAAGATGAGCAGAAATAAGCCTATCTTTATTAACATTATCTCCAGATATTACAAGCAGCAAATACTTGCATAGTTTTTATTTCTGTAACACATGAAAACATAATGCAAAAGCATTTTTTTGTACCAATTTAGGACTTTAGAAAGAACACAGTCTCTCTCCTCACTCTGACTTGTTCATTATTCCCACCACAAACATTAATACAAATTTATAACTTTTGCAGAGCTCAAAATCTTTGGGGAAACACAGAAAATCACTGACTGAGGCAGAATGGATGAGGCAGAGAGTGGGCACACCAAAATAACTTCTTCATTTCACAGACAGTGAATTCTACCTTATGTTTTCATGTGTTTTGGGAGGGAGGAAGTGTTCAAGAGAAGACAGTGTGTTTAAAGGAAAGTGACTTTTATATTTTTTCAGTGATATATGCCTTTATTTCACAGTGGAGGAGTTATATGATTTTCTCCCTCCTTACATTTTCTGCAGGAAGGAAATGCAGGGTTCTTCATCGCAAATAATAATACAGCAAAGACTAAGCCAGCAACCACACGCCACATCTACTCACACATTTGTAAACTCAAGCTCTCTTTGACATAAACATCACCATCATACCACTTCAAATGTGAATCCCATCACAGCAAAGACTATACTGTATGTCTGTCATTTAACTGTCCTCTTCAGTGATTTATGTTATATCTTTGTACCATCTTGTTATGGTGGTTTAATTATTAATTTGGTGCTCAGATTATGTTTAGTCTGACTGAAGCAACCTAAAGTTGGAACTGGTCAGGGTAAATAGTGTGGTGGTCACAGGTTTCCAGCGTGAGACTGGTTATGATAGGGGCTTTAGATTGATGAAAAGATTGTGGCAACCATGACCAAGGATTATAACACAGCGTTATGGATACATTAATCTAACTAGTATGTTAAAACTTTAGCCATTTCAATGTTATTTTACATCCAAATCCATCTTGAATTGCTTAATTTTTCTACATCCTTTTTTTTTTTTAAACTTAAGCCTCCTTAAAGATTATAACTATTGGTGTTCTTCGCAAAACTATGCAAAAACTATCATGATAAATTTCATGAAGTTTGGTGAAAAGTTGAAATGTGTTCAGAAGAATGACCCTCTAAATTTGGTGCAGATAAGAATCACTTTAATTAAAGCTGTTATGTATTGGATTGTAGAGTGCATCCTCTGTGCACTACCACAAACATTGCAAAGTTCCCCTGCAGTAAGACAGAGGAGGTTTTTGCTATGTGAAATGGGCAAGCGCCCAGGGTGCACTCTGTGTGAGAGTGAATGAAGAGGACAAAAAAAAAAAAAAAAAAATCTATAATTTGCCCCAACCTGTTTTCCTGACTACCACTCATTCCTGTGTCATTTTAGTGGACTGTGCACCCCCACTGTCAGCATGAGCTGAGAAAGTCTCACGGGGTGTACCAGAAGAACAGAGAGGGAGGGAGGGTTAGATTCATGATGCTGATTTGATGGTGTTGGAGGATGGTAATGTTTTGATTTTTGAGTTGAGTTAGAAATAAACAAATGGGCATTAAAAACTATTCAAAGTGTCCATCAGGTGATCAGCTTATGCAATGAGGGAAGAAAAGAAAAGGAGAAACAGACAAAGCTTGAGGGTCTGCAGATGGCTTACCCAGAAGCCCAGAGTTGGGCTTTATGGAAGTGTGGCCAGAAGAGAACTATTGCTTTCAGCTAAAAGTGAAAAGGCATGTTTTGAGTTTGCAAAAAGGCATGTAGAAGACATGACGGAGGAAGGTCCTCTGGTCAGATGAGACTATAACTGATTTTTTCTCTCCCTTCCTCTTTAGTGAGGCACTGTACAGTATAAAAACCATCTGAGGGTCATTCAATTAAACAGCCTGATGTAAATTAATGTTGTTTAGCCTCTTACCACATTGCTACTTACTCACAGTATAGTTCAACTAAATTTTTAGTCTTCCTGAACTAACAACTGTTTGGAGACATCATGTCATTAAACAAATGGCCTCAAAATGAACATCTTACCAGTATTTTAACTGCAAAATCCCTGCCAAGAAAGTGCAGTGGTAGCTTACCAACAATGTTATGTTATTGCAGATGGATTTGGTCTCATTTGCCCCTCAACTTAATTTAATAATTACTGTTAGCAATGGCATTCAGACCAAAATAAAAGATAGGGGTGCATCTTAAGTGTCTATAAATGGATTTAACATGACAATAGTGATTTAGAGTGAAACATGAATAAACAAACAAATAAAAACACGTGAGTGAAACACTACAAGCAAAACATGTGCAAACCTTTCTCAACTCTGCAGCATCAGCCACATCATCCAAACCCCTGACATATTCATTGAATTACAGCACTCTAAAATGCTATATTCTGTTTCAAAATCTTGGTTCCAGGTATTACTAAGATGCTACTTTGACATCCAAGAGTAAAGATCAATTGTAAAGCACATTTCATGTACAAGACAATTCAAAGTGCTTTACATGGAACAATAAAATCATTACAATGTAGTAACAAGTACATTAAAAACAAAATTTTAAAGAAATAAAATAAATTATATAAAAACAAAGAGAAAAAAGTAAAAGAAAAAAAATAGATAAAACTCAAGAACTAAAGTTCCAGTGTGAGGAATTAACAGTTGTTTTTATAAAAGGCAGCAAATAGAAAACTTTTTAACCCTAATTTTAAACTGTTGAGAGGATCAGCAGAACTGCAGTTTTCTGGGAGTTTGTTCCACATGTGAGGAGCATAAAAACTGAATGCTGCCTCTCCATGTTTAGTTCTGACTCTTGGAACAGAAAGTAGATTTGACCCTGATGATCTGAGGGATCTGGTTTGTTTATAATGAACCAGAAGATCCTGAATGTATTTTGGTCCTAAACCATTCAGGTCTTTGTAAACTAACAGCAGGATTTTGAAGTAATTTCTTTGACAGACAGGAAGCCAGTGTAAAGATCTGAGGACTGGAGTTATAGGATCTACTTTCTTGGTCTTAGTGAGGACTTGAAGCAGCATTCTGAACTAACTGCAGCTGTCTGATGGACTTTTTAGGGAGACCTGTGAGGACAACATTACAGTAGTTTGTCTACTAAAGATAAATGCATGGACAAGTTTTTCTAAATCCTGCTGAGTCATCATTCCTTTAATCCTCGATATGTTCTTTAAGTGATAATAGGCCGACTTCACAACTGTCTTCATATAACTACTAAAATTCAGGTCTGAGTCCATGACTTCTCCCAGATTTCTTGGTTGTTAGTTTTAAACTTAGATATTTGAAGCTGAATTCTGGCTTTTAATCTTTCATCCTTGGTCCAAAAACTATTATTTCAGTTTTGTCTTTATTTAACTGAAGGAAGTTCTGGCACATCCAATCTTTAATTTGATTGATGCAGTTGATCAGAGTATGGATAGGACTGTAGTCTTCTGGTGAGATGGTTATGTAGATTTGTGTGTCATCTGCATAACTGTGGTAACATATTTTGTTGTTATTCATAATTTGAGTGAGTGGCAGCATGTAGATGTTGAAGTCATCTGGAATGGAAACACTGACTGCCTGATTTTCTGAATTTTATCAGTAAAGCAAGAAGCAAACTTATTACAGGCCCAGTTGGACAGAAGTTTCAGGGTTACTGACACAGGAGGATTAGTTAGCCTGTCAACAGTGATGAACAAGACACAAGCATTATTGCTGTTCTTAGCAATGATGTCAGAAAAGAAAGATTGTCATCCATTTCTCAGCTTATAAATCCTCAGTCTCTCTTTGTAGATCTCATAGTGAACCTGCAACTTTGTGTTTTGCCACCTGCATTCAGCTTTTTGACATTCTTGTTTTTCAGCTCTTACCAGCGTGGCATTTTTTCATGGAGCTCTCTTTTTGGCAGCGATCACTTTCACCTTGGTGGGAGCAAATCTAAACTGCTTAGATACAAACTGAGTAACATGACAAAGACACAAAGGGCATTATTCCAGTCTCCAAACTTCAATAACTCCAAACCAATCAAGAATCTACTAAATGTGTCAGCACAAGCTGGTTATTCCTTTTGTGCCTAACTGGCGCTGTTGAAACAACATTGTATCTCTGAATATGCAAGTTCATTCCTTAAAGACATTTGGAGATATTTAAAACTGCTCCTCTTAAGAAACTTGAACAACTTGGAAAGCTTCTCCTGTCTCACATATACTTAATTACTCCCAGCTACTTATTAACATTCAGTTTAACATGTTCAACCTTTGCAAAAGTTCATAAAATGTTTACATTATTTACCCCTTGCAGCTATAAACATTTAAAAACTTGTAATTTTCTTAAACCTGCAAATAATTCTTGCCTCTGCACCCTTCTGTAGGTTGGCTTCACCTCCATCCTCAGTCAGTCTGCAAAGTGACCTCACAGAGGCCTGGCCAGCGAGATAAGCCCACACCTTTCTCTTCCATCCAGCTCTCCTCTTCCTTCTCACATTCGCACCTCCTCTTCTTTTCTTCTCCTCCGCCTCCAAGATTTCTTGCCTCGTGTATCTTCTCTAGACTTTTGCATTTAATTTTTCACTCTCTCTTCCTTTTCCTACCTCTCGTCCTTCTTCTCTCTCCTCTTTTCTTATATTTTATCTTTCCCGCTCTCTTGTTCTCTATTTGTCTTTTTACCAGTTAACATATAGGGAATCACAAAAGTGAAAAAACACCCCCAGGAGCTGTTTTTCTTGCCAGCTGTGTGTGTGCATGTTTGTGTGTGTTTGTCTGTCAGAGGGGGGATTTGTGCTGACTGGTAAGGGTAAAAGATTCATGACCCAACAAAGCCTGTCAGGGACACACACACACACACAGACACATGCACACACATAAACACATACTCAATTTTGAGACCAGGTGAGTCTGCAGATTTTGCTCTTGGGCAGAGACAAATGGAGAGGAAGACTTAAAGAAACTCTAAGGAGAAGCAAAGTAGGGGGAGAGATGTTAAGGCAGATCTGGGTGAAGAAAAAAAAGGTAAGAGCAAGATAAGACAGAAAAGGCACAGAGGAAGAGCAGTTGGTTTGTGAAGCAGAAAGGTCTTTGAGCCATTTAATGCATGGGGGAATTCTCGGCTGTGATGACACATCAGAAGAAATAAACAGGAGAGAGGAGAGGTGGAGGAAGCGCAGTAACAGAAAAAGACTGACTCACCTTTTGAATCAAGTGCACTTTCATCTGGTCACATTAGGGAAACCCTGCCTTAATTTGTGGGGAGCTCCCTGTGGATTGATTCATAATACCAACAAGGTTGAGACCTGGATATGCAAAGAGCTCTGTAAAGCCAACAGTGAGCATCATGCGCTGCGTTTTATTTTTCTAACTAGCAATGCAGATATTGTTAAATAAAACTAATTTTAATAAGAAAATTGGACTGATTTTAATAGTCTTTGTGTGCAATTGTTTCTACCTTTGACACCAGTTGCATGTTGTCCTTCTATGGTCTGTAAAGGAAGTGAAGGGCTCTGCTCACTTTCACAACTGTGGCTATGTCTTGAGATGCACCTCGAGGCCTTTTTAGCTTCACCGAACAGCATCAGAGAATCTCAGAGCAGCGTGAGAGACCAAAGCATTATTTTATCTAAATACATTGAGCTCCAGCTCTGTCTCTCTGCTCCTACAGAATCAATAGTCATTACACTCAGAGTGAATTGATCTCTAAGCGCTGTTTGCTGATTCCTCCGACTAAACTAACACCAAATGAATCCCGGGCCATCCGTATGGGCAGATAGTATCAGGTGAATAAATGTTGAACGTGAGGTGGCCAGCAGGGGAAGTCAAAGAGAAGTGGAGGTCACATGAAATCTGATCTGCTTCTTTTCAGGACACCACTTTGGTTTAGAGAGATCCATATTGTTTACCTGGTTAGCATGCCAGAATCAACCAGCAGACAAGACAAAATGACTGATTTACTCAGTTTTATGTGGTGGCGATGGAGACACGAGTGGAGGGTCAGAGATGAAGAGCTGAGATACAGATGAAAGGGAATGAGACAGAGAGGAGGCGTGAGCGAGTGGGAGAGTGAATGTGTCTCTATAAGAAATCCTACTGTGGCATTTGAAAATAATCAGCGTATTCTCAGAAGTGTAGATTCTTGCTGCTGTACAGAAAGCTTGCTTTAAGCACGATTTATCTGCTGACCCATTCAGAGCTGCATTTATGATCATTTCACCAAAAATAGAATTAATGCTATGTACAGCAGAAAGAAAAAGGGCCAATGTGTTATAAATAACACAAACCTAAACCAATCCATAAGGACAATTTAACCATCACTGTGCTGCTAACTTAACATTTTCAATGTACAAGCAGGGATATTTTAAATTTAATGACTTTCAAAATGCTTCAGAAGTGTTTAGACCCAAACAAGAAACAAATATCTTCTTCACCTGACTCATACAAGTTGGGCTATGAAGTGTTTTTGCAGCTAATGACAAAATAGTGGAGGTTATCTCACACATTTGATATTCTTCTTCCTGCCATCAGCAACGAGAAGGCTGAAGAAGAAATTTAAGCAGCACTACTGAATTTTGGCAGATTTTAGCACTTTGGTGCTTTTGGTGATTTTAGTACTTTGGAGCTAATTTGGCATCCATCTTGCATTTTACCGCTTCTCTGAGCTCTCTCCAGTCACTAATGTCAGTCCTTGTCTTAGCTCTGGCTTTGTCACTTTCTCTCTTTCTTTTTCTTGCTTTCTCTGATAATATCCTATTGCATTCCTTTGCTGAATCAGCCATGGTGCTTGTGTGTTGATATCCCGTTGCTGGTGTGTTATGTGGTGCCACAAAGCAAAATGCATGTGTCACATGATGCTGCAGGCTGGGGAAAAAGTCTTGAAGTGCAGTTTGCTAGCCTTGGGATGCAGCAGGGCAGCAATTGTTCCAGGAATCTGCATAATGAATGACAGTATCCCATCAAAACAAGTCAGAAGTACAAAGTTTTAAGGTCAGAATTTTAATGCTCCCTTCTACAGCCTTACAAGATGCATCCTTCTAAGGTTAGGAAAGCGTCTTACTTGCATTTGGAGAACATGTAGTTGAACAAACCCAACAAGTGGGCACAATAATGGTCCCACCACCAGAAGGAGATTAGCTTTCTCAGACATTAGGGAAAAGTCCAGAGTGGCTGTCCATCCTGTAGACTCTGAGAGTCACTAAAAGATGATGGATAAAAATGTAAAAAAGTTGCTAGTACTTTCATCCAGCCAACCTAATTCACATCACTAATTTATTGCATTATTCTTAAAGTTTAGATCCACTAATGATCAACAAGTTTGTGATATATAACAAAGTTCCTGAACATTCAAGAACTGCAAGAATTGTGTGAAGAAGGGATTTCTGACGTGGGATCTCTGCATCAAATAAAAAAAGCACACTAGACACCTTTTTTATAAATTATTAATCTATTTATTTATTAGTTACAAAGGTTTATGTGGCTGGATTTCTCCAAGTAACAGCTAATTCTCTTTGTCTCCTGCTATTTTTCCTGCTTTTTCTTCCCCTTGCTTCCACTCAGCACTTCACTCTGTCATGGATCAGGGAACATGTCCCAACCTGCTTTACAAGCAACACACGTGCAGCATGTCACTGCATGCTGATGTGACTTTACAGCTACAGCCTTGTACAGTAAATGTGTGTGTCACCATCCACAGCAGTGACTTCAGACTGTGTAAAACTTCTCTGGTAATAGATCTGCAACCTTTCATTACCTAAATTGTGTGTGAATGTTTCAAATGAGTCTAACTCATGTTGCCTTGAAACAGTGAGAATAAGCGAATGTATGCCACATACTTTTTTTTTTTTTTTTTGTATGGCATGAGAGATTTTTTTCCATGACATTGCTAGGTCAACAAGTACATGTAGACAATGGTAGTAAAAATATTGAGATCCTAATTTTCTCAACTCAGTGTTGATTTGATTAAGCTCATCTTCTGTTTTTATATTACTGTGTCTTCTCTCTAACTGTTGTATTTTTGGCTTTGTTCCTGCTCCATATCTTTGTAGCTGCAAAGTACAAAGATTTATAAACAAGTTATGTCCTGTTAAGACACAAAAGACCGTGTCTACCATGAGGAATGTCAATGTGAAGCTGTACTAAGACAGTCCCTGGGTTTAAAACTCTGTTTCTGCCTTGTTTTGATGGCACACTGACATTCGTTTTATACATTCCTCGAGTTGTTGTCCTACGTTATCCCAGGGCTGAGAAATGCACTTCACAACTACTGTATTCAAGTCCAGGGGATTAGGTAACAGCTGTGTTTTGCTTTATGACACCCTGTCACAAGCCAACAACTGGATATCAAAACACTGGTTGTTTTGAACATGACTGATTCACCAAAGAAACACAAGAGGACATTATTGGAGGAACCAAGAAAAAGAAAGAGACAGAACAAGAATCAACATGGGGCTGACTTTTAGTGGCTGGAGAGAGATGAGAGAAGAGACAGGATGCAAGACAGATGCCAAATCAGCCTTTGTTAGGAGACATGAAAGTGTAAAAATCTCTTAAGATGCCAAAGCACATCGATGTTTGTTTTACTTTACTTTATTTTTGTTGTTTTTTCCCCAGAAGTCATAACGATGTAATTCACAAAATTCACTGCTGAGTAATGTGATTAGGGATGGGAATTGATAACATTTGATTTACCTTGATGCCATTATAAATTCTGCTTAATTTATTCCCTTATTGATTCTCAGCCTTGATTTTCCTTTCGTTCTGGACTTGCTGCTTGGTTGGGAGGTGTTAGGTGTGTGGTTTAAGGTCCGACAAGGAGTAACTGAACTGGTGGAGTATGTGAGGACTGGGGACACAATGGAAGACAGGTGTGACAGGTTGGCTTGATTATGATGAGCGGATCAGGAACAGGTGTGGAAGATCAGGGAAGTGAGGAGTGAGTGGAGGAGCGGCAGGACAGGGGAGTGCTGGAGGAGTGGCAGGACAGACTGTAACAGGAGGCAGTAGCAGTAGCATTTGCGCTGCACATATGCAGAGCATCAAATGCACAAAATTCTTAAAAGTTAATTCTGTGTTGAGTGTCAAAATGTCTTAGCAAGTGAAATGTGGCCATGCTTTGGTCCACTTCTTTCTCTCTGGCATAACTGCTGATTTACAACAAAGTAAGACACACGGGAATGCAAGTTGCCTTTAAGTGTCAATAGAGGAACATTAGGCCACAGATGCATGGTTCCAGTGCACTTGAAAATTTAGAACCGCTTCTCATGTGGAGTCGGCTCCCATCCCTAAGTATGATAGAGGACATTGTGACATATTAATGTGCTTGAAAATATATCTGTATCATCTTCGTACCTGAGATATGAGCAAATGATCTATCCATAATATCCTTCTTTATACACAGAGGGCCCTCAGTTTCATAGCAGATTGGTCAACCGCAGAGCATCCATCTAGCAATGAGGTCCTGGTTGCAATACCATGAGACATCATGTAGACCACACGTCACCAGTCAATGTAGAAGTCTGATGCATAAAACTTGATTATGCTACTATAAATATCTATAAGTCTGACTTTACCAGCCCCGTTCTGAGACGTTTTAAGCTTTAAGAGTGCCATGATCTCTATATCCCAAATACCTGTTTTAATATCCAGATGTTTAGTTGTGTTGCTCATTCCACAAAAGCATGATCTTTACAAGTTATGCCTCGTTGTAAAGGTGACTATAATCGGGCTTTCTGTATAATACAAGACTAATTTGAATTATTAAAGGGGAGAAATTTTTGTTGTTTGTTTTTTGTACTAGATACATCCCAGCATTGCGACTAATCATTATTTTATCATTATTTAACATTTATTTTGTTTTCCCAAAAAAACTTATAAATTCCTTAATTTTCATTCTGGAAAACCATATGGTAAAAATGGTAAATGGACTTGTACTTAAATGGTGCTTTTCCAGTTAGCTTAACATACACCTATTCACACACACTCATACCCCAATAAGCACATTGGGAGGCAACGTGGGGTTCAGGGTCTTGCCAAGGGAAACTTTGAATTGTAGTCAGGGATAGCCTCCAATTGGAAGATGACTACTCTTCCTCCTGAGCTACAGCCACCCCTAGCTCACTTTAGAAACATTCAGTAGAAAGTTAGTTGTTAAAATTGGAACCATTGACATATAGCAATCTTTTTCTCTATGCCAATCTATTCTAAAACTTCATAAGATATTTTAACCTGGACCTAAGTACTTTTCTCATATTTTAGTGAGAGCCACAAGTATCAGAAGAACTCATTTAACAAGAAAGTCAGTTTTTGATTAAATTACATTAACTACAAAGTTTTAAATGTGTTTAAAATTATACTTGGTTCAAGTTTTAAGAATGTTTTAAAGTGTTAATAACAAAGTAGTGTAGTAGAAATAACAAAAGTAGATGGCAAAACAAAAATACAGGTTTAAAGTTCAATAAAATGTAAGAAACCAGGTGTGATTCTGCAAAGTATAACTTTTAACATGTCATATCACTCTCACCCTTTCTCACAGCACATAGTGTCATATTGCTGTGCATCTGTGATAACCCTTGGGCCTCATTAGTCAAAACCAGACCTGATCTGTACAGCTCTATTAATGCATAAGACTCATTACTCTATGTGTACATCTAGTCTGTGTGTGTCTGTTCATTGTGCGGACACTTGGGATTGACCTCTTGTGCTTCACACACATGACCTCTCATCCTCTCGGCCCCTGCATCCCATTGGTCCCAACCTCTGCTGACCCCACCTCTGTTTCCATGGACACCAGAGGAATTAAGAAGTAGCCAAATGAGTTTTGTGGTTCTCACATAGTTTGGCTGTCAGGGTTTATGCATCTTTACACGTTTGTTAAAATATTGAATATTGATTAAACCTTTCAAAGTGTCATTATGCAGCTCCTTGTCTCACAGTTTTAATTTTTAACACACACAGTCTGACTGTTTCAAAGGAAACGCCTGTACAACAGCTGGACAGGAGCAAACACAAAGAAAACCAGCTTAGCACAATTCTTTCCTGAGCGTTCTTCACATTTGTTATTCTGCCAGTTATTTCATGCTTACTGATCTGTTCCACAGATGATTATAATTCCTGTCATAACTCCTCTGATCACAGTATGACCAGTTAATGGCCCTTTAGCTACTACTGACATGAATCATAAAGCTGTCCTCCTCCCCCTTAAACAAATAAAAAAACATGGGTTGTTTGTGCAATAATGATCTACAACACTCTTCAAAGAAAATGCTACTTCTACTGGACAAGAAAGCGACTTTGTGTGAAATAATGCATTTTAGTCCCAAATAAGATGGTTTTCATCTCTAAACAAAAAATGTTGATCTGTAACCCAGTACGTTTTTTCTTAAATCCCACCAGGAAGTGGGATGTGTCACCAAGACAACCAGCAAATTAGCATTGATTAAGGTTATAGTGGCATTGAAAAAATGATGTATTTTAGTCTTTATTATTATTTTTCGGTCCTGAACAAGTAATGTTCCCAACAAGCAGCAGAAGTGTTTCAGTGAAGTGTTATTAAATTAATTCATTATAACCAATATGTAAACGATAAACAGTTGCATTTGGGTGTCTAACTCACATGGATGAAAGGTGTTGCTTATAATTGAACAATCCTCACCTCCTTGCTTAACTGGACTTTGATGCTGTTGATTACAGACTCATCAGATTTATTTTCAAATATCTTGATATAATGCATTAGAATCTAATAACGATCCGGAAAATCTGAATTACAAAAAAAGTAATTATGTGGTTTATAAAGATTTCAAGGATGTATCCCATAGTGTATGGCTCCAAAACCTTGTGAACAGATCATTTTTTGTAGTTTGTATGTGTTTGTTGAATTGAAATAAAGGAAGTTTGGCATGGCAGCAAGTATCTGCAGATCTTGGATGGCATAATTAACATTAAATGAAAAGGTGGTAACACAATATTTTGATTTTAAAAGCAGCACATGCTTTCAGGGCTTGTTATTCATGTTAGTGTGAGAGTTTGTTGTAATGACACAAAGTTTCAACCAGTGCAATAGTGTACTCAAGCTATATAGTTCTAGTTTTTGCAGCGAAATGGAGCTCTAGAGAGCAATAAGTTATATCAGGCTACAGGTATACAAAGAGCAATTGTTATAGCAATCCATTTATTAGTTTTTATTAGTTTTTAACAAAGCATTTGCTATCATTTATAAAACTAATTGCCAGAAACATCCTCTAACAGTCACTTGCAGCATCACCTGTGCAGCTATTATGTAAAATTAACAAAGGTTAACGACAAATCCTGTGGTAAGGAAATGCATTTGAGCCTTGCAACTATGTCGGAGAAACAGGAGAATCATGTCAGTATGAAGGGCACTGCCCATCCTGAGGGTTCAAAATAATTACTGCGCAAAAGTTGTTTTCCAGCTGGTTTGATGGGATTTTATAGCAGCTGGGTGATTTCACAGTTCCTCATTGGGTTAAGAGTTTCTCCCCTTTTCTCCAGCGACTAATTTAAGATGTGTCATAACTAAGTTGTGATGTCTTGTTAATCTTTTCAACTGGCTCTCGGTGGTCCAGGCCTGCTCAGTCCACATCTATTATATCAAGCACACATAATCTAATTTACACACACAGTGAAGATAAGAAGGCTAACAACAGACAGCAAGTAAATTTTACGCTCGAATTGGATCTGTCTGTGTCAAGTGTGTGCGCGTCGCAGGGAAGCACTTCTTCAGAGGCAGCGAAACAAGTTTTATGGCGGGAACGGATCAATCTGTCTTAAGTTGCAGGGATCTATCTCATGTCCTTCATTTGAAAAATCCTGGCAGAAAAATGCGGAGAGCTGGAAAATGTCAACAAGCGTTCAGTGTGTGTTGCTGTGGGTGTTTGTGGGTGTACTTGTACCATAGTGAGGACCAACACGATGACTGAGTGTGTGTCTTTTCCTGTGTGTATGTGTGCCGGTATGTGTTGGAGAAATATGAATTTGTTGGCAAATGTCAAGAAGTTGGCAGCCTAATGGCTGGGCTGACAGATGATCCATAAAGCTATGAAGTGATTGGTTTGGGGATTCTCATTCATTCTAATGCAACTGTCAGTGAAGGTATGTGTATGTGCTAAATATGTGTGACACTGAGTGCACTGCATAGTATAAGCTGTGTTTGTGGTTTAATTACATCCTAGTATTTCATCTTTTTAGACAGATCAAGAGACGCATGTCAGCAAAAACAGCAAAAGCCTCTCCAATCCCTAAATAGAACCAGTCGAACTAGGTGTGTGCAGAATTGGACGGTCCAGCTATGAATCGTAGCCAGTCATACCAGACGTGAGTTCAGGAAGGAAGGTGAAAGTGCAGACTGTATCAATCAAAGAATAAAGCTGTAAATCAGGGAAATAAAGCCTGAGTTTTATTAGTTTTTCCTAAATTATATAAAACAGAAAATACAGGTAGAGGGCAGCATCTCTGCAGTTAATTATACCCCCACACACTTTTCAAAACTTTACCAAATTCAAAACTTTCTTATTTTCTTTTATATATATTTTCCACTTATTCTTGGTTTAACAAAACTGATTAAAGGTAAACGTTGTGGTTTTTTGTGAAAAGACGGATCAAAAAAAGATACCGTGTAAAGAGATAAAGAAAGCAAGAAAGACAGAAAAGAAAATGTTTGGTTTTATGGTACTTACTGGGGTGAGATAGTAGAAAGGTTGGGTTGCACTGTGGTGTGGTGCTTAAAACTGACCCTCTCACAGCACAAAGGTTGTTGGTGTATGTATCATTATTGGCCTTGCTGTGTGGAGTGCTTTAGCATCTCTATGTCCCCAGTATAAAAATATGCATGTTAGGTTAACTGGCTACAGGGGTCAGCATGATTATGTCAGATAGTGTGTCTAAGTTCTCTTTGTGTTGGCCCAGTGATAAACTAGTAACTTGTCCAAGGATCATCCTGGAAGCTGTGATAGGCTCCAGCAACCCTGAACAGCAACCACTGAATGATGGAATATTGATTAATGATATTGACATGAGTGTTCTTTAATGTTCTGGTGTATGTAAGAGACACATACAAATTTTTTAAAAGTTTATTGTAAAAATCGTACCATGTTATAACACGATAAGGTTTGTGTTTTAACAATAAAATTATCACGCTATAATGTAATAAGGTCTAAATTTTTTTATTTTTATATTTCAGTAGAAGCGTTGTGCTTCCTTAAGACGCAATGCAACAGTGGGAAAACTGAGGATAAAGATATCAGATTGCCTGATGTGGGTCTGAGGAAATCTGCTGTTGAGGTTTTACTTTCTTATTTAATTTCTGATATACTGTACATGCATCTCTTTATGACTTATAGTATTTGTGTTTCTGTTTATTTGTTGTCAACGCAATCAGAGTTTTAACGTTACTCCTTCTTCACTTCAAAGTGAAAGAAAGGGATTGTTATTGATTTAAATCATGGAGATATATATATATATATATATATATATATATATATATAGATATAGATATATATATATATATAGATATATATATATATATAGATATATATAGGTTTTTCTTCCTTTTTTCATTTATTATACAGAGAAAGGAAAACAAACTTTAAAAAACAAAAAACAAACAAAAAAAAACCTTAACCTTGAATATTTGTGTGGATCGAATTGAAGAGTATGAATTTTTCCCATTGATCACAGGGGTAGAGCTACACTAGGTTTGCCTTGCAGAACACAGGAGTTGCTATCACTTTCTCAATCAGTCAGTTTGTTTGTGTTTGAGGATGTGGCCTCTGGAATCGCCCATGATCACATTTTTAAAGCATTTATTCTATTAGTATGTACTGTTATTAAGCTAAAAAACAAAGAAAATGGGAAATTTAAAGTATGTTTTTTATACTGTGAGTTCAGTAAACATCTGTAGCTATTGAGTTATAGGCATAATGATTAGCACAACTCATAAAAACAGTATCTATAAGCCAAATTCTGAAAGATTTAACAATGGAGGAAAGATAAAGAAGTAGATGCAAAAGGACACTGGTGCTGCGATCTAAAATTCGGATGTAGGCGGTTTTGCTGTGGTGAGTCATGACTGAAGCACCTTCGACTTTCAGCAGCTCTCTGAGAGATGTAGCCTCTTTTCAAAGGCTACTTAGAAGAGGTGAGCTTATGGCATTGTCACCACTTACAAGATATGATCAATCTGTGGCTCACCATAGCTGAGCACTGTAGGTCACAAAATCTCTAAAAGATAATCTATTAAAAGCCACATGAGATTTAAAAAAAAAAAAAGAAGAAGAAATCACCCTTAGGATTCTAACAAAGACTGTAGTCTGTGAAACAAAAAAGCCTTGGGGTGCTTTGGTGCTTCAAATTTTAGCACCTGTCCTTTAATATGAATATTCATTCAGACAGAAAAATGGGCAGCATGTTTTGTGAGACACAAGAGCTGATTCAAAACATTAACTCTTAGTTCAGTGTGTTTGCTGCTCTGGCCATGTAGCACCAGGTTATTCTGAACATCATCCTTTTTCATCTGCAGAGGGGCTAAGATGATGCACTGCTGCAAGGACTGATTAGAAGCTTCAAGTTTTAGTATCTGTTCTGTCAACAAAACAAAATAGAAAGTGATCAAAATTACATTAAACCACCTCAAGACAAAAAAATATTAAAAGAAAAAGTGTTAAGTCTGTTAACATGAAGCAGGCCAGTCACCAAAAGAAAAAAAACACCAACAAAAACTAATTTATTCATGTTTTTTTTCTGTGCAAAGAAGTGAGTGTTATTGCCATACTAACAGGACTGTGTGTGTGTGTGTGTGTGTGTGTGTGTGTGTGTGTGTGTGTGTGTGTGTGTGTGTGTGTGTGTGTGTGTGTGTGTGTGTGTGTGTGTGTAATCCAAAACTACTGAGTCCATTCCATGACTACAGATTATGATATAAATAAATGGCTAAGTGTGGACAAGTTGACATTTGATTACGCTGTCACAACTTTGGATGTGACATTACTTAAAATACTCTCAGTCTCATTCCACAGCAAATCTTCTCAAAGTTGGAAATGACTTTGAGGATAAATTTCCATCTGTCATATACTGAAGTGCTTCTGTTTGCAGCTGCTTCAGATGAAAACCTATAAAATATCTTTACATGCTTACAAAAAAATCCTAATTTCCTTTTTTCTCACTCTAAAGGATGGACGGTCACTTTTCCTGCTTTATAGCCTCTCTCTTTCATGTATAGTCATAAAAACACATTGCTTAAAAGTTAAGAAGCTGTAAAACAAAGTTTAATAAAATACAATGCAATGATGTGTGCATTTTTAAACCCTATATTTTATTAAAGATAATACAAAGACAGCGTAATTAATGTTGGAGGCAAAGTGGAAAACTGCTGCATTCTGTGAACTAAATGGTTAATCAAATTATTGTATTCATTTTGCTTTTACATTGATTTATGCTGCCTGTAGTTTTTAGGTCTGTGTTTTAACTTTTAATGTCATCACACAATTTTATGCAAAAGGCAAAATGTGGCAACTTGTGGGTTGTCACATACCTTCAAACTGAATCCTCCATTTAAAAAAGATTTTGTTTTTACCTGAGCTGAGCCCAGTAGGAGATAGATCTTACAGCTTGCTATTACTCCATAGCTACAAAGCCAGGTATGATACCTACAAATCTGTGAAGGCATCTTTAATGCTGAGTCATATATTCATGTTTTGAGCTACAGGAAATGCCATCTTTCCTTGCCTTTTTAAGGGAATGCCTCACATGTTCTTTCAAGACCTCACCAAGCCCTTACCTGACCTCCAGAGAAAACTTTTGATATATTATTAAACACAAGAATAGGACTAAGTGGTTGTATAAATAGAAACACAAACTGAATCTGACAAACAATAAAAATCAAAACTCAACATGAAACTTCATTAAATTCCTACATAGTGTGATGGAAATTTTATTCAGAACCGTTTTAGCTCAGATGCCTACATGTAAAACAGTTGGTATGGTAAAGCGCTCAGCATGTTTTAAGGATAACTATGTGCAAAGACAACTTCCACTTTATGGGTGCAGCAAAAGCAGATTTGACTTCTGCACCAGGGAAAACTATTTCTGCTCGCAATTGTACCAAAATGTTCAGACAACACCTGCTTTGCACAAAGATAACGACGACCTCGAGCACAGACGCTTTGATTCTCCCCCTTCTCCCATCTGGAACGTCTTCTCTTTTCCGAGTCCCTGTAGATAAAAGTTTGCCACACTCTCTGTTTAGTTAGAGCTCATTCTGATGTTCGTGTGAGGCTGTGTGATCTTTCCTTATGCATAAAATTTCTGTTTTCCTCCAAAATTGTTTATTTTAGGAAATATTCACTCACCGATCATTTTATTAAGTACACCTGCCCAATCTCTAGCAGCTAAATTGCTAATCACATGGCAGCAACTCAATGACTGCAGGCATGTCAACATGGTCAAAAAGCCTTTCTGAATTTCAAACTGGGCATCAGAATAAGGAAAAAAGAGGATTTAAGTCATTTGAACGGGGTTGTTGGTGCCAGACGGAATATTTTAGAAACTGCTGATCTACTGGGATTTTCACACACAGCCATCTCTAGGGTTTACAGAGAATGGTCTGAAAAAGAAAAAATATCTTGTGAGCAACAGTTGTCTTGAATAAAATGGCTTGTTGATGTAAAATGTCAGAATAGAACAGACTGTTTTGAGATGATGGAAAAAGAACAGTATTTCAAATAACAATGGTTACAACCCTGGTATGCAGAAAACCATCTTTGAGTACGCACCATGTCCATGTCTAAAAACTGACAATAGAAGATTGGACAAGCATTACCTGATCTGCTGGATATTGTAGCTGAGGGTAGTATCATCATTTGGCGTAAATAGCATGAAAGTATAGATCCATCCATTTCTGGCACACTTTGGGCCCTTTAGTACCAACTGGGCATTGTTTAAATGCAACAGCCCTGCCAATTATGGTTGCTGACCATGCCTATCCCTTTATGACCACAGTGTAGGTGATGCTTATGGGTACACTCCAGTGTGCCCATCTTCTAATGGCTACTTCCAGCAGGATAATGTACCATGTCACAAAGTTTCTTGAAAATGAATTTACTGCAATGACTCCCACAGTCACCAGAGCTAAATCCAGTAGAGCACCTTTTGTATGTGGTAGAACGGGAGATAAATCTGCAGCAACCGTGTAATGCTATCATGTCAATATGGACCAAAATCTTTGAGGAATATTTCCAACACCGTACCGAATCTATGCCACAAACTATCACAGCAAAAGAGGGTCCAACTAGGTACTAGCTAGTAAAGTGATCAATGAGAGTTTTTTCTATTATATCTGTTAATCTGATCACAGGAGGGCAACTGTGGCCCTTTAAAGTCCAGTTAAAGTCAGAGATCAATACGTTTTAAAGGCTTATGAAACCAAAACACTGGATATTCAATTCTATTTGTCCTTCATCCTTCCTTGCAATAATAAAAGTACCTTGCAATTAAGTTTTAAGTTTAAACATATGAGACATATTTCAAAGGACATTTGGAAAAAGCTTTTCTTTCTTTGCCTGTAAGCAACCACGCTGTCAACAGTGAACAGAAACGTAACTATGACATGTATTCATATGGATAATTATCTGAGAAATTACACTATACAAGTATTTTCTGATATAAAACAATAAGCTTCTGTGGTTTTCACATATGCACTGCAGACGTGAAATTTTTAAACCATGATCCTTTGGAGCTGTATGTGTCCATTTGTTTCAACCTATACAGGGTTGCGGTGTGTGACTCCTACATAAAAGGTATTGTTGAGTCTTCCTACCTGCACAAACATATAAGGTGGCATACTTTGATGAGGTCATTTACACTGTCAAATCATCCTATCTTCATTAATTTATTCTAAATTTAAATTCTTAAGACACTACCTATAGGTATGTCATATAGATCATTAATCCACAAATATGTGGATTAATGATCTCAAATACAGCTGCTGATGTGAGCACTGGTCATCAACTTCTAATTAAGTGTGATAACAGATTTGTATTACAATTAATGCTCTTTAGTTGTGCCTTATATTTGTATAACAAGAGAAAATGGGGTTACTACTATACATTTTTTTCTAATTATTATTTTTACTTATAATAAGTTTTTTTGAGATAAAAACTATGGATTTTCATTTAAATTGATTTAATTTTTTAGATTTACCAAGTCAGCTAATAACTATCAATTAAAGATAAAAAAAAAAAAAAAACGTTTTGGTGAAACAACATTAAGCTAATTTTGTTGCAAAACTAAATCCAATGAATGCAAATAAAACAAATTTTATTTTGGCTCAGTGAAAGAGGGGGTGCTGCAGCTCCTTTATTGGTGACACTGGCTGTATAAAACCAGATGTGTGTGTGGGCATTACAAGAGTTTAAAAAAATAAATAAATAAAAAAAATCAGACAGACCCCTGAAGCAGCTGTTGTCCCTAGTGTGTCCAATGTTTAACACACACACACACAGATCTGCAGCATTTTCTTCTGCATGCACACACTTGGCACATGGATATTGGTTTCTACACACCTTACAAAGCTCCACTCTTCCTTTGTGAATCAAGTTAAAGTCCAAAAATAAAGTGCATAAACACTTATATGTGATGTCAAAATCTTCTGTTTAGTGTTGCTCATCTCAGACTGTATTTAGGGATCTTGGTCATCCTTTAATGTTGAAATTACTGTTGTAACACCTCCAAGCAGCTGTGTGCATAAATTCAAACCTTTCCCTTCCTCAGTGGCACTCTCTCAGCCCTGATCAAACCAACATTCACCTCCACTTTAAGCTCATTAGACATCCTCAAGGGACGACACTTAAATGAGGGTTCTTGAAGACCTCAACTCTATTTCGGTTACCTCAAACAACTCCAACAGATGTCTTCTCCTACTGTATAAATTCTACCCTCTTCTAATCCCTCACTCCTCTTTAACCTTCACCTTTCTGCTCCCTCCTTATGTCTTTGATTTGCTCTCCTGTTCCCAAACCCTGAATGTGTCCCTGGAGGTCAGGTGGACAGATGTGCAGCCCCGTCCTCCTCTAAACACACACAAAAACATGTCTTTGACCTAAATTCTCCAAAGAGGCCAGTTTGTACAGTGGATATAAAAAGATAAGAGCTGTAAAGTACAGACAGATGAGGAATATGAAAAAAACTATTCTAATATTTATTCATAGCTGCACAAACTAAGCAGTTATACTCTTACGCTTCAATTTAATAGTTTTTTTCTATTATAAATAAGAGATTAATAAACGTCAATAAAGCAGAAAACTGTGGTATGCAATAGTAATCCCATTCCCAGCTGAATAGGAGGTTGCACACACTCAGTGTGTGTTGTAATCTGAGCATCGCTGTGTTTTGCTTTGGAAGACAGAATGGCTTTAGTTTTATTTGTTTGTTTTAGATTGATGTGCAGCTTTTCTAACACATCTTTACAAAGTTATATTATAGTTTGCATGGGGATGATCCCGTATCAACAGAGTTTTCATCTATAGACCTGTTAATATTAGTGTGCAAATGTGTAAGGGTGTAACAGTAATCAGTGTCTAGGTTATCTCTAAAACAATGTTTGCATTTTATTGGGGTATTATTGTGTAATAATAAATGTGAATGTGTGTGTAAGGTATCTCAGTAAAAAAACATAAATGTGCACAAATATCTATAAACAAGTGGGTTTGGCTAAACTCCTGTGGTGAAGAGGATCTTCAAATGTGTAATGGGTCAGACGCTGTGGCTTTTGTTTGCCCTGAGTCTTGGCTAACAGGTGAGACATACATCAAGTTCACGATTCCTGATAATAGCTAACAGACATGGGTATGGATTAATCCAAGCATGTGATATCCCCATTTACAGTAGAATGCAGGCGTGTGTACAGCAGTATCTGGGATAAAAAATACATGATCACTGTAAAGTGCTCTAATCTGAAGAGTGCATATTCTTCCCATCACAGCAGGGGATGGCTCCCGACATGCGACAAGAATCACTGTGTTCAATCCCAGATAAAGCTGAACGTGTGCCTATATTCATCCAGGATACGGTTTGTTTCCAACCTTGAAAGGGGTTTTTACCTGACCACATACTGGTATTTTCATCCAGTGTATCTGTCTTCACACTGCTCAAATCACCACTCAGCATGAAGTCAGGGGTTAGTACATGCTACGGGGAGAAGTTCACTGAGGCCATCTCAGCTGAGTGTGTGGATGGTAGCATTCAGACTGTTTCACTTCTCCTTTGCTCAGCCCTGTCCAGGGAAATGGCAGCTAACAGCTAGGGCATGGAGAACTACTGCAATCTACCTGGACAGGGGCAGGTTAGTGAGCAACCACTGGAGGCTGGGAAGTGACCTGAATGCCATGGCTGCTGCCGCTCACTTGCTCTGTGCAGGTGGATGGTGGAGAGGGGCCCGTTCTTGCAGAAAACTGCTAGCCGCTGTACATTCAGCATGGGAAGGGTATCACCATTGCTGTCATTTCTTGGTTGGCATCTCCTTGTGGCTTTAGCTGGCTTTCTGATTTCTTTCAGTCCTCACAGTGCATCCTAAATATCCATATACATGCATACAATCTGCCCAGTGGGGAATAGTCAGGAGTCAGTTTGCATGCAGAGTGAATAAATTGCACTTTAAAAATGTTTGCGATGTGGATAACACTCTAGCTGGGGAGCACTGCTTGAGAAATTTGACCAAGAAAGGAAATCCAGGAACAATGATGTAATAGTGGCCAGGACTCACAAGCAAGTTTAATATTACTGAGTGAATATAGTTCCTTCTGTATTTTGTGTGTGTGTGTAAAGGGTGATGTTTAAGGTGATAATATATTATTTGCACACTGCAGATGAGTCATAAAAGATTAGGAGAAAACCCACGCCACAGGCTCTTTAAGGAAATGTTAACACCTGAGGGGACAACAGAGCAGTCACATTTTTACTAAAAGCTCAACTTCGGGCTTGTGATGACACAACTGTAAATTCAGTCTGGTTTGAGTTTTTTACTTTTGAGTTTTTTACTTTTAAGCGCAGAACAGCCCTTAAGTATTTGTAGATATCAAGTGTAGCGTCAAGAGAGATCAATAAAACAATAAACATTGAGAGCAGGGCATAAAGATGAATAAATTAAATATTTAAAATATTTGAGCCATGTTTTACAGTGAAGTGAATAAATTGCACTGGGGATAAAGGATGGGGCTTCCATTCTTTAGTGTTTTCATTGTGATAAATGTAATAAATAACAGTTTTTTAATTCTAGAAGCTCAGTCCAGAAACCACTGGAGAAACATTTCTGGTATTCAGGATATTTTTATCATTAAAATTATTATCATTAATGGGAAAAAAAGGAAAAGTTTTATTTAGGTCAAGTAATGTACTTCAGTTACTTTAATGCATGCACCAGACAGAGAGCAGAGCATGTGCTCTGAAGTTTAGTGTTATTTTTTTTTTCTTTTTATTAAAAAAAATAAATAAAAAAAAAGATGAGAAGAAATTGTCTTAGCATGCCAACAGCCAGGGGCAGGAATTAAATCCTCATTAGAAGCTGGCAACACCACCACTCTCTCCTTGAATCTGTGTGTGTGTGTGTGTGTGTTCTTTGACATGGCACAAATTCAAGAACACAGTTGCATCAAAGGCATCGGTCAAAGGGTTTATGCATGTTCAGGTCTGACAGCTTGTAATTAATAAACAGAAAACATGACAAAAATAGTCTTTTTAAGCAATAAACCATCTCTCAAAGTATCAATAATGTGCAATTACATACAATCACTTTAAAAGAGCTAGCAATGGTAACAGAGTCAACCTCTCACGAATTGCTCTTTTTATTGGTACAAAGATTTTAAAACCCTTCTGCTTGTTTACAAATCCCAGAATGGTTTAGGCCCAGAATACATCTGTGATATGTTCAGAGAATACAAACCTAGCAGAGCTCTTAGATCCAAAGACTCTGGTCAACTAGTCCAGACCAGAGTCCAGACTAAACATGGAGAAGCAGCATTTAGCTGTTATGCTGCAAACAAATGGAACAAACTGCCAGTGGAGATTAAACTTTCACCAAATGTAGACATTTTTAAATCCAGGTTAAAAACATTTCTTTTGTCATGCGTCTATGCATGAAATCTGCACAGTAACTTTTTTAACTTATCTTGCTTTTAATCATTTTAATGTAATTTATTATTTTATTGTGATTATGTGTTGATGCCTTTTACTATTCTAAATATCTGTAATGTCTTTGTTTTATGTAAAGCACTTTGAATTGTCCTGTACATGAAATGTGCTATACAAATAAACTGCCTTGCCTTATAATTGGTCATTTCTACATTCTTTTGTTTTCATGTGATTAAACACACAAGTATGTTTATTTTAAAGCTTCATGTGTTTTTTCTGAAATATCAAACTGCTGCTTTAATGTCCAGCCTGATTTCTAACAGCTGACTATTTACAGAATTTTATATGCAAAAATGCAATATTGGATTAAGTGATGTCCAATAAGCCAAAATTTTCTAAATAACTTTCTTGTGCCATCAGAGCTTATATCTTCAATTTTTTTAAGCTTACACTTACTGTGCCTGGAGGCACATGCAGACATAAGACAACACTTTGAAACTACCCAAACTTACATGTAAAGCATATTTATTTTTTGTAACATTCTCAAACAAAACTAGAAACCCAGGTTGTTCAATACTGGATATTTTATGTCTTTATCAGATCATTCTGATGGTGGGCCGATATTACAGTGTGTATAAAAAAAAAAACTTCCAAATGCTGCTCTTATATTAATATCAATTCAAACAACTATTCAATTTTCAAGATTTAAATAAATAGTCAATCACACGTTTGTGTTCCTAAAATAAATAACTGGACTATTTATAGCTGATAATGAGATAATGAGGCACTAAAACTACAGAACATGTCTCGAAACGTCTAAAGAATATAAGCCACTGGCTTCTCGCAAAGGTTAAGATGTTCGTCTATCTCACAGACACACACACACAGATATTTAATGGATTAAAGAACATCAGACAAACACATTACAGAAGTTCTAACCGGCACATGGGTCAACTGGCGAGTCACCATCAACTGATTTATTGACTATCAATTCAAATGACCAATTATCTAGCAAAAATGGACGTTTAGTAAGAGAAATAAGACCCTGAGGCTATAAAAGTGTCTTTAACTGCTTGTCTTTATACTGCTGTAATTTTGCACACAACAGACCGTGCACAGTTGATTACACATGCTGCAAAGCAACAGAAATCAACAGGGCAGACTGCCCAATGAGCTGTGCAAACATGTAACACATTCATATCTGATGACAGAGCGTGGAGAGTGGGGAGAGTGTTGTGACTCCAGTGAAGTTGTGTTAACAGCAGCAGCAGCTTAGCTACATGCAAGCGAAAGCCGATAAATATTTCAGAGTTTAAGTATATACAAAGAGCATGCATTGCTGTTTGGAGAACACCCCCACTTCCTCTCCAGCTAGGTGTACCTCAGGTGGAAAGAGCTTCTATTATTAATATTCACTTTTAAGGTTAAGAAACTCTGTGATTATGTTTGGTCCAACAATAATAACAGCATGTATGATGCTGTTTGGGATGATAATGTTTTCCCTCTTACATAAAAACTAATAATAATTTTATCAATCATGAGTTAAAACAATGAGAGTTCCTGCTAAAAAAAAAAAAGCTTTAAATTATGTTTAACTGCAAAATGCTAAAAAGAAGAATGTCGTATAGGAGCCCATGTGCTGTAGCTTTTTGAATGTAGTTCAGGGTGGATGCTGGCCCAAACCTTTTAAATATTTTAAGAATGTACAAGTACTGGTGTCTTCCTTATATCCATTCAGCAATGGTGAGCCACAACAGTTGAAAAACTGCTGCAGAAAACAATAAATAAATAAAATAAAATCTCTACAAAATATATTCCAGCACCTCCTGCAAAAATGCCTCTGTAAAGGTTTTGCTGTTTAAATTCCCAACTGTGTGTAATGATTGCGTTTTGCAGCAGTTATCACTCTCTTTAAGGGCAAGGGCAAGGCAGTTTATTTGTATAGCACATTTCATGTACAGGACAATTCAAAGTGCTTTACATAAAACAAAGACATTACAGATATTTAGAATAGTAAAAGGCATCAACACATAATCAACACATAATCACAATAAAATAATAAATTACATTAAAATGATTAAAAGCAAGATAAGTTAAAAAAAAAAGTTACCGTGCAGATTTCATGCATAGGCGCATGAGAAAAGAAAAGTTTTTAACCTGGATTTAAAAATGTCTACATTTGGGGAAAGTTTAATCTCCACTGGCAGTTTGTTCCATTTGTTTGCAGCATAACAGCTAAATGCTGCTTCTCCATGTTTAGTCTGGACTCTGGCCTGGACTAGTTGACCAGAGTCTTTGGATCTAAGAGCTCTGCTAGGTTTATATTCTCTGAACATATCACAGATGTATTCTGGGCCTAAACCATTCTGGGATTTGTAAATGATCAGAAGGGTTTTAAAATCTATTCTGTGACTGACTGGAAGCCAGTGTAAAGATTTTTAAACTGGTGTGATGTGTTCAGATCTCTTAGTTCTGGTTAAAACTCTAGCAGCAGCGTTCTGGATGAGCTGCAGATGTTTAATGCTCTTTTTAGGAAGTCCTGTTAAAAGACCATTACAGTAATCCAGTCTACTGGAGATGAATGCATGGATGAGTTTCTCTTGGTCTTTCTGGGAGACTAAACTTTTAATTCTGTTGATGTTTCTGAGCTGGTAAAAAGCTGTCTTAGTGACAGCTTTGATATGGCTGCTGAAAGTCAGATCTGAGTCTATCAACACTCCCAGGTTACGAACTTGGTTGGTAATTTTAAGAGCCCGAGTCTCCAGGTGTTTGCCAATGCTGACCCTCTTCTCTTTGCTACCAAACAGAATAATCTCAGTTTTGTCTTCATTTAATTGTAGGAAATTCTCCCTCATCCAGGTGTTTATTTGCTCCAGACACTGACACATTAAGTCTATTGGACTGCAGTCATCTGGTGACAGAGACACATAAAGTTGTGTATCATCTGCATAACTTTGATAACTAATGCTGTAGTTTTGTAATATTTTACCCAAAGGGAGCATATACAAGTTGAACAGAAGAGGTCCAAGGACTGACCCCTGGGGGACTCCACAAGTCATGGCCACTCGCTCGGATTCATAGCTGCCGATCGTAACAAAATAACTCCGGCCTTCTAAATAGGACCTGAACCAGTTAAGGACCGCTCCAGAAAGTCCAACCCAGTTTTCCAGCCTGTGCAACAGGATTCTGTGATCTACAGTATCAAACGCAGCACTGAGATCCAACAGAACCAGGACTGATACTTGACCAGAATCGGTATTCAACCTAATGTCATTTAACACTTTGACCAGAGCTGTTTCAGTGCTGTGATGAGGTCGGAAGCCGGACTGAAATTTATCAAGATTTCCACTTTCATTTAAAAAGTCATGAAGCTGGTGAAATACAACTTTTTCAATAATCTTGGAAATAAAAGAGAGGTTAGAGACAGGTCTATAGTTGTTCATTATAGAGGCGTCTAGAGTCCTTTTCTTTAGGAGTGGCTTAATAGCAGCGATCTTTAGTGACTTGGGAAAAATGCCTGATGCCAGTGAGCTGTTAACTATCAGTAGGAGATCACTTTCTACTGAGGTAAAAACTGTTTTTAAAAAGTCGGATGGTATCATGTCCAGAGTGCATGTTGTTGATTTCAAATGCCAAACTGTTTCTTGTAGGACTTTTAAATTCACCATTTTAAATTGCGACATGACAGCAGAATTGTTTCCGGGTTTTAGGCACAGACTAATTTTCTTGTTTGACTGTGTGGAATTAATATTTTGCCTAATTGTTTTAATTTTTTGGCTAAAAAAGTTTGCAAATTGGTTGCATTTCTCAGTGGAAAGGAGCTCTGGGCTTATCTGTTTAGGAGGATTTGTAAGTTTTTCAATCATAGCAAACAGAGTGCGAGAATTGTTGACATTCCTGTTAATCATTTCAGATAAATGCAGCTCTCTGGCCTTGCACAACTCATTGTTATAGTTACGCAGGCTTTGTTTGTACAGCTCATAGTAAATTTGAAGTTTATTTTTCCGCCATTTCCGCTCAGTTTTTCTGCATTCTCTTTTTAGGCTGGTAACCACAGTGGTGTTTCTCCATGGTGTTTTCTGTTTGCTCAAGTTGCTCTTGATTCTTATCGGTGCAACAGCATCCATTACATTCAAGATTTTCAGATTGAAATGATCCAGGAGTCTATCAACTGACTCTGCACTGGTTGTTGGTAACATAGCTATGGCCTCCACAAACTTAGCACTTGCTCTTTCATTAATGTACCTCTTCCTAACGGAGAAGCAGGTTGGTTGAACATTCTGAGTGATCAGTAAATCAAACAAAATACAAAAATGGTCAGACAAGGCCAAGTCAGTGACCGCAACAGAAGAAATATCAACACCCTTTAAGTCTCAAACTCCAGTATAACTACCTTACACCTGGAGTAAAGCAATTAATAAAGCTCACAGGCTAAATCTTCCCTTCCACTGCTTCACGTTTCTCCACCTGCTGTCCTCCTTTGCTTGTAACTAGAAGCTTTCAGCAGAAAACACTGCTCTTTAATAATTTGTATTCATGTGTCATCACGCTGGCTATGAGCACTTTTGCCTTTTAGATATGGCTGCTGATTCAACAAGCGCTCTGAAACTCTGTCAACTGAAAAGCACGAAACAGGCGTGACAGGCTAAAAACGAGTTATCAGCTAAATAATCACCTGACAAGGAATAGACACGTGTGAAAATGGTAAAACAAAAGGAGCGCGTGAGCAATAGCCTGAAATAGCGAGATGTGTTAGTGTTTCTCTTGCATGGTCGGGCCTCTGGGTGATGACATGCACAAAACCATCCTGCACAGGAGCAAGTCACTATGATGAATCATTTTATTACATGACTTTGGGGTTTTTTGGCATTTCTTTTATGGTCACTTTGCATCTCTTTGGGGTAATTCTGTGTCTCTTTGGTCTGTTTTTATCCACTTTTTGATTTTGATCAGCTCTTCAAAAACAAATTGGGCTCCTGGGACTTCTCACATAAGGTTCAATCAATAATCAATCCACATACAGGCTCACGTTCAAGCACACAAATCCTGAGATTCACTAGTAAATAATTTATGTTCATCATAGTTAAGTAGAAACAACCTGTTTGGCACTGAGACAACTTCTGATTTCCACCATCTCTGCGATCTTTAAGTCTTCCAAGTTTCTTTGCATTTTTTCCTGGTTGCATGTTGCTGATTCATCAGGACAGCATATGATTGTCATCGTGTTTCCAAATGTCACAAAATCTGTATTCCCACCACACTAAAACAGCTGAAGTAACACCTCAGGTCCCCAGTCCATTGCAGTCTGAGCCACAGCGAACACGGCTGCCCCGAGTGTTGCGGACAGCCCCCACACTGCCATTTTCACCATCCTGTTCCCCTTCCCCCACAGCTGGCCACGGTCCCTGCGCAAGGCTGCTTCCTGGCCTGTGTGGAGAGGGTACGAGCATAAAACAAGGGGAAGGGGTCAAACTGCAAGGAGCAAACATGGAGGGTTCAAGAGGGTTCATTATGCATAAAGCTGAACAAAAGGAGGATTATGCTGCATTTCATAGAGGACCTTAAAAACAACAGTGGGACTAAGGAATGGTAAAAGAAGGAATATGAGAAGAGGAGAACAAATTACAATCCAATAACTATAAAGTACCACATGCAAACTCGTTACCTTTGTGCAGAAAAAAAAAAAAAAAAAACTAGACTATCATCTTTGATTAGGTTTGTTACAATTCTGTAAGTGATTGCTATCAAATATCAATATACAATAATATCAACATCTCAGTGGGCCTATAGTTATGTGTTTTGGAGAGGTGTTGATTCAGCCTTTCCTTTGGGAAACTGCAGTGTGTGCAGTTAATGAAATTAGTTTTTTTTGTTCTAAAAAGGTTTGAAAGGGATATTATTTTAAACTACTGCTATAATAAAATGAAAATACTGAAACCTCAGTATAACATAAAATATTGAAATTTACCGACAACAAAAAAAAATTGGAAAAAGAAAAAAAATTTTAAAGTCCAATTACCCAACTTTTGGGAAACAATATAGCATTTTTCCACTTGCTAAAACCATTATTTTTATAACAGTGAGGGTTGAATGAATGCTAGATTCATCCTTCAGTGCAAACAAATGAATAACAGCCTTCAAAACGACCATGAAAGCAAATGAACTTAAAAACACTTTCAGGAATAAATTACTGTTGCAACCTTCAAGGACGTTTACCAGAGGGGGCTGAAAGATTGTTAGTTTAGCGTTTAGGTGTAAATCTTGTATGGAATTCTTAAATCCTAAGTTTTGGTTTATTAAGTTAATACCTGTGCTTAATATCAGTGCATGAAAAAGGACATTGTTTTCTTATACTTGTACATGTGGTGTCAAAATGGGAAAATAATGTTATTTTAGGAAAATAACCTGACAGACATTAAATGAAAGATGAGGGATTTGTCTATGTGTTGGCAGTGCAAGCAAACAAAAGCAAGACTTTCAACTGTTCAACAAAACACTTTGAAAGTGTGCTTTTCAACACCACTCGCAGGTGAAAGTTTAAGTTTAACCTGGTTATTCTGCCTCAGTTCAAACAATCTCTTAAAACTTTCATCCCTTAATTGGAATTTCCTCTTTTTTTTTCATGCAATATACTAAGAAATACATAAGAGAAGCGTCATGGCTGCCATAGAGGAATTATTTATCAATCCCCTTTTTACAAAGGATGTCTCTGAATAATAATTTTTTTACCAGTTATTCAACAAGATGCTGTGTAACAAAAAAAAAAAAAAAACTTCTTATTCTTCTTAAACTTATTAAAGCTAATATTGGCCCTCATAATCTGAAGTTAAATTTGAAGGATTAACGTGCAAATGGGGATTTATTCGTTTAAATATGTGCTAATGAAAACACTTATCCAGATGGTTATTTTACACTATTTTTTAAGAAGGTATTTTATTGAATTGGCCTAAAATGTTTTAAATGTTGCCCTCATATCTCCCCTTATGACAAATGATTTTAATACTAAAACTAGACATTTGAACCACAGGATGGATAGCAAATTATGATAATTTACTGAGATCATGCATCTTATAAAACACACCCAGTGACAACATAGAGAACTTAGACATCATGCTGAACTCTTCGATATTACTGCAATGAGATAATTTCTTTCAGGAATGGATTTGATGGAACGAAATCTTTGTCGGGCTTTGGCAGCTCACTGTTTGCCTCGGTGAAATCAGGAGGTTCCATAAATCAGTTTTCTATGTGCCCAATATGCTCTTTATCTTCTCCTAATTGCATTTTGATGAAACTACAGGGAATTATATTCATTACTTTTACTATTACACTGTTTGGCCAAAAGGGAATGCCACATTTTATTTCTGATTGCATTGACATTACAGACAATATGTTGAATGCTGCTGTTCGGATCTTCACAAAGCCTACGGGAATAATGCACCGCTTTGTTCTGTTCTGGCATATTTAAATTTCAACTTGATTAGTCTGACGGGGGTGCTACAACATGTGTTTACTCGTTATAGATTGGGCTAAAGGGGGCAGTGTTTACTGTTGTCTTGTTTTGAAGAATTATGCCTCCATGTTGAGCACCAAAAATGCAAGGAAGGAGGAGAGGGAGCTGAATGCTTTTAGTTGGGAATTTACAGTCAGTGTACATTTTGTGTCACCTTTAAAAGAGTATGCAACAAAAACACACTTATTTCACTCAACTACAAGTGTGTCTGCACTCTGCATCTATGGAGTCAACCTTCAGAGTGAGTAATAAGATTACAGAAACTATTTTTACCATGTCTGGAGGTGGTGGAGCCCTGGGCCCTGGTGATGCGTTGGAGAACAGAGTCTGGCCTCTGGTGGAGGGTGGAGAGCTGAAATGCCTGGAAAGTGCTGATCGACAGGCTGACGGGAGATAGCAGAGGGAGAGAGGGATGGGAAAGGAGTGCAAGCCAGTGATGAAGAACTGTTAGGTCTAAGGTAAAGCACAAACATGTGGAGAGACGTGAGAAAATGGACTGATGGAGAAAGTGATGGATAAAGACAGGTGAGGAAGAGAATGGGAGGTAATTTGAGAGAACTGCTAACTCAGTAGTTCTTCTGTATACGAAGCTACTGTATGTGTGGGACATTAGTATCTTTCAGTGTGTCAGTCAAGGCCTTGTGTCACTTCCTGCTGTAAACAATGACTGTAAGCTACACTGAAGGTCCCAGTCTGGCAGAAAGAGACTGATAGCTGTTAACTCTGTGATGGTGTATTCTTATGTTTCTAAGATCAATAAAAGATGGGGGAAATGGGAACACAAGCACCAAATGAGCACCATTCACTTGTGTGTATTCAAAGCACTTTTGATGATGGAATCAGGAAGTGATTTTAGAGCACCTCCTTTTGGTTATTGCAGGAAGTTACATAATTTTACATACAGTCAGTTTTTGTGGTAAACTAAACCTAGAGTCATGTTTAAGTGATGTGTTGAAAAAAACATTATAGCATAATTTTGATTCATCATTTTTTGAGCAAAAATGTTTCATGTCCATAATATCTGGACTCTCAGATGAAGAGTTTTGCAATCTCTCTATTTGTACAATTACAATTTTTAATTTCTTGGATTCTTGTTGGAATTAAATTAACAAAACTTCAACTTGTGGAAAGAAAAGCTTCCATTGGTGATGATAGGCTCATATAATCTGAGCTTTTGTGTTGCAGACTTGCACTAGAAATCTCATGTGACAGTGAAAAATAAAGGTATGAAGTAAAAGATGTTTTACAAAAACAAGATTGTATATGAAACCTTATTAACTTTCTTTAAAATATGTTATGATAAAAAAGAAACTTGAGCTCAAACACATTTTTAAACCTGCAGCCTGGCAAATAGCACACCTCTTTGCAGCATTTATTAAAGCTAAATTCCAGTATTTCTCAATCTAATATTTTTCCATGGACTTGGTTGCGGACACAAAAATCTTTGCAATCGACTTCATATTGAGCAAGAACACCATGTCCAGCAACAGGTAAAAAGCTGCAATGTAATGACACTGGGTAATTATGCTTTGCAATGTACTATTTTTTTAACGGTTTAAGATTATATGTGAAATTATAGCAAGGATCTTCACCAAAGTCTAACAAGGAAATCTCTTGCTCTTATTTGTACGGTGAGTTGTTGGAGGATGACAACGGTCTACATGAGGATTAGGGGTAGCTGCCCAACAAAGAGTGGATTTTTGTACAGTCAGATTTAAAAAATGTGATTTTCTAAATACAAAACAGTGCTTATGTTTGTGCTTTTAAAATAAAATATTAAAACCTACTTCACAGAGATTTCACAGCTAGCCACTGGAGGACTGGAACATGCTTATGTTGAGGCTAGCTGTGTTACAACTGGGTGTAAAAACTATTGCCCACACAGTGTGCCCTGCGGACCATCATGTTTGGAATAAACATTCTGACCTTGATACCTGCTGCAAGTCAGATAGCAGCAGAAATCCTGGACCAGAGTATATTTTTCCCCAGATATAAAAAATGCTGTTATAGCAGAGAAGAAATCAGTACATATTCCTCTATCAATTTTTTTTTTTTATCTACAATTTCTAGAAGGTTTTTCTTTGGTTTACTCCAGTTCAAATCATTTTAATTTCAAATGTCTCCTCACCTCTTTCGAGATTGCAGTGCTGCCTGCTTGGCCAGTAATGATGGAGGATACTGATCAAACAGATCCTGGGCCTGGCCAATCAGAAGTTCATATGGGAGATCCTCAGGTATGCGTGAGAGGAGGTGGTGCACCATGGCCATGTCACACTCTGTTTGCTTCACCTCCTTCTCCCTGTGCAACACAATCTGAGGAGGAGAAGAGGAAGGGTTTTAAACTTTAAATATGGATGAATCGGTTGCTACACGTCGAGGATCAGCTGATTTTTTAGTGCTGCAAAAGTGGCACAACAAGAGCGCAACAGTGAAAGTTGCAGATGAAGAGTAAAACCCCATGCTGTGCGCTGAACTCAGCCTTGAAGGAAACATGAACTACATTTTGCTTTGTTGTTTCACGCACTTCAAACAGAGCCCTCCCTCTGCTCAGCCCTTACACACACACACTAAAAGGTCTGCAACCACAAACAAGGAAAATTAGCTTAGTTGTACCCACTAATAAACATGCACAAACTCCTCAGTTAAAAAGGCTTCCTCAAACATAAATAGACCCCTGAAGAACAGAGTACACAACCAAATTATCTCCACAAACACTCACATTAATATTTAGAATAAGAATACAGCAAGTCTAGGTCTAAATATTACAAGATTCCTTATACCTGTTGGCTTTCCTTTTTCTCCTTTCCTCTTTCTCATCGGTTTATTAAGAGGAGTCTAATTACATAGCTTAGAGACTTCAGAGTATTCTGCCCCACTGTGAGTATCAAAGTTTGTGTATGTGTGGTAAAATGGCGTCCTGGATTACTTAAAAAAAAACAATCCCACTAGTTCTCTTCATGTTAACATTCTCCTACCGTAGCAGCGAGGTAGATGGGCATCAGTGGGTGTGACGCCAGGAAGAAGTCGTACAGTCTCAGGGTGTATTTGAACTCTGACAGGACATGGCCGTACCAGGTGATGAGCCAAGAAAGTGCAAAGATGGTTCCAACCTCCGCTCTAAAAAGAAAAGACAAACACAAAGAGATGTTAACACCAGCAATCCATTCATACTGCAGCCAAAGTAAAGTTAGATGCACTCGTAGTCTGTTCTGAAAATAAATAAATATTCATCCTGGCATCCAATTTAATGTTACTCTGACTTCAGCCACATAGCAAAGCTAAAAAGTTTAATGTAAAAAAAATAATGAAAAACAACAGTTGACTGAAAAAAAGAACATTTTGAAATGTAAAACAAACAGCAAACTAACCCAAAAAAGTGTGATCAATAGTCTGTTTGATAGAAATTTATATATATATGTCTATAAAAAAGTATACACCATACACCAAATACTACAAGATTACTTTTGTGGGTTTTCTTTTTTTTTTTGTATTTGTTTTGAAAATTTTAGCTAGGAAGCTCATCAAATATCAGAGAAAGGAATAAGGCAACATTCAACAGATACTGATGTCTTTTGTAGTATTTTTGCAATATTTTGCAAAAAATACTTTTGCAGTATTAATCATTTCTTATATAATATTCTCTTTATATGCCACTGCTTGTTATCAAGTATAAATGTAACCTGTGGCTCTAAACAAAAAATACAGAAATAGATAAATAAAAATGAAGCCAGTGCAGAACTGCCTCAAGTCTGTATTCTTCCTATAAATCTGCAGAACGTGTTTCTCATTGCTGGACCAGTAGAATTTTCCTACAAGTTGTCACCAGTTTTAAGTCTTATTCGTTATAAAATTATCATTATTTTGTGAATTATAGACCCATTTAGATAAAAATAGAACCATTTATGTCACCTGTTGTTTAGCCAGAATAGAGGAGCTGTACACTGACACATGAAACCTGACAAGATCATGCCCTTCGAGTTGTCATACCAATTTAACTATAAAGCTGTATTCAAAAGGACCACAATAACAATAAGGAGTCTAACTAGTTTATGTCATTATAATGACTTTGGAAAAAGTTATTTATTTAGTATTACAAGAGGCAAGTTGATGATATTATAATGGGAACCTAGTGGCAACACACACTTTCTTGGTGGCCTCCTCTACCTTACAACCACTGGCTACATCTGTTTTTTTTTCTCCAATTTACAGTCTATGAGTGCTACCTTGTGACTGACAGGTTCCTACTACATGGGTTTAACCCAAAATGCTTAAGGCTTCAAAATGGTAATCCACAAACCAAACCATGTATATCAATCTTTTATACACAATGTTCTCAAGTGATCCATATTCTACAGTTATCAAGTCATGTGTCGGCACTGGGACCAGCTCAATGATGCATTTCAGCTGAAAACTGAACAAAACAGCCCTTTATGAGCTAGATATGAAAACAAATAACTGAATTATGTCCATGTTGATTGTTTATTACAGTTCAGTTTGAAAACAGAGAGGGGTTTTATGATTTTACTAACAAACTTTTATAGAATCAAATCAAGATAATTGCCAAAAAACTGTTTTCTTTGTTTTGATATGAACATCTTGCACTCTCATTTTATTTGTCTGTAAGACCAACACTGTTATTTAAAAAAACATTACCTGGTGGTGGTGGTGGTGGTTTGAGCTGACTCCGGCCTTGATCAACGTACCACATGCAATGTGAATTACCCAACATAAAAACTGATTGCACTGGCTGTGTTTGAATCTATATTTAGCACGTTTGAAAGGCAGGTGCAAACCTTTACAACTTTACACACAAATGGCTGCAGCTATTGTTGCGAAGAGGGGGCATAGACACCATGAAAGACGATGGAGAGTGCATCTTTGCCGCTTATGTAAATATTTTTGGCATGGCAGAGGCAAAGATTATTGAAACGTATGGCTGTGTTAGTGTTGAATGCCATGCTACGCAGGCTGTTGCTGCTGTGCTCTGGGTCTGCTGGCATTGTGAACCCTCACCACCACATGCAGCCCATAGTCGATCACTCTTTTAAGGGCATTAATGGACTGGCGTCAGCCCAGACACAGTGGTGACCAGCTGCCGAGTGTGCGCTGCAATGCGCCCCCATGAGCGTGCACCTCATGCATAAAGAAAAGTGCCACAGTCAAATTCATTTGATCAATATGTGTTGGCCCGAAAGTTTTATTTTGTCTTTCAAAACTATGGCTTTGTCACATACCTTGCTCTACACTCAGCTCTAGCATCTCGTACTCTGTGTTCCAGTCATGCTTCTCACAGTAAGTGAGGTGCACTAATTTGGTCAGAGGTGTCTCCTGTGCCGGCCCTCCCCTGTCTTATTTGCCGAGGTTTTATTATAAGCAGTTTGTTTTGGAACTTCGTCTTATATCTTCTCGTCTCCTCGTAACCTCATCTGTTGTTCTTGTAGTTTTGCCAACTGCTTTTAATGTTTAGCAAATACTCTTCCATATTGAAGTCATTCTGGTGACATTTAGATTTCTTTGCTGGAGCTCAGCAATATTTTTATTTTCCTCATCCAGTAATATCTATATCTCCATCAGGTCAAATTTCATTTTGCAGACCTTCCTGCTCTGCTTCTAAACTCTCCATGGCAACACCACACAACACATGCTAAATCCTCAATTGAATACTGTTGTTTGCGCCTGTTAACAATTGCACCAACCATTCTTAGTTTATCATCCACAAATCATAAAAAAAACACGTAAAATCTATTTGCGTATGCAGACAGTTTTGAGCTCTTTATCAGTGATCTTAGTAAATAAGGCCCTAAGACATCTTAAATCTTGAAACATTTTGATGAGCATTTATTAGCATTACATGCAATTTCATGCAAGGTCAGGCACATTTTGGATTTAACCAAAATGCAAAAGAAGAGACAAATTCTGTCAGATCTGCAGCAAAAATGTGGCAGTTCGCAGCATTTATCTAAAATCCCATCAGGAGATTCCCCACCCTCCTAATCAACCTTAGAAAGAAAGCAGCAGCAGGTTTAGTATGACATAAAAAGGAAAAGGGAAAGAAAAATTGTTAGATTTTAACTTAAATGTTTGATGGTTAATTATCAAACATTAAAGATCACTGCAATCCTAATTACGTGTGTTTAATTTAAATCAGAAACTGAAAGTTGCTGATAAATTTTGCATAGAGAAAGAAGGTGCTGGTGCTGGAAGGACATAGCTGAACTAGAGTCAGTGGGGGTGATTAACAAGGGAAGAGTGAAATGAACACACAAAGAGCATCAGCAGTGGGGAGAGAGGGATGAATGAGATGAAGTGCAAGAGGAAAAGATAATGTAAAAAGAAAGGGAAAAAGGAGAGAGTAAAAGATGCACAGATAAGAAGACAGACAATGCACACAAAAAGCAGAAAAGTTATTTATCCTGCTGTTTTTCACCAAGCGCAATGTCTCATTTCTATTACTCTTTTTGTTTATGTGTGTGTATTTTGAGGTAACAGGTGCAAAAGTACTGTAGACACACACAGACACATCAAAATACTCCAAAGGATAATTCACTGACTTGCAAATATTCCCACACCAACTCTTGACAACATACATTGTTGTTGCTGGCTCTATCTTAACAATAACTTTTTGTTTTTTTCAATATTTTTTTTTCTAAATTAATTCCACTACAGGGCATCAAACATTTAATAAATGATTAGCAGACCTAGTGGGACAGACGGGCCTCTAAAACAGCTGTTAGACCATCGGATACGGCAGCTCTCCAATGAGAACACTACTGATGCATTTTCAGTCAGATTTTAATTGAACATAATACTCAGCCTTTTCTCTTGACTTTGAGGCTATCGAGTATAAGTTTGGACTGTAGTGCCCTCTAGTGGCTTCAAAGTCCACTCAACGGCTGAGTTTGTACCTGATCATAAAGTCATGTAGCGCCACATCAACTTGTTCCAGTATAGGCATGAGATAGTTCAGAATATGCTTGGTGCTGTCCATGGTAGGGTCCATGAAATCCCTACAACAGAGTAAACAGAGAGATGTTAAATAAATGAACTATGTTTATTTCAGCTGACTGAACATTCAGTCATAAAATTCTTTGGTTCAGCAGGAAAAACATACAACCTGAGGTGATAATTGGACAGTGTGTCCAGCATGGCCATGGCCATCCGCTCCCCAACCACCAACAGCAATGTGACAGCCACATCATGGTAACCTTGGTAGTAGTGGAGCTGAGGGTTGCGTTTTAACACCTGCAGTATGATGTCAATCAGCTGCTCCTGAAGCACTGCTCTCTCTGATGCCGGCATGCCTTAGACATAGCACAGGAACTGAACATTCATAACATGTAAACTGCGACCTGAGAAATAACTGCATTTTAGCTTCAATGAAGTACAAGTGTTTTTTAATTTGGTTTGTAATCTTTATATCAAGTGTTTATTTGGACCTTAAAATCCTGTTATTAAAGGAAATGTGCATTTAAAATTACCAGGGTATGACTGAAAATGAACAATGTTTGTAAGCATATATAATTTATGTGATAATCACTATCATGAACGTTCTTGCACCTTTCAAAAGAGAGAAATTGTTATGTAACTGCAGCTTCTCTTTAATCGCCAAAGTTTTATAAGTAGGCTTTCCTAAAACTTCATGGATGGAAAAGTTAAAGTCATAACCAAAGTAAACTAGGGGTTGATTTAAAAAAAAAAAAAAAAAGCTTAACACAGGTGTCTTGTGACATAAATCTTCCCTAATGAAGCTTTATCTCAGCTACTTTATCTACTGATCCAACTCAGATCAGATAATTCTCCATACTGCTATAAGTACAAAGGTGAACACTGATAATGGCACCTTTAGGGAACCGTTTCATGGACCTCCTGACATCCAAGACTACTTGGTTGTAGTCCTTGTGGTTCTTTCTCACATCTCGACCTGCAGCAGAAAAGGAAATGCTGCTACTATCACCATTATTAGAACTGCTTATACTGGGAACACACAGCATTATATTGTGGCTGATGAAAATTAAATGGTTTTTTATAAGCTGCCACATTTACCAGACTCTTTATTAAGGTATACTCACCGGGTTTGTGTGGTAGATTATACACGTTTATATTTAGTAATTTGGGCCACACTTTTCTCCTCAGTTCATCAGTCAGCAGACCTCCTTTGGTGGCTGCAGCTCTCCTCAGGGTCTCAATGTCCACTGGATCTCTAATAATTCAAAAATTAAAATTGTATAATGATCACAATTATAGTGTTTCAGTTAGTTCGCACCCTCATAAAAAAAACTGCTAATAGTGATTTTATTATTTAAATAATTAATTTACCATAGCTAACATAGTACAGCATACACGTGCAACTTCTTAGCATAATTTTAAAGAACAATCCGACTCCATAGATAATCAAAATAAATTTATCTGTGGATCACTTTATTTAGTTTGTATCTATCAAGCAAATAAACAATATATATTGCCAGTGTGATACGCATCAAAAAGGAATTAGCTGACTATACAAAGAAAATCTTTTTTTGTTGTGAATAACTTTTCCGTGCCTTTACTTATACAGTTCCACCCTCCTGTGATCCTTGTCAAGATCTCTTCTGAGCATTTGTGAGTAAATCTCCAGGTGTGAAATTCATTCAGCATGGACTAATGAAGGTCACAGTCGGAGGATAAATGAATACCATCTAATTATGGAACAGCGGATAGGATGAACAGAGTTAAAGTGATTCCTACTTGGTGTTACACACTGCGAGGTGTATAGCAGTAGTGTTAATGAAGACACTTTAGTTAAATTAAAAATATTCTAAACTTATCAGGATTTCAAAGGAATATGATCTGTAGTAAATCTATTAAGGACTAGGACTTTATATATAAAATATAAATTTTCACTCATTGTTAAAATGTTAAAAGAGGACACATTTCCTCACAGGTCAGTGGTGTATTACTATAAAGGGTTTCTTTTCCAACATGAAAGGCCACTAGATCCAGACATCCTGTGTACCTGTTTGGATATAACAAAATAAACCAACAATGGTCCACATAGAAAATTTTCTCCGAACCACTGACTACGAGGCATTTCACCTCCACTTTTAGACAGAACCCCATGTGGCAAGATCTTTGATTAGTTTACTGTAGCTCTTCTCTGGAAAGCAGCTAAGGAAAGTTGATCATATGGTGCTTAGCTGTTGTCATGAGGGTCATCCCTGCAATGACAAACAAAGCTTTAGGGCAATATGGGTTCAGGTTTCCGCACTGAATGTTTAAACGGTCCTAAAACACATCTTTACAGAGCACTTGGAGGCAAGAGAAAATCAAAGCATGTGGATGAGGGTAGAATCGTTGTTTTATATTATCATTTAGATTTTGTTTCTATTCAATGCTAAGTGAAAAATGTCCTTCAAATTCAGAACAGTAAAGAAAATCCTGGTCTCCATATTAAATTAGCCATGTTAGGATCTTAAAGAAGTTAATAAATAGATGTTTGAAAAGAGAGATGTCTTTCAAACATTTGTTCTGGTATATTGACATAAGGTGGATTGACATAAAGGATATGCTACAGATGTCTCAGACATGGGTTTTTTGACTACTTTTGTTTTATGTTAAGCAGCGTCATGCACAAAATGAGTATTTGACTATTTAAGTACTAATGGAGTTCCACTGGTCATCAGGTAATCTTTATCCCATGTTGATTTCTAAAAATGAATGAGTTTGTGTTAAAAATCTGTCTAACATTCTACTATAGGATGCTGACAGTGAACCCCTGGAAGGTTGAATGCAAGTTGTTATAGAGATCAGTGTCAGGTTTGTTGGAAAAACATGTATGGAGTACAGGTAATGCCTGACAAAGAGATATCTGAAGCACCAAATTCCTGTCCTGTGCCATTAGTGGGTTTGAGAAGGTAGAACTGCTGTCTTGAACCAACACTGTCAACATATGATGAACAGCTGGGTTATCTATGTTTTTAGCCAGTAACTGACTCAGTGGTAATCTCAAGATATCCTGGCATGATTTCAGCTAGGGGCTGAATGGGTGGTTCAAATGGTTCCACAGAGTAAGACAACATATTTTTGCACTCTATTAGTAATAGTGATTACCAGTTGTTCCCATGCCCTAGGCTTGACATTACTGTTGTCAAAGAAAGGGACCCTGCAGAAAAATTTGGGAAACACTACTTTAAGGGTTTATGAATTAGTTTTTTTTGCTTGCCCACTATGGGTTTGACATGTTGGTCTGGACTGCTGCTTCATGAGGTGCATATTAGTTTAACCCAGGGTATAACACACCATCCAGATCCCAACATTTCTAAGACAGCTGCCAAGTACTTTGACTTTATCACTGTTAAGTAACACATTTGGGGTCAGTTTCTAAGGGTGTATATGGCTTATCAAAAAGCCACCAGGAGTAAAAAAAGGAGTAGCCATATGTAATAAAGCTGGTCTGGCAAGAAGCATAGAATATGAAGCACTGTATCTGGCAATACAATTTAAACCTGATCAAAGCCTGGTGGATGTCAGCCAGCTTCTGTTTCCTCCCACAGTCCAGGTCTGAAAAAAAGGGAAAAAAAGGCCAGATTAAAGGATGAGCAAGAAAAAAGCAGCAGGGATGGATTAAAAAGTAGTTTGATAGTTGCAAGAAAGTAGAGAGAGGACATTGTGTCACAGAAGGAAAACAGAAAAGACAAAATGTAATGGGTAGAAGAAGAGCAAATGGATACACGGATGTGGGGTAAGAAGGATAGAGAAGAAAGAAACAGGAAAAGAGAGGTCCCTTTATTAAGTTTCTAGGGATGGGACAGATCATTTTGTAAAGCATGAAATGTCATTGTTATGCCCATTTCTTGCATATAAATGCAAGAAATCAGCAAATACAGTTATGGTTATTTTATTTCTAAGTTTGGCTGCATGGTGGTGTGGTGGTCACCTCACAGCAAAAAAGTTCCTGATTCAAATCTTGGCTAAGGTCTTTCTGTATGTCCTCCCTGTGCATGCATTTCCTCCTGGTGCTCTGGCTTCCTGTCACCCTCCAATAACAGGTATGTCGTGTTAAATTACCTTAGGGGCGACTGTGTGAACGTGCATTATAGTTTGTCTCATTTGTCTCTGTGTTGGCCACATTAATACATGAACAACCTGTCCAGGGTGTACCCTGCCTTTCACCCAGTGGCAGCTATAATAGGCTTAATAACCCTGTTACAGTAAACTAATAGCATTGTCTACAATAATCTTCTATGAGAAAAGGACATTAGTTTTAATAGGAAGGTGTGTTGTATTAACAAATTTTAAAATTAAACATATTTTTACTAAATAAATTATCCAAGTTTTTTTTTCAAGTCACTAATCATCAATGCAAACAATGTGTTAACATTAAATACTTTGCTGGTCTTAAACTTATGTAAATTCCACATCTGGAGTAGCTAAATTGCTTAAGTAGTTAAATAGTGTTGACTAATAAAATAAAGAAGTTCAGCCCAGTTGATAAAGGAGTTATTTCCGTCTCTTCTGTCTGGTGGAGAACGGTAATTTTCTGAGCTGTCCCAAGTTTTCAGGTGAAAATTGGCTGACAGACTGCCACGCAAACTGCATTTGGAGCTCAAGTTTGCTGAGATGCGACCGTGGGTGGTGAGACGCCGGCTTGGAAAACTGCAAACAATTCGAGATCAGTGTCGCCTGGTTGCAGTAATGTTATTATGTAAAATAAGATTTTGCTCCAGTCTGTGAGCGTTAAAGTTTCTGTTCATCCAGATTTTATATGGGTACATTTATTGGACAGTTTTAATGAAAGAGTAAGCTTTGTGTGCTCATTCTGAAAGCCTAGCTACCCGTGGTTCATTTACCTCTTGTGACAGATACATTCCCAGTGACTCCAACTCCTCCGTTTTGTTTCTTCTTCTTGTTTTTCCTCATCCCCTTAAAAATAAACGTCAGAAAAGCGACAATTGTACAATTCCATTAAAAAAAATGAAAATCAGCTTTTGGCAGGTATAAGCACTGATATCGACGTCTGCTACATCGCTGTAGTGAACCGCTGTCGTTGACTGAATAAACAGAATCAACCTAACTAAAGCTCGTAGCTCTGTTGTGATTGGACAGAAATTACATGTGATCCAGCGCATGTACACTATTGGCTTGCTACGGGCAAGCGACGAAACCTAACATGATTGTAGTTTTGTAGCCTGATATTTGACTGATGGTAGATTAAATTTGTTTCGCTTTTAAAATCCGTTCAGTTTAATCCCTGAAAGTGGCCAATTTTAATAGTCAAAGTTTTAATAGGAAAGCACCTCCTTACTAGGGTATTATTTATATGAAGTAATCTATTATTGCATCAAGAAATAACACTGATTTCTAGAATCTACTCTCAGAAAATCACATACAGAAAAAACATAAATATTCATAAAAATCAATTCAATGTTAGAATGTATTTCAAACCCTTAATAAACTTGTTTGTAATGTAATCAAATCAAATCAAATGTAATTGATTAAAGGACATAGATGGGATAAGTGTTGTCAAGTCATTGGTTAACTAATTAAGCGGACCTCAGAGCAGTTTAACTCTTTACAGACTACAGTATTACTACTACAAACTCTTCTAGCATGCATTAAGTAGATTTAGAGGGCTTCAAATCTACTTCATGCCTGCTTAAAGAGTTTATCTGATTACTAAATGGATGGATAAATAAAAAGTACAACATAAAAACTAAATAACGATCATAATATAAAATTATTATTCCAACAATATACCTGTTCCAACTGGTGCACTTATATACATTTGAATAACTCGGGTGTGCAGGTATTTCTCCTAATAACACTTTTTATAATGATACAGAGCTAATACTTTTGATAAATACAAAATTTTACCAATTTATTATCTCTTTAAGCACTGAAAACATTCTTTATGAAAGGAAACATTTCTGGCAGCAATAATGTGATGCTCAATTATTTTATGTGCATTTGCAGTAATTATGATTAATGTCGATTGGTATGACGACAGGGGAGTGAGCTTGAGCAGCCTGTGACATTATGGTTTTTTTCTCCTTTTCCTTTCCTTTTTAAATGACCAGTCTTGGTAACTGTTTATCTGTTTAGATGATATAATACAGAATTTATAACTTTCTTAAACAACTGTATAATTTTAATAGCCTACTACAAACCTCACAACTTAGAGTAAATGAAGCCTGATTTCCTGGGGCTTATGCATTTCCAGTGATTTCTAAGATAAACAGTAGTCCACCTAAGTTTGTTCATGATAAACACTTTGTTGGTTTATGAATGTCTTTATGTATGCCTTCAAACATAAAATCACTCCTTTGTTAGCCTACCAAAAACTCCCATTTCAGGTCCATTTAATTTAAATTTGCTCATGTAACACACTTGGCTATGGGGGCTATGATTGTGTTTATTTCTATCTTAGAAACCCTGCAAACAGTTGGAGATTAATGATTTATTGCTGTGTTTTTTCTGATTTTTCTCCTCATTCTTTATGGAGCTTAATCATTGCACCTGTGCTCTGTCTCTCCAACTCATTAAAGCCAGCTTTTCGACCAGTAACAGCTATTCCTGTGGTAATTAGCAGACTTTAACTCTACAACTTACTGTTGATATCAAACCTGGGATTACTGACTGAAACCCAGAGACCATAAAACTCTAGCAAATTTGTTCTCTACAGCAAGCCCCACCTGGGGCACTTTAAGATTGGAATTTCTTCCTCTTCTAACTTTGTTTAGATCCTTGTTCCTCTTGTCAAAATGCAGCTTTATGAGGCTACCTGACTTCTTGATTTTTACGGACATGTTTTCACGAATAAAATTCTGAGTTCCACGTTTCCAGAAAATGTAGAATAGGCCTACAGTTCAAAGCATTTCCATGTGAAAAAAAGATTGGTGCTGTGTCTTAAAAGGGGATAAAGTCATTCTCTGTCATAAGAAAACTTTTGTTGTTGACTGTTACTAAAATTTTCTTTAAATATTTAAACAGTATTTTCCACAATTTGATGGTTCGCATGGCTTTAATGGTAGTGACTGAAACGGATACCAAAAACAGCCGCTAATCCGGAAGTTGAACACTGTCTCTATAGGGGGATGTCTGCTGAAAACAGTGATCTGGCAACCATACTGGTAACTGCACCTTGAGCTTACTAGTAAAACGCCTTGCTCATTATCAGCTCTGACAGGGTACAGCACGGCGGAGGAAGGTGTTCCCTACAACTCCCGCTTTTCGTTTAACTATACGGAAGCAAGACAGATCAACAAAAACGACGAGCGACAGCATTTTTACCAGCAATGTCAGGCAGGTATAAACTGCGTGACTGAAGCCGCAGAAATGAGCGAGAGAGCAGAGATAAGAGGCCCCGCAACCCGCAAAAGGAGGACAACCATCTCCGGAGCTGGTGGCGGCGGAGCGGTCAGCGTGAAGCAAGCCAACGGGAGCAAGTGTCACGATGCTAAAGCAAAACCTCCACTGCATCCCGCTAAAGCCAAGTCAGTGGCAGAGGCATCTGAACATACAAGTCACAAGGGGAAGGTGGACAGAGAGGTGGGGATGTCAGGGAAGCAGCAGCTCTCAAACAGTCCGAAAAAACAGAGGAGTGCGGTGGAGGATATTAACGACAAACTCAGGTAACCGCAGATTTAAAGAAAAAACACTGAAGCTGTGTCCCAATTCAGTCTGCGCACTTGGTTGGCGCACACTGCTACACGTTAAATGTGGCCAACTTTTTCTAATACAGACCCAGTTTCAGAAACGCTGTCATTAGTGGTTATGCCTCTGGGTAATATGATTATACAATGGAGACATTTTACTTCCCCTCATTAACTTTATATGTTAAATATCTCTTTCTGACCTCTTAAATAGAGGCACAATATTACACACACACACATATATAATGTATGTACACACACATACACAGCACTTTCAGAGTGCCACACATACCAACATCATCTCAGAGAATCAAATCCGTTTGTTCCAAGTTTACATTAAGTGGCACTTCTTACCATATTTATTTTATCAATGTTTTAGGCCAATAACTAGTAGATAAGTAGTTCATGAACACTATTTTTTATTGTAGCTCCCCTTTAATTTGCTGCTTTGTCAGTGAGAAAAAAGGTAGACATAAGTTTGAAAATGTCAAAGCTGATTATATATGAGTGACAACAGACATGATAGAATGAACAATGGCTTGCCCTTACCCTACACATAACCATTCATTTTATTGTTTAATGGCCTCTGTTTACACAATTCCTCATCTTTGACACAGTAGAAGTAGAATTTTCTTAAAACGTAAAGAGCTTGAGCCTTCACATCTTTTTAATTGAGCGATGTGAAGACCAGCATCCTAGCAACTCATGTTGAAACAAATGCTTTCATCAAGCTTTTGTGTGTGAGAGTGTATCGTCATTTTCCTGTAGCATGTGCTTGTGCAATACTGGTGTTGCGTACTACCTCTGCCTGCACGTTCCTTTGCAGGCTTGGCCTACAAATGTCATCACAATGAACTCTAACATGATAACTGTCACACAGTTATTTGCTATTGAAGCTACTATTTTCAGTTATTTTCATCTAACTACAGCCAGTTATAGTAGTCCATAAGCCTGATGCACAAAAACCTTATTGAGTAGGCGCAATTATTGGCGTTTGATACTGGGAGAAATTAATAAAGTAGTATAATCCTTCCTTGCCTTTAAAGTTGGTAAACAAATCAATTACAGTACCAGTATGATAAATAACAAGTATACACAGTTTCTTTAGTATATATTCATGTTGTTAATGTTAGATACCAATAGTAAATAATTATGACTAAAACAAGCTATACTTTCACACACAACCATTGCTAATCTCATGAATAAATACTGTTAAACAATCAGTATATTTACAGTTGAAGCAGATAAACAGGTGGTAATCCTCAACTCAAGATTTTGCACGTCTTCCAGGTTTACTGTACGAGCTTCCTTCATTACTCATTGTCTTCCTTGCATGTCTTTTTTTCTTTTCCTCTCTGTTTATCTCTCTGTGTCACTTGTGGTTTTGAAAGGTCATTGACTGATGAATAGCCTCAGTTTTAAAAATTTTATCTGGGGTCAGTACTTTTAACCCACCGTTTCGTAACGCTCTCATTGCTTGGTGAAGTTGTTGGATTAAACATTAGATTTCCGGATGTAATTTATTGATTGAAAGGCTAATAAAAATCATCTCTCGACGTGAGCTATCACATTTCTTTCATGTTAAAATAGGAACTACAAAAATACTAAATGCCTTCCACCATATTTTATCTGTCTTTAATGTACTCTAAAGGTTGATAAATGATTTACAGACAGGTATTTAATTGTAAATCAAACCTAAGAACAGCGTATCTTCACAACATAAAATACCTAACAAAGTAGGACTTTAGTAGTGTTTTTTTTTTTCTTAAAACATTGGCCAGTTTACAACCAAATACACTCATTTGTGTGTTGATCATTTGTTGACTCAGTATGTGCTGTCTGTATTTCGTAAGTTTTGAGTTGTACATCATAACGGAGGATTTCATCACTGGACACATTTCATGGAAATAAAAAGACAGAAGTAAACCTAATTATCCTGAAAAAAAGTAATCATACTATTATTATACTATTTTTTCTTCTTCTCTTGTTTCTCCACAGCTGCCATGTCCTACAGGAGTCTCTCTTGAGCTCAGCCAGTGGATACAGCAACTACAGAGGAATCCTTAACTGGTGTGTTGTCATGCTGGTGAGTAAACAGCATGTCCACTGAGAACCAAAAACATGTTGCTCTGTGATTTTTTTTTTTAATTTATTTATTTATTTTTTGGTTAAACATCATATGTTAAACTATGTAGTGTGCCTGTGGTGATTGGTTCAGCCCACACGTGTACTACACAAGCATGTGGGATTTGGGTGATGGAGCTGTTTCAGCATGTCTCTGTAACACGCTTACTTAATGCAGCATCTGATAAATAGTTTTTTATATCTTAACATTGGCAGAATGAAAAGAAGTAGATATTTTGGTAACTTTGTTTTTGTTGAGGGGATTTATGTGTACTGAGATCATATACTTTGAGTACATTGGGTGGAATATTATGTGTAGTGGCTGCAGTGGAGGGATCAAACCTAACCAAAAAAAGGGTCATTTTGATTGATTTTGGAAATATTGGATAAAAAAAAAAAAAAATCTAATATAATCTGAAGACTACCTTGCATAGATATTTTTTTATTAGGGTGGAAAAAATAACAGTTCATGCTCATATGCTAATATTAGCAATGATGATCCCTAAATAGCAACATGACAATCTACTTGCCAAAATAGTTATTGTAGTAAACAATGTAAAAGGTGCAGTGGACGCTAGAGAGCTTGTGGAGGTTGTTAGTCCATGTATACACAATTGTGTGTGTCAGTGTTTGTCATTGTGTTTTTGAATACATTTGTCTGTTTTTCCCACATAATCCTAATTCATTTTGCAGTTCTGTGACAGAATTAATGCTCTCTTTGAATGTTTAAATTGCCGTAATAACCACATTCTCCACTTTGTGGTCACCAGCTAACAGTGCTCACTATTTAGAAGTCTGACAAAACACCAGAAAATCTCGCTTTATACAAATCTGACGCTTCCCTCCGGGGACCGAAAAATCTTCTGAAAGTTCCTACAAACAAGCACATTGGTTTTAGTTTGTCTAAGTTTAGATATGTTTATTTTAAACTTCAGTTGTAAATACATCATTTTCACAACTTAAAATGTTGACTTGGTTAGATACATTAAGAAGTACCTTCCACTTTTACAAGTGTTCATCTTGGGTAGTGGTAGAACTTGTACAAAAATAAAGTCCAATAAAGAAGAAAAGAAAAACAGGTTTATTAGGAAAAATCCACAGTTACAAACATGCTGCATCTATGACAACTGCTATGACGGTCATGGTAACAAAAAATATTCACAGTAACTAAATTGTTACTTGCCAGAAAGCTGTTGCTCCTCGTCCTCCTCCATTAATCTGCTGCAGGCATTGAGCATGCAGTCTTATGTGTCTCATGTGTGGATTTGATGTTTCCAGTGCTGCCCATTTTGTTCAAATAATCTCTTGAGTTGTGTGTGGTCGGATTTGTTTTTTTCCAGTATGTCGTCTACGTATCTTTTCCAGAGGGTGAGTTTACACTAAAACTGTACCTCACTTTGATTAAATGCAGGACATTAAAGGAGCCTAAATAAGTAATTTAGTTATCAAAACATAATAAAAATAAAACAACACAAAATATAACCAAATGCCTCATAACAATATAAAAATATTTCTGATAACAGCTATGTTATACACAGAATAAACTTAATTTCTGTATAGCTCTAACAGAAACTTTTAAGAGGAATTTAGCCTTCATTAATTCGTCTGGGCTTTTCCAATTATTTCTGGTCAAACTTTCTGCCACTAACTAGACAATTATTCAGAGAGACTGACTAAAGCTTCAAAATGTGTTGCTTTTTTGGAGTATGACTGGGTTTAAATTACATAAGATACAGTAACAACTCATCCCTGATCACATACAGCATGATTAGAACTTGCTGTTTAATATTTTCCTTTTTATGGAAGGGAAGCTAACCAAATGTACATTTCTGAAAAGATGACTAGCTAGCAAGGTTGTCCCAAGTAAGAAAACATGAAATGCTAACTTTTTTTTTTTAAATAGGACCAAATGTTAGTTTATTCATTTTTTTAGTGACACCTGTTTCCTTGTCTTTGTGTGTCAGGGTCCAAAGGTACAGCCAACTTTTGTGTCTCTTTCTATTTTTATCTTACCAACCACCAAACCTGATATGTCTCTCTTGTCCTCTGCTAGGGACATTGAGCCTTTTTTTTTAATTAGATATGCTTTTTGTTACAGCTTTATTGAAACTAAATTCAGACAGTTTGTGTATAAATACTTAATACAAGTCATTGAAGCAGAGTTGAGTAGAGACTGTACTAAAAAATGTTTACAACTATCAAAATATCTCACAGCACAAAAATTCCTTGTTTGAACCGCAGCGGGGGCCTTTCAGTATGAAGTTTCCACGTTCTATCTGTGTGTACTTTGGTTCTCTGTTCTCCACTTTCTGCCATCAGTCTCAAAACATGTGTGTTTGGCTAACTGGTGAATCTAAGATGGCTGAATGGTTGTTTTTTTGTCTCTGTGATTCTGGCCTTCTGGATGACCAGTGTCCTTGTGTCATCTTTATGGTTCTAGAGACAAATAAGATTTTGTAAAATTCATCAGTTTTAGCAGCTCAGTAGAAAGTACTGACAGTAAATGAGAAGGGACATTGATGCATATTTTTAATTGTAACAGTATATCAGCAGAGACAAGCAGCTCCTTTACCAGGCAGTCTGAGTTCACTTAATACACCCCCTACACAAGCGTCTTTGTCCCTGCCACTTAACCGGTGTCACCTCTGTTACTAACTTTGCACACTGACCTTTCTGAGTGTGGATGATGGAAAAGACACTAGCGCAGTTGATATATTGCTAAATCCAATTATGCAATTCTCTTTCAAATGCTTTATAAAGTCTACTGCCCCATTTATTTTGCTTCTTCATGATGATCCTCTTGCTCATGCTGAAGGTTACTGAGGTAAAGGTTACTGCTATGAAAAACACATTGATTAAAACCACGTTTCTACTGGGCCTTGCCAAAGGGCATAATCACTTTAGCATGACCTTATATGCCACTAACTTTCCCACTATTTTAAACCTTTTTCTAAAAGGCATCATCAGTGTCATAAAATTATTTGAAAAAAATACATTTTATACTCTAAAGTATAGTATTATTGTTGACCTTTAAGCTAAAGATGTAATTAGGCTTATCTCGTAGGATCTGAGATAAAGCTGGACTTGAACCTTGAAGTTAAAGGCATAACACCATCATAAACTAATTGACTTGACACTTTTTAACTGAGGGAGCAGCAAGAGCATGTAATAGCAGTGTAGGTGTGATGGCAGCAGGAGCATCAAATATAACTCAGCATCAAACTTTTGCATTGCCAATTTGTTCTGTGTGTTTTGTGAGCAGTTACTGTTTGTCCTTCTTAAGTTGCTTTTCTGTTATTGTTTGACCAATAATTTACTCCACACATACAGAAAAAACGGTTAAAACTGCAGGCTAATCACAAGCAGAGGCTGTTGAAAAGGAAAGGAAAAGATAAGCCAGATTTATAACCAAGCATTTTTTTGCTTCTTAGCAAAGGTCAGATAGCGTGAAAGGCTAGATGCAAAACAGCTTTAAACTGGAGTATTTCTTCCGTGTGACTCTCATTAACTCATTTTTTTGCCTCTCTGTATTTGCTCTGTTTTTTGTAGGTTCTTAGTAATGCACGTCTCTTTTTGGAGAACATTATAAAGTGAGTATGCAATCTTAGACAAACCTACATTTGTATATTGTATAAACACCACACATACTTTTTTTTTTTTTTAATAATTGCACTGCAGTCATCCATCTCATTCCTAATATTTTTGCTCACACCAGTATTCCCATTTAACACTGACAGCTCAAACAATGTGTTATATTTTATTACATAAATCTACATAATACATAATCTACAAGAGCATGACATCATCACAAATGGCTTACAGCAACCTTTCTCTCACCATTATGTAGTTATCAACATAAGCCACAGTAGGAAATAAGCCTGGTTGGATCAGTTGTATTAACTTCACCATTCCTCCTGCTCCAGATACGGCATCCTGGTAGATCCTATCCAAGTTGTGTCTCTTTTCCTAAAGGACCCATATAGCTGGCCAGCAGCTTGCCTTATCATTGGTATGGAACTTTTTTTTATAATAATAAAAACAAAAGTTGAATGCCTTAAAGAGGTTTCATCTTGGGTGATCGAATCAAAAGGGGACAGCTCCAAGAACATTAGCTTAGTTTACAGCTGGTATTGGAATGTGCCTCTACATGCATTACACTTGATCTGATTTTCACGTCCCTGCAACATGAGACACGTCAAGAGGCAAAGAGTTCAAACGCTGCAGTTTCCATTATGGACCAGTTTGCAAAAATGTGAAACATAAAGCACTGTAAACAGATTTCCTCCACCACCACACTCCACACTATGGTCTGCTGTGCTGCACTGGACTGCATGTTTTTAGGCAGGGTTAGGATCTTAAATTTGGGAAAGGAAAAGGGAACCACAGCACACCCCCAAAGCTTTGGTAATATGCTGTCAGCCATTGTTTTTACTGTCACTTTTTTGGACACTGAGCCTTGGGGCTGGCGACACTGGAAAAATAATCTTAGTTTAATAGTATGCTGCATGTGCAGATAAGGATGGTTGAGTAGGTGATTTATAATTAATAATCTGTGGTTCACAACTTCCAAGTCTCATTAGGCTTATTGGCTATAGCTAAAAATATTATAGTTGGCATGCTGGGTTTTTTTCTGTTTTCTTTATTTAATGGTGTAAGAGAGCCATTGTTTACATCCTTGTATTGCTGTAGTTTATAAATCTGTTTCTGTTTCATGTTTTCAGTGTCCAACGTGTTCATCCTCGCTGCCTTGTATACAGAGAGGCGTCTGGCTGTAGTAAGTCCTAAGTTTTATTTGTACGTTTTCATAAGAGCCAAATTTTTTTTGTTTTGTTTTTTTTATTATAGTTTGACAATTCATAAAATCAACTGTGGAACTAGTACAATTTTCTTATTTAATATTTTGTTAGTATATTAGTAAATAGGGTGGGGCTAATTGACATAATTCTGGGATCTTTCATGATCGTTGGTGCTTTGTAGGTCATTGAATCTTCAAGTAAACTCAGAGCTCCACCCCTTTTGTATTAGATTAGATTTTGTACGTCAAGTTAACAAATGCAAAAAAAACTCTTTTTTTTTTTTTTTTTCTTACACTAACCATATTTTTTCCTCTATTACCCTTTTTAGGGTACATTCTCTGAAACTAAAGGATGGATTCTTCATATTTTCAACCTGGCTTGCATGTTGCTCATTCCCTCTTTCACAGTACTCACCGTGACCTCCATGACCCCAGGTGTGTTTTCTAGAAAACAGCACATTTTATATCTATGATATCAAGTGTCTTGGGTAAGACTATGTTTTGATGGGTACTCTAAAGCCTGAGGCTCCAACACATGCGCTGTAGTTCATGAAGTAAACCTATCAAACCACTTTGTCAAAGCTTGGTTTGGTCGCATTACTGTTGATGGTGGAAGCACATGACCAAACCCGAAACTGCTTCGGACGCCATACAAACCACCTGATTGGTTAAATTTGTCATGTGAATCAGCAGAAACAAGCAAGTGTCTCGGGCTGGGCTGATCGATATCAACCAAATTTACAGCCTTGATTGCTAAATACACTTCCATTAAGGACATGTGCATTAAAATAGTTGACTGCATATAACGTAGCTGTATATTGAATTAACACTAGAATTACCAGGATCTTCAGTTTTTCCTGCAGTCCCCCCTCCCTCCACCACATTTAATCCCCTCACTTACTGACCTGTTTTCATAGCAGGTTCTCACGTTTTCTGACCCAAAGAGCAGACAGTACTCAGCACAGGCTTTTGACTCTGCACCTCAAATAGATTGAAATCTGTAGTGATGAATGTCTCTGTGCTAAATCTTGATTTTGTATGCATTAGAATCATTAAACACTAAAATGGCCAAGACTGTCATTTTGACCACATATTCGATAACTTCGTCAAATAAAATTATGAAGCCTTATTAACCCCTGACTTTTCCTAAAACTACATAAGTTTTCATTACAACTAGTTTTATTGTTTAATATAAATAACAGGAAATATGATTATTTCTACGTATTTGGGCCACAAGTTATTTTGACCACACACTCTTTACATCTACTCCTTTCCAAATATGTTAATTCCTTTTTTCCTTGTACCGTGATTCTGTTTTGTTATAACTGAATCACTGTTTTGACCACTTGTTTGAAATAAAGAAATCAGCAGCACTATTTAAATATCTCTTGACACAAAATTTAGGTGAAGTGTATATAAGGTTACAATTAATGAAAATATATTATTACTTAGCAAAATAGTAATAAAAGAGTATGTTTTATTTTATCTAATGAACCATTTTTCTAATCAAGTATTGAATCTTCAACAAAGCCTCGATCAGCCATCCTTTTCATCCATAACATGATTTATTATTCTTATTTAATTACTGGTTTGTGTGTGTGTTTGTGTGTGTGTGTGTCAGTGGGTGGTGTGCTTTCTCTAGGGATCTACTCTGTGTTGTTTCTCAAGCTGTACTCTTACCAAGATTTCAACAGGTGGTGCAGAGAAATCAGACAAGCCAAAGCCAAAAGACTAACACGATCCTATTCATGTAAGTGTGTCAGCATACACTAAGGGTTGGTTAAGTCATCTTGACTGAGGCTGGCTCAATCACTCATAACTGCATGATTTTCACAGAAACAGTGCTTCTGCACAGTTAAATGGATTATGTTTTATGTCAACTCTGTGCTGCAGCACCATCTGGTGGTAGTGGAGTAAAGTAAGGGATGTTGTAAATCAAAGTTGTGTAACTTGAGCAGCATTATCATAGCATGTGATGTGGTGCTATTTTAAGCCTGAAAATGTAATGCGGCATTATGACTAAGAAAAGTCTCTAAGTAATGCTTGAAATTCAAAATGCTGAATGTCTGTGCTTTTTTTTCCAGGTCCCAATGTGGCACAGCCTAACGGGTCCGCAGTTCATTCACATGTCACCTACCCAGGCAACCTCACACACAGAGGTGTGTTCAAATACCACAACTATTCAATACTTAAACAATTCAGTGACGCCGTAGTTTAAATCATAATGGAACAATAATGTGACATACGTTTGAGGGATTCTGTTTTAAGTTTTAGTTTAGTTTTTAAACAGATATACTATCAAGTATATTTTTGTAGTACAATCACTAGTATTCTGTATTTACTACCTAATAACAGGTTTGTTTGTTTGTCTTTAGACATGTACTACTTTGTTTTTGCCCCAACTCTCTGCTACCAGCTCAACTTCCCACGATCTTCTCGAATCCGGAAAAGGTTCCTAATCCGAAGACTTTTTGAAATGGTGAGAGGAAATGATTACAATCACTGTCCCTACATATCAGTTTATGGCCTAATTAAATTTAATCTGTATAGATCAACATGTGAATATTTTGTTATAATTATAACTTTGTCTTGCAGCTTTTTCTCATGCAGTTATTGGTGGGACTGATACAGCAGGTATGTAAAATATTTACACTATTTTAGTGCACTCATGCTGAACAAAGACTAGATGACATTTTACAGAAAAAGGTTCATCAGAGAGCCAGCAAAGGACTTTTTTCCCCTCATTCCAGCTAAAAGATAAGTAAAAATACAACGCTGGTGGAGGGGGTAATATTCCAAGAAAGAAATTGCATAACATGCATCTAAACCTCAGATATTATCCAAGATTAAAGGAGCAAAATTAAATAATACAACCTAAATATGGTCTGAGATTATAAGCAGAAATTTACAGGAAAAACTGAATGTTTTCTCAAATGTTTTTTCACAATTTTAGGAGACAGTCATAAGTTTTTACTCCCATACACAGCTCCTCACCATGTCGATTCAGTGCAGTGAAATGGTGACACTGAGCTAAAATCAAGAGTATTTAATTATTTCTAAATTCGTTGCAAAGTTAAATTTGATTAGCTCATCCACTGCAGCCTTGACGCTGATACGAGTTAAATCCAGCTCTGCCATGTGAGGTGATGTGGCCAAACGCAAAGAAAAAAAAAGTTCTGAGAAAATGAATTCATTGGGAAAATATTTGTTTCTGTGAATCTTGATAATTCTTTTTTTTAAAAGCATTTAAGTTTTATTAAAGTACATTCACAACAGCAATTCATTTATTTTCACTTTGGCTGTTTTTTTTTTTTTTGTTATTGCACAGAGTGGCCCAAATACACCATTAGTCAAATACATTAGGATGTATTAAACAAAATGATTCAAACATGTGTTTTTCAGTGGATGGTTCCCACTATTCAAAACTCAATGAAACCATTCCAGGTATGTAAACATGTTTATACATATTATAGACACACTGTATATCTTTCTGTAAAATAACAGCTTTTTATGTCTTTTCTTGCTAATAATTTGGGGATTTTCTAATAATCTTGCTAATGATAAGCTGCAACTATAAACCATAAGTATTTCATTATGTACACTTGAGGAACGGAAATAGTGTCTAAAACTGATGTGATAATCTCAAACGTTTATTCTGTTTTTTTTTTTTACTCAGGATATGGACTTTTCTCGGATGGTGGAGCGATTGCTGAAGCTAGCTGTGAGTATCAGGAAAAATACTGAAAAAAGAAGGAAAAAAAAAACCACTTTGCTCTTATATATGAGCTGATTACTTACATCATTATAGGAGTAGCAACAATAACCTTACCAAACCATACACCTCGTTTTCTCCTTTCTTCTCGCAGGTCCCTAACCATCTAATATGGCTAATATTCTTTTATTGGTTTTTCCACTCCTCTATGAACTTTGTGGCAGAGCTGCTGCAGTTTGGAGACAGAGAGTTCTACAAGGACTGGTGGTGAGTAGAGATCGTACAGTTTTCACTTACATGCAATAACATTTGCAGTTCCCCGTACGGAGACTTGAAGTATAGATTTAAGCACACTCTAGTACACTGATCAGAACTAATAAGAGACCTGTCACCAGGTATCCTGTCTGTAAGTATTAGTTCACTTCCAGGGTACTATGTTCTGGCAGAGTTACTTTCAGATTTAACCCTTTTCACCCCACTTGCAAGTCAACCAATTTCACTGCGAGCTACTTAAGTGCAAGAACTTTACTAATTTCATACTGATTTTTATGAATCATAAAATGGGCAGAGTGGTTGTCCTGTAGCCCAAGGGTTGCCGGTTCGATCTCAGCCTGAAAAGCTCATGTCGAGGTGTCCCTGAGCAAGACACCAAACCCCTAATTGCTCCTGATGGGTGGTGGTTGAGCGCCTTGGATGGCAGCTTCCACCATCAGTGTGTGAATGTGTGTGTGAATGTGACGTATATGTAAAGCGCTTTGGGTAAAAGCGCTTTATAAGTACAGACCATTTACCATTAAACACATTTATTTCAGATGTGTATAATTTCATTCAGATTTTGTTTTCCTTCATTTCAGGAACTCTGAGACTGTCACATATTTCTGGGCCAACTGGAATATCCCAGTACACAAATGGTGTCTGAGGTGAGCACTAACGCATCACACCAAACTTTAAACTCTCATTTCTATATAAACAACATAAACACAATAACAAAGCAGTCAAAGTGTGGATTTTAAGCTATTTATGACCAAATTACAAATATAAGGATCATGGTAATTTATGTATGTCTGTGTTTTATAGACACTTCTATAAGCCAATGTTGAGAAAAGGAATCAACAAGTTTCTGGCTCAGACTGCTGTCTTCTTAGTTTCTGCCTTCTTCCACGAGGTAAAAAAAAAAACAAAATCCTCAAGTCTTTGCATGTTATTGTCATTGTTAATTTTCTTGTGCAAAAATGTGATATGTATTTATTTAATTTATTCATATATCATTCATTCATGTTCAACAAAAGTAACAGTTTAAATGTTAATACAGGGGAAAACTTTGGATGTACAGCCTTTGGTCCATAGTTTGCCTTGTAATGTTGACCTAATAACGACTCAGTCACCTCAAGCCATTAATTTAGCATGTTTGATGAAGGCTCACATAAGCGTTTATTTATTTATTTTTCTCTAATGGATATTAAGGTGAACTGTTTTCACCTACATTTCTCTGCACATGAAGTCCTTTGTTACGTGACATGAAGCACTGGTGTTGATGCCAACTTTTCTTATAACACAACTTTAAACAGCTTTAGTTGTTATTGTATCAGTGTTAAGTGTATGTGGCCTTTCTTTCCTCACATTTACAAAATAAATACAAAATCTCTCCTCCTCCTCAGTACTTGGTCAGTGTTCCTTTGAAGATGTTCAGACTGTGGGCTTTTATGGGAATGATGGCTCAGGTAAAACAGACAGTACTGTCTGACTCTTTCACCCTGTTACCAGTATATGTCTCTTACAGCCACTTTTATTGCTCATGTGTTCTCACCTCCACTGTCCAACCTTATTCACAGACTCTGCTCTTGTACTGACCTATGATCTTTATTCCCTTCAGGTTCCTCTGGCTTGGTTTGTGGGTCGTTACCTGAATGGAAACTATGGCAACGCAGCTGTGTGGATGTCACTCATCATTGGACAGCCTGTTGCTGTTTTGATGTATGTCCACGACTACTACGTCCTTCATTATGGGAGCACTACATAACACAGCACAAAGACGTTATCCTACACACACACACATACACACTAGCTTGTGAGACGAGCTTATGAGAAAAAATATAAGGTGACAGCTAAACTAAAGCTGCTTCAATTTTTACTTTTGCACTTTAGATAACCAGACCACAGTATGTTGGGAAGTTACCTTGGCTGTTTAAGCAACATAAGAAGTGCTTGGTTTTGAGCTCTCGCCCACTTTCATAGACTATAATATGCTGTACCTTTGTCATCTTATAATCTAAACTTTGGGACTCACCATCACTGTCAGTGTATCAACTTTAAAACATTTCATCCTGGGCCCAAAGTGAAGCGAAACTTGGATTTCAATCCCTCATTTGTCAGATGTAGATTATCTTCCACAAGTTTTGATAAACAAAAGGAAAGGAGTTCCATGACCTCCAGCAAAGGTTGTATTTATTAAACCTTTTTTTGCTTGAGCTTAACCAGAATTTAATTATAAGATTTCTTTAACAAATTTAAATGTGGGAACGGTGCTTACAACTAAAGACTCCTCCAGAGTTGTAGATGTTTAAAAATGCACACACATCCGGTGCAACAAGTAACCACTGCCAAGTGAGTATAAACTCAGAGTCCTGTCTCCATGTAATTTATGTTTTTATATCAGTGGCCGAGAACTGTTTTGTGTTTTCTGTGTCCAAAGGTAAATCATGCATATTAATGCCAATTTGCCACAACAGAATGAGGCTTAAAATTACAATTCATCATTCAACGTGTTGCCAGATCCTCAAATTTACCACATTTACCTTTTTTAACATGTATTCTCTATACATAACTGATATCCCTCCTTCTTTGATGTAATACAGTATTGAATCCACTTCATTTTATAGTTTAATGTGGTTGAAGGAAACGAGGATCCCTTACCTGAAGCAGTGAAGGGTAAACAATATTGTGAATATATTTGTGCCGCCATGCCGCTGCCTGTTTCTCAACTATAAACAATCAATGCAAGTTCGTATTCTAATGGTACATACTACATGTTTGTAATTTGCCTTGGATTTGTCTCTGCACCTCTTTTTGAGTTGTCAAATTATTTCTAATGCTTTGTATTTGTTTTTTGATGTGACTGTATACAGTTAAATTATGTCAAGCTGAAATTCTTGTGCTAAATCAAATGTATTATTTAATTTACACGTTGAAACCAATGAATGTTTTTGCACTTTATAGAGATGCATGCTGTTGACTAAAAGCAATAGGTTTCTATGAATGTTGAAATTTTTGTTATTGTGCAATTTGAAATGGTAAAAAGAGGAGATTCAAACAACCTCTTCATGTTGGATGTTTCACAAAACTAATATTAAGTATTTCTATTTTGATAATTGTCAAAGCTTGACACTGTTCCTGTGCAAGTTGATATAAAATGTTATTTTACTTTAAAACTTGATCTCCTTTTCAAAAACAAGTTTGAGCCTTGGGGGGGGGGGGGGGTGTCTGTATTGATCACATTTCAGGGAAAACATTGTTAAAGTATCAGACAACAGTTCTGAAAACCGTGTTGGCATTCCTAATCCAAAATAAGTGCCTGCTATAAAAAAAAAAAAACTGCTTATTTTTTAAAATATGCCAAAAACTTAGAAGAAATACGAAAAATAAGAATTTAACCTGATTCTGTGCAGCAAGTAGATTAATGTTGTATTTTGGGATTTGTATAGAAACCTGACCTAATTTCACACTTCTTCACATTTAACCAAACTATTTTGCTAATATCACTTTTTTTTAAAGCAGCTAATTTGCTTCACTTAAAAGAAATTTGTTTGAAAATTATCTATAAATCTCAGCATGTAAGTACAACCCATTTCTATCTTAAAACATACTGCAGTTCTGTGTCAGATCTGTGGGTTAGAGTGGGATGTTTGTTACAGATGGCACAGAGTGATCATCTGGGAAATCTTGGTTACTGAATTGACAGGCTGTTTATCTAAATATCAAGAGCTGTCATTTTTTGGCCAGCTTTGGATAAAAGCAAATCTTGTAACAGGTGGAATGACCACATCTTTTCCCACACCAAATAAACTGTTCACGGATGCAAGTTGAAAATCCAGCTTTTATGTTGAGCCTTTTAAAAGCTAATTTGTGATTGAATTACTTGATACAACATGTAAAATGAATGTATTGGCTGTTTTGTTCATACAGTGGGAAGAAATCTGGAAGATTATGTTGTGAGAGCACAAATAATTTTCATAATCTTTAATTTAAAAATATTTGTGATGTTTGTTAAAGATGGTTTATATCTGCTGAAAGGACTTGTCTGTTTTTTCTTTTTGTACTTCATAATTAAAGCTCTCATACCTGATACAAATGCACGAGGAACACAAGGAGGTATTCTAAAAAAAAGAAAGAAAAGGCTGCTGCTAGGAGAGAAAAGAAGCAGAGTCAGTGTGGGAGTTGGGGAAACAACAGCCCACTGACTTAGTGTTTAACCTTTTTAATACTGTATCATGTGGGTAAAAAACACTAAAGGATAGAACCTAAATAACACTCAGAATTTGTTCTATCATACTGGGGAAAAATCACATAAAGGCAGCTAAAGATGAAGGATGAAACCATGATTGTACTTCTTTTATTTTTGTTTGACACTGGCTAATATACAAAGTACAGTAAATATTCAGTGGCTATTTTTAACCACTATTTTTATGTGTTAAAATATTTAACACGTAAAAACCTATTAAACAGGAAGTAAGCCTTTTTGAATTAAACTGATATTTTTGTTACTTTGGCCCTTTTTATTTGCCTTACAGTTAAACCAACTCTAATGATTTTCATATCAAGCTAAAACTGTTCAGGACAAGCATAAGACCTTTGTGATTAAACGTTATTGAAAGCTTTATCATACATAAAATGGTGTGGCTATGCCCCAAACACTGTCTTCTGCCTACCAGATTTAGATTGCTTTATTTGTCCCACAGTGGGGAAATTCACAGTATAACAGCAGCAGGATACACAGTGGAAAATAAATAGTAGGAAATGAAAGATACAAAAAATTTTTAAATAAGAAAATAATATATTCATCATAAAAATCTAAGAAAAGATCAATATAGCTTTAATTAGAATTGTACACAGTACAGAGACAGGATGAGCCCGAGAATACATATAAGAATATATGATATCCCAAGTAGAAAAATAAAAGTGAAATGAATAGAGAGGTGGAGTGTATTGTGCAAAAGTCCAGTTACTTGTTTATTCAGCAGACTGAGCAGGCGTTTTCTTTATTGTACAGTCTGACAGCAGCAGGCAGGAAGGACCTGAGGTACCTTTCCTTCACACACCATGGGTGGAGCAGCTGGGGTGTGTGTGTGTTTTTTTTTTTTTCTTGAGTGTCCCATTATGGGCTCTATAGAGATCACATTGGTATGAACAACCCATGTCCTCTCACCTGAAGCACAGGTGAGAGGAGACCAGTAGAAATTCAAGGGCTCTTGTATTAAAGCTGCCAGGAAGCAGGTTTACTTCATGAAGTCATTTGGTTACATAATATTTTCTTGGTTAGGTTGTTTACCTTTCATAAAGATAATAATGCTACTAATCCTAGTTAGGATTTTATTGATTATATCAGGACGTAAAAGGCATTACCTTCTGACTAATACTTGATCTGGCTTTAATAATACCAACTGGGAAGCTTAGAATTATTGAAAAACAACCTTTCTAGTAAAGTAAAACTTTTTTTACTCTAAGATCAACGTTTTTCTACATTTTATCCATCCTAATTGCAATTGGCTGTCTTATTGTGACAGTTAAGGATCTTGTCAGGGGCTCACAGTGGTTCACCTTTGTTGCCAGTCAAGGCCTTGAACTTGGGTCCTGCAGCCCAAAGGCCACTTGTCTACCCACTAGGCCACAACATCACCATGACTTGAATGAGCAAACTTGAGCTAATATCCTATAGGTCACTACAGTTGCTGCCAATGCCCAGTACAACAGACAAAGCCCCCTCTGAAAGGTATTCTTTAATATTTTACTTGATTTTAGAGTCATTTAATCCTTAAGTTGTGTTAGGAGACCACTAATGATGTTGCCATGTCTGGTTGACAGTGAATGGTGTTTGTGCTCTAAAAGCTAGTGTAGGAACTGAAATCTCTTGATCTTGTTTTTTAAAAGCTGGCACATTCTGATCATCATGTTTTTCATGTGAAAGATTATTTAAAAAATCATTTGCATTCCCAAAACAAAATCTTTTAGATTTCTTGTGGAAATTCTTCATAAAACCTTTGCGGAAAAATAAATCCTCTAAAAATAGTTCCAGTTGTCTTATATGGCATTTATTATGCTGCAACAGGAACAGATTCAGCAGAGTACAAGAGTCTACAGAAGTTGTTGTACCTCTCATTCCTCCTCCAAGAGCCTTTTTATTCTGCTCAAGGCCTCGTACCACACCCTTCTCAGCCAATCCCTGTGTGGGTGCCGATTGTGTGGACAGTGCATGCATGAAAACAGTCTCCCTTCAATGAGATTACACCTGGAGTATGACTGTGACCTAATCTAACCTTCGCCTGGAGTCAGACTGGGTTCTGCAGAGTCTTCATAAACACAGAATGTAAATTTCCCTAACAATTTATTTACACTGTATGAACAAAACTGCCAATGCATTTTACATGTTGCATCAAGTAATTCAATCACAAATTAGCTTTTCAAAGGTTCAACATAAAAACTGGATTTTCAGCTTGCAGCCATGAACAGTTGAAAAGATGTGATCATCCCACCGGGTAAATGAAGTCTATGTAATACATGTTAAGTTTGTCCCTAACAAAACCATTCCCTAAGATTTTTTTTTTCACAAAAACCTGCCAAAAAAAAAAAACAGCTCTTGCTATATAAACAGCCTGTCAATTCCAAAAAATAACATGTACCACCTTAAGAATAATTCAAAGGATCACTCTGTGCCATCTGCAACAAAAATCCCACACTAACCCACAGATCTGTCACAGAACTGCAGCACATATGAAGATAAAAGAGGGTCAGACCTGTAAGAAATACTTATAACAATGAGAATCATGAAGAATTTCCAATTAAAATATAAGCAGCAAGAAAATCTATGTATGGATAAAACAAAAAAAGACTCAAAAGGCAACTTTGATTACAAATTATGAAGATGATGGTCTTCAGGCTGCTCTTGCTTTGTGTTCTCAATTAGTTTTGGAGCTACTGTGCGATGTATTATCTGCCAAATATAATTTTGCATTTAATAACTAAAGATCTAAACAGAGAAATAATTAAACATTTCACACAAATGAAATTGGGGGAGAAAGGTGCCAATCAAAAAATATAGTTGTCTACATGGTCAGGGTGGACCAATCACAAAACAGAACTAAGAAAATCATTTTTCTTAATATTGCTTGGTGCACAATCACATTTGTCAGACCGCTTTATGCAAGATTTGTTTAGGTAGAGTAGATTAGTCAGTCATAAAAATCTCTTTATATTACATTGTTTATAGCTGTTTTCTTTGCCCTCATTGTATTAAGTCTTTGGGTTAAGTAAAAATGATTAGGAATTCTGAAGGATTTAGGAAAAGATACCAAAGCAGTTTATGAAGCACATAAAGTACTCAGCCCATGTTCTTTTTACTTTGTTTCATACTGTAATTATTTCTTCTTCTTTAAGTATTTTAATTTGATAAAAAATAATAAGAGCCACAAAACTTATATTCTTGTCACATGTTGCTTATGCTCAGCTTTCTGTCCTCATATTTATTTACATGAACCCTAGTTGGTATGCTGTCAGTGAAAATAACAGAGCTTTGCTGTGACTACTGCTGCCACAAGGAATTATGAGACAGATTGTTCTTTCGTTCCATAAAGAGTTTCCTATGCTAAAGGATAAAATAAGCTCTGAAGCTCTTTTCTTTACATTTCAAGAATTCAAACATCTGTTATCGCAGCTGTTGGGTTGGTTTGGAGGGATTTATCTTGATTACCAAATTATTCATGTAAAAGACCATTTGACTGGCCCAATATTTAAAAGCAGTTGTCTCACACCACAAGCAAAAGAACATGCAACCCAAATCAAACTTCTAAAAGCATTCACCAGATGTTTATTTCTAAAATATTTATTCCTTTTTGGAAAAGACGGACATCAATGTGCACTTTTATATCAGCTTTTTATTACATTTTTATCTTTTAAAAAAAATGCTATCAAATGAAAATTATTAGGACATATCGGTCCATAAAACAAAAATTACTGTGTAGAAAGCAACACAATAGTCAAAAGTCAACAATTAGACAATGAATGTTCGGTTACATCTACACAAAATAAATATTACAACTAAACGTCACATCACATTAAGAGAGCGGTGCAGGGAAGGATGATCTACTGCTGCAAGAAAGAGACAAAATAGAGAAAAACGTTTAAAAAATTACTCTGAATAACAGCTGACACAGTAAATAAGAACAGTAACAGTCTAGCACAATTTCAACAAATGCACAAATGATTCAGGACTCCAGACAAACATTTCAAACTAATAACACTGCCGATCATAGCTGAAAATTTTAAAAAGCTACTACATAAAATTTAGTTGCACCTCTTAAATTTACTTTATCAAAACACTTCCACATTTTTACACCTTGACTGAATACCTGAACTATTTTGGATGTGTTCATCAAAGGATTCTTGTTTTTAAAATCCTGATCTTTTGCAGTTAAAAGTTTGTGGTCCATTTGGTAATCTAGTTTTCCAACAAAAACTGGAGAATATTTTCATGGTGTAATTGGGTAAGCCTGTCGTGTCATAGGATTGGATAAGTTTTTCTTCTTTTTTTGTAAGAAATTAACCCACATTTCAAAGCTTTTAAGCTTAATTCAGCAAGTGAAACAGACTGAGTGCAGGCTTCTTATCAATCAGACAAAAGATGACAATTAGTCCAGCTTCTTCCCCTCAAGCTACAAAAAGATGGAGGTTTCATTTCCAGATCGCATTGGGGCAAAAACTACTTGTAAAATTTAGCCACAATGCATTCTGAAAACCCTGCAAATTTGTGACTGTATGTAAGATCTGAGCAAGTTTAATCATGTTGAGGTGTGTACTCACCTTGGCCTTCTGATTTTGGACAGGCAGATAAAGTTTAAACTCTGCCGGGAGCTCATCCTCAGAGTACAGTCTGTCTGAGAAATACACCCTCCTAATACGACAGTTCGCATGAATCTAAGAGCAAAACAGGTCAGATGTTAGCAAAAGGAAAGCAGTTTGTGGGATTTTTCTGTCATTTTGTGCAAGGAGCATATGAAGACAACTGCTTCTTTCTCTCTGTGCACTGACCTGTACACGCAGTGTCTCGGAATAATTGGTTCCATAGGCCCTCCTGGTGAAGTCTGACAAGTTGAATTGAATCTGGTTCCAGCCATCATCAAGCCTCATGGGCATGGTGCAGATAAACGGCTTCACTCGGGTCGTACTCTGATAATTACTCGCTCGAAATCGTCTCCGAACATTTTTATCATCCAACACCTGAGAGATTTATTGTTATGTAGAGACACCAAGAGAGACTAACATGACCATGAATCTCAGAATTAACTGTAAATCAACAAGCTTGGGAGGATCTGTGAGTGTGTACCTGGACTTCAAAGGTAAAATACTTCTTGAGGTTTTTTATGATCATGACCAAAAATGGAAGTTTGATGCCAAGCGTCTTCTTGGGGTCTGCAGGACATGTTATGTAGGTAGTGCTGCAAGGTAGGGAGAGTTGATGAAAGGGAAGGTTGAATGAGAGTATATTTCACCGATGCATATGGGCTTTAAAATATAAAAGCAAGACACACAGGCATGACCAAATAACAAGGCAAACTGTACAACAAATCAAACAAAGTTCTCTAGATGGAAAGAATACTGTGTAGTACTGACTGGCATGTTTATTATCATAATCTAATTGCATAGTTTACATTTTAAGGACCCCTATTAACATAAAAGTCCGAATGTCAGACCTTGAATGTGCGAACATGTGCCGATGATTGCGTAACAAATACACCTACCTTACGTTTGCTCCTTCGATTTCCAACACATTTGAGTGTATGTCATTATCTGGGACTCTCTTGATATGACCATTTCTTACCTATAAACACAGAATAATTACTTTTCCTCCCTTGTTCAACCTGGATAATAAAGTCAGTGTCACCATTGTATGGCCAATCGAGCAAAAAATGTGAACCCAAGGGGTGGAAGAAATTAGCAATGGAAGGTTAAGTTGTATTTTTCAACAAAATGCATAAAGAGAACAATTACGATGGTGCAGTAATCGCTGGTGTCATGTGTGGAAGAACTACAGCCTCTGTTTTCTGTCTGATACAAACAGAAAGTAAACAGCATCGTGGAACTAGCTTCACTGCGCCTGGCAAAATACAAAGCTTACAGAATTAACCATCGATGGCTAAATACCTTCTTGTCCCATATTTGAAGAGGCTTGCTGCCGATGCTGTATAAAATAGAAAGAAATCCGCTCTGGAATGTGTTTTTGAACATTTTTGGCCTCAATACACAGTCGTGCACAAACTTGCAAGCGAGGCGTTTGTTACAAAAATTGCTTCCGGTCTGCTACCTAATCTGTTTGATGAGAAATAAACCGTTCCGTTACAACAGCTTTATATATAAAAAGTTACATGAAAAATTAGATGGTTTTGCCGTTGAGGAATATTGATAGCGTCTATCTCAGATAGACCAGGAAAATGAACACCCGTCGACTCCTTATTGTTTTGGTGTTGCTTAGGAAGTAACATTTGTTGGCTTTGTTGAGACCGGTTTAATGTGAACACAGTGCAGTCGTCATGGTAACAGGAAGTCACTCGAGTCTGTTGCATTTGAATCAAAATTTAAATTTTATTTTACTTTCTTTCTATTGTACCATAAAAATAGAATTGTACCTAAATTTACCTATACCAAATTTTTACATTTAAATTTAAAATTTGTAGTTTTTATCGAGTCTTTTGGACAGAGAGGGAACGAGTAGTCGAGAGTGATCGGTGCACATAACTAATATCTAGAACTAATATCTCCCGCTACAGTCAAGTCAAGTTTATTTATAAGGCTCATTTAATAGAACTGCTGTTGATCTGAAGTGCTGAACATAGAAAAGTAAGGCAGTATTATAATAAAAAACAAAAGTATTAACACCATTAAAATATATAAATAAAATAAAAACTTATATAAGTAAATAAAAAATTGTTGATTTATTCCATTAATCCCTTAATACATTTAAAGCAACAATTTCTATAAACAGATTTCCTGTGCAGGACAATATTTTAGTTCTCCTTTCACCCACTAAATCCCACTAAAGTGCCAAGTAGGACATCCTGCTTCTCTGTCTCCAGCACTTCAAACATCTGACACATGCCTCAAATATTTGAACAAACTGAGAAACACTCAATCAAACATTAGAAAGGCACTTTGAACAATGACATCAACCACAGCACAACATAAATCAAAAGTTTCCTATTAGTTTTTCAGCAGAGGCTGGGTTCATGAGTATTTATATATATATATATATATTGATGTAAACTACATAGGCTATATGCACATCTGATAAAACCTTAATGCTGCCCTTTTTATAGTTTTATAAGGTGTTGCTTCTTTCAAAGCAGTGTATCCAGTGAATATTTCTTTTGTTTGTTTTTAATCCTTTTCATGAGTCCATCTTTGTCAATCTATACTTCTCCTTTCCTCTCTTTTTTTGTTTCCAGTTCACAAGCTGGACACTTCACAAAAGCACCAACAGAAATGTATACTTCTCTGCCTGTTTCATATTATTTTGCCTCTCATATATCTAACTGAGTCGGGTATTTACACAGACACAAAGAGAGTACATAGTGTTTCTCTTAGACCTGGGACCACCCCAGAGACGGTTTCATATAAACTTTGTTCAAATCTCTTCTTGAATTAAACAGTTGATCCAATCCAGCCTCTCTTTCATTCTTTCCCCTGTTTAGAAGAGAGCATTGTTATAAATCTGTGTTTAAATTCAATATATACATTTTTTCTTTTAAAGAAAGCAGTATAATTTTAACTTACACAAAAAGGAGATTGCATAACTCTATCAAGGCAGAATAGATCCTGATTGTGATTCAGTTCTATCAAAAATAGAGATATCCTGATAACAAACAGCTTTACAATATGTTTAGTCATTTAACAAACAGTTTTATCCAAAACAAATTACAGGTGGAGGACAATACTCAAGCTTCAGTGTGGTGAAACATCCTTGTACTAAATCTATTTAGAGTTATAAATGTGAGTATAAGTAGAACAGGTGCAGCCAGACAATATAAGTGCATAGTATAAGTGTATAGAATCTGGGGGATTCTTCATCCTGACTTACGATGAAGAAATGAAAGGAGGTCGCTGCTGTAAAAATCCTCCCACCCAGACATTCATTTGTCAAGTCTCTTCTCACTGTCTCCTATCCAACAATTACAGAAAGGTCAAGACAGAAAGAAGAGAAATTAAAAGTGGGGGAATTAGTGCATCGTTGTTTATCTCAAGACCATCAGGAGCTGGGGTCTGCTGTTTTATGACTTTCATCACCATCACTGCCTTCATCAGGTCTGTTTGAGAAATATATTTTCTTTCACTTCATTGGACATTGATTAATAGTTTCTTCTTTGTTTTTTGTTTTTTTTTTCCATGTTTTTCAGTCATTATAAAATAAAAAATGATGGGTTTTGGTTTATTGTACAAAAAAGAACACAGTAGACTCATTTTATGTCTTAGTTTTATTTTGCATGATGCATTGCACACGAGTGTCTCGGCAAATGGTATTTAACCTACCAAAATTAGAGGGTTTTTTTCTCTTCTCTATGCACGCTTTCTCTGACTACAACCCATATATTATCAAAATTTCCCCACAGGTGATCAATAAAGTATTTTTAATTTATTTAATTTATGTCTCATTGATTTTTTTTATGGGACATGATATAAAGGTGAAGGTGAAGCTTTTATTTCAGTTGTTTTTTTATATCATACTTTCGCATATCTTTAAGTTAGTAAATGTTAAGCTAAAAAAATATATAGAAACTTATATTACCATTTGTATGTGAATCTAGGAACTAATAAGTTAATAAATTCCCAGTAAGTATGAGTGGTAAGAATGTTTACAAAAGGTTGGGGGGAAAAGGAAGAAGAAAGGCTATAACAGTTCTCGGCTGTGTTTTAACCAGCTGTCTTTGGATGATGAAGGGTGGAAAGACCTTCCTCAGTAGGACCTGTTCACAGATAAAAGCATACCTTTCTTTGGTATTTATGTGGAAATGAAAGATGCATTTGAATAAAACTTGTACCAATTATCTGTTTTTCCTTCAAAACTACAGGCAAAAATACAAAAAATACAAAAAATATAAACTTATATCTTAGCATTTTTGAGGAATAATTCCAGATTAGGTAGAAATGTATTGCTGTCTTCATATCCCACACTTTAGATAACAAGATCATAAAATATGATTTAATGGAAAACACATTTTCCTTTTGGAAATAAACAGCTTTTTGAAAGCCAACACATCTCATCTGTAACTCCTCATTAGGACTGATTTGTGAACTTTCTGGTAAAACCTACCTCATTTCAAGCTGAGACTATGTATAACTTTGTTTTGGCAACTGCTGCTCAAAACACACAAATCAAATCCCCCAAATGTAGTATGTCCTCGCATTCTGAAGTACCTTTTAAATTTCTGTCCTATTTTTCCGGCCAGAGCATTGCTTTAAAGTTAAGTGTCCTGAAAGAGAACAATGTTCTTACGTTTGGATTTTAAATCTTTCTCTTCTTCAAACAGGATGTGTTACATTTGCCAAACGTGTGCAACCTGGCGAAGACAAACATATATCTTGTGTTTAAGTTAACACAAGGCAGTAAAGTGTGTTAGACAGCAGCACTGACATGACCCGTGTTAATACAGTACATTCTGTTTTAAGTTACACACCAGGCCACGTACTTAACTTTGTTGAAAGAGTCACATCCTTCCAGAGAGAATATGAAGATGGATTCACTCATCTCATACAGTATGAGAGGACATTGTTTATAAGGTGAAGATATTTAAAGTCTATCGGGGTTAACCTCTGCTCATGCTGACTGCTTCATCTACAGAGGTTGTTGCTTCGTTTCTTAGATTTTGTTCTTTAGATCAGGGGACATCCCATTACTTTACAAAAGGAGATGTTTGAGTCTGTTTATTCTAAAGAAAGAATTTGGGGGGTCTGTCTTCAATGAGTATAAATTCCAATCCAGTCCAATCCAACTTTATTTATAAAGCACTTTAAAACAACCACAGTAAACCAAAGTGCTGTACAGAAGAATAAAAGAACAGTGAATAAAATTAAATTCCTACCAGTGTGAATAACACAGACCTTAATATTACAGTGTATCCAAAGCAAGAAAATGTGAAAGTAGCAGAATGAGTTTGTCTTTAATTTGAACCACTTTTTTGTTTTTAAAAAATACAAGTAATTACAAATAAATAGTGTCAAATGTCATTTGATATAGAATTTAGTTTCTAAGGTTAAGACATACCAGGCCTAAAAACACACCATATCCATACATTTCAAGGTGTAGGCATGTAGAGCTTTGTGTACACTTTCAGATTGAGCAAAATAATGTTATAGGAATGGCTGATGTAGGAGCATCTTCTGTGTCTGCTGATTAAATACTGATAAATTGGACATGACCAAAAATTAAATATCATGCAGACTTAGCTGACGGTTTGGAAATGTCTAGCAGTACTAACAAATCAAGTTGGAAAATTTCTGTAAATAACCAGAATTATTCATTCTTAGACCCAATATTTCTGCTTTTCTCACACCCTCTTCTCCCCTGCTGCCCTGAAGCCAGTCTGTAATTAATGGAGCACCTTCTTACCAACATTAGCTCCACCTCAACCAACAAGCCCGTCTGGCCCTTCTTCACCAAATACCAGACCAACTGCAGCACCTGGGATCAGCAGTGGGGGGTGCTATATTTGCACAAGTTAGCCCATTTGGATATGCAGCTGTACCAAGACTTCTACGCTGTCTGGGTCTCTCTGATGGTAAGATGAAATGAATTTAGCACAACTTAATCCAAAACTGGTAGCAACAAACACAGACGCTTTGCTGTTAAAGTGTTCATTTTAAACGTGTGTTATACAGAATTACAGATGAATGAAAAGGTCCTGTTTAACAGATAAAAACAGGAGAACAGGAAGAAAGCAACATTTCCCCTCCAACTTGTTCTTTGGCATCAAAGCTAAAAATATGAGTTTAACTCTGTTTACAAGTAAAATATCAACAATTTCTGATGTACAATCTGAATCCATCCCTTCCTGCTGCAGGTGTGTAACTGCATGATGCTGGTGGTTGGTGTGGTCCTCAACTCTCTGGCTCTTTATGTTTTCTGTGGGGCCTCCATCCATTCTTCAGCCTCAGTGGTTTACACCATAAACCTGGCTGTAGCTGACCTGCTGGTGGCGCTGTCGCTGCCTGCTCGTATTGCCCTGTACCACAGCGGAGGCAGCTGCGTGGCCTGCTCCTATGTCCACACCTTCAGCTACTTTGTCAATATGTACTGTAGCATCCTGTTTCTGACCAGGTGGGTGAATTTCATTCAGCTCTAAAATAAATGAACCTAAGCCTCAGTAATAAAATGCCCCTCCTGTCCTTCTCACAGTATCTGTGTAGATCGTTACCTTGCTGTTGTCCAGGCAACCAGCAGGCTCCATCGATTTAGGACCACAGGAGCAGCCAGGTGTGTCAGCGCCACTGTGTGGTTCATTGCAGTTGTGGTCACCTACTCTTTCCAGGTGAGGACTCACACTTTATGCACAATTGGACAAGGATCATATATCATAATTCTCAAAAAGAGAGGAGAAAGGCACATTTAAAAAATGTGATTAAGAAAAAAAACTGTTGTCATAATTATGAATTGCCCAGCATATACATCATTAGTGTCTAATAAACCCATATTTGGATTATAAAGTATCATTTTTTCATCCAAGTTGTCATTATCTTTGCTACCCTGGCCCTGCTAGATGTGCTTGCTTGCATCAGGTAATAACATTTACATAACAATAACATTTGCAGTTTGAACCACTTGCATCATGTATATTGGACTTTTCAAGGGTAACCTGGACAATCCTGTATATTTTACTAAGTTGGAGATTTAAATCAGGTAGGCTATCCAACCATCTTATTCAAGATAATCACTGATAATCTCTCTGGAGGTCAGCCTATTAAAGCAAGTAATTCCAGCAATGCAAGTAATCCTAATTACACACCAACTAAAACAAAAGACCAAATGTAGTGATTCCCAAACTAAAGTCTTTCTTATGTCCACAAGGACAATACATGTTTAAGGACAAAACAAGGCAGCAAATGTGAAGCTTTGAACGTGCCTCATCACTGGTTCAAACCTATATGCAGTATCTGATATTGAGGTCCAAAGATTAATCTATAGGGGTCATGCAAAGATTTTAATCCAGTTAGAATACAGACAGGCATGGGCGCAGGTTCAATAAGATTAAACTTCTTCTTTTTGTACTGAAACTAGTGAACAGATCTAACATTATGAACGAATCTCTCCTTTTCTCTCCAGACCACAGCGTTAAATTTCAGCTCCTCCTGCACAGTCCTCCCTGCCCACTTCTACCTCATAGTTCTGGAGTTCCTTCTCCCATTGCTCGCTGTAGTGGGCTTCACTCTCCGCCTCACCTGTTTCCTCTCATCCAACCAAGGCCTGGTGCCCCAACAGAGCAGAGCAAGAAGGACTCGTGCCATCAGGCTTTTGGCCACCGTCCTGGTGGTCTTCACTGTTTGCTTCACACCTTTCCACCTCCGCCAGGTCCTGGTTTACTTCCAAGTCAGAATCCCAGCAGGTGAGGGGCGAAGGCAGGAGGTGGGTCATGTGCTAGCCTATCACATCACAATAACCTTGAGCAGCCTGAACAGCTGCCTGGATCCAGTGGTGTACTGCTTTGTGACAGACAGCTTCAAGAGGATGTGGAGGATGAGGAAGAGGGGAGGAAGGGAGGAGGATGAGGAGGTGGGGAATACAAGTGGTGGAGAAGTGGAGAGGAATTCAATGAAGAAATGTCCAAGTACAGTTCTGGCGATAGCTCAGAGCGTGGCCACACTTACTCTTGCCAGCACACCCCCCTCTGCAGCCACCTCATACCTGCCTGCTTAGACAGGCACAACCCCCAAGTTGACCGTTAATCAAATAGAGTGATAGAGACACTTCAAAAGAGTGATTGATTGATGGCAAAAGACACAAACATACAAAGACAAGCATTAGAAATATTGCATATTTCCAGATTAGTAGAGTTCTGCCCCCCCTCTCCGCCCCCCCAACTGTGACTGGATGTTGTCCTACAACTCAAGACAGCAAATGCTGGACCACAAAAAGATATTTTTGCTATCACATTGAACCTCACATTTCAAGAACTGTTTATTTAGGCCAACAATTGTGTGTCATAGAAACACATTATTTCCTTTCAGGGATGCAGATGGTCTTTTAATCTCTTTAATATTTTACAAGTGTTTTAATATAGTACCACAGAGAGAACTATAAACTATACATGCATAGGACCACTGCATTATTTACATCACTTTGAAAGATTCTTCAGGATTTTTATCAGGCATAATTTAAGACCACAAGATCACTCCTGTGCCTTAGTGTGTTTATTAAACTGATTTATCTACTTGTTTCTTTTAGTTTCCTGTTCATTTTCTCTAGTTTCAGTCCATTTAATGATTTGTGGAAAGCAAAGTTTTTTGTGACTTTCTCTGTTACATCTGTGGAGCGTTTTTACACCTCTGTTCAGTCGTAATAAATAAATACTCCTGAATATGAAATTCACAAATGTTGACCTATGATGTTACTGCAATTCAGTGTGTTCAGACCCTGGCTGAATGGGGAGGCAACATAAAATGGAAACAAAACACATACATTTAGAAAATGATGGAATATTTAAAAACAACTAATGAAGTCTAAAGAAACCAGTTCAACCAGGTTCATGATGAACATTGGCAGGAGCACAATGTTTTATATCCTTCCACAACTACATAGGTGCAGCCAGTAATGCTAATTAGGACAATGAAACTCATGCACCGGCCCAGGGATGCCTCTAGGATTTATAAACAGAGGGGGGCTGAGCCCTCAACAGATGACACAAGAATTTGCTCCTATCAGCCAGCGATGAAATTATGATGACAATGAGGTTAAAGCAACGTTGAATAGCAGTTATTGTAATGATTTCCAGTTACTCTAATGTTATTTTAGACACAAAGCTGTGTGGGACATGTGGTAAGTTACCATGACCTCATGTTGCTGCTGAGTTCTTCTATATACATTTATACAAATTACTGCTGGGCAACCATTAAAATTTTAATTGCTATTAATCGCATAAAATGTTAAATGATCAATGATTGATCACATTTTATGTGCAAAACTGCAATATGAAGAAAATGCAGTAAATTTTGGTTCACAAACCCTAAATCAGGGGTCTGCAACCTGCGGACCTCCGGAGCCACAGTGGCTCTTACATGGCTAAAAATGCTAAAGAACTAACTGATGTTTTTAAATATAGATATAATAACAAATGCAGGTTTTTAGTAATTCGATAAAAAAAAAAAAGAATTAACAGTGTTAATTAATTATGTGTTAATTTTTTCTGCTGATATAAATAAATATGAATGAAGTCTGATCATTTTACTTTTATTATGGTGGTTTTTTTTAAAGTTAAACCTCCAAATTAATGAGAGAGAAAATCAAAATGATATAATCTAACAGCATTAACAACAGCAATCAGATTTTTGTATGTTTCTTTTTTGATTGACAACATACAAAAACAGCATATTTTTTCATAAAGCCTATTATAAACAATAATTTATTATTTATATGATTTGGTGTTTCAGTTTCAGCAGCAGTTTTTTTAGACCCAGGTATATATGGAATACAACATTGCTAATTTCATAAACCTAGCAGGTCTTTCTGATAAAAAAGTGAGCTGAGTAATAGGGGACCTGTGCCCTAGTAGAGCCCTATGTCTAGCAACCCTACTGGTTTATCAGATTTAACCCACCAGAGGACACCGTTTCACCACAGCAGGGAGACGTGATCTGCAATGCTCTTTATACTATTCTAATTTACAAAAAGTAAGGGATGTGAACCCGAAAATCAAACAACTGTCAGCAAATAAAGTGTTTGTGTCACCCTGAACCTTTATGATCATAAATACCTTATCTAATAGGCTACATAATTATCACCAAATTATGCATTATTATATTTAATTTTAAATTTATCAAGTCTTACTTAATTTTTTATATTGGTTTTATATTATCTTCATTTCTTCTCTAAGGATTAATTAACACTAGGATAACAGGTTTATTTTTCTGCTGACAATAAAGAATATTTCAGAAGAAACCCTCAATAAATCACATGTTTTGTCCCACAATTGTACATGCCGTCCCTTAAATGGCATGTGATCACCAGTGGCATGTGTCTGTACGGGTGTCTGTTGTAAAGCCTGGTGAGGGGTGAATGTATCTGGACGTGGGTATGGATGGAAAAAATGGATGAAGTAGAGGTGTGTATGGTTGTTTGTTGATACGGTTGCCTGGGGCTCCCTGCCATCTGGCCCACTTGGGCTGCTCCCTCAGACGTTGATGGGGGATGGAGCCCGGGGGGATGGATGGGATTAGGGGTATGGATTGGGATTGAATGGATTATGGAGTGGGATGGAGAGGGAGACACATGGCACACACACCCACACACATATACTAGTTGCTGTTGTGCTCGTTGCTGTTCAGGGTTTTTACGGGTTTTCTTCTCACAGGTGCCCCTATAGATAATCTGTTGTGTCCTCTTAGAAGCATTGAGGATGTTTACTGTTTCTTTACAGGTGTAGCAGCTGTTTAGTTTTTCTTTTCAGCTTTCATTGCAGTTGCTGTGGTTTGTTTTCTACCTTTTGTTTAGTCCTTCTCTATCTTTTCACTTCCTATTTCTCCTCCATCCATCTTTTCCCTTGTTTCTCTGGCTCAGTTCAGCATATTTTAAAATAATAATAAAGAATAACATTTAAGATTAAACGGGAGCCCCATATCCAAAAGGCTCCTCTTGAATAAATTTGCTCAGCACAATACAGCAGCCAGACGATCATTCTGCTGGCATGATGCTGGACAGGACAGGTTAAACAAAGATAATAAATTGAGTGGTGCTTCCCTTTAATCTCTGCAGAGGAGCTGCAGGTCATTACAGTTCACTTAACATGATGTCCTGGGCTTGTAAATTTATACTTCAGCACACCACACACACATTCTCACCATCAGCTGGACCTGCTGTCACATGATGAGTCTGGGTCAGACATAAACTAGTTTCAGGTTCCCTCTCTGGTTTCTCTAACTGGAAAGAACTGAGGCGATCACCGTAGTGTTTCCTCAATTTCCTCTCTCAGCGGTCATATCACACGGCATCATGGGAAATGAGTCGGCTTCTTTCAAGATGCTGAGTTAAGATGATTTGCCTTGGAAAAATTTTTTAAAAGACCTTGAAATGTAATCCAAGGTAGCAGGTCTGTTTAACAGCAGTCTCACTGTTTGCAAAAGCCATTTTTTATTTGTCTACAATCCTAATCTTCAAGGTGTGGCAACACAGTGATTTGTTTTTAACCTGCTTGTTTACATAACTACACAGTTAGATGACACACAAGATATTATTTGGGTTTGTGAATGAACAGGGTGTTCAAATGGTCTTAGACGTGTTTTTCTACTACAATGGAATTTTACAGATTCTCAGGATTAAACCACATGATGTGAAATGTCAGACGTGCCACAAATCCAGCAGGATCTACAAGAGTTGGTGAGAGGTTTTAGGTGGTTTCAGACTGTAAATGAGATTTACCATACAAAGACAATTCAACCACAGGAAATGGATTTCTCTCTCAAATCTCAGTGGTTCTTCACTCTTATTGTTCTCTCCTTTTCCATCTACATCTGCCTCCTTCTTTTCTCTCCATTTTTTTCTGCTGGAAAATGTGAAATGATCAAGATTCAAGAAATTCCCTTTAATTTTCAGTTTGGGCTGACTGTTTATATTAAATATGTGGACAGATCAGGTTAAAATGTATGCAGTACATCATGTTGCAGGCCGGGGCTTCATGCATCCCACAGTTTAGTTTGTTTAGCCAAACAGTGGTTATGCTGCTTTTAAAAACAAAGGTAGAGCCAGCAGCTCTTCCTTATTAAATCCACATAAGCTACCTCAGTTGATTTTGTGGCTTCCTCTAGATAATCAGGCATCTAATCATTTAAGACCTCTCCTTTCCCATATTGAACTATTTTCATCATGGGTCACTACTGTTCATAACAAGCTACTAGTCAACTGGTTGCTGTCATTATGATGAGTCCTTAATTTATGAATCTATCCTTGGCCTGTTACCAACATATTTATCTGCCTATATGCTGCACAAATATAGCAGTCATAGCCTTCACCTCCAGTCTTTTGTTACATTTGGTGTTCCCTCAGTGCTCACAGAGCAAGATAAGACATTTTCTTGCTCAGTCCCACTGACGTGGAAAATGCTACAACAGGTCAATTTTAAGGACAATAAATAAAACATCCTTGGAAATTTGTTCCTGTTTATTTGCATTTGATTCTGCTTTTGCTTGAGAGACCATGTCTCAATGAGAACCTCTGTATAGAATAGAAATATTTTAATTATTACATAAAACATATTCTTTGTGGGACATGAAAAAAAATGTACTTGCTGTGTAATTTTCACAGGCCAGTTTCTGCAAGATTAAACAACCTCTGATCTTTAAAACTACATGGACACTTGTAGAATAGGACAGCAAATATTAGCTAAATATGTTAAACCTTTTTAATGCAATAAACTTTATAGTTGGGGGGGGGGGGGGGGGGGGGGCATGAATGTGTTTCGATGTAATTTGCATTTCTTAAAGAGCTGTTAATGAGCATTTTTGAAGCTTAAAAACTAGGTAAAATTATAAAGCCAACCCACCCTCTGCACAAGTATATGTTACTTTGAGAAATTATTGTTTATTTCTCTATTATCTAGATTTAACTTCAACCAGATAAAAATTTAGAAAAAAACAAAAAAGAAAATTGAGATGAAGAAAGAACCCAGATACAGTTTTTCTGTCAACATTTTTTATGTCTTTGAGCAACAAATATAGAATACAATATGTATTTGTAAGGTTCTGGATACAATTATTTAATATTTGCCATTTCTATCTTACTTATTTTGATCCTTACCAAATTTCTCTATATTTCTGGGCTTTGGATAAAATCAGAAAAAAAGGAGACATAATTGTTTGTGCACTTCTGAACATATTTTAAAAGGTGTGTTCCATACAGTGTTCATCCAGAGTTCTACTTATGAAGGCTCAAGCATATTTACATAACAGAGATATATACAGACGTTTTTATATAGAAAACAAAACTACTAACAAAAATAATCATCTTTTTTATAGCAGCAAAAAAAAAAAAAAAACAAAAAAAAAACTAAAGGAGAAATATATATATATATATTTACATCTTTTTTAAAACTTTATGACAAGGCATTTTATGTATGGTACACTGTGAATATTTGCTTTCCCATTCTTTGAATATTCTTGTTGATTTAATCTCTAAAATTAGAGTATATAGGCATCTCTCTCCTCCACCTTTAAACCACACAGAGCACTAAAGGCAAAGCCACACACACTGAGCTTAGACAGGTTGGACTAACTTCACGGCCGCCATGCTGCAGCCACCGACGGCGGCTGGCTGGGTGTACGAAAACGGCATCACCGCGTCTCCACATTCATTCAGTAATCCGAACGGTGGAGCCAACATGGCCACCACTGAAAAAGTGCAAAGGTTGAACTCTTGTGCATGGCTCGGCCCTAACCCTAAGTACAAAAAAAAAAAAAAAGAGAGACATTTTCTACACCAGAACAGAAAAAGAATTTCGGTCTTGCAACCAACGTTTCCAGAATGTAAACCAGGTGATTGCAAAGAACAGAGAACAAGAACCAAAGAAAAAAAAAAAAAAAAAAAAACACTGAGATGACATTTGTAACACACTTGTGTTTTGCTTTACATGTGAACAACTATTCACTCACACACGCATACACACACTCCGAGTCCAGTTCACTTCTGTAAATTCTGCTGTAACAGCAAATAAAATAACTTTACTTCAACTTTTTGGAAACTAAATGAAAACTGTCTTTTACAGACATAGATGCTAAAAAAAAAAAATTAAATAAATATCCACAGTTGCTTTTTTCTTCCTTTTGCAACATATTTCTACAGTTTGTTTTTTTTTCTTCTTTTTTTTTTTTTTTAACTTATGATGTGCAAAGTTCTGTGCAAATATCAGGACCCCCACCCTAGCTTGTCGGACATCAAAGCAAGATTGATTTCAGCTGAAATCAACTCACATTCATTGACCTAAAAACAAAAACTTAAATCACGAGATGGAATCAAAGATTAAGAACTCAATCTCCCAGCAGGCCGAGCGAGTAGCCACTATGGACATTCAGATTAAAAAGGCTTGGGACATTTAACAGCAAAAACCCTCCTCGCAAACCAAAGACTTTTCTTGCTGTATTGGAACAGAAACACTCATGTTGCAATTCAAGTATTTGTAGCCTGGAGGTTCTCGTCTACATAAAATCTTTGATTTTAACAGATTTCAACCTCCGTCCACTTATATGCTGTGCTGAAAAGCAGGGTGATGAATGCTATCTGATTTTTGTGCAAAAAATGTATAGAACACACATGCTAGTTTGGAGTGTACTGACCCAGATCAAGCACAATGCTCCAAGCTTTAAGAGTACATGTTACACATATTTTTAGTCAAACAAAAAACACACAAACTTCCAGTCATGCATTAGAAAATACAACCCTGACCTGTTGGGACAACATAGAAAAGGACTCGAGTGATTAGTACAGAAACTCACTTTGGTGTTCTATACATGCACATCACTGTTGGTGCATGCAACCTTCCCAAACCCAAAGTTTTATCTTATTTTTTTCATCTTTATGGTTGTCCTGTAACTTAAGCTTCTTATCCATTTAAGAAGAAAAAAAAATCCAGACAACTTATCACCATTGTGGTTACGGAGGCCTTTAAAAACTCTAAGACCTAAATCACATTGTCTTCCATCATCACCCCATTCCTGTACTACACCCAGAGCAGGAAGCAAAATGCTCGCTGGATCTTACTGAATGTACCTGAAAACATGGAATCTAAAATCAAACCTGCACCAAAACTCCATTCAACTGTAAAAGGAATAAAATAAATAAAAACTCCCAACAGCATCATAATCAGTCAATTCTTGCAAAATCTGAAAACAAATTGCTTTACACACTCGTAAAATGTTCTTTCAACCGTTATTCAGCCCACCGAAGCTTACATTTCTCCTTTCAAGTTGCTTGTTTCAGCTGATTGAGCTAAATATAACTCACCCAAATCTGCAGCCTCTCACCCTAACAGATGCAGGGAGAGGAAAAGAAAACCCACACTGGAAATGCCTTCGAGAAAACCTCAAACAACTCTGCTTTGCCAGCAAAAATCTTTATACAGTCCCCTTTGCAGCTGATTAAAAGGAGCAATTATTGCAACAAACGTTTGATTTGTCAGAAAACAAACAGCACAACACACAGTTATAACTCTTTCAGTTTGCTTTTCAAGTTTGTTTTTAAGTGACGTCAGCTAAGAAAACATTCAAAAGATTAATGACTATATGTTCATTTAATGTCAGTAAGTATTAATAGGTTTATACAATCTGTAGGTATGCCCTGGTGTTACATACTATTACCACTGTTTTTGGATGTTAATAAAGGTTAAATTAAAGCTAAACTCAGCAGTTTCACTTCCTCATCTCCATCACGTTTCCTTGTCATCAGCAAACATCACATTTTTACATAGCAGCTTTCAAATCTGGCTGCTTCACTTTACTCAAAAATCAACTGTCTGGGCCCACAGGGCCTCTTTAAAAAAATGCAAAATATTCATCTAATTTTGACAGAAACAACCCTGAAGTAGGTTTAGTAGAAAGGTGTGGACTCATAAGAGCCCAAAATCCAGCAGGGCAGGGGAAATAGTTTGTCCTAGTTACAGTTTGAATGGTGCTCCAAAGTCAGACCAATCACGCTGATTCAAGTCCAAGTGCAGAAATTGAACCAGGTCCCATCTCAAACTCAAAACCAGGTCACCATACATGGTTCATAGTCAGTCCAAATGCAACTAAGCTAGCGTATGTCCATACACCCCCAAAAAAGAAAGGCAAGATCTGAAAACCACCACTTTGCCAGAGCTGAAACACAGCTGCTGAGCTGAGAACGGAAGTTAAAACTTTGCAACAAACTATTTCAAATATATAATTTGACATCTGTATTTCTTTGCACAGAGGCACCAATCTTAGCATTTAATTATCAGCAACAATGAGGGCATTTCATAAAATGTAAATATATTTTCAGTCCTCAGCTTATAACACCCTCCATTCTCCAATGCATATCCACGCAGTGCCACATACAGAACTAATCAGCACCAGCTGTACGACATTCCACTCTGCTTCTTTTTACTGATTATAATTAGCCCATTAGATTGGAACGACAGGACAGGACCAGAATACTCTGATTAACCTTGAGGAACAAGCTTAAAACTACTGTTACAAACAACTAAATCTCAGCACTGTGGAGAGTTGCTGGAACAAAGAGTCAGGAAGCAACGTCCTGCTGATTTACCCCCAAATTAACAAATCGGAACCCAAATTGAAAAAAAGTCTCAAGAGTGAATTTCAACTAAATACTTTTTCACAGAAATGCATAACATACTTTACAACAGTGGCTCAGCTAATATGCAGTTACTGACATTGTTCTCACAGCATTTTCTTATGCAAAAAAGTTTGGTTTATCTCTTCTCTGCTCATCTAACATGCAGCATCTAGGTTAGTTGAGATTAGTCAAAACAGAAAAATCCTTGCGTGTCACCAGTAAAACAATATTTGGGATTGTAATGCCCTGTTCACTGCATACATTGCATTTTTCTTGTGAGGATTTACAGCTTTATGCTCATGCTCAATATTTCTGAGTAGATCATATATGATATATTATCATATTTGTCATGCAATAAGGGTTAAATAAAGATTTTAGCACTCCTGCTATGTGAAAGAGGACCCAAACAAAACACTTCCAATCAATTTGGGGTACTCAAGATCAGAGTTTCCAAAATGCCACTTCCAAATGTCTTTAGAGTCTTAAAGCTACTGACACAGAGTGCTGTAAAAGTCCCACAAAGCCGAGCGAGTCGTCGCGGTTATTTTGGTGCACATGATGCCTCCGCTTGAGACACCAAGTCAGCAGAAAAGCACGTCCACATCAATCAACTTCAGCATCACAAAGCAAAGATTCGATCGAGCCGACTCCAGGGTGAGGAAGAACGATTTTCAGCATTTTTTTTAAATGATTGCAGCTTCAAGGACTAATGTTCATCAGCAGTCTTCATTATTCAGGTGTTCATTTGATTAAGTTGACCTCGGATGAGGAGGTGTGTGCGTGCAAGGGTTTGTATTGAAGTCCCCTGAAGTTTCCTACCCAGGCGGCTGCGCAGTAGCACCTCTTAAAGGCCCTGAGAGACAGACAGAACCTTTCCTTAAAACCACAACAAAATAATTACTGTTGGATCATGAAAATGTCCGTGAGGGCCGAGTGAAGGGAATTTACTTGAACCAGCATGTTTTAAGTTTGATAAGTTGGGGCTCTGGTCGCACAGCAGATTCAGTGGTTTGGATCAAAGCCAGAGCGGATCACCCTGATGGAGGCATGTCCATAAGTCCTGTCCAACAGCAACAACTCTAAAAGTCTATTTATTTGTTTTTGCAGCAACTCAGTCAGCCAATCACAGAGCAGACTCGTTTTCCATATGGCAGGATGAGGTGGTGGTGGTGGCTTTGCCCTCCTTGGTGAGCTTGAGGAAGCTAGGTTTCTCTGTCACCACGGTAACAGGATCTTCACTACTGTTGGGATTTTCCAGCGTGGTCAAGGCCCGTTTCTCTGAAGTTTTGGCCGAGTCCCCCTCCCTGTTAACCACAATAAAAAACAGTTAAGACTGAGTTTTAAGATTAAAGTGTCATATGATCTTAATTCACTCCCCCACCGGCTTTCTTTTTCCAATGCCTAGAAAAACAAGGTCCAGCAAAGGTGCAACCATCCAATATTTAACAAAAAAAAAACAGAAGAGTAAATGTTTCTCACCCGTTGTTTGGAGTTGGGTAAATGACCAGGAAGCAGGCGGTGAAGAATCCAAGGAGGGAGCCCCCAGAGGCCACCATGGGAATGACACGAACGCTGCCAACTGCTTCCACTACAGCGCCCAAAGCTGAGGCCACCAATATCTGACTGATGTACACCTGCAAAATCACAACACAATTTTCTTATATATATAGTATTAACATATTAGACAAAATTAAGCCTCAAAGCCAGGAATCACCAACTCATCCAAGGCCACTGTCCTGCAGATTTTAATAATTTGTTTGTTTTTTTTTTTTTTTGCTGCAGCATGACAAGTTCAAATGAAATGGTTCTCTAACAATTTATTCTGAGCTTTGTATAAGCCAGTTAATGACCCATTCATTTGAGTCCAGTGTGTCAGCAGGAAAACATCTAAAACCTGCAGGACCGCAGTCCTTAAAGACAGGGCTAGGACAAAAAGTCAGGCCAGGAGTACCTCACTCTCACTCACTCAGGCCATCCCAACTCATCTATATACATAAAACACATAAAACTAAAAGGTTCAATACAACAGTTAAAATATGACTTTTTATAAAAAAAACAAAACAACAGAAAACAGAAAAAAACAACATGACTATAATTTTTCAGCAAATCATTTAGATAATTTAGTTTTAGTAGTACATGTAATACAATATATTTGCTACAAAAATAAAAACATGAAGTGGTCAACAGCAACTTCATCTGATTTGATTTTCTGGAAATTAGAAAATGGAAAAAGTCATCTCAACTTAGACAAGAGACTTTCCAACATTTGGAGAGATTCCCGAAGGAGGCATGCTTGGTCCCGCAGGACCTAACAACTATTTCATGCAGTAAAATAAGCCATGTCATTACCATGTAAACAGCAACCCATCCACAAACACACTCTCCACATAGAGTTGTTTCTAAAACCTCAGGCATCAACATTTAACCAACAAGCATAAAAAGCTGCAACCACATCATTTACAACCAGATTAAACACACTGATTAGATTAAACAGTTCCTCATTAGTATTTATTCTAGAATAATAAAATGTTAGATATTAACACTGTTTTGCAGGTCTGTTTCTGAGCTGGACAAGGACAGATGTGGACCAGCGTACAGACGAAGCAGCCAAAGAATCAAAATATCCAATATTTTTTCTATTATACCAGGAAATCCCATTTAAGACCTACTTATTTACCCAGTAGCTTTATGTTTTGGCTAACAACAGATAACAATACTGCAACAAACCACAACAATAGAATGAAGTTTGGACACTAAGTGGCACCAGAATCATTATTACAGCTACATAAAAAGGGTCATGAAGAATCTCAACTATTGATCATCATGTTCAGACATAAATCTGCAGCTTATTATATTCAATTTTGCACTTTAAAAGAAGAGAATATTTGGCTATCATTTAAAATGTTTTTAGCCTCAAGTATAAAAACTATGCCTGAAAATGTGTACTATCCAGTAATAATAAAATGTTATCTTGAATAAATGTTCAGAAAAGCTGTTTCTTGCTACTTGAGAGGTTTCAGTGTTATGTAATTTGTGATCAAGAAGTTATGTTTTGTTTTCACTGGGTAACACCCTAAACACATTATTATAAACAAAGTGTGAATACCAACCTGGCAGGATAGGATGGCACAGTCGATGCCAAAGCCTCTGCGGGAATTACCAGGACTGTGTTGGATGTACTGCAGGAGGCAGAGAAAATCACAGTTAGAAGTGACAGTTTAAAACACTGAAAAGTAAGCTGCAAAAATTTACCCTAAGCTAAAATAAATAAATAATAAAAATACGTATTCATGCCAACAGTAATAATGACCAAATTTCATAAAAGAGCATTTATTTAATTGCATATTTTAACAAGACTTTCTCTGAAATGAGTTTGCATCAGCAGACCTTAACTTCCAGTTACCTCTTTGATAAACACAATTGCTGTAATCTTCAAAGCTCTGTTTTGAAACACTACCAGTAACCCTGTTGGAGTTCAGGCACTTTGTCTTAAGGCAAAATTTCTTAAAACTTCCTGCAACAGTTAAAAATAAAAACTTGTGCATGTATTAGTGGACAGAAACCCTTCAGCTCTTTGAAATGAAGCTTTTCTTATCTGAACAACTACAGGTGTACTGTATACAGCAGGGCTGGGCAATGTAGGTCCTCGAGGGGACACGGTCCCACAGGTTTTTCATGTTTCTCTGTTTCAAAACATCTGATCCAATCAATGGGTCATTGTACAGAATTTGACAGCAAGCTGTTGGATCCATTTTATTTAAATCAGGTGTGTTGGATCAGGGAAACATTAAAAACCTGCAGGACAGTGCCCCTTGAGGACTGGAGCTGCCCACCCTTGGTACACAAGAACAGCTGGAAGTGATTAAAATCTTATCAAAATTTATTAATTTGATGCCATCAAACTACTTTAGATTAACTAAAAGGTATACTGTGTAGTTAAACAAATTAAACCAGTAGAAATTTTGATTGAGCGCCACATTAGATTGCATTGTCCCTGGAATTGATCTTAATTCATTTGTTCGTTTGTTCATAAGGCAAGCAGTAGGATTTTATCTGTGTTTTTTGAGAATTCGTGTATTTTTCATTTGACTTAAATCAGTTGTTTTTAAGGGAATGGCGGTTACAACAGGCACACTAAAATAAGCGTGCATGTGTGTTTTGAATATGTGGATAAAATGTTATTTATTATTTGTGGTCTCTAAGGGAAAAAAAAAGTTTTTAAGTCAAATGTCTGAATTCCTGTACCTCTTTCATTTCGTGATATTGTCCCAGCAAAGCATAGGGACAGTAGGAAATACTCATGGAGATGATGCCCATGCTGCTGATCATCACCATGGCAACATAAACATTAGGAAAGATTGCCATTATAGCAGTTCCTATGGAGAAGGAAAACACAAAAAGTTAACTGAATGTTACAGCTCAGTAAGTTTTGCTTTTTCTTTTTTAGGGGGGGTGGGGTGTTATTACCTATAGAGAATCCAAGTGTTCCCAGGATATAAATAACCTTAATGCTCAGGTCAAAGTTGTCAAGATACTTCTGAAGAACAGCTGGAAGAGGAAAATTTTTAGACTTTAACTCAAAACAAAACCACAGTCTGGACTTCATTCTGTAAAGTGATGGGTATGCAGTTACCTGAGCATGTAGCAGCAGTCATGGCATAAATAACCAGCCCCCAACACCCCATCTGAACTCCTCTGTGGTAATTATCCAATGATGTTGAGTTAGCGGGAGCCTGGGAAAGAGAGACATGTATTTAGTATTGAACTGAGTAGTTCAGCTGAAACAGCTGCAAACAGTTTGACATACTAACAATATTCTACATCTGCAGAGAGCAAAAGGAAGCAGCTGCAAAATGCTTCTCACTGTAAGATTATAAAACATGTTTTCTTTTTCTTGCAGACACGCTGGTTGATTAAATTAACAGTCTCTTTATTTTTTGATATGGTAGATTTTCATACAGTGGGATCTCCCTGGTAGATGACTTGTCCCATGAAGTCGGTGAAGAAGACAGCTTCAGCAATGATGGAGAACCAAGTGAGGAGGTGGCAGGCACACAACCGCAGCAGCTCTGGAGGCATCTTCAGCATGGAGAGCCACAACAGCCGAACAGTGGTCTCAACCTGAGCATAGGAGAGGAGAATTAAGGAAACAACACATAAGCTGTATTGTGACCATAGCTACAATTAGAAATCAGTATAACTGCAAAGAGTTGTTGTTGTTGGTCATAAATGTGAAAAATAAAGATAAAAAGAACGACCTCTCCCTCCTCGCTCTCTGTATCCCCGCTGGAGGAGTTAGTGTTTCCGCTGCGGTTTCTGTTCCTCTTTCTGTTTCGCCTTCGGTGTCGGGCCTCCACCTCATACAGGTCGTTCATGCTGCGAGACGGCTTGATGAGAAAAGCAGCATTGGCTCGGCGATAGCGGTAACGGTGGCTTCCCACCCGCCCATAGTAGGAGAAAGTGCAGGACGGCTGGCGGTAGAAGGTGTGACGGTGGTGTGGGTGCCGCATGGGAGCTCCCGTACTGGCAGCTGGATGAGGAAAGAGTTTATTAAAACATTTTACTAGTGTATCTTCAAGTTATTGTTGAAAATCTTTTCATGTGGAAGATTAAAAGCTGCTCTAAACTAATCTCTTTCTGACAATAATATTATAAGTCAATTCCTTAAAAAATCTGATTGGAAATCAAAAACATTTACTTTTCATAAATGAATTTAAAAGTCTTAACATTTCAAGCAGTCATGACATTAAGAAATAATTGATTTCACTCAATGATATTTTTATTCTGACTACAACTGTTTAGAGTAGATAATATTATGTAGATACTGACCTTTAACCATCCCAGCGCGGTGTGCCTGTCCTTTACAGCTCAGCCTGCTGTCATCTCCGTCAGGATTAGTTACACTGGCCAAAAGCCGACCATTCAGAGTCCGCTGCTCATTAAGCTGGTTGTTTAGCAGCGCTTCTTGCCCGTCATCATTTTCCATTTCTTGTAAGAAAGCTGAGAGGCGGGATATTCTGGGAGCAGGGGGGTGTGTTTGATGATTGGTGTGGTGGGGACGGAGCAGGTCCTCGCTTCCTGTGCTGCTGCTGCGCCGGATGTTGGCGAGCCGAGGACGGGAACTGCTGTGGTTGGGATTGAAAAAGGAAGAAGTCCTGGGGGGGCGAGCCGTGATAAGGGGAGAGGCGATCGGCAAAGATGGACGGCTCTAAGTGGCCCAAGAACAAAGCATCATGGTCCAGGTGGTCGAGAGTGGCATCGGCCATGGCAAGAACGCTGTCACTTTTACCTGTAAGAGTAAAGCAGAGTGGTGAGTTTAAATCTGAGAGTGCAAGAGAAAATCCTGAGCAGGAAAGGAGAGAGGGAACCATCCTCTTGATGGTCTCCTTGAACCTTGGTTGATAAAATTGTTTCTGGATTAGAAAAAACACTAATCAACCGAAGCAGGGATCTGTAAACTTACTTCTCACAAGCTCCACTTCCAGAAAATCAATGTCCATATCTCCACGTTCTGACTGGTCGTCTCCATAGGGATCATAAAGGTCGTAGCTCTCTATTGTATCATTTTCTCCAATCATTTCCAGTTTTGGGGCAAGAAGCCCAGCCCTGCCATTAGCTGATGATTGCAGGTGGGCTGGGTCAGGACTCTCCTAGTATGAGAACAGGGCAAAGGAGCATGTTCCTTGACGTCACTTAAAAACTTTTTTCTGTTTATTATTTTGTGTAAAAATAAGTTTTACAGGTCAGTACCTGGTCGAGTCTATCATGTTGTGGTGAATACTGCTGCTCCTCAATACTAAAGAGATGGAGCGCCACAGAGACAGAGAAGAGAACTGCAGCAAAGAAGAACAAGATCTGCTCCTGGGACTTGAAGATTGCACCAAGGAAGGTGTGCGTCCAGTCCAAACCTCCAAGAGCATAGCCAACTGCACCACCAAGACCTAAAGACATGAGGTTATTAAATGCAGGTTGCATGAAAAGAGAAGACAATAAATATCTGTCTGCAGATTAATTGATAAAACCAAGTCAAATTCTTTGCATCAGCCAAACCTGCTGAGGCAGCATGGATATTAAGCGCCATGTCTTGCTCCTCTGTGTCTGCTACGTCTAGCAAGTAGGCTCTGATTGGTCCTTCTGTGGCGTCTGCACAGAAATCCAACACCACAACACCCAGCACAGTAAGAACAATTCCTATTGGTTGTCTCCCCTGCTCATCACCTAGTGACAGACCTGATGGAGAAAAAGAAAAGAAAATAATTAAATGTGTTTTTTTGGTTGGTGAATAAGCTGCAAACTAAAATTGGAGGTTACAAACATGTCTCAATAAAAAAAGAACGCATGACAAAATCAAAACCACAAAAAAAGTTTAAAAGTAAAAGAAAAAAAGCAATCCTCCTGTAACAATCATACACACAACATTAACATTTAGCTTGTTTATGCAGATGTTAATGCTGCACACACATCAGTAACGGATTATTGACTTTCAGTAGCTGCATATTTCTCATAGTGCTTTGCATATTACAAGTGACCTTGTGCCTCCCATTACATTTATCTTCACCTCTGATCCGCATTTGTGGTCAGAGTGAGAAGGTGTATGAATAGAGTGAAGTCGGAAGTGTGTATTTTAAGTGTGTGTGTAACTGAGATTTAGAGGCATTGTGACTCAGCATGACTTTACAAACTGAAATCCATTAACGTCTGGGAATAAAAGCGTTCATGTGTGTGTGTGTATGCGTGTGTGACAATGGAGCCACACCACTCACTAGCCAGGCACCCAGACAGGAAGTGAACTGTGATTGGTGGAGAGGGGGAAGCAAACAGGAAGCATTTCCCTGTGAACTGCTTGCTCTGGTGTTCCCATGTCAACATATGCGCACGCACACATACACACATGTGGCTACACACACTTACACAGGTTACTACAGCGTTCCCATGTCACCAGTGTTGTTCACACACATTTATATTTACAACCATTGAAATCCACATGTTCATTTTATTTGTTAATTTCTCTACACAGACACAGGTCACAGGGTTTTCCCATGTCAACCGTGCTGGCGAGGTGCTCACACACACAAACACACCTCCCTGGTGCCCTGACTCAACCTGAGTGCCAACTTTTTCCTAGAAGAATGGAGGCAGAACAGAATAGGTATAGAACTGAATAGAATCTGCTGACAGAAAACAGTTCACACAGCATCTTTTGTTTATGTTATTTATAACTCATCTGACAATTCATGACACTTTGTAATATCAGAGACATTTAAAAGGCCCAGTTGTTGCATGTTGCATGCATATTCTGTTAAGTCATGAGGGCAATGGATGGAGCATTTAAAAAAAACACAAGTGCACTTTGTCATTGTTTTAATGCCTTAAATCACTTGACTAGTTGTTGGTTTTTGGACTGAAATGTGTTCAATCACTGATTAATTTGACCATTTATGAACAAAAGATTTCAAAATTTTTAAAACTATATATATGCCGCTGCAACGTGACGCGTGTTTAATGCAATTACATACGGAACTATGGTCACATAATCAATATGCATGTTGCATAAATGACAGCTGATCAATTAGTTTCACACTGGATTGGACTGGATGCAGTGAGCTGAGGATAGACTGGGTAGTGGGCAACATCAGCTTTTGTTTAAGGACACAATAGTCAGCAGAGGAAGCTTATGGCAAGTGATGCTCCACTGATTCCAGCAGGATACTGATGAGCTTCTCTTTTCCCTGAGGGAGAAGTGCATGCTGGGTAAAAAGACAGCACTCATGAATCAGATGTTGGCTTTTATTTCCCACCAGAGTTATAGCCTGCTGTTATCTACAAATTGCATGAAGTAAAGGTCTTATCGTTTTATTTTGTTTGCAGTTTTTAGTTTATTTTTCTGTTGTGATTTCTCAAAAGCTAATTTTTGCCTCATTGTCTAAACTTGCTTTTTCAATTAATGAACTGCAGGTAAGTCATGAAATATATTAAGCAGTGCTTTCTTTTTAAGCATGTTGCAAGTGTCAAGAAAATGTGTTGCTTTCTTCTATTTGATGTACTCTTTTCATTAAAATAACAAAAGAAAGATCCAAAACTGCCTTTAAAAAATGTGGTTTAGTACAATACTTTTGGTCCATAAAGGGAGTTACACACCCACCTATCAATGATCCATTCAGAAACAGCGCCACTCCGATCAGCGTTCCAATACAGAGAGCCAGGATGAAGGGTCTCCTCCTGCCCCACCGCAGAGTGCAGTTGTCGCTGGCTGAGCCGATCAGAGGGGTGAACATGAGGCCAAGAACTGGACTGAGGAACCAGGTGAGACTGTAGTACTGCTCTGGAAGACCTGCACAAGACAGACGGACAGCTGGGTGAGCTGTGGGCAGACATACTGACAAGTGCAGCCGTGAGATTAAATCTGCTTTCTCTAATATTCCGGCAGGGGGCGGAAGTAACATCCCACTGTAAGGAAAAGTCATCACTTTTACTCCAAGGGACTGAATACGTCATTCCAACGCTATTTTCATCTGGAATGACTCTTGGGAGCCTTCCCTTTCATCCATAAAAACAAAAAAGCACAATTAAGTTTCTCCGTTCTGTATCACATATTTGTCACATATAATTTATTTAAAAAAAACATTCAAATTGCCATCGTGCCAGAATAAAATGGCTATGAAGTGCTCATACATACCACATAACAGTAGCTTTTAGAGGAAAAAAGAAAACACATTTAAACACACAAAATGCTGCCAAAGATAACAACAAATACATTTTGTAATACTCTGCAACTGTGATTGCCACATTTTGACTGAAATGTAATACAAGTGTTGCCGAGCTTACTGGTGAAGCGTACAACAACATAAACTGCTAGCTGTGTTTGTATTCTGTTATCTGAGAGTTGACCTGAGATTGACTGTCAACAACGTCTGCTCAGGCCACCATGAAGGTAAAGGAGGATTTCTCTCTGATCCACATAGCATCTGTGTCAGCTATCACAGAGGACCAAAACGTCAACTCACGTGTAGTGCTTAGTACAATGACAATTAGCAGAAAAAGTGACTGGGACATCAGAAACATTGTAAATAACGCTTTAGCAAACCCCTGTACTTCCAAGCATTTTAATACCCATTTCCTGAATTAAATTAACTGGACTTTAACTTAACACAGACTGTGTTGTGTAAGTGACCTGGTTAGCGTGCACCTATTTATTTATGTGCTGTTTCCACCACCGGAAACCAGGTGAGGCTTTCAAACACACCTGCTGCATGTCATGGCCTCGAATTAGAATGGACCAGTGGAAATAAGAATCAGCAAGCAGGATGAAGCAGACGGATGGAAACATACACATGCTGTCAATACCCCTAAATAATGTCAGACAACACATTGCAATACCATGTTTTCAATTGATTTATTTATCTTTCCTCATGGCTACTGTCCAAAAATACTAACATTGGATTCAATATCAGCCATGAAGAGAGAGACAGAAAGGGACTATATGAGATTACAAGGGCTGAGAGGAGAGAGGATCTAATAGGTTGCCTCTGTTTAAAGGCAGGTGTGTTGCAGAATGTTGCTGGAAAAGTTCATCTATAACTTATCTAACTGGAAACTATTTCAACAAAAAAACTGCAACACACTGCATGTTAAAGATGAACACTTAGCTACGCACATTAATATCATCTACTGAAAGTCATAAATGCAGAATGTTTTATAAACGATTATTAATACCTTCCAGTTGGGTCCTTAGGCAAGACTCCTAACGCTACTGCCTAACCACCTTCAGATGTAAGTTGCTGTGGAGAAAAGCTAAATGACTGTAAAATTCAAAGTGAAAGGAAGACAGTCAGAAATGTGGAGTCTTTGCCGATCAATGAAAGGAAGTTGCCATTGATATGTCATCTGTCAGAGATGGAACGACCAAAGACAGCTGGAGAAAAGAAAGGAGCTGGCTCCTAATTTGATTGAGAGCAGATTAAGCTCTTCTAAATTTAAATGCACTTTCATATTCCTTGAACGGAGCACTTTCAAGGGGCAAACGTCAATAACTGAATGCCATTACATCCAATTATCCAGAGCTGATTGCAAAAGTCCGCCTTCCTGCAAACATCATTGAACAGAACTTGCACAGACAGTTTATCTACTAGATTCACAAAAGGCACATAACAAAATCTTTTATAACTTAATAAAAGTGTCAAGAGTCTGATGTTGATTAGACAGCTGTCAGCATGTGGGATTTTCTGGAAACTTGGGGGTGTGTATGGGAGTAGTCATTTACTTGTTTTTAACGCTGTTGATGGATCATGTTTCTTTTTTGCAGGAACTGTGGTCTGTAGATCTCTCTTAAGGAGTTCACATGTTTATATGATGTTTGATGGTCTGTCTGAGGAGGTCACAGAAATAACACTCAGCCCAAGGGCATCTTTGCAAATCATGACAAACATCATGGTGTATAATACCAAAAAAACAATCAGACAGTGTCTCTTTATCAGCTCATTGATCATCAGGACAAAGAGACAAGAACCATGAGGACACAGCACACATGTTAGACATGCAGGAAACATCCCCAGCAGAACCTGTTATACATGCATCGGTCTCCAGGGTCCAACAGCATTGTGGCTGTTTTTGTAGCATCATTTTGCCTTTGCCACACTACTTCACAAAAGAAAAAAAATATAACTGTTTATTGACGATCAAACTTAATCCTGTAAGTAGGGCTGGGCGATTAATCTCCATTTCTGGAGATTTATTTTTATGAAAATCTGGACTTTTTTCCATAGTTAGTTAGGAGCAGACTTAGCCCTCCCTCCACATCAGAACAGTGTTTGTCTGACAGATTTTCAGTAAAGTGACCCTTCACTCATGCCTGGAATTTAGCTGTACGTATAACTGCAGTGAGAAATGTTGCTCTCTACGTGATGCAGAAGTCAACTTAACCCACAAACCCTAGTTAAGAGACAACCTTCATCAGGGGAATTATTTCTGCAGTGGATCCTGTATGATAAGGATCCAGATTGAAAGAGATTACGGATGCATTGTGATGCACATTTCTATGTAAGATATAAAGTCGTTTATATGGTGGAAAAGCTATGACATTATATGCTTTATTTTTGCTGGCATTCATCTATAAACAAATAAATGTTTTTAATAAGTTTATTTATGTTTTGTAAAAGCAAAGAAAAAAAATTGATTAAAATCGGAAATCGGATTTGGTTCTAAAAAGATGAGATTTTATTTTTGGGCCATATCGCCCAGCCCTACCTGTAAGACACATCTTCATAACCGATCAATGACAGCACCAAAGAAAAAGTTAAGCTGGAGATGGCCTCATGATGAGTCAGGAAAATATCATTGTGATATGTATACATCATGACGAACAGCTGCTGCTGTCATCTGTTCAGGTTCTCTCTCATATGTAGCTAGGTCACTACTCTCACTTGTTTATTGTCAATAGAGTGATAAGAAAGTGTCATCTGTCTCTTTCACTTTATTTTATGCAATAGTTATAACTCAGGCTTTCTCAAATTGGAAGTTTTACATGACAAATCAATTGGAGTGCAAATAATTATGTAATTAAGTCATTAATTTCACATTACTGGTTAAAGGACCATGAACAGCTCATTTTTGCTGCAAATTCAACAAATAGCTTCCTCTGAGTTGTTGGATTTTCCTTTTCAGTGTGGCTTAAAAAATGTGTTCACAAAGATGATGTGCTGTTTTGCCTTCCAACTAACTCCATGACAACAGCCACCTATCAAAGTGTAACTGGTCCATTCCTCTGTGCCATGAAACAGTAGCAAAAGAAGTTTGGAGTCCCAACTTTCCTGTAAAATGATGTAGAGTGGTGACAAGGTGTTAAAAGGCATATAAGAAGATCCATTTTAAAAAGTCTACATACTGAGAACATGTTCTTATATTTACAATCATTTACTGAAACAGGCAGGCATGCCAGACCATAATCCTCATCAAAGTCTTCATCAAGTGTTAGAGCAGACGGAGGTTTTGAAAAGCTACAGATGATGAAGGCAGATGGTGAAAGTGTCAGGAAAGAGTGGCAGGCTTGTTCCAGTGATCAACATCTGATGAGTTAGACTTTCAAACAGGTAAATGGACATTATTTAGACTATTCTTTGAAAGGCTTGTTTAGATTTACAACGATTCATAGATTAATCGGTTAATCATTTACTTGCAAAAAAATGTTATTGTGCTGCCTGAAAAAAAAAACCTTAGAAATTAAAATGTTAAGAAGCAAAAGTGTACCTTCAATTTTTGTTTGCTATTTAACAAAACACAAACATGATAAATCATATAAAATCTTTCATTTGAGAAACTGGAAGCAGCCAACTGTATTCATTAAAATAATTATTAGCTGCTCTGTGACCTCTGAGGGGCACTCTCAGACAGACGCACATAGAAATTTCACATTTGCCCCCAAAATAATACAAACCATGTCCCTGTTGTCCAGTACAAATGTTGACCTCTGTCTTGCACTTCAGCTTGCTATAAACCAGGCTTAACCCCTGTCACCATGGAGACCAGGTCTTGGGAACTCTGTCACCACAGAGATTCCCATCACCTTGACTTCCTGGCTCCTAATATGGCTGTTTCATAAATGCTTCCTATTGTTCCTAAAGTTTTTTCCCCTTTTTCTTTCAGACTTTGAGCAAGTTTCTGTATTTCTGTATTCTCTACCTGTCGCACATTCATACAAGGAAGAACATACACACATATACAAAAGGTACATAGACAAAATCTGTGTTGTGCAACCATAAAGTAGGAGACAAAGCCCCAGATAAGAATCTGTCTGTAGGTTTGTCAACATCAAAACAGGAAAACAGTTTCTAGTAAACAGTTCCCATGTACACACACACAAACACAGACAATACTAAAAACACAGACTAAACGTAGTAAATAAAGATATGTCTCTGTTCCCACACACACCGTTCCCACAGACTTCTGGTACTGTATGTGCAAACACACACATACACAGGGAACAATACTGAGAGAATCAAAACGCAGGAAGTTTTTCTAGAAAGAGAGAAAAAGAAATGAGTGCAGTAAGTGAGAGAGAAGGGCGGAAACGCAGAGAGAAGGAGTGTGAGAAAGGATTAACATCAAACGGTTTTAACAGGGAGGACAGAGAGAGCAGGGATAAGGTGAGAGGAGGAGGTAGAGAGAGTCAGGACAGAGACAACGTCATATTCAGGCTGTCATGCGGCTGCTGATTGATTGTGGGAAAGAAAAAAAATATTACAATCTGCTGTATCTACTATCAATTACCCTGCACGTTTCCTACACACACATACACACAGCTAAAATAATAGAGCTCAATGTGTGGACAAGCTGCCCATTCATCAAAGCGTTGATCCAGGCTTTATGTGCTTCCCTTCACGTTGCTCCTCCACCAAAAAAATATGTACAAATGTAAAACACTTCGTGGGTCTGATATCCAAATTTTAGAGTCTATATGGCAATTTTAACTTGGGAGAAGCCATCTTAACGCAACGCTATACACTTAGCTTTTCACATACATAAAATAATAATGCAGTAACTTTTTCTACCAAATGTATTTAATTTGAAAAATATTTATTGAAAAAATGGCTGTTCTTTTTTCTTTTTTGAGAGGCATAAGATCAGTTTGTTAGTAATATGGGTTGCCTCATCTACAGTCACATTTACACAGCAGCCCTCTTATTGTCTTCCCTTTCACAGGTTCATCTTGTTTCTTGAAGCTGTTATTCAGTAAAAGTCTTAAACTACCAAATACCCCATATTTTTTATACCCCCCCCCCCCAAAAAAAAACAAAAAAAAAACATAGTACCATAGTACTCTCAGTCTGAACCCTCTTAGACAAGCTTTCTAGTAAATTCTTGAAGTATTAATCGGTAATAGTTCTCAAGGCTTTTTTTAAGGACTTTCAAAGCTCTTCTTTGGATGTTGGTTCCCTTTTGCTCTGTTCTCTGTCAACATGATCCCACACTGGTTCAATAATGTTGTGGTCCAGGCTTTGGTGTAGATTCATCCCTCCTTAAGACCCGTTGCCATTTTAAGACAATTACAAGAAAGTTTGGCTGCTTGGAAGCAAAATTAAAACAAGCAATAGATAAAGAGTTAAATGAAAGCAGAGTGACTAGTTAGCAGACAGCTGGGATAATTATAACTCAAACATATGATGTCCATTTAATTACCGATGACAGCTGTCTGTTGTCTCTGCAGGACAGACAGTTAAGTGTGTGTCCTTTTCACACACCCATCTGTTTTGAGCCAGCTTCAGTTTTAGGTTTACAGAAACAGGCCTTGCTTGAATGTGGATGGGGGGAGACTATGACAATTTCCATGTATAAACATTGAAAATGTCAGGAAAATATGTGGAGAATTCTGTCCAAAGTGTCTCAACAGTTGCTGTTCACACATGGATTTCACAGAGCGAGATTATTTGCTAGAGATGCATCCTCACAGCTGGAGTGACATCTGGCGAAAGCACACAAGAAGTGTGCGATGCTGCCAGATATACACAGAAATGGTTGTTTGGTTCACAGCGCAAGCAGAATGACAATGAGGCTCTCCGACTGTTGTTGCATTAAACACAATACCACGTGGATTTGGATGTGTCCACAATAACAACAAGTGCTTGTTAGACATTTGATTTCTCACATGCAGCCAGTTCTGAACACAGAAATTTCAGGGCTGCAGCGCATCTGTGAAAACAGCTCATGAATAATGCAACACACCCAATGCACTTTATGTTAGACTGACAAAACAACAGCTAACAAAACAGGGTGACTAGAACATTCCTGGATCTAGATCAACACCAAAAGTCATTTACTTTTAAGAATGGTTGCGTGACATCTCAAACTAATCCATTAAAACATGTTGATGACAAACAAATGGTAGCAACCACAAAATGTCTTTGGCACGGGTGAGAACATTTGCAGGCAGCAGACATGACCTCAATACTTCGGTACATATCCACCTCCCCGTCATTGCTGCACAGACATCGGCTGCAAAAAACACATCAAGCAACATTTTAGTTAATTTGTAGTAGCCCTCTACAGCATCTTACTTCTAACAAAAATAATGATTTCCATCATCTAGAAAAGGAGCCATCTCCTCTTTGAAAAACAGAACTTTGAAATCAAATAATTTCTTTCATACAACTCAAAATCTATCTGTGTCTTGTTTTCTCTTTTTCTTCTCTCTGCTGCCATCCCTCCCCATTCCCAATCTCCCATAAACACAAAACAAGCCTTTCATATCCTGAGCTGGCGTGAGAAAACCACAAGGAAAATGACAAGCGTCCCAAAAAGAGCCAGAGAAATGGTGTGAAAGTGAGAGTGGGGCAGAGGTCATGAAGGGAGAAAGTGGGCAGGAAGGAAGGAGGGCGAGAGAATGAGGGACAGTGAGAACAAGGAGAGGAGGAAGCAGGTGTTTTCAAATGAACAAAACATGTGAACTGAGTCAGGTGTTGTATTAAGAGAGGAAGAAAGGAAAGAAACAGGGATCACAGCAGATGGATTATGAGGGCAGGATTAGACACTAAATTATTAATTCAACACTTTATAATTGATAAAGGTCTGGTTGTAGATTTAAACCAACAATGAGGGCAGAAGAGTTTTTCTAACTGCTCAAATAAAAACACACACATAGCAATAACTTTGGACATATTTTAAGAGAAACATGATGCTCAAAATGAAAAAAAAAAAGCACAAGAGAGCAATTTGAACATTTAATATTTCATCACAAATTAAGACAAATTCAGCTTCAAAAGCAAGAGGCATGGTACACCCTGGATGGGTGTTCAGTGGGATAAATCGTCTATAATAGTTATTAAATGTGTGTTTTTACAGAGTGAGATTAATGTGCAAGTTAAATGCTAAGATTTGTCTCACAGATGATATTTAAGGAAAGCCAGGTTATAGTTCATGCACATACATTTTGAAGGACAATAAAAAGAAGCCACTCAAATAAAATTGGTTTTATTTGAGTATATTAGTCTGCAAGAAAAATACATAACTAATGGGTAAAATAATTTAAAATGTCTAACCTGAAAAATTAAACAAAAAATACCACATTTCTCTGATTAAGTAATATGTAAGAAAACTGATTCATACTGATAGATGACAAGGCATTTTAAGTATCTGCAGCCTGGATGATTACATGTAATAATATATACAAAAAGGGGGGTGGATCAAATGATAAAATCTTGCTTGAGCTATTTGAGTTGTACATAACTGCTCAGAAATATCAGACCACTAATATTAGAGGAAAAAAGGTTCAGTTTTCTTAAACACAAGCATTACAGCTTTCTCAATGAGACATTAAATGGGCTGAAAATGCTGTGTGATAGCTTTCTGGTACTAGACGAAATTCTGAGAAACAGTTTTCATGAGCTTCACTCACTGAGCTATTTAACACACTGTTCTATTAGACTCTGAATATTCATACTTATGGACTGAAGGAGAAGAAGTCCAAGCTTTCCTTACGGAGCTGCCAAGTACTTAACACACAAATGTCACAGCAGTAGAAATTCATTCTGATTTAAACAATTTCATGGGCTGCTTCAGAGCACAGCCTCAGCAGATCTATGTTTATGGGATTTTAAATGCAACATTAAAGCCTTTATGAAGTTATATACAAAGATTTTCCGTTCGTAATTAAATTTTACAGTTGGTCATTTTTATGAAAACTATTTTAAAATGCCTAACATCTCCTGCACTTAAATTTCTGCTCATATTAGACTGATATATTTCTCTTTCTCAATTTATGGAAAAATAATGAAAATGGTTAATTCACTAAGTCAAAACTTGAAAAGAAAGAAAGAAAGAAAGAAAGAAAGAAAGAAAGAAAGAAAGAAAGAAAGAAAGAAAGAAAGAAAGAAAGAAAGAAAGAAAGAAAGAAAGAAAGAAAGAAAGAAAGAAAGAAAGAAAGAAAGAAAGAAAGAAAGAAAGAAAGAAAGAAAGAAAGAAAGAAAGAAAGAAAGAAAGAAAGAAAGAAAGAAAGAAAGAAAGCCCTGTAAAAACATGATAGTGAAGCTTTCAACCCAAGTGGATATAAGTAAAACCTAGTGTCCTTAATGCTGAATGAATGAATGAAGGAATAAATGAATGAATGAATGAATGAATGAATGAACACCATCTTGATCTACCTGCTGAAAGCCAACATTTATGATCTCTTGGATTACAGAGTGGAGGGAGAAAAAAAATCCAGAAAGAAGTGAGACGGAGGAGAGAAACGGAGTGAGTCATAGTGTTTCTCAGCAGCAAGAGATGGTGAGAGCATTAATCACACAGCAGACACACAGTCTCCTGTACCCAGACAAATGAAAATATGAGGTATGAAAGCTATACAGCCAAGGTCAGGGTTAACAAAGTGCCTTGTTCAATTAAACAACGATGCTGACTGAACTGCTGAAGAAAGAACAATACAGGGAGGCAAAAAAAAAATAAAAAATCCTGTGACTGCATTTGAAAGAAAAGAATGAGTTATGGGTTTTACTTTGCACACACACAAACAAGTCTACTTATAACTGAGTGGAAGATTCAGCTCATTTAACAAGAAACAACTGACAGAATCCTATATGTGACTGTGACATTGCAAAGGGGCTGAATGGCCAACCATCCATCCTCTTTGCAAAAGGTGGCATTTAAATTGCATGAAGCTTGTATGCACACACACACACACACACAGCTGCTTCCAGTCAGCAGAGTTATGTAACAGCACTGCAGTAAACTAGCTGCCTCCTACTGAGATGCATAGAGAAACAGGGAGAGACTTGCATCAAGAAAAACATGGTTAATAAGTCTAAATTAATTTCTTTTACACTTTTTTAAAAGCATCTGTGGTAAAATACAGTACTATTTGATAATATGCAATTAACAGCAGGGAAGTTGGTCTCCAGATGGGACTGAACTATCAGTCACAGGAAGCTCCAACCTATCAAAGAAGAGATCAATAAAGCCAATCAGCAGTGATCAGTTGCTGGTATTATGTAATCGCGTATACAGTAGATAGGCCACAGAATAAGAAAGGATTAAAGCTATTTTATCAATTTAAAATAAATTCAAATTGTTAAGTTATAATATACAAATCTGAAACAGGTTTTCATTTGACTTTTCACAGTTTTAACATTAGTAAATAATTTCAATAAGCTAAAGTAATACATTTATTGATCCAATTGGTGTATTGACCACAGGCCACAAGAGAAACCGTCAGTGTAAAATGTTACATTGATCAACCTGCAGCATTAATCCCTTTTACCAGGCAGTATAGGCAGCATATGTTATGTTAACACAACTGGAGGCATTTTGTGAAGACTGCCAAGCTTTGTACATTGACTCAGAAGGCTGCCTGATACTTGTAAGACTAAAAATAGATTAGTATATTCGTAGCTGAGAATTTTTAGAACACTTTTAATAACATATGCTATGAGGTCTCAAAGCTATGAGGGTGGACATACTTTATCTGGGTAATTTGTCTGTTTTGTTAGCTAGACTGTGTAACAACTAGCAAGGAAAATGTCTTGAATATTGGTGGAAAAGTAAACCACTGGCAAAAGAAGATTTTTTTTAAACACAAGTACACCCACTAAAATAAGCCAATTAGATCTTTTACAGATCAGTAGTAACTTACTGTGCTGAGGGTTACAACATACTTGAGATCAGTGTAATAAAGACACACTCCCAGGAGTCTGCTACTACAACAACATATAGAAATGACATTAAAGCTTTATCCTGCAGGCTGTGATGGACAACAAAGTTTGTATGAGCATGATTCCCTGAGATAATTTAGCTAGTTTACCATCTTTAGACTGCAGATGCCAGCCCCAAACAGCAAGACATCAGCATCAAAATAAATGTGTAGTAGCCTATACCAGTTTTAAGTCTGCTATTAATGATGTTCCATTACTGGAGCTTTCTACAGCAACTATGTGTAACCGTACTTCCTTGTGGAGGATGGATTGGGATCTAAAATAAGAAAGCAATAGATAATAAAGACAAAAGTCATATGCCTGCTTTGACAGTGTTGGTGTAATTACAATCCCTGAATTAAGGGGGAGACAAAGTTTTCACATTGCAGAAATGAATCATGTTTATTCATGTGGACAATATACCTAAGCTAATCTGACAATAGTAACAGCAAACAACAAGAACTGGAACCAATTTACAGTATTAACATCACTTTGTTCATATTTAATCACACAAATGGAATTGGATAACAGATAAATAAAACACTAGTAGCTTTACTTCTTTTCTAAGAGCAGATTTTATGTTTCTGACAGTAAACATGGCAGTAGTAACTGCACACACACAGTTTATTTGACACTATTTTGAACTTAAATTACTCCCACTTTCACCATTTTATCTGAGTTCACAAGATCAGTCTGTCACAACTCATCCATCCATCTTCTCATAAATATTCTGTCAAAGTGTCACTGAGAGACAGCAAATGTTTTCTGTTCTTCACACACACTCACACACAGACTTGCACACAAACACACAACTGCCCTGAGGCCAGCCATTACTGATGTGCTTGCTGGCTTCTGTTTGTCGTGCTGTTAGGTTTTAAAGATTTTCTGGTCACTTCTATCACTTTGACTGACTGCAATGTACTACAGTCCAGGTTGTTCTGTGTATTACAAAATATACGTATCAATAATAAAAACGCAAGGAGATTAAAAAAAAAAAAAAACATGACACAAGGTATTTAATCTTAAAGAACAATATACTAAAGCTTTTCAGAAATTATTATTTTCTGGCTTTTAGGTCTAAAAACCCCAACTCACCAAATTATATCCATATGTTTGAACATATTTCATTTCTTTAAATAATAATCATATTTTTAAACTTTGATTTTGCATACAGACACATGTGCTGTAAAACTGCATCATTCAAACATCCCATCAGCCTTGCGTTGGTGTCACTGCTGAGTTGTGATGCTGTGGACAAGCTGCAGGGAAAGTGTTAATACACACTGTGCTGTGTTTACATCCTATATATTTGCATAGTTTGTCTCTGATCACTTGAAACCCTGTTTGTTTGCATTGTTTTCACCTCCCTATGGTTGGAGCAGTAGAACAATGTGCTGACAAACAAATGCCCTCAATCACATATCCAGTTCAGCATTCCTCACATATCTTACATTAATAGCACACACATACCTACTATATCACCTGCTGCATGGAAAAACATTGGCACCCATATGAACTCACAGAACATGGCTTTGTCTTAAAGGCTGAAGAATTTGCCCACTCAGCATCACAACAACACAAACAATGACCCATGAGTGCAACCTGTGCTGCACTTCTGATGATGGCACAACGCTCAGCAACCCTGCATTAATATTACTCCAATAGCCTGCCATGCAATTGTGGCAATGTTAGAAAATAGCTGTTCTGCACATGTGTACAGGGTAAATTTGAATAAATGACTTTAAAGCAGTGACTACTGCAAGTGCCATAAATAGAAGGCTTTAAATAACAGTGATGTGTTGATCGTTTCTCTTTATAGAGACAAATGGAAAAATAACAAGATAACTGTGGAGTGAAAATTGTGGTTAAAGGGGCTTGCAACCTGGCAAGAACTTAATTCACACCCTAAGCAGTGCCTGTTTCTAACTTCCTCAAAAGAATGCTTATTTTTCCTACATGTTGCACCCTACTGATTTCTTTCACAGGCCACAAGCATAAAAATGTAACTTCCTCCATCTGTCCACCTTCACTGCCCTCCATCCACTCTGTTCCATGAATGATGTGGTCAGATTATGGTGATTAGTCACAATGACATCAAGCCAGTCATTTATATAACCCCGTATTACGCCGTCTGCAAGGTCATCGGCTGGATTAGACCAGCTAGCATGATGGGATAACTCTGCGGATTAGGATACCTGGCATGCATGTATAAACAACACAAGATCAAGCTGATTTGCTGCACAATAAATAGCAGTGAGGTGCATCATTTTGCATTATGTGCCACAGACTGGGAGTTAATACACAACAAGTTGTCATTTAACTGCCCTGATACATGTGAAACCAGAGCCATGTAGGGGGCCGATCCTACAAAAGAGATCTGCCAGCACTGCTAATGTGCAGTGGTGGCAATGTCACCTTTCACAGCATGCAGTCAGTCCTGAAGGCGTTCTTCTGGCATGACCATGCAAATATCTTCTCTATGGGGAAAATTGTCTGAAGCTAAATATATATATATATATATATATATATTTATTTTTATTTATTTATTTTTTTTTTGGGGGGGGGGGGGGGTACTTTTGAGTGAAGTATGCTAGTTGGCAACATACATTATCTTTGGTAAGCAAACACTGAGGGTATACAGTGAAATCAGATGCGGTTAGTGTGAACATGTGAATATAATGAGCTACACCTTTCAGCCATACAACCTCAGTGAATAGAAGGGCATTTCCTGTTGGATTGTGGTAATCTCCTTAAGTGAACCCAAGAAAGCCTTCCAAAGAAGGCTAACAATGCTGCAGAGCTGCCAGGGCTCCAGTGTTTTGGTTACGGCACTGATGGTAAAACTACATCCGAAGCAAGTCGGTCACAGGAGCAAATAAACAGATTATAAATAAAAAAACTCTTCAGGCTCAAAAGAATCCTTTGTATCACCTTTACACAGCTCCGCTCCTGAGACTCATTATTTTTGCACTCAATATGACCTGCACTGCAGCAAAACTTCATTTTCGGGTTGTTTTTGTGTGTTACTGCAACATTTTCAGTGAAAGAATCAGTCTCTGCTGTTTGAGCAAGCTAATCTGTTTCCAGTTTAACTGGAAATAGGCTGACATAAAGAAGCTTCTGCTGCAAAAAGGGGAGGGAAGCTCATTTACATTGAGGACAAGCTGAAATTTTAATAAAGTAAATATTTAAAAGGGTTTAAAAGTGGATACAATGACTTAAGACTTGCAGTCATCCCATTGCTAGTAATTTTTCAAACAGTTCATGTCTCCTGTCTCCTAGTATTTCACTCTGATTCAGAGCTTCTGTATCTAATAAAATCCCTACTTTGACATATGTGTGAGATAATTCCAGGATTAACATGGATAAAGATGAGTTTTTGCCAATTTCTTTTCTGCTAACTTGCTTTAACAGCGTTCTCTGGGTCACTTTGACTTCAGTTCAGAGAAAGCTTATTATGTAATGTGCTGTGCTAAAAAAGGGGGAACACAGCACACTGTCTGCACTCATCGCCTCATCTCCTTCTCGCTCCCCGGCTCTTTCCTTTCAAATGCCTTCCTTATGCTCCTCTTTCTCCCTCTAAACTCAGTCGCTTCTTTCTCACCTTATCATCTGACTTAATCCCATTTGTACCTGTCTCAATGTCTCCTTCAGTCTTATCTCACTTTCGGCTGCATTAACTCACCAGGTAGTGTTCCTACTGGGGGTGATTTTTAGTCAAGTATATATGGAAAGGAAGACAAAAGGAATAAATCAAAACCAGTGCAAAAAAAATTAAATCTCAAAAGTAAAAAAGATCCCTGAGTTCTGTAAGACCTAGAAATATTAGCTTAGAAAGTTTATGGCTTAGCAATCACAATTTGTTACTTTCCAAATCAATTCCTATTGAGAAATATCAAAGATTTCAAGCAACTTTTTTAAATGTGGCAGGGTGATTTACAATATCCTCATAATTATTTCCAACTACAAAAACATCTGTTCGATCTTGACTGCCAAATATTGAGAAATGGTTCATTCGTAAGAAAAGAAATATTGATAAATGCAATCATGTACTTAAACACCATCTGTACAAAGAAATGTATTTTTTATGCATGTTATTATTACAGTCTGTTATTACAGTAAAGGTGTCCAGAGTTACTAAATAAATTCATCAAATTTGAAGAATTTGTTCACTGTTTGGCTGTCTGGCCCACAGCTTAACAGTTTTGGCTTAATTTCAGTTCAGTGCTGCAACAGTCGGATTTTCAATCACAGAAAACCCACTAACCATTACCTGCTCTGCAACCCCAAAGTGCCCTTTTCTCAGGGCTTTTTTTCCTGTGGCATTTCACAAGAACAGTTATTGTTATTAGTAATTTAGTTATAAATGACCTGCCATTCCATCGTATGTCACCACATGATCCTTCACCTAAATTCTGTCAAGCCATGCCAATGCTGTAGGGTCTGATGTAACACACTATGATGGAGTGGGTGGCATTGTGCACCTATTTACGTTGATTTGCATCCCGCTATTAATCAAGAGGAGAAGAAGCGGCACAAGGCAAGCTGGCAGACTGAAGCAGAGCAGACCAGAGACCAGAGAGTGGTTGTCTTCAATCTATATTTCAGAATATGATAAATGGTAAATGGACTGTACTCATATAGCGCTTTTCCAGTCAGCCTGACCACACAAAGTGCTTTACACTACATATCACATTCACCCATTCACACACACAGTCATACCCCAGCAGGCACATCAGAAGGCAACGTTAAGTGTGTGACATGTGGTCAGGGAAAGCCTGGAATCGATCCACCAACCTGGATCGATTGAATTGGAAGACGACTGCTCTTCCTCCTGAGCTACAGGCGTCTACAGAAAAGCCAAATGAGTCTGTGAAGTCAAAGGATTTGAAAGTGGGTGAAATAAATTAAGTGCAGGTTGTTTCATGTACTTTGCAAGATGGTGTGTTTACATAGGAGCCTGCAAAATGATGGTAGAAATAATGATTTGCATGTTTTTTTGTTTTTTTTACTTTTCTGACTTGAGCGCCCCAGCTATTAATTCCTGGACGTGATGTGTCATGTAGCCAGCACAAGCTCGTCAGTGCATGAGTGAAATGACATCATTAGGCCCCTGCCAGGCAATGTTTGTGTGTTTATCAATGATGGGAATGACGGCAATAAAATAACACGCGTTATTAATAGCGTTACTTTTTTCCATTAAAGGGCAATATAACTAATTAGTCTTTCCATGGTTGCAACACTGTTACTGATGATAGTACCTCTGTTAATATAATTCAGCACAGTGACGGCATCTGACTGGGGGGGGGTTTACAGAGAGAAATAACAACATAGCATAACTGATGATGACTGACTTATAAAGAGTAAAAGGTCATAGCAGAAAACAAACGAAGCGTTTTAAACTGGAATCACAGACATCATTTCTCCTCACAGAGATAAAGGATGAACATTATGAGAAATGTTCATTATGACCAGAAACAGAGAGTTTCTTCATGGCGACTGGAAGCAGTTAGCATCACGTGAAGCACCTCTTCTGAGGAGGAGACGAAACACGACATTCAAGCAGCCTGAGATTAGTGTCAATGATTTCTCTGTTAGCAACTTATTCCATTAAAGGTCCCATATTATACATTTTTAAACAATTTCATCTGGGTGTCAGAGGTCCAACAACTTTGTCTTCAAAGTGTATTACCCCATATTCAGCTTTGGTCCTTAATCTCAGCCATTCCAAAAGTGGCTCTAGTGAGCTCTAATTAGAACGGGCTGTTTCTGTGTCTGAACCTTTAAATGTTCATGAGTGGTGCCTGTCCATACTTCTCTCTGGGAGAGGATCTGGGAGAGGATCTGGCTTTCGCTGGCGCCCATTCTGTGATTTTAGAGGGCAGACTCAGCTAGCTGGGGGGTGGGTCAATGGCAGTATCTACTACCAGTGGTAATGGTTAATTCCCTTTGTGAGGTCACAAAGGGAAATATCTCAGCAAGCAAGTGAGAGAGATGACAGAATTTTCTAATTTATGAGCTTCATACACAGACTATGAGGATACATATTACTGTTAGAAAACCTTTAGAAAGTGAATTTTGCATAATATGGGACCTTTAAGTTTCCATTGCATTCATTAGTCTGATGTAATATTTAGTTTTATTATGAACAAATGAGCATGCAGATGAATTTGAAGTTCTGTTAAAGGGAATATATTTCAACAGTTTTTTAAAGTAACAGAATAATTACTTTCTAGAGTATTACTTATTTTTATAATGCATTAACTCATGTACTATTTACTTGTCCCAAAAATAACTATATTAATAATTTTTAATGTGCCCAACACTGATGTTAATTACATTAACTTATTTTCTATTATTAGTCATAAGATATTGTTCTTCTGTGCAAAGATGCCCCACAAAGGGAGGCATGTTCAGCAAAAAACGAAAGAGCTGTGTGAGGCCGATAGTTACAAGATGTCTAATAGCTACCAGCAACACATACACAAAAACAAGGGGATGAATCGTAAGGTAGTGTGGTCAACCACAGTAAGTCCCTTCCTAGAAGAGTTATCAGGCCATGGGGACATGTAAAACGAGGGTAGTATCTCTCCCCTGTTCTTTTTAATGTCTGAAGTTTCATGTTAGAATTTGCTGCTAGTGTGAAGCAGCAAATTCACACAGTGTATAGGAGTATATTCACTTCTGCAGTCTGCACTGTGTATAGCAAACCAAAGTACCATGCTGCTTCATTTGTTAGTGAAGTTAAATATTGGGCTCCTCTGTATAATTCTTTATCCAAATGCTTCATGTGCCATGACCATCCCCATTCTTTCCCCCTCTTCAGTTTGCATCTGGTTTGTAATTGCGATCTCTATGTCAAAATAAAGTCTTCCTGTATTGCAGTATATAATAGTATGTTGCGTTTTAACTCTGAAATATTTAACAATTGGTAAGAAGTTTAGTTTAATATCAAATATATGTATTTTTGATTCCGAATTCTTGGCTAAAATAAATAGGCGGTGTTTCATGCCAGATTAATTTATGATTCAGAAAATCCATCAACCCATCTAACTCTTAAACCTTCTGATAATAGTCTTCTCAGCCATCAAGAACAACTAGCCCCGACTCTGCAATACTCACCCTGATTCTGCTCAATCAACTTTGACATGTAAATCATAAATAAAACTAGTACAACGAGCTCAATGTACCCACTTTCCTTTGACCAAAAGAAAAAAATCTCTTTCCTTGTATGAGAACAGAATAGAGCTCAGCATGCTTTCCACACAAGACCTTGTACGGTAGAAGTTTCTCCTCCTTTCTCTGCCTTGTGTAAATAAGGGCTCCTTGACCAAACTGTGTCTGCTGCACACACACTCTTTCTCTCTGACCCATGTGTTGTGGGGTTACACACACAATAGTTTCACTCAGGGTGAGCCAAGCAGGCAGCTTACCAGCTCTCCAGCTAATTCCAGCAGCTACAGTCAGTCCCCAGCACACATGCAGCATTAACTACAGAGAGGGGAGTCAATATTTGTTATCCCACAACATGGAGCTATGCCTACACATAAAGGGGAGGGGGAGCTAAAAAGTTAAAAACATGAATGAATCTGCCAAAAAAATAGAAAAATAAATAAATAAAACTAAAATTGCTTCTTGTCTGCAAGATGTGTAATATGCATGTCAACTTTTCACAACAAGTCAACGTGGTGCTATCTAATTTATAATCTATTATGATGGAGGTCAACCTTCACTAACTTTGAGCAGTAAAAAGGTTGATCTGAAAAACAGTCAGCTTGACAGGAGAAAAACAGCTTTAGTGGATTAAGTCTCCGTTCAGTGACAAATCTCAGCTCTGTCTGCTTTAGTTTTATTTATTTCAGTGGACTAATCTGCAGCATTTGTACCTCACTAATATTTCAGAATCTACTATGAGGGGCTCAGACATATTTTGATCTAAAAAAAAAAATAAAATAGGCCAGGTCACCTAAATCAAGGCTAAAAATTAGAGAAGAAAAAAAACATACAGCACTTGTCCTGTCTGATGCAGGCAGAGCAAAGAAACGGGAATGAAACAGTACAGAGAGAGGCTTTTTCTCTCCTAACATCTTAGAAATGCATTTAGAGTACACTACATTTCCACATTAGGCTACAATCCTTTTTTATATTCCAACACCTGGCTGATCCTAACAACTGTCCTCCATATGCAGCAGAAACTGGGAGTGATTCAAATTCTGGATCCTTGGTGTATCATCCAGGGTGAGCCAGTCAGAGTCATAGCAGTTGCACAGTGACCTCCCCACAAATGTCACATTGGTTATGCAAGTTAGGAGATCACACAAGGTCATTAAGGGATATGGAGAGATTTGGAAAAGAGAAAGTAGCAAGAAAAAGCAGCATGAGAAATTATTTTTAATAATAAATATTTTAGCAGTGTAAATAAATGATTTTAGCTGCTTCAGCCTTTTACCTCCCTCATTCTCATTATTTTTCCTGCCCTTCTCCTCTTCCTCCTGTCCTACTTCTCTTTTTACACCCTCTCTGTCTCCAATAAAGGCTCTAGTGTTCTCAACACGACAGTGCTTATCATGGAATGATAAAAACATTAGGGAATATTGTTAGCTTACATGTTTTACGCTAAATACGTTTACCTATATAGACAGTCTTCTGTCTGTCTTCTGTGTCCTTTACATGCTTATTTGGTCTGTTATCAAAGAGCTTGTGGATGCATATCCAGATATAGCAAACAGAGCAGAACCACCAGAAACCGCGGGGGCAGCGAAAAGTACAAAGAAGAAGATGTATTCAATGGCCTCCCAGACCAATGCCGTCTACTGTGCTGCCTCTTTTTATGACTCTTTCTGAGAATGCATGTTATTATTGTCTCCTCCACTGTTGCCGTGTTTGATATTGTCTCAAATTTATGTTGGACTTTGGAGGCGATCTTTAAACTTGGCACTGCTTGCTAGTGGATGTATTGTCTAACAGCCACACCAACATAAAAGACACATGGGAGTATGTGAACAGTGATTTTTGACTAAACTTGAACTGGACATGCCTATTTACATATGTAAAGGGAACATAAATGAGCTAAATGTCTAACGTCTGTCCTAAAGGCCGCTGTCCTGCAGGTTTTGTTTCCTGCTGCAGCACACCTGAATCAGATTTATGGGACCACATGGATGGGACAAACTTGACAACAAGCTCTTGAGGAGAGCCATTTAACATGAATCAGGTGTGTTGGATCATGGACACAACTAAAGCCTGCAGGGTTGCAACTCTAAGAACCCAAGATGGACACCCCTGCTTTAGAGTGGCCATTGTACATAGTTTCACTTAAGGCTAAGTATGAATAAGGTGAAGTCAATCTCCTTGGTATAGCTGAATGGATGGTATTTTAGACGGGGGAGAGGTGATGTCTCTGTCTTCTTCTTCTCTTATGTGAAGGTTTCTCTACTTTGACATAGATGGCCTCTTTCATTCCTTGTTCTATGATTGCATTATTTTACCACTGAGTTAACAAGGATTTACAAAAGATGAAATTGCATGTTCATTAAAGAAGTTTGTTGCAATCAAATGACTTGCAGCTACACTTTTACACCCTGGATGGATGTTTATCCGGTTGTGTCTGCAAGCGAGAAACCCACCTATCCAGGCAACAGCACAGCTGCAAACCAAACCTGTAGGGGGCTCTAAAATCAAGCAATCATATAGAATGCACACCAGCATCACCACACACAGAACTGTGGGACTGATCCACTATTTTGGGGGGAACCAGAAATTAAGCAGTGTTTCAAAATGAACTAAGTGGTGTTATACACAATATAATATACACAATGAGAAAACTAATGTTTTTGGCCATTAGTTAATATTAAAATGCAAACTATGGTGGATTCCAAATTAAAAACCTGATCTTATAAATGAATAACACACGGGTTTTTAAATGTGACACAATTATGTTACCTATTTAAGCTTCAGCCTAAACTTGGACTCACCTATCTGCAGCAGCACGGGTGTCACGAGCGCCGTCTCCATGGCGTAGCAGAATTCTCGGCCAAACATCACTGCACCGTGCATCACCCATTTCCTCAAAGGGATCCCTTCGATGGATCCTTCGCTTACTGACTCCTCCCCTCCTTGACCTCTTCCTCCCCCTCCTCCGCTTCCCAATCCATCCGTCTCGCCGCCCGCTCCACCTTTATCCTCCTCCATGCCTGATGCGATGGATTTTTTTGCCTTGACGCCACCAACAAGAGAACCAACCTGCATAGTGTCAGCCTCTGTATTCTGGGGAGGCATGGTGGAGGGCATGCACGCAACAACAACAATAAAAAAATTATTAAAAAAAAAAAAAGTTCACCCCTTCTAATGGAGGAAAAAAAAACTACTATGTATAGCTACCAGAAATTAAACTGTCCTATGGCTTCCCTGCTACTGCAAACTGCTTATGTGAAGTTACTTGTAGCTACTTTCAACTTCCTTGCAGTAATGTCATTAAAAAAAAATCTATTACTAAAGTGTTCAAGAATTTATGGAGTGTTAATAACTAGAATAAAAACAGAAAAACTGCCTCAGCATGTGAGGTAATCAAAGTAATTCTTAGTGCTAATACTAAAAAAATCAATGCAAAAAATAAAGTTTTCAAGAAATCTAGCACAGATCTGAATTTCTAGGTCTTTTGCCTTCCAGGTGACAAAAAAGAAATCAGTTGTCCTCCGAGGAAGCTGTTCTCCAAAACACTGCCACTTCAAATCTAATCCTCCTTGTTTTCCCACCAACAATTGGGGGAGAGAAAAAAAAAAAAAGAAAGTAAAATCAGCTTTTCCGAGGCTTGTAGAAAATCTTGAAAAGTTAAGGAAGCAGCAGAATTTCACAGGAAGAGTGAGTGGTACATTCCAAGAGCGACTTTGTGCATTTGTTTCTTTGTGTTTGTTATGCCTGTCAGATACTGCCTAGAAAACTCGTTCGATCTTATTTGGTTTGTTGGTATGACAATGTTTGTGTGGGAGTGTGTGTGGGAGTGTTTGCATGTACATGTATGTGTGTGTGGTGTGTTTATGGCTTTTTTGTCATTGAGGTTTCTTTTTTTTTCCGTCTCTCCCTCTTTACTGTCTATTACAAGTAGTAAAAATCCATATAGAAGACCATTCAGTGAGTTCCAGAGTCATTTTGTGTATGGAGGGCTGAATGGAGGGCTGGATGAGAGTGTGGGAGGGGGCGAGCAACAGGTCGCAAGGGGAGGGAGGAGGAGAAGAGGGGCAGGTGGCAATGGCTGGCGGAGCTCCTCTGAAAATCCCCATCGATTGGCTGATTAATCTGCAGGAAAACGCCAGTAACAGAGAAGAAAAGGGGAGGGGAAAAAGGAGAAAAACATTAGTGAGTTGAAGCAATTAAACTTTTTAAACATGCTGTAGCAGTACCTCAAGCCTGCCAACATGAACATGTTGTGTGCTGGAATTAGTGAGTGTCATGTGTTTAGCACGCACTAGTTGACGGACGAGAAAAAAGCTGGTTTTTTGATAATGCTGGGAAAAAGTAGAGTTGAGCATAAAGAAAAGACGATGAGTGTTGGTGTTGTCATGCAAATAGCTTTTTTTCAGCAACGAGCACAACAGCAACTAGAATATGTGTGTCTGCATGTGTGTATGTGTCTGTGTGGAAGGGTGTGGGTGTGTATGTAGGTTTGTGTACTAAATAATAGGGGTGAGTTGTGTTGAGTGATCATGCAAATGCAACCGTGCCCCCTCCCAAGGATCAGAGGCAGACCAAGAGGGCCCCAAGCCCCTCTTGGTCTGCAACGTCATCTCATTTGCACGTGCTGCACAGGACCTCTTAACAATAATACGACTTTATATATTTCAAGTTATTTGTGACATATCCACTGGTAAGAAAAATACCACTGTTTATGACTTGCTTGAATCCAAAAAGCACATTTATTTCAACATAGAGCACTGTTATGAACATTTTCAACAAAAATATGACCTAACACAAAAATAACCAGTCTGTAAGTGTGAACACACCCTAAGAACTGCTTGAAGTACTTTTGTTTTATTCTACAGAAATAAACTGTTTGCATTTCTTTGCTCTTTTTGGCATTTGTTCCTATGTTTGTGTGAGAAGAATTACAAAGAGATCTGGTTGCATTTGCCCTGGTTTAGAGAAATGTGGTTGAATTTTCTCCATGGAACAATGTCCTACTGTATTTATGCTTTGATCGCTTTTCACACTTAGATCAATACCAAAGGCATAATCCCAATTTTAAAAAAAAAAAAGACAAAAATAAATAAACAATTTGTATGCAAGTTACATAGAACCGTGACTGTAGATATAACCAAAGTTTCCAGGTAAGGGAGAAAAAAGTCCATTTCTGTTATTTGGACTCACCAATTCACAAGCTTTTGAACTGAAGCATACAAGTTCTTTGAGTAAACCCCATATTAAAAGCGGCACAAGCAAGTGCTCCCTCCTATATAGAGTCAATTCTTTAAACAGTATAATTGGTCTGAGCACATGATTCATCAAAACAAACTATGGGGCAGCCTTTGAAACTGGATGGGAAGGATGAAAGAATGCTATGTGTGATATGAAGGTTTACAAACTGAGCTACTGTTTCAAACAGAGGGCTTGTGTGTGTGTAATGGGAATAAATGACGGATACATTTATGGGAACAAGGATCTAAGGCCTTCAGCTAACACCATGCCTCATAGAGTGAGAGAAAAACAGTCTGTGTGTAAGTTCAAGAAGATTTCCCACAGAGTTAAATGCCAGTATGTGATTTTGTGTGTTTCAACCCACAGAAACAGTACATTTTATCATACTCAACACACACTAATGCTTGCCACGTGAGGGACGAAAACAGGTCATTAACAGTGCTAAGACCCTCAACAAGCCTCTTAAACAACAACACAAGATGTATGGAGAGAGTGTGGTGAGGAAAGGAAGGAAGGCTGGATGGAGGAAGGGTTTGAACAGGTGGACAGTGGGAGAAATAAGCACTGGAGAGGTCATATGGTAGGAAAAAGAGAGATTAGATGAATTGATGAGAAGGAGGCTAAAAATATTGCCCCTTCCTGTCATTCATTGCTTTCTCTGGTTTCTCTCTTTAGCTCTCTCCTTTCCATTTTCAGAGCTCTCACATGTCGCTATTAACATTTATGACACAGAAGAGATGGTCATGAATATTTTATCACATAAACAGACAAGCCCCTCCTCACCTGACCTCACACACGCTGCAGCAGATTACATAACAGCCTCTGTCCTTCACAGGCTCACATTCATTTTCGTCTAAATTTGGTTCAAGTATGAGCATGAGAAAGAACGGGATACGCCAAAACACCCAAAACCTCCATGCCGATACATTACACAACGAGTTAACAACAGAAACAACATGTTCAGATCAGGTTCCCCAGAAATTTGTAATGAAAACATAATTTGTGGTTAGAAAAAAAAGGGAATCACAGGGTGGAGATGCTGAAATAGAGGCGATGGTAAGCAAAACCTTGCCATGTATTACATACATCTGTGTGACATTTAGAGAACACACAAGGCAATAATTATTTGCAAACTAACCAATGAGGAGCTATAAATCCTCTATAAATCAGATTCTGTTTGAATTTTTTTTTTTCTTTTAAAGCACAGCCCATAAAAATTATATTAATGTACATCTTCAAAAATAGGGACTCATCTGAGCTACAAGAGGACATGTTTGGTATTTTAAAGTGCAGTTGCAGTCAGGACTCATTAGATAAAAGCTGTTTGGTTGGTGTGTGGCATCAAAATCTGACAGTGGGATGTCAAACTGAGCAAGCAAACAAACCATCAGCAAAGAGGTTTGATATAAAAGTAAATGATTCTCGTTTCACAACAACAATTTTAGACTTTGAAAGTTGTATATAGTCAAGAATATGTCATCTTGATCTCAGGTGCAATTTGATTAATACAGAGGTTTGAGGAGAGTTAGTTGTAACTGAAGTGTAAGTGCTGTTCTGTTTTCTTTTGTTCGCTAGACTGTGTCTGTGTGTATGTGAGTCATCACTGTAAAATGTGGTCACGTAGCTTTTAAGTACTTCAGCAGGTCAGTCTGTGTCAGCACATTCACTTGACAGGGAAAACTAATTATTGTGCTGGTTTGACTAAAGTCATATTAAACTCAAGCTGTCAAAACCCAGCAAACACACTTAGATGATATAGTCAGAGATTAAATAATTCGAGCATGCATACATTGTAATTGAGTGTGTACATGCACTACATAAACATTAAATTAGGTAAATGTATAGTAATACAGCTGAAAAGCTTTTCCAGACTGTTCCGTTGCTCTAACTATGTCTTGTTTGTTTGTTTTTGTTTTTTTTTATAGTTTGTTTTTTACTGCAGTGTCATCAGACAATATCATCAAATACCCAAAGTGTAAGGCATACTTTAATGAATAACTTGATCACCCTTCAATGCTTGTAAAGTGAGATGGTGGTCCACATAAACTGTGTGATTTGCAGTTTAGGCTAGAGTGACGTTTGAAGATAGGTGTGTTGCAACTACATGTGGTAATACAGTAATGAATACTGTGTTATTACTGAAAAATACTCAATGCATTGGGAGATGCTGTGCCTTTCAGTCAATGCCAAGATTTTGGTAAGTTTTTAGTTAAATTTATTTGGGAGCTTTCTTTTCTCAGAAAATGTTTGGATGACAACAGAAATGTTGAGTCAGATTCCTCAGCTAAATTTCAAAGTATTGACTGAACTAATACAGACTGTAATCACAAGTCTCCGTGGCTTATTCCTAATACTTTAATAATCTGACCCAAATACTGTCTGGAATTAATCAATCTAAAAATCCTTTTAAACAAAAGGAGCCATTAATTAACCTGTTATAGCAAAAAAAAACAAAAACAGAAAAAAAATGATTGAGGTTTCTGGACCACATATGTGACAAAGGAGGTATTGCTTGGGATTAGAACAGCATTAAACTACCAGCCGCTACATAACCTCAGCTTTCTTATCTGTGTTGCAGTGTTCTAACATCCTGGGCCACTTTAGCACATAACTTGTGATAACATAGTGCCTAAAAGAGGGGTCAGTACCCACTTTGGCTGAACTGCAGATGAGATTAGTTGCAAGGAAAAAGCTGTAATATGATACATTTAAAAAGAAAGTTTCTTACCAAAACCTGTCACAAAAAGTGTTAGCTTGTGAAAAAAAGGGTCCTTTAAAGACTAAGCTATTCACCAAGAGAAAAACAAGTAAGGGTCGGCGCCTCTCTTTCTCAACAGAATAGACCATCCTTTAAAAAAAAAAAAACACACACAAAAACATGATCTGATCATAGATCCATGCACAAGCAGCACTAGTCAGCCCCCCTATTGTTTGTGTGTGTGTGAGTGATGGTAACATGAGCTCAGCTTATATAGAATTACACTTCACCTTCACTGGGAGGCAGCATTAACGAAAAACAGCCTCACGTGTAAGTGACGAAAGACAGGAGCAAGGAGAGCAAAAGTGAGATTGTAAATTATAGATACATGTTGGCAAGAATGTTTATTCTGAGTAAAAGAGTGAGACCGAAGGACAGAAAGACGAAATGAGAGGGCATGTATAAGCCTGTAAAGTTCAAGGTGACGGACAAAATCCGAGTCTGTCGTCTCCTCTGTCTCCCAGATCAACACACGGAGATCATCTGATTTTACAAGTACACACACTTAACACACACAGGTCTATTTTGGTGAGTGTTTATTCTTGTGCCAGACCAGATTACCTGGCACACCCACAAGAAGTCGGGGCGAGCTCTGACATTCTCAACTCATCATCTCTTCTTCTTTTAGATCCCAATATCTTTGTTTTTTACACACAAGAAATAAGAAATTCTATATATGGAGAGCTACGTCAGGGAGAGAGTAGACAGTAACTTAAACGGAAGAATCTTTAGCAGGTTTTGGGGGGTTACTGGTTGCACAGTGAAAGACATTATTAGTTTCACAGTTATGTAAAACTTAATAAAATCATATGTGGGATACAGATGCTGAGGAGCAAGCAGTGACAACAACAGTGTGACATTCAGTCAACTAAAGCAAATAACCCACAATTAAATTCCTACTGAAAATCAGAGGAATGCTCAAATATTTGGACCTTTCATTTCATGTCCTTTGTTGTAACTGCTTCTGTGAAATCAGCTGACCACAGCTGTAGTGTTATTTGAAGGAAGGCAATAGAAGATTTATATATGTATGCAATACTCTGCCCTAGTTTTGTTTGTTTTTAATGGTGGCATGTATAAAAAGTTCTTTATGAGAACAACTAAATGCTAAAAAAAAAAAAAAAAAAATCTGCTTTTTACATCTTTCAGTAAAACCATTGGACTCAAGCATGTTGGATTAATTAACTGTGACAGAGTATAAACTGAAGCTCGGCGGTTAAAAGATTGTGCAGCTAAAATATCAGGTCCTGCCCAAAGAGGAGGCCCCAAGTAATAAACAGCTAAAAACTTAAATTATAAACCATGTTTATGTCAGCACAAGTCATTCAAATCAGCATCTGTTTAACTACAGACAATTAACTTTGATGAACATAACCGACATTACAGATCTTTTTAAGCCTCTCTGAAGATGAGCTGTTACAGTTTTTCATTGATCTCAGAAACAGCTGATGATAAAACAATCCTAACTCATGCTCGATTTGCTAATCTGTTCTGCAGGACTACTCCAAGTCACATCTGAAGACCATATGTTATGGTTCAAGTTCCCATAGTCATTTAAAGTGGAATATACAGTTTTTTGGCAGCTCCGTCTGCTAAAGGAGTGTTTCATGTATTTCAGCAAGCCAGCGCAACTTGGCTATGCCTCAGTGATAGCAAGTCAGAACCTATAAATCCTTGAGTCCATCAACAAGAAATTACATTCACATTTATTATCTAGATGCCTTCATGCAAAGCCTCTGCAAAATAAAGACTTAAAAGTCAGGGACACATACAAGAACAGTGCGTAATGTTGTACTCTGAGATTGGATTATAGTAACTGATCATTTTCTGATATTTAGTCAGAATATTTGCAGCCCAGTTGTATTTTTCTGCATTTCTAACTTTGTGCATCTACTCATGAAGAATCATGTGTTTCTAGGAAAACTTGCCACCGCTCACTTACATGCAGATATTTTGGTGTCACACATCAGAGAGGCTCATGAACACACTTCATATTGCACAGCACTGACCCAAATAGAGCTGGATATAGATTACAAGGTTGATAACCTCAGGATCAAGTTCACATTCTTCCGGTGCCTATGGATGTTTGTGCGCATCTTGTTTGTGGGACAGAGAAAGAAAGAAGATATGCCAATAACATAATGAGTGAAGTATTTTATTACTTTGAGACACACACAGAGAAGACTGCAATTATCTGCTCAATCCATGCACACACCTTTGGATAAAATGGATGTTCACGTTAGAGACAGAGAGAAAGGGAGACAGTAATCTACTTCTATAAACTACCATGTAAGATGTCAGTGCCATATTCTGTGTAGCACTCTAATAATGATCAGGGTCGCTTCATTTCACTTCTGTCTGCTCCTGGTGTACTGTGCAGCACATACTGTAGCTATTAGTGTATGTGATCATACAGCATACTGCGACTCAGCCTTTTCCAAACTGGGGGTCCCAAGATAATTTCAATAAATTTATTTATTTATTGTAATAAATAAAGAAAGAAATGAAATCAAAATATGTTTAATACTGATTTTGATGCTAAAAACAACAGTTGGGAATGGAGAAAAGACAAATTGGAGAATAAGTACTTAAAGGTAGGGAAAACACACACACACACAAAAGAAGAGCATTTAAAGATTGGCTCACTTTGGTAAGGGAAGGGTCACTTTGAGAAGGAAAAAAAGAAACGTGTGATGTGTGACCAAGTACTTCAGGCATTCAAGAAAACTTTGCTTAAAAAAAAATCTGTATTTGAGAATTTCATTGTCTATGGTATATAATAATAACATATTCAGGAAAAAAGAGAGAGAAACCTCTGTACACCAACAGACAGAAAACTATTACTGAAAGATCATGATCTTCAGGCCCTCGGGCAAAACTGCGTTGACAACAGACATGATTCTGTAGAGGAAAAAACTTCATGGGCTCAGGAATCTCTGAAGACCAGTTTGCCACTGTTTACACCACATTTCTACACCATGAAAAACACTGTTTTCACAAGTACCCATGTTCTTCTGCACTGAGCATGCATGATAAACAAATAAATAATTAGAAAAAAATCATTATAAAATAGTATTAAACTAAATAAAAAGTTGAATATGTTTATTTATCGGGCCTTTCTGAATCTTCCTCTATCTTTTACCAAAATACTGTGACAGAAGAACAGACTCTTCAGTGTTTGGTCACAACCTCCTGCTCTCTCTCTCCCCAACACACACAATCACACACACAGATATATGCATGAGGACACATCCACCAGAAAACACATACGTCAGGCTGCACAGAGGACAGTTTGAACTCTGTAGATTCCCAAATATATGTGAAGACACTTAAACATTTCAATTCTCTGATGCTATAGATGACATTCCAAAAAATGATCCTATTCCCATCTTTGAGAAGCAGATGGCAGGAATAAGAGAGCAAGGCAAAGAGAGGATGACGGAGGCAAACAAACTAGATGTATGCAGTATGGTGCAGTACTGCTGCAGTGCAGTAAGCACGGGGGAGCACATGTGTATCAACGTGCACTAGAGTCAATGACAAATCCCCTACTCATAAGACTAGGCTTATATCAGTATACTGGCTTCTATGAATATGATGTAATATAAGTGAAAACACACACACACTCATTTTAAGACACTTATGAGTGAAGGACACTGATTTGTTTAATCCTTTTGATGCCCAAACAGCTTTAAGTGAATCTCCAGTCTGAGTCTCACCTGAACATCACAGCTCCTGTCTAAAAACAGAGCTGAAATTTCTTTGATCACTTTTTGCTATCATCATGTTGATATGGCCAGACACAAACACCAAGGGTCTCTGAGACAAAGTTCAGTCATGGCCAATCTTCCAGTCATTTGAGGCCAGGTTGATCAAGTTAGAACAGCCTCTCAAACATTAAACAGGACTGATCTAATATTTCCCATAAACACAACACAGAAAACAACATGTAAGGAGCCACATGCAAACATACTTTTTTTTTTTTTATTCAGTAACTTTCCAGACTCGTTGTTAACTTGGTAAGGCCCGCAAATGTCTGATGCTAACATTAAAAAGCAACACATGGATAATGTGTAGAAAACTTTCAGGTCAGATATGTGTGATATGTTAGCTTATCAGGCTCCTTTTGACAGAAATTCTTTTTTCATTTTAACTTACAACAATCCAAGTCATTGTTGTTGATACTTTTTGGCCAAAAATTGGTTTGAGTTCATTTTTGGTTGTCCTACAAGAGAAAGGCTAAATTAATACACAGTAAATGTTAGCATAATAACTAACAAAAATAATAGGATTGTACAGCCAGACACAGTTTAGTCACCCTAATGACTATTTTTAACCCAGCTAGCCAATAGGCTGCCTTGTCAGCACTCAGACTGGCCTACATACTGTACACATTACAGTCAGTTTACACTCAGATTAGTTAACATACAGCTAGCATGCTAACCCACAGAAAGCTTTTGGCTAGTAAGCTACAATACTTATTAAATAATTTTATAAGTCAGTTCAGGTTTCAGGCTATAGACTGTACGTCTGCACATCAGTAAAGAGTCTCTGCAGACAAACTGAATGTGCTCAGAGTTTTTCAACATCACTCTGTTTATTATTTGTAACACATTATCACTAGTTTGTAGCAACAGCAGGTTGAGGAGATTGTTAGTGGACACTGAGGCCAAACACAAACACACACAGTTTATTTTAATCTGCAAGGTCTGTTTTTCTGTCTCGACAGTAGATGTCAATGTGGTGTGGTCATACATTTATATTAGGTTTTATAGAATCTGCTGACCCAGAAACTTTTTCCTAACATATTTTACAAAGTTGCCTTAAAATCTCCTAGGTGTAAAAGTTGTGGTAACTCCTGCAAGTGTGGATGTTTGAAGAGGGGTACACTGGGGGTTTGACAGGCTGCTAACAGCAGCCCTGGCCTACTTCTGCCTTGCAGTCACGTTCCTCCTGTGTCACCCTCACCATAGAATTGAAACACACACACACACACAGTGTAAATGGCCACCTCAAACCCTGTCTGTGCCCCTTCAAACTACAGTACCCCTTACCAAACACTGCATTACTGCAACCCCCTCCTGCATCCTGTCTCTCTGACCCAGGGGGGGGCTGTCCCCTTTTAAAGAGAGGCTGCTTGTATGTGTGTATCCTTCCCCCTCCTCCCTGAAGCTTTTACCCACAAGGGAGCTTTATGTATCTCTTGTTTGTGATTTTACATTTCTTCTTACCAGCTGATGGTTTGATCAAGCACAACCCATCACACTGAATAGTTTTACCAGTTACTGCTGTGTAACCAAAAGCTGCAACTCAATCAGTTCAAACATTGGTGAAAACACATCAACCAGCAGAAAGCAGCTGGACATTTGTACACTTGTTTTTATCTTGTAACCAACATTGTTGTTTCACATCAGCACATTTGACTCTGAGCCAAAAGAATGATAACTGCATGCACAGACATGTTGAGGGTCACATGACACCTGATGATGGTATGTTTTGCCTCTGCCCATGTATCTACTGGAATATTCCACTGCCTACACGCAAACACACATCCTTACTCTCTTATACACACGTTTGACACAGATAAAGGCCAAATGAAATCAACACCATCAAAGCTCTTTAGTTGTATTTATTTTAGTGACAAATGACTTATTTCCAACAATAAAGATGACAACTTTGTGCACATACATGATAATTATCATGTAAACAACCCCATAGAGTGGTGTGACGATATTCAAATAATTTATCATACTACCAGTTTTGGTTTGTTTGTTTTTTTTTATGTTATGAACTTTTAGGCGTAGCATTGCTCAAGCATCCAGTTGATTTTTGTCAAGTGTTTATCTGTGTTTTTGTCCTGATTTTACTTCCCATTTCTCTGTCAGACAGGCAAGATTGATGGCTTGCACATAAATGTTGCTTGACTTGCATACAAGAATGTGACCAAACCTTCAGCGACCACACATGAAACATACAACCTCAGCCAATGAGGAAACCAGTAACATGGCAGTCTTGGGTGGCAGCAGATGTCATTCTAGAGTGATGGAATAAAATCCATTTCCCTAAAAATATATATAGATATTTTTCTTGTATACATCATAAAAGTAGCTGTCAACAAGTTAAAAAACAAACTTTCTGTGTAACATTCAACAGCTACTTTGAGTTACATGAAAATGTTATCCAGTTCAACTGATGCTTGTGTCGATAATAAAAAAAAGCAAAGCACATAATAGAAGACTAAAGGCTCATTTATGCTCCCATAACAGGTAAATAGGGACATCAATTTCAAATGTTGTCATACGTGCTTTGAGCTGCCATGGTTGTTGAGCCAATTCTTCCACTAGTGGGCAGTACTAAGTTCAGAGTTCACTCCCGTAAGCAGACGTCAGTTTTAGACACCATTCGGCAGCCGTAATGCAGCATTAAAAAACCACCCAACACGCCCGAAACACTCGCATACAATCTTTATTCAAAGGCTCACACAATTTCTACAGTTGTTGTGTTCGTCTTCATTCTTCTTCTGCTTTTTTGTTCCCTTCCTGATTCTCTTCTTCCTCTCTGTTTCTTTAGCTGGTCGCATATCAGCTATTCTGCTCAGCACTGCCCCCATCATTTCAGGTGATATTATTCCTTTACTATATTATAGTAAATGTGATAAAGGTGATATTACGCCTTTTGCTTCAAGCAACAGATAGCTAAGATCCGTAAAAACATAGCAAATTATGCGCGTAACTGACGCAGAAGACGGACGAAACTCTCCGTCCATCTGCGTTGAGTATAAATGGGCCTTTAAACTACCTAATCATGCAAAATATATCAGTTAAACACGACCCAGCTAACCTCATACACTTATTGCTTCAAGCACATGACAACAACAACAAATTATGAAGTGTTGCATGGACTAAGTTCTGTGCTCTGCAATTTAGAAATGTTTCTGAATGTATTTGTGTCAGCAAGTCAAAACAACAGTAGGTCAAAGTTGAAATGCTTAGTAGCAAATGAGAATCTGCTGTTGTGTTTTAGCTGTGGCATGAAAAACATGGCGTTACAATCAATCTGGCAGCATGCAGGCTGTGGTGAGTCATAGTCATGCCTCCTTTTACCAAACAACCCAGAAAAATAACTTAGATTCTCCTAAGATTCTCATTAAATGCTGTATATACCAAACACATAGACCTCACTTAACCATTTGATATCAGAAATTACTGTAGTCTTTGAAAGTAACATAAGTGTACTTATCTTTATATTTTTTTTAAAACTTTTTTGAAAGGTTATTGATCCCTCTTTCATTTTCTGTTGCAGGAAAACCCAGCACAAGAACTGACAAAGTGTATCTCTATTACTTTGAGTGCAGTATAGCTTACAGTGTTAATGACATTGCTGGCACACCACCAGTTATCTTCTCTCCTTGTTGACCACGACACCAGACTACTTTATGTGTGGCAACCCATTCAGACAGCACAGTCTGTAGAATCTCTGTTCACATCTGGAGCTGATATAATCAGCGTACTGTTGGATAATCAGTGAATGTATGAGTATTTTTAAGCAGAAAATATATGAAAGTGCTCAGTTAGCTTTCTGTGATAGTAAATGGAAGTAATTTAAGCACACTATCTTAGAGTTTGGGAAATAATCTTACATCTTATAGATTAAAAAAAAGGAACATTGGATATTCCATACTATGTTTTTAATATATTTCATATTTAAATTTCACACACCTCATTATAATATCAGGATTTTATTCATATTGCACATCCTACTTACGTGTCAGAATGGCCAGGAAACTGACATCAAAATTAAAGATGCACAATTAGAAAGCCATTACTAGATATACAAAAGTAAATCAATATACTGCAGCTAACAGCTGCTTTGCACATATCAAGACAAATATTCTGTATCTCAAAAACCATACTCAGACAGTTTAAGGTAAGCTGTAACTGTGACACAGCAAACTAGAGAGATAAGTGTGGGAGAAGAGGGTGTGTCCACTTGACTCAAAAATACTAAAAGGCGAGCCAAGATGTACCACAAAAACACAAACTTGCTGTCAGACTGGCATGAAGTCAGCATTCTGTTAATTCAATTAGAAGGTGGGGTTTCATTTAGTACTTGGAATATTTTCTGGTCAAAATGAGTGAAGTAAGCATGGGAATGTGATTGAAGATAATTAAAACAAACACACACAATGACTTTCGAGCATACTTAAATGGATTTGTAATGCAGAGGCTTCATGGTAGAAAACAGATAAAAGGATTAAAGTTGACCTTGAGCAACTGAGCCATAAAAAAGCATGGACAGGCCAAATTTGATCAGTTTCCTTTTGCTACATGGGAAAAATAAAAACTTTGACCATAGCTTCTTGTATAAAGAAATGACATACGGTTAATGAAAGGGCAGGTTAATGACAGAGATCCCTTCCAACTTGGTGTTTACACTTTGTTTTGAGAAGTCACACTGGTTCTCGCTTTGCTGATTTTGCTGCTTTTGCACTTAAGAGGATAATGGCTTTCCTCCCACAGGATTTTGAGCACATTTCTAAACAGGAGTTCACCCTTGAAAAGAAAACAAAGAAAAAAACAAAGAAAAAAATAGCTGAGCAAAGTTGACATAAATGCTAACTTATCGCTTTGCTCAGACAGAAATGAAAAAGTGACTTTGAACAGTTTTTTTCTAAACTAAAGTGATTTTTACTTTTCATTTAACATTATTGGTGGCATTTCAGTCACTTTCCATCAACTTGGGTCATGTCATACTGGCCAATGTGACCAAAAGGTAGTCCATCTATTTATTATTATTTATTATTATTATTATTATTATTATTATTATTAATGTTATTTTATTGTTTACAACATTTTTGTCCAAAGCTAAGATATTGCCCATGTCCAAAGACAATCAAATATCAGCATTAGGAGTTAGAAAGGTGACTGGGGTCCATGTTGCATATAAAACCGTTATTTATGGACTGCCTTGCCTTAATGTTCAGTATTCTTTCGATTATTATTAGTTTGATCTGTAGTTTGTGTTTTGTCATATTTTGTTAACAGTGTTAGGAAAATGTGATGATTTGGGAAGCTTGACCTCATCAGAAAAAAATACTTTTACTGTTGTGTAAATTAAATCCAAGGAAACTTCATGGTTTTCATTGAAGTGGCAACATCACTATCACCTGGCTACTCGTCAACCAGGTAACCATGATAGTGAAGAAGGCTGTTGATTTCTTTATGAAGGCACATTACCTCAGAGGGTTCATTTATACATGGATGTGTACCAAACTGAAGGCACAAACAGACCTGTAGATTTTCATATAGCAGTAATGCATAACATACCTTTGTCATGTTACATGCCTCTACATAATGCATGGTTGCATTTCTGTGAGCCCAGGCTGACACTTCAGGGACTTTCCCTTCATGCTGGCTTTAAAAAGAGCTCGAAAATCAAATTTTGCAATACTTAAAAGAAACGAAAACTCCAACTGCTGAGAAAGATCTAAGCGATAAGATCAAAAGCTCCTGACTAGCTACTAAATAGACTGTAGTGCCATTGCTTCGATGGTAGTTGTTTCCAATGTAAATAATCAACCTTCCATCTTTTAATCTCAGCTAAACCGTGCTTTGGTGACAACACAAAAGTAATGTATCAGTGCAAATCACTGCTTTTGTTTGATTGTTACTAATGCTGTGTTAAAACACCTTGAACAAATCCAAAATTAAACAAGCTTTTAGATGGCAAATAATGCTTGTGGACAAGAAGCAACGAAGAAGAAAGAAAATAACCGGAAAAAAGAAACGATGGCTGACAAGCTATCAAGGTTGAGAAATGACATGAAGAAAAGCCAAGCCTAAAAAAGTGTTTGTAAAAAGTGTTTTATTTATACTCTCTGCAGTATTAGAGGGTGCGTCCTCTATTTGGCTGGTGCCAAATACCATACAGCTATATATTGACTATTATAACAGTCCTCCATCAATACAAAACCAACCCACCATTCAAAAAAATCTAACTGAACCAGTAGCACATCAAGATAACAGAATTTACAGCTGCAGTAAATGTGAATGTCTGTATGTGTGTGTAGGATCTGTTGGAGATAAGGAGGTTGTTGATGTAAGAAAAACACAACCACATAATCACAAAGCTGTTCACTTTGATCACTCACGCCTTTCTTTCCCTTGACCCTTCAGGTTTGTGCACAAAAATCACACATCAACACTCAATAACAGAATAAGTTATCTACACACATGATCATGGCTAAAACATAATGTAAGGTCTACCATTTGTGCATGGGATGAATGGAGAAAAGCTTGGAAAGACATCACTGGAAAATAACCTGATCGTCCTGAAAAGTTGGTCTCATTATCTCCCGTAAATAAACATAAACATTCAGATGTGTAGAAAGGACTTTAGTTTAGTAGGGTTAAAAATAAACCAAGTAACCCGACTGATCTGCAACACATCCTGTATTCCAACATAATCTTTTCCCTGGAGCAGCCGTCTAGGCGCCATTGACTTTAACAGACTTCAGACGCGTGCACAGTTTGTGGAATCGATTTATCTTCTTCTCCATTAATAATGTCTGTGACGTAGTTTTGACAGTTGCTTGACAGTTGTGGTTCATAATTTTATGACAAAACCGTATCATAACATACATAGCTGTAAACTTTTAAAATCATATTATCACCGACTAAATACACAACATACATTTTATGTGTGATTTTAAACAGGCGAGAATTAACTAATTTATATTTATGCACAACTTAAGATGAATATGCATAGATGTGTACTTGTGCACACAAATCCTAATTGACACCTACCCTTCACCATAGTCTTAGCACTGTGCTAACTAGGAGCTCAGAGACGCTTCATATTTAGTAAGTACATAGAAACTGCTGCTGATTTTCTATAGTTGGTCCCAGCAAGAAAAATGAAAGAGGGAACTCCCCAAATTTCACAGTAGTTACTTTAACAGAAAGCTTAGTTCAGCCATAACATTTCTTGGTACTTCTCAATATTCTGTCTTGCACAATTCTGTATTTTCTTAAGGTTTGTCTTTAAAGATTCCAGATTGGCATGTGGGGTTAATTTTCAAGCTCTGACGGTAAAAAGGTCACAAACCACATCTCTTTGTGGTGGGACATTTAATGTTTGAGGAACCTGTAAGCTGAGTCAGCTCTCACCAAGACTTAAAGCTCCTTCATGTGATGTGGAAATAGCACTGGTGTGCTGTCCCACAATACAGTACTTAATTAACCCCCTGGGTCGAGTATTATTTTATTTAATTTAAGTTGTGTGTTTGTGTGACTGCTGGATATTGCTGTTATATTTTTATTACATTTAAAGTTATTGTTATTATAAACTGACCTGAAACACAGCAAACTAAGACACTGTCTTTATTTTGTTTATGCAAATACCATCTATTTCTGCATTAAAAATATCTACTTGCGTGGCAAGTAAAGGTCAGCTCTGTGTCTGCTTTACTTACATTTTAAATATATATTTGTGTCCTTGGGATTGTGTTGCTTGTAACTATCTCATGACAATTTGCATCGGGCAACATTTGCTTGTGTGTGTGTATCGGTAAAAGCCCGATGCTGACGCAGCAGCAGCTGATAGTCAGCTAAGACCTCATAACGAGGAAGTTGATCGCTTTCACTTCAACTGAACAAGCTGGTGCCCTGCTTGCAAAATGAAACCTAAATTGCATCACAATAAAGCACAGACGCCAGTATAAAACTGAGCTTTATTGTGATATGTTATAGATTTGGCTCATATGTCAGATACATCCGAGCCAAATCTATAACATATCACAATGAAGCTCAGTTTTACTTCTATTCAGTTTTCTTTTGTTTGTCCTGGTTGTGGTCTAGGGTAGAACAGAAACCAATCAAACTTGGATGCAAAACATTTGTTGGTCATTTAGCTCTTTCTTTGGGATCATTTTGTGTTTCTGTGCAGATTTACAATAGCATACAGTAAAATAACACACTGACACACACGCAAAAGGGACAATAAATAAGAGAAATGGTTGCTGTCATCTTTTTTGTGTGAGTGTAGGAGTGTCCAGGTGACTCACCAAAAGGCCTTGAAAGCTTCATAAATGTCTCTGAGACGTTGTCGTTTGGTCCTGGCTGCAATGTTAAGCCCTGCAGTCGTACCTAAAAACAGACACAAGAAAGAGTTAGGACAAAAACAAATCAGCACATTGTACACACACACTACATCAGCTAACACTGTACATTAAATCAATACAGCATCCAACAGAACAGCAAGTACTACTAAATAAATCAGCAGTTCCCAACAGACTGGAGGACATATATCACACCCTTCTGGCTGCAGCTTTTAGATGCAGATATTTACACAATTCTTTTTATTTTCTTGAAAACAGAAATGTCTAGTCACGCAGAAAAAGTTTCTCACTCGATCTAGTAGAAACTCCAAATGATCAGATAAAAGCAGACTGAAAAACATGACGGTAATCTGAGGTAATAAATACATAAATAACCATAGCATTTGAGCATTTATTCCAAGGTGGAGTTCTGCTGACGTTCAAACAAATGACCACCAACAGGGGCAAAAATAACTATTGTACAAATAATGAGTTAGGTATGATCTCCCAAACCCAAGATGTCATTTAGTAAAAGAAAACCAGAAAAATTGACTAAAGCTCAACAATATTTGCTTCAGAAACAACTTTACTAATTCATATTATAAATTTCAGTCAGGTGGAAATTCACAGTGATGACATTTAAGTTCACCAGCAGCCTGTGTTATGAAAGCACTAATGAGTAGCTGGTTGAATAGCAGGGCATTCCTCATTTTTTCTTTATTTAGAATTGGCAGACCCAACAGTTTTAGTCATCCCACAACCTCTAGTGTCACTAAACATACAGCAGAGGTAGAGATACATACATAAGATTCTCCATAACAAATGTCTTCAGTGTGTAAACTTACAAAAAAAAACAACCCTGAGGCCCTGCTGTCAAAAAATCATCCTTAACAGCTTCACTTTGAAATATCTTGATGAAATTCTCATTATACATACTTCATCATTAACACAGCTTAATTATGCAACTCGATCTATCTCCATCTGTCTGACCCTTCAGCTTCTCTCCTCTTTATGTTTTTTGACACAGGCCTAGAAAAACTACTGTAAAAGCTTCCTCTCCTCTCCCTCCTCCTCTCTGCTACAGCAACCTGAGATGCTGTGTATTCCATCTGCCCGAGCCAACCAGCGGCAGCGGCTACAAAATGTTTAAATCCGTCCCCTTGTCGTTCCTGCTATTTTAACCGGTCACCGTGCTCACCTCGCCGGGTCGTGTCAGCCGTTGGCTCTGTGTTTGTGACCGCTAAGAGGTCGGACGGTGTCTCGGCTGTGCAGCAGATTTTGTTGCATAGGTTGTCCACTGCTCCTACAACTGAAGCCAGGGCTTTAAATACGCCTTTAAACGAATATCTGTCGGAAGAAGATACGTAGTGCCTGGCTTCCGCTTACGCCTCGGCTCATTTGCATAAATGGGAGGGACTTTTGTGTTGGTATACAATGGAGAAAGAGAGAGAGAGAGAGAGAGAGAGAGAGAGAGAGAGAGAGAGAGAGAGAGAGAGAGAGATTTCTTTTAAAGGGGAATGCCGTAGAAAATGGTTTGGCTCGTGCCTATTTTGTAATAAATAAAATAGTGGGGGTTATGAAAAATCTTTTAAATATAAGACAAAAACTGCTATTACTGAATTGTGTTTTTTTTTTATTAAACGGAAGTAATATATATATATATATATATATATATATCAAAACTAATTTTAGATGAGTGCAGATGAAAGATGGGGTAAGGTGCAAAAAAAAAATATAATAATAATTAATAAAGGTAAGGCAAAACCAGCTTTATTTAGATGTTTTTATTTGAGTTTTTGTTCTAAATTAAGGAGGGACAAAATCTTAAGTTTCATATTACATTTTTTTTAAATGACCAAAAGTACAGATAAAGACATTCAGATTTCCAGTTTTGTGTGACTAAAAGTTCCAAATCCAAGGACACTACCTTTCTAATCAGTAACTTATGGATGCAAAAATCCACTTTGATTACATTATACAGTTTGTGTGACCCTGAGTATGACTGATGAGTAATTCTACTGTTAGGGACTTCTGAAAATACCACTAGTTTAGTATCAGTTCTTGTAAAGCTTGAAGTCTCATAAAGTATTAATCTGATAAAATGCATATTGCATGTTTTGAACCAGTAAATGTGGCCCTATGATACAAAGCTCCTAAAATAGGAACTCAGAATTACACAATAATGAATGTTACATGAACACAATTTCTTCCAAATTAGCGAAATGCCCATTTTATTTTTAGACAGAAACAAAGTTACATGCTAATTTTTCTTTTGCTGCTTGTTATTTATTGATAGTTCAATAAGATGAAATCACATCTTAATCTGTTCCTTTTGTATGTAATTGTTTGAGACAGTAATAGTTATTGGTTTGTGCTTAATTAATCATCATTTTTTATTTATTTCTTTTATTTTGTACTTAGCAAAGTAGATCTTGCTTCCCCACTAAATCAGTGAATCTTGATCAGTACAAAGGAAAATAATCAATTATTAAATTGTTTTAGCTCTACAATTAGTCATGACATCCTCATGAGACAGCTACAGATAAAGGAAACAAACCATCTTCATTTTTTGATGAAAACTTGTGTACTTCTTGCTCGAGCCATAAGAAACTTGTATATTTGACGATCTTTCTTGCAGTCTCAGTAATGTCTCGTTTTAAAGGTGTTTCAGGCATTCAGAATTGCATACATAACACACTGTGACATTAAACTCTTTAAGAAAAACAGGGAAAAAGAAACTCATTTTAAAGAACTTCAAGCTTCTCTGTCTACTTCTAAAATCTAGAAAGATAACATCCTTTGGAGGCCTTATTAGGGAAGGAACTGATACCAACATGTGACAGATGAAAGATTTTAAGAGTGATGGAGGAAGAATGGAGTGCGAATCAGTAATCATTATTATGTAGCATCAAAGATCTAATTTAGGTGAAAACAGTAGAAGTGCAACTATTACCAAATATAACCAGCACTTATAAATAAAATAAAAATAGTTAATTATCCTTATTATTGGTCTTTCTGTGGAACTGGTGTTTTCTTTTAGAATCAAATTATCATAATAAACCCAAATATACAAATGAATTTAGTGAGTTTTTGTTACTTACTTACTAAAGAGTCAGGCACCTTGTAGTTTTGTTTCATGCTACACAAATGCATAGTCAGTATATCAACATGCCTGTTTATTGTTGTTGGTTGTAATCTGCCATAGAGCACAAAATGTATTAATCCTCAATGGGAAATAGTTCCCAAAAGACACATATTAACTCCCTGAATAATCAATGAAAGACATTCTGTGGCCCCTACATGAAAATAAATACTACTGGTTGTTTCAAATGAAAAGGAAAAGAAAAAAATCGTAGCATTTTATTTCCTTGAGGACAGAAAGTAGTTGTTTAATGATTGTTTACTGGTACTTAAATCAGTGTGATGTCCATTATCAGGCTGTTGCCAGTGAAATATGATCAAACCACATCCAGTTATGCTGAAGATTGCCAAAGTATTCAGTGTTAAATTCTTTATAAATTAAATCAAAATGTGTTTTCCTCTATATTTTTGTCATTTAGTCATCAATATTAAAAAAAATGTTCAAAAACATAATTCACATCAGCGGCTTTCAATATTTACTCCTTGAAGGGCACTAATGGCCTTAATGTAAAAAATATTGAAGTCAGTTTTTAGTTAGTGTTTTGACAGTATTTAAAAAGTAAAAGTACACTTAAGTATTATTTTTAAGTATATAAGAATAGCTGTATTATTTTTAGCTGGCAGTAGACTCAGCAGACCTGTAAAATGAATAAAAAACAAAAAGAGCACAAACTGGCATTTATAGATTGCAGAGCTGTAAAGTCAAGCTGCCACTGAAGCAGAGGCCAAAGAGAACCTGCATGCTGAGAGCTTAACAGCTGCTTACGACTTTATGTTACAAAACAATGTCCAGGACAGTTACACAAACTACACACAGTGTACTGCAAACAGTAGAGGCCTTGGGGTGAAAAACACCTCCATCAGCTCCACAGGGAGGTCATTCATGGATCAGCAGCCCTGCAGGGTCTCTGTGTTTTGGTTAAGAACACTTGAGCAGGTAGTACTCAAGTTTGTTTAGTCACCCTGAAACACAAGCAGGGAGTCGAACAGCTTCTTCATGTCCGGCAGCATGCTTTAAATCATAATTACATGATTTTTCGAGTATAAATTAATCACTGACTTCATTAACATGGCAGCAACAGTAAATTTTCTATGTTCAATAATTTACTGAAAATTTATCAGAACATAAAACTATTAACTCCATGTTAACGGTTTAGGATATATAGCCAGATAATGTTAGAATTTTCTTCAGGGGGTTAAAAAGTACCTCTCATTTAATTTCAGTTCACAGTTTCATGGCTTCAGCCTCTCAGAAATGCTTTTAATGTCTTAAAAAAAAGTTAATAGAGATTAAAAATCAAATATAGTTTGAACCATGTTTATTTTTTTCTAGTTGATAAAATTGCTCTCAGATCTTAACCGCAGACTTTATCCTCTGCATCTTTATTATCAAACAACGCCCTCTTGTGGTGAACTCTGGGAAATACATAAAAAATGTTACAAGTGAAAATTTGTCTTGCTTACAGTATGTTGCTCTGGGACAGGTGTGTGATTTTAAAATTCCATTGAGCTAATTTTAAGCTGTGCTAAAACAGATTTTACCCCTTTAGCATCCCCTAACCAAGGCTAATTCAACGTCCCTTTGCACCCTGTCTCTTCTCTGAGCGCTCTCCAGCGACTAAAAGTCAGTATTGACTCTTTTCTTGCGATTGTGTATAATGAATGTCTGTGTGCCACCAAAATGAGTCAGAAGCAGAGTTTTAAGGTGGGAAACTTATGTAGTGTTGCTTTAATTAAAAAAATAAAAGTTTTCCCACCTTTGTTGCCTGTCATCCCTTAAAACAAGCATTTTTGCTGCATTATGAGAGAATTGTGCTATGGGTGTAGTCAGTCTTTGTTGCATTAAAATAATAAAATTTAAAGGAAGTAATCTTAAGCTTCCTAAAAAAAGACAACAATCTCAATGGTTCCTTTATGAAAGTATATTGACTGCTTGTTAAATGTTTGTGTTAATGGTCTTGGATAGAAAATACAGTTTCTTGTCAAGTATTACAAAAGTTAATAAAACAAAAAAACATATAAATAAATAAAGTTGTTGAGTTGTTCCACTGTCATTTCAGGTTATAAACAAGATCCATGTTGTGTTCTTTGGTTATATACAGTATAAATATTATAATAAAAAGTAGAAACTTTGAACCCCAGATGACAATGTGTCCAAAATGTAAAAACTGTTATCCAAGGAACAAAGGAACTTTTTAAATTGTTTTTAAAGTGTTGGGAAAAAATAAAATATGAGGAAAAACCTTGTGCTCTCCATATGTGGAGAATCAGTTTCAGTAATACAAATAACACTATTGCGAGATAAACATTTAGCAAGAAAACGAGCATCTAGAGAATATAAATACATTTTAACGTGCAAAGTTTGAATAAAAAAGTGAATGTTTAAAATTATTGAGGTTAATATATTGTTTTTGCTGGTCTTCTTCAGAGGGAACTGCTAGCACAGCAGGTTCTTACAGGAAAGTAAACAAAAACAATAATGAGACAAGTAACTGGCTAATCCTGTGACTACTGTAGACTTATTCTGTGTGTTTCAACATATTTCAGGACTATGGCATGTTTTTGTAGAGATTCTCTGACATACACCTATTCCTCAAGTCCAGTTCCCATCACCATGTGTGATCATATTACACATCAATTAAAGCATCATTTCTATCTAAACAAACTTCTTTGGGGCTTTCCAACAGTGAGGGTGAGATCTCCAACCTCAGCTTTGTTTTCATGGTAGTTTGACTCCTCTGAGATACAGATTTTCTTCTCAAACACAGCTGGAGCTGAGGCTCAGTCACACATTGTTCTCACTTGTCTTTCCAGTACATCCTATCTATAAAGCTTTAGAAAAGTGAGGCACTTTGAATTAAATACTATCAAGGAGAACTTGAGCTCAGTCTGCGTTTCAGTCACTTATCCTTCATCTTACTGACAAATACTGTCAGTTCTGTCAGTGCTAGTTTTCATTACAAGCAGGAAAAGCTGCACTACAGATGATACTATATGTAAACATGTTGGTTCACATGACCAACAGATGATTCCTTCATATACCCGCGAAACAGATTGAGATGCTTCTCTCAGTGCAGAGTTTCCCTTTAGTTTTCCAGGTTTCTGAGATCCTTTATGGTTCATGTCTTAGCAGATCTCCAGCTTTAAGAAGTTCCAGTTCTCTCTATTCAGCTTTCCAGATGGCGATCTTTCCATCATGTTTTCCAGCTCCACTGAGGACGTATCGGTCTTCAGCTGAGCACAGCGCCGTCACCTTGTCACTGTGGCCGTGGAGTTCCTTCAGAACCTCATAGCGCTCTGTGTCAATGATGTAAACCTTTCCTTTGGTTGAACTGCGACCAACACCCCCAACCCACACCTGGAAAGAGGGGAGGTTTAGAGGTAGGTTGATACCACTCATTTATATACAGTTTAGATTGCACGTGTGCATTATTGCTGCATATTAACCTGGTTTTTAACTTTAATCATGCAGTAGCATCCGGTGCAGTCCTGTAATGTCATGCGGTGGAACGGCTTGCTAGTGTCTTTAATGTACCAAATGCACACTTCTGCTGAGTCTCCACACACACTCCACATCTCCTTTCTCTGAAGCAAAAAAATAAAAAAAACAAGGAAAAGCATTAAAGAGGTGAGGGCAAATTTGTGGACCGTTCAAAAAAGTGACGAGAAAAGAAAATAACATATACTACCTCAGTTAAGAGCAGCACAGAGCTAATTTTGGCTCTTTGTTGGTCTGGCAAATTCATACGGTGTTTTAATGAGCCGTTCCTCCACACCTCCATTATACTGTCCCTCGCACCTACAGCAGGGAGTGAGACAGAGAGCGCTTAGTGCCTGCTGTTATTTCATGTTTCCAGGTTTAATATGCCAGCAACAGTCAAACTTACAACACCAGAGAGCTCCATTACAGATGTGAACAGACTGCAGACAATCACAGGAGAGCCTGAAGTGCCTCTTAACCTGAGGGATGTTTTTATGTGTTAAAGCTTTGAACTAATCATTCTTTATAATTTCACAGCGTTTCTGCTTTTCCTGAAACAGTACAGTCAATTTACTATCAGACAGTAAGCAACAGCTGGTTTTAAACTGACCTGTAATGTAGAAACATCCCACGCCATGACGGCGCCTTCTTTACTGCAGGAATACGCCACCTTTTGGCTAAAGAACAAAACACATTTTATTGAAACACAATAAAAAAAAAAAAATAAAAAAAAACTATGGTAGTTTGGCTTAGGTAGTGAACTTTAATTAGATCATTCATTCATTCATTATCTATACCACTTTGTCCATTATGTGTCCGGAAAAGCTGGAGCCTAACCCAGCATTTGTAAAATCAATTCTAAAATAATAATAATAAAAAACAATCTATGGAGCTACCAGCTACACTTTTAATCAATCTGGAACTTTATTAGTTCTTTTTGTTTCAGTGCTTTTGTTTTTATTTTAGGGGACATATTATGAGAAAATAAAATTAATAAATAAAATTAATTTTAACTTTTTTTTTTTTTTTTTTTTTTGCCATAGAGCATATAAACTTTGGTATCCGAAGTGGCTACAAACTCCAAAACTCTTTGGGGGGTTAGCAACCCTGAAGCTTTGTTCCCTTTAGCCTTGCAGTAAATTTCTACATCACTTTTAAAGCTTAGTGTAGAAATATTCCACTTCCAAATCTTTATCTTCAACCATCTTTTTCCCCTTCTAGAGTTTAAAATTCAAAATTTCTATTTCTAAAATTACACAAACTTCATACCTGTGCTAAAAAAAAGAAGTCCATATAAGCTCATATAAGTACTATATATGTTTCTATATATGTTTCCTTTGTGCTGACAAAAGAAAAAAGATTATGCCTACGAAATGAATTGGTACAACTGTCCATGGTTGACCTGCAGATGAGAGAAATGTTTCTAAAAGTCTAAGCTGAATTTGGTACGTGTAACCTGCGAGTCTGAATTTTCCAGCATTTTGCTGCACTGTCTCTCTATATCCTTCAAGGCTTTTTTAATAAATGCTATCTGAAGAGGAGAAAGGTAGAGGGGAGTGAAGTCAGGCATAAATTTGTGGTTTAAAAAGTAGCAGATGGACTGCTTGTTTTAGCCGTTTTATCAATGCACATTTCATAAATACATTTCTTTTGAGAAAAATTTAAAAAAGAAAGCATAAATACACCTTTATTTCCCATATGCACATTAGATAAATTAGAACAAACTGGACAAATAAAAGTAATTTAAAAACCATTAAGTAAATTATTAAATTCTACATATTACATACTTTCACTTATTTTAATCATAACGTATGGGGAAATAGCACAACTTGGTAACAAGGTACATTATGATTCATCAAAGTATCAAATACGCTGGAAAAAAACTTAAACAGATCATTTAAATTTAAACAGATAATTTAAATTCTCAGTATATTTAACACTTGCATAATTAAAAGAAAAAATAATAATGTAGTTTTTTTTTTGTTTCATAGTATCTTAACTGCAATAGGAACATGTTTGCTTATTAAAACATTTTGAGTAAATATTCTACCACTGCAGACACCAGTATGCAGATAGAAAAAAAGGAGATGTAAGAAGTATACATGATATATATCCACCATATGATATAGATATGTTTCCACGGTTACGAGCAAAAGACTTTTTGCATATGTAGACAAAGAGCATCGTCACTATTCAGTCATGCAGAGGAACAGCACTTTTAAAAGTCTAATTCTGACTTATTAAAAGAGCTCTTCCTTTTATCTCCAGTAGTTTTAGTCCTTAGTTGGCAATGATGTTAGAATATGGAGCACTTATGTGGCATTTCCTAACTGAGGACACACTTTCATTAGAGCCCTTGAGATTTTATTAATATGTTTACAGTAACTGCTGTTATAAGGCTGTCCTGAGTCACTTTTTGCAGGACTAAATGGTGACAGTAGCCGTGTCTATTACCTGTATTTTTCAGTGTCGAGTGCCAGTCCAGTGACCTCCGCCCTGTGTTCAGTCAGCTGTCTGTTGCAGACCATGGCCACCATACTGATAATGTAGATAACAGAGTCCTCAGAGCCCATCCAGACCTGATCCTTGTCAACTCCCAGCATACAGTTCTAAAAACAGAGACACTGAACTAATCAGTCATGTGGCTAAAAGATGGAAAGAACAGAGTATCCACAAATAAAAAGAAACGGCTTTAAGACTAAAGATTAAAGTGTGACTTCTGGATGAAGAGGTTTTATTAAACGTTGACTAATAGAAGTGTTGTAAGGCAAGGTAATTGTTTAGATATAGCTCATCTACAGTGCATGCTCTTATATTTTCAGCTGTATTAGCAGTTGAAAAATAAAGGCGATAATCCAGCTGGATAAATCAGTTCATCTATCCTGATGTTTCGCTGGTTTAACAAAACACCTCATCTTTTTTGAAGCAGCAAAAATAACTTAATTTGTTGTCCGTGTGCTGATCCTCACCTTGCTTGGCTGCCATACTTATTTTCTGACATATTATGAACAAAACAATTATATATATAAACAGGAAATTATTAGCAGGTTGTAAGTGTAATACTTGAGATTAATGGTGTAGTACATAACTTCTTCACTAGGTGGCATGCATGCACTAATACACTCCTTGTCTTGCTATTCATTTCACTTTGACCAATAAAACCATAAAGTCCAGTAAAAGTGGACTAACCCTTCATTGAGCAGCTGCTATACTCAGCAATCTGCTACTGTGGAAATAAAACAGCTTGCTGTTAGCTGTATGTAAATAGTATGGTTGGAAAAACAATACAAACGCAGTCTCTGTCACGTACACGCAGATAGTTTACATGTTATATGACTGTAACCAGCATGTTAGTGATTAAACTCATTCTAATAAGAACCTTTTAACTTTACACTCTTCTTATCCGCCTTAAATGTGAAGCTTCATAAACTTAGAATAGCTCCTGATAGGTCTTAATGTTTTATATTTAGTTATTAAAGTTGGGACAGAGTGGAGTGAAACATGTTCTTGCAAGCCTGGTGGTGATGTTTGAAGTTTGGTGTGAAGCAACAGAAGCAAAAATACCAGAAACAGTTAACAGTTTTATTTGAGTTTGATATCACTGGAATGTGCAACATGTGCATCTGTGGATGTGGGGTTTTGTTTATGGATGGAGGAACTCACATTCAGTGACACCTTTCTGTTACATGGGAGAACTCTTTTATTAATGTCTTCTTTGCTGCTTAACCAAATCAGTCTGAGTCCAAATTAAAAATGATTTGCATATGATTTTCTGGGTGAGCTGCTACAGTGTCTGGTTATGAGTATGTGTTCATCGAATGGCTTCACAAAAAAGATTTTGTGTCAAAATATGACTCATGGTCCTTTCCTCTATGTTAGAACTAGTAATATATTCAAAATTTTGACAGAAAGTAAAAAATATAAAGCTCCTACAGATGAACAATGTGTGATGTATGTAAACCCGTTTCCTACAGTATGTGGTTTTATAGAAAACTGCCCCCACCATGTGGATGGGTAGCCATGACTAAAAGGTGACTTACACCCTTTGAGTAAAACAGACAAGGGTGATAAAACAGGATGAATCGGGTTAGTCACAGGAGACACACACTGCTTCATGCTCATTTTATTCCCCCTTTTTATGCTTACAGGGAAGCAACTACATTTCAATCCCAGTTCAGTGAACTTCTCTTTTTTTTAACGTGTGTTTAACTGACCTCATCCTGGCCTCCTTCATCTCAATACTTAGAAATCTGGAGATGAATAACCAACAATACGTAGCAGGTCTGTATATTTTTGTTTCTAATGCACATCAGTGTATTTTGTGTTTTTGAGATGCTGTAAGAGCTGCTGTGTGCCTGGATGCAAATCATGTGTTTGTCTTACCAGCCTTGCATTCCCAACTTGACAGGTGTGTGTGAGGGACCAGCTGGAGGGATCAAACACCATCACCTTCCCCTCACCCACAGACACCCATAACTGACCTGGAGAACACACAAACACACACCAGTTATTTCACAACGCCTTATCACAAGCTTGTGACTTACACCTTCTAGTTTTTACTCTTTCAGAAATGAAAAATATTTGTGCAAACCAAAACTTTGCTGGTAAATTATCAAAAAAATAAGCTTATGGTCAGGTTCCAGAAATTAACAGGACAAACTAAATCATGATATTAAACAAGCTCAATAAGAATAAAGTGCTTTTAAAATATCTGTAAGTACTTAGAAGTGATAATCCAACAGTTTGAATGAAAACACTTCATGTTTAAAACTATTTTGTCCTCCCAGGCTTCACCTAACGGTCAGATTTCCTCCAACGTATGCATACACAGCTATAAAAAGAAAACACTGCCGTTGGAAAAAAGAGGGAGAGAAAGTAACATCCTGTATTTCATACAAGGAGCAGAGGAGCAAAAAGTGAGAGAAGCAGGGAGTGGTGAGGGGCGAGAACTGGTCCAGTGCCAGAAACTCAATGACCTATATTCAAACCAGAGAGGGAGTCAGAGTCAGAGAGGGGCAGGGGGGGAGGACCTGAATAGTTGACTGTGTTCTTTTCACCAACATAAAACTCAAAGAGAAGGCTGTGATAGAAACACTGTGTGTTGATGACTGAGTATGAGTATGCATGAATGGTGGGGGGTCAGTCTTGCCACCAGCATGCATTTAAGTGGCCCCAGATTGTCGTGAAGGCCACGGCTTTGTTGTTCTTTTTTAGCCTTCCTGCCATGCTATGCACCAATCTGCAACCCAACAAAGGCAAGGAAAAAAAAGGCTAACAAGTCAAGCTTTAAGGTCAAAGTTTTTTTTTTTTACTTTTACAACATAGTTAGAAAACATACAAAGAAATATAAAACAAGAGAATTGACCAATAATCAGTCTTTGTCCAGCTGCTGTATGATATTACTGTTCTGCTGTTTACCATCATTTCTTAACTTCTGGCAAATAATTAGGACTTAAAGCACTCCATGAACAAAACTTTTAAAAAGATTTTACCCTTAATTTTTTTACCAGCCTATATGTCAAAAACTTCAGTCAACAAGTGTGGTCACAATATTAACCAACTTTGACTTGATTTGCTTTGACTTATTCTGTTCCACAGTCTGTCAGTTTAAGGCCGGTCCTACAGGTTTTAGATGTTTACCTTCTTCAGCACACATAATTCAAATTAATGGGACATTACCAAGCTTGTGCAGAACCCGACAAGAAGCTGTTAAAGGGATAAATTTAATTTATATCAGGTTTTGGAGCAGGGAAACAATCTAAAACCTGCTGGACAGCCGCCCTCGTGCACCGAAATGGGACATCCCTGGTTTAAGGAGATGTTGACCCTCACATTACATTTCAAACAAGTAAAAGCTAATATATCATTTCAAAAGCAGCTTTTTTTGTAACATAATACTTTTGTGTATTTAAGTTAAAAATTAAACCTTGAATATTGTTAAAGAGTTATGCTAAAAAAAATACAATTAAATAGTTCAAAACTTATTATTTGTAAAAAAAAAAAAGAACAAGTATTGTAGAAGGAAGGTACAAAACAATCAAACTTCATATGCTTTACCTGTTTCAAGTTGTAGTTTCTTATATACTTGATGTATTGCTCAAGTATGTTCTACATGAGCGTTTTTGCATTTGAAATATAAAAAAGTCAAAATGAGCTGAAATAGCTTAAAAAAACATATATAGTCATAAGTCCATATTTAACCTTTGTCACAGTAACCCTGAGGTTTCCTTCCCCGTTTTTCGAAATTCCCACTTTCCCTCTAGCCGTTTTCTAGTCAAGGGACACAAGAGGAAGAGCAGGAGATTTTCAGAAACTATGCACAACTTTAATTTCTTACAGCTAGAGGGAGAGTTGACAGCAAACCAGAACTGTATGTTTATTGGATGACATGTATATCAGTGACTGAGTGAAACTTTAGACTGAAACTGCTGCGTGAAAGCCAATAAAATTACTGACTCTCACAATGACCTATCAGAGAGCAGAGAAATCTGACACGTTATTACAGTGTTATTAAAAATACTGAAGAAATTGCAGAAACTTACAGGTCAAAATGAGGATAGTGTGTGTGTGTGTGTGTGTGTACCTGGTGTATAAAGCAGTACATCCACAGCCTGTGGTGCAGCAAGTTCCAGTGAAGGGTTAATTTTGTGCTTAAGTGTTTCTGAGGTTGTCTTGGGAATCATCATCGGAACTACAAACACAAAATAGAAACAAATAATGAGTGTGTTAAATATCACGACTTTACGTCATTGTATTCCTTCGTGGCTTAAAAGATGGAAAATCTTCAAGAAGTTTCATATTTGCACGCTGAGTTCCAGTCTTGAGATATCTGCATCTTGACAGTAGTTGGGGTCACTTACATGCCACTGAGTTTGCACCATTTACATCCCAGTGCAATGACCAGTGTGTAGGAACCTGCATGTATTCTGAATGCCCCAGTCAGATCCAGCAATACAAACAGCATACCCATCTCGACTGTGTGGTTGATTCCAACACAACAGGGTTGCTTTGATGCCAAACAAGGTAGCAGTACATGGAAAAATAAAGCCATCGACTCTTCTGAATTTGTTTCATTCCAGGCTGTACATGAACCTGCTGGTAATAATTATACTTTTCCCTTGTTGGCTCATTTATCTTGGGAACAATTAATGATACAACAAATCTCAGCTGCCCTGACAGATAAGAATTCTTTAAAGTGTCGTCTCCTCATGCAAGACAACATTTTCTCCTATCTAAGAAATCAACACCACCCTCAGCGCTCAACATCACTTCTAACCAGCTCAGGCTCCAGCAAAGAAAAAAGAAGCAGACCAGCTGACCTACCAACCTGCTGAATCTGTGAGATCTTTTGGTCACATGATTCAAGGTATAATTTTTTGTAAAAACTACCTGAAAAGAAGATTCAAGTGTTAGAGGCCTGAAGCTACTTCCTCTGTTTAATGTTGTTTTTTTCGAGATAGATGACTTCTCTCAAACTATCTGCCTTCCCTGCTCAAGTCTATTATCTTTCCTTACAAGTGGTCTGTGTCCTTGAGAAGTGTTAGAAGTAAATAACCTTTAACACAAGATGCGTCCGCAAATATACAGTGGGAAAAATATCAAAGATCAATAAACATCTCAGAGCAGTCTCCAAGTTGTTGCTAGAAAGAGTGTCAAATAGGAGTCAGAAAATTCAATTGAATCATCAGTAATTACCCTACCTTCCACCCTGATACGATCAAAGTGAGCCAGCTTTGAAGCTGCATAGATGGCTTTACTGCTCTGAAGGCTTCCCACCACAGCGTCCATCAACAGGGCGTTGGTCAGAGCCTGCTCCATGTACTGGGGATCCTAAAGAGACAGATTTGTTAGTAAAGACGGGCAGGTTCATTAGGCAGAGCAAAAACATGTTTATGTTAGTCATCTTCACAATTTTGCACACACCATGACATGTTCAAATGAATGATATATTTAACCACAGACTAATTATGTGTTTGAGCTCGTGATGATAGTAAAAAACATAAAAATAAAAATAAAAAAATAGGTGAAGGGGTATCTTAAAGTCTTTCACTTAAATTTAAGGGCTAAAATTTTTATACTAAACTTTTGGTAAATGACTCAATAACACTTATTATTATTATTATGCTATAACAGTGACAACAGTGCAGCTTATAAAGACAAACTAGACACGTGTGATAGTAAAATTCTTGCTGAATATGCAGAGATCAAATGAGAGGAACTGAGAGACTAAAGGAAATTTAAAGGAAAAAAATAGAGTGAAACAGTGAGAGGAAAAGAAAAGAGAAGTGAGAGACAGACATGCTACAGTTACATGTAGGTCTGGTTTCACAAAGGAAACCCTCTGTCTCTGCTAGTGTATTAGTATTCATGGCCCCCACATGGAATTTCAGCCACACCTTAAAAGGTCACAAAGGCTCATGAAATCTGGTGCACACAAACATAACCTCAGGGTAACTAATGCTGACAAGAAAAGCGGGGGTTTGAGTAACAGAGGTGTATGGTAACCTGCTAAATGAGCTTTTGAATGAATTCCCTTTTTTTTTTTCATATCATGATACGTACTAACACATCATCCTTGGAGTTTTACCTTGTGTTGGTCAGCTATTAGTCGCCCAGCCCACATCTCTTTGACCATCAGGTTCCAAAGCTCAGTTTCTGTTTTCAAATTGCCCTCGAATGCCTCCTTCCTTCCATGAACACGCAGCTTCAGACTGGGGATTCTCAGGAGTAGGAAGGGAGCCGAGGACACCTTCACCTCCTACAAAGATTAACCAGAGTGTGGTATGTACTGCAGATTGCTACTAAAAGGGTTACTGTGAGATTTAATTATACTTCTGATTATTTTGATGCAACTACAAATCTTTAAAAAAAAAGAAAAAAAAATCATCATTTGATCCTTTCATCTTACCTCTAAATCTCGGTACTGCGCCACCTCCACATATCCGGGTCGCCCATCAGTCAGCAGGAAGAGCCTCCGTTGGGTCATGGCGATCTTCCCCACACCGCGGCTCGTCTTAACGGAGGATGACAGCTTGAAGACGCGTTCACTGGCCTCGATGTGTTCTAACACAGACGCTGGCAGACACACCTGGAAATTGTAATCATTCACAAATTTTAATCATTCCCCTTCCAAAAAGTCAGAACAGCGAGTTGGAAGCTTGAGTCAGTTTTTTCTGAATTACTTACAAATAGATCTTTATTAGATTTGATGTTAAAATAAAACTTTAAGAAGACATTACATCAGTATATACTTAGAAAATATGTAATTAGGTATTCTGTTCCACCTGCAGGTGTTGTGACCATCATTGTGCTTGCAATACACACCTCTTGAGCCTCAGCCTCAGTTTCCTTCCAGATGGTGTAAAACACCCTGAATAAGTCAGGACCAACCTGCTTCTGATGACCTGAAAAACACACATCCAAAGTAACTACATAATATTGCAGCTAAGCTACATGACTTGTGACATTAACTTCAAAACGTGTATTTCAATATTGCTTTGGCTTGAAATGGCTGACTAAACAACACTGCTTCACACACCCTCACATAAAGATATCTGGCTGTTGACTGAGCCAACGCCATATTTCCAAGCAGTGTGATATGCCTGCAGAGTGAGCAGTTGGAGGCTGTCTTCATTACTATGCAACAATTATACAATGCCAGTGTGCACCCCCCATTAACCCACATCTCATAGAGATACAACCTTTACAACCGGCCAGAGTTTTACAGTCACCACATTGACAAGGTAACTTTTCACACTTAGGAAACCTGAAAGCTTTTAATGTCTGTGCCAGAAATGTGATGTCAATCCACAGGAGTTTTAAACATATTTATGGTGGAGGGGTAGAAGCAAAGTATACAGCACTATCAGTCATCTTGGTACAGAAAAACTCAAAGAACTATGTATGACAGTGTTGGGGAAAAAAACAGTCATGAGGGTGGAAATACCTGCATAGGTTTGGTTACATGCCTGGGAAACTTCATCACTAATGCACTTACTCAGAGGTGGTGGGGAAATACATATTTAAGATGTCTTCATGTGTTCAAACTTTTTGAAAAGAATGTGAAATATCTTATGTCAAATATCTTCTGTCTAAACACTGTTAGTTTACCTTCAGTTAGATAAAAGGGATATCTGCCATGTCTCTTGGAAATATTTATCAAGATTACACATTTAAATTGAATGTACTTTAACTAGAACAGATCAAATATACTGCTCTATGGAAGAAATTACTTAATAGTATATAAATATTGTAAGGCGAGGGAGTGAAATTCACTTCAACCTATATGGTACAAAAAATTCACAACAAGTCACCTTAAGGCACTACAAAAATACAGTCCAGTTCGTAGTAATAATTAAATCAGATTAATTATAATTATTCATTTGTATTGAGTTCATGTAATTTCAGTTAATTAAAAATGATCTAAAACGCTGAAACCACACACTTCATATGGCCCATATGCTTGTATGTTCACTGCTTTATCATAACTATTCATTTAGTCAAAAATTGAATACATACAAGTAGATTCCAGCTTCTGACTCAAAACGGAGCGGAAAGCTATCAATCCTTGCATATTTGTCAAGCACTGGCTGAAACTGGAGAGAAAAGCTTTGCTTGTTATGACAGCCAACGGGAAGGAAAAACCTTTTCCCTACAACTGAATGTGGAAGGAAAGATAAGCTCTAACTCTAATCTTTCTGCATGTTTCAATGTTTCTTTCTTAAATTCCTACCAAAACTAACTTACAGATTTCTTATAAAAAAAAAAAATATATATATATATATATATATATATATATATATATATATATATATATATATATATATATATATATACCCGCTCCTTGCTTTCTTGCAAACATGATCAGTATAAGTTAACATGATGATTGTCAGTCACTGCAGCTCCATGAGGACTCATCATTTGCATGCAGAGTCTAAATAATGCGAACCAAAAATGCCAGCGATGAACAAAAGTCATGTGAAACTCTGGTTATGTTGTAAAAGGTGTATGACAAAGTCTTTGGAGGCAGTGAGTTAGTGATTAACCTGATGAATAAATAACTGCCTGGAAGAAGTAAGGAGGTGTGTGTGGTGGAAAAAGTCATGTACATGAGTGTTTGTGTATGCTGAGCCAGTTAGTTTTAATTAGTTTACTTAAATTCATTAGAACAGACTTGCACAAAACATCCACACATGCTTGTATACTACTGTAACATAAACTACTTACCCACAGTTAGAGCATCAAAGAGTTTATGAATGGTTCCTTGGTCTTTTACAATGCCAGACTCCTGAACACATTTCACAAACTCTTCCAGCTGCATGTATTTTTTTGGCAGCTGGAAGCGCTTCACGGCGCCTTCCTCTTGCCTGTTGCCCTGACATGCACGTTCCCGCTCCTGGTCTCTTTTAACCCGGCTGATAAGGCGTTTGAGCTCTGGTCGTCTGTCCGCCTGCAGGGTGGATATCAGCTTTTATTATCACAGTGCAGCTGATGGTTATGGCTCAAGTGGTCATTCAGCTACATTTTCAACTTTATATTCCGATGCAGCCCACAGATTGTTTCCTGAAGCTCCGACAGCCATTATTAAAACTGCTGTCAGATGTTTTAAGTCTCAGTATTGGAATGAGGTCAGTTATGTTTTCAGACATAAAGAAAAAACAATGTAGCTACTTAGAAGCTACATATAAGTAAAAATGGACATTCATGATGTCTTGAGCTGACCTGTAAACGTTCAGCTTCTGGCAAAGAGTCCACCAAAGTCTTAACCATCTGAGAAGGGAAGATTTCTGCATCTGTCTTGTAAAGACTCTGGAAATCCTCTAAAGCATTAAGATGCTTGTTGGACACAGTGTTTACCAAACCACGGAGGTAATGGTACCTGGAAAGAGAAATGAATGGATGGATTACATCTACAAAACATCACCAAGTTGACTTCATCATCTGTAGGTCTGTATATTCTGCAAAAGCAACTGTAAAAAAAAATCTTTCTGCATCATTTAAAAAAAAGATACTATCAAACATAAAAAAAAACTTTCATGACTCATGAGCAAAAAACTGCTTTTCTCGTCTAAGATTTCCCTCAGAAATAATGACACAGCAGAAATCAAAAGATAAAGCAGGAAAAAGCTAAATGAAAATTCTAAAGGGGATGTTTTAGTCACATTATTTGAATACTAACTTGCTAATTTAAACAGCTCAGCTCTATTATTCTGCCACAGATACATAGTGCTACTAATAATAATAGAAAATAAATATATATAGCCTATATTTGTGTACAATAAGATCATTCTTTGCAGAGTACCTGGCCAACAAGGCTGATTCATCAAGTGGTGTAGCATTAATAGCCTTCCCCAGTGAAGCAACCATGTCAGAATAATAGTTCTGGACATAATGATAGGCCAGCGGTGGTGGGAACTCAGGGAGACGGAAAACTTTCACAGGTAACGTTGGAGACTTTAACCCTGGAAGAAAACAAATGCATTTAGAAATTAAGTCATGCTTAATCAAGTAACTTCCACTTTCCTCTCAGTGATACTGACCAATATCAGGAGTCATCCTCCTAAGCGAGTGTGGCCCGTTGAAGTTGATGAATGTAAAGGCTGTAGTATCACTGGAAGGCTGCTCTAGATTAGGCAGACTGGCTCCCAATCTTTTGCTCAGTATGTGGGCAGGACTGGTGTTGTTTCTGTAGCCACTCTTGGACAACTCAGACATTGGAGGACGACAGGGAGACTCTGTCATAACACGATGCCTGCAATAAGAACGAGGAGGGTTATAGCATTGTGTTTGGGGCTTACAGTGAGGAAGAGTGTACTTTAATTAGGGCAAGTAGATTGTAGTGCTCACTGTTAATATCAAAAAATGCAACAATACAATGCAATTTATTCAGAGGATTTCTTGTATTGTATTTGTACGAAAAATGTATGAATACCCTGGAATTATCAGGATTTCTACATCGATTACTGGTTCAACATCACACAAGCATGTGCATTTTAATGCTCTAGTTTGGAATATAGAGGTGCCCTTCTCTCTATATTAAAAGGCAAATAAAATCCGATAACTTGACATGTTGCTCGTCTCGGCAGGTTGATTGGTGTGAAGAGTACCTTCTTAACACAAACTTTACAATGACTCTAACTAACAAAGAAGAGCATAATCCTGGAAAAGACTACAACGATCAGGGAATCCTCCAAAAATCACACAAAGACTAGGCTTAAAAAAGGAAGGAAAAAAAGCCAAGATAAATGGCAAAGAACCTTATTAAATCTCCCAAAAAATCTTTAATCATCCGTCTATAATAAGCAAAAACTGAATAATAATGGCAATGATAAGTCCTAAAGGAAATAAACGGCCCTTTTAAAACATTTTGGCGTCTTTCACAATTCTTGTGTGACAATACAGTGTGGGTTGACATAAGTTAAACCTTTTGGTAAAAACTATTTGTATGGAGATAGTTTTAACAAAGAAAAAAATCGGTATTTTAGAATGATCAAGTCAGAATCCCTGACACTAGTCCTACTGAAATACTCTTACAATAACTTGAAGAGCTGTTTAATCAGGCCGTTCCAGCAAGACTGATAACATGTAGCTGTTTATAGACAGGAATTGTCCAACGATTCCTGTTTTAATATTAGCAGCTACAGGAAATGTCTGAAGGAGGATTTCTGAGGCTAACAAAAAGGCTTTACATATCAACAAGAATGACAATTGGCTTTAATTCTGAAAAGGCTCCACTTAAAGCTAAAGCTGTTAGAATTCATCTTGAACTTCCTTCATTTGTTGCCTGGTTACCTCTGCCGTGACATCATACCTGTGTGAAGGGTTATGCAGGTTTAGCTCCATGCGGCTGAAGGAGTCCCGTTTCCTGTTCAGCCTGTCTCGCAGGAATGAGTGAAAGATATGAGTTTCTAATACCTGGGGCAACAACAGAGAACCAGTCAGGAGTTTCTGTGTATACTAGCGAGTTGTGTCTTTATTTGAAAATGTCTGACTTTACCTTCTTGTAAAACAACTGATCTGTCGGCTCCCTCGTTCTCAGGAATTCTTCACTGTTAAAAACTCTGTGCTCGTGGTTGAGAAAGTCCTGGACCCCTCTGGCAAAGCAGAGAATCAGACAGGTAGAGGGAGCAAACATAGTTTAGTCTGGCTTTAGCTGAAAAGATGTTTGCGTTACTGAAATATCCACAGTTTTTTGTCAGGGTCTGAGGATACTTACTTGAAGATGTTGACCACTAGTTCCAGGGCAATGTTTTGTATCTGTGAGTTAAGCCTTCTCTGCCAGTCTCTGCGCTGGGATCGAAGGGCATTGACATCAGTACCCGCTCCCAGGTGACACAACTCCAAGTCGTAGTGAAGCTGGAGGCACTCTGCCCTGGAAACGCATACTAAGTATGTGAGAATCATATAGTGTGGCATCCTATTTATGAGCTTTAATTCAATCCAAACTGATTTAAATTGATTTCAGCATTTAAGGGGTAGACTTCGCTTTAATTAAAAGTCCATTTCAGTTTTAATTCCACCTGAAAGGGCCAAAAGTATTTCTAGTGCAACCTTATTTCAGAAAGGCTGTGAGACAGTGGAACTACCTTTTACTTAAGGCAAACTGTCAGTCAATAATGTGAAATAAATAAAAAGAGCTTCCAAAGGAGGCCCAGTCTTTCAGAAGTTAATATGGGGAGTAGTTGACCAATATGCGACAACTGTCTGGACAAATTAACATGTTAGTGTCTGCAGAAATCTCCAAATGCAAGTAAAAAACATCGGCAAAACAAATAAAAACAATATCCAGAGGAAAAAAAAACATTCTCTGGATCTGAGTTTGTGTAAAGGAATGAGGTGATGTAGAAAACTGTGCTGTGGTCTGACAAATAAAAGTCTGATATTCTTTTTGGAAATTATGAAAGCTGCATCCTCAAGGCTAAGGAAATAAGAGAGACTATCTGGATCAGGTCTTTTCCATTAGAAGCCCCACCTTATAGAACTATTTACCTCTATCATTTACTCTAGCTACCTTCAAACACCTCTAATAAACTTTCTACTTATTTTAATATAATTTGTTATATGGCTGTAACACAACAGCATGGTTCCCTGTGGACCACATGATAATTTGGTCTTCCTGTAATCCAGACCTGTCGACCAAAGAAAACATTTGGTGCTGTATGAAACAAAATACAGCAAAAGAAGCTCTAACAAGGAGTCAAATATTCCACTTTAAGAACTTTGGCTCAGTTTCTTATAATTTATAGTGTTGTTTAAAGATGACACAATGCAGTGTTACCATCATTTCAAAATCTATAGCTATTAAAGAAACCACCACTACCAAACAAGACAACTTCTCAGTTACAAAACAGTTTACATGATTTTAAAATCTTTAAGTTCTTTATTCAATTAGAATTCTACCATGAAGTGGCCAAGAGTGTACATTTTCTTTTCGTTCTTGCTAATAACAACTCAAATACAAAACAATTCTACCTTTAAGAATGTCTTGTTTGCATTACCTTGACATAAAGCTCTCTGCAGCAGCCAGCGGGATGGCAGGTAGGTCGATGGCTTCAGACCACAACGGCTGAATGGTGCCATCATCAAGATTAACAAGGATTAGGTCCTCTGTCTCCTATAGACAAAGATAAAGACATCCAGCAAACACGTCCAGTATTGTTAGTACAATGGGTACAATTCATTACAACAAAGTCTTAACAGAAAAGGGCTCAGTCAGAACAGATGGCTACTGTAAAAAGTCTGTGAGACTCTGAATAATGATGAACACAGGGAAGAATAAACAGTTTTTATTGAATATGTATGTGAGTTCAACCTAGACAATAACAAAAAGACTATTTAAAGCTTGTGGTATGTCTCATGTGGACTATATGGCTAAGAACTATGTGTTCTCTGAGAAATAGCCACTTGCCTATCATGTCATTTTTTTTAACTTTTCCCACAGACACCTAAAAACACTCACTGTGGTCTAATAAACAACAGAAATCCTTATATAACCTAAATAAAATATTCCAAAATATTTAGCACTACTCTCTTTATCTTCAGAAAGATTTTCAATCCTTTATTATGATGAAAAAACATGTCTGAACAGATGTAATTATACTATTGTACTCACTGCAGCAACCTCTTCAAAATGACTTATATGACAGCCCATCAGGAAAGCAGTAGGCGCCATCAGGAAGTCTAACATTCCTCTTGCCAGGACAGGAACATAAGGCTGCTGCCAAGACAACGGCTAAGGGAAATATTGGAGCAACACAAGACAAATTAAAAATGTTATAGAACATTTCTTCATAGTAACAGGAGTGCTATTTTAACTAGTTCACCAAACTAACCTGCAGGTACAGTAGCAGACTCTCTGCAACCAGAGTGAGTCTGGCCCAGTCAGAGGAAAAGAAGACCATCCTCTGTTCTTGAAGGAGGCAGGAGAGCACCTGGAGCAGAGAGGATAAACTTGAATATTCACCACTTCATGTATTTCTCCCCTTTTTGTTTTAAGATAACAGCAGTCTGTGTGTTCCTACTTACCTGGAGCAGTGTTGTATGAGTGAAACAGAGGAGTGGTAGATGAAGGTCAAGGTCAATAACAGGGCTGTCCTGATCTTCTCTGGATGGGAGAACCACTTGAAGAGGACGAAGACTGAAAGACTGACACATATAAATGCATTTTACCATTATGATGTATAAAAAAAAATAAATAATAAAAAAAAAAACACAAGTGGAGTGGAAAATTTGTGAGGTCTTACCACATGTAGCTGTCCAGGAGGGGGTAAGGGCACCAGGGAAAGCTTGGCTGAAAACTCCTTGACTGTGTCCTCAAAGTCAGATTGTCGTGCAGTCCGCAACTGGACTAGCAAACTGGGAATGTCAAAGAAATTTTAATTCATCATCCAACACATAATGGTAATTCATGAGTTAAGCATTTAAAATAAATTATTACCATGACAAGCAGTCTTTCAAGGCATTGTAGTAAGGGAACTTGGAGATGATGCACACAGCAAAGGGTACAAAGAGGCGAGACTTGGAGTTCCATCTATGGCCATTTTGAACAACACCCTCTTGGCAAGACTGACAAGAGTAGAACGCTGATAAGAAACTATCAAGTGAATTCGTTACTTTCAACATGTTTGAATGTTTTAACTGTATGTGTGTACCTGTACAGCTCTGTAGTACTGCACAACAGCTCCATGGGTTCGGTTGCCAAACAAGTCGGTAAAAACCAGGAAGTGATAACTGTCCTCTTTCTGCTCAGTGGCTAACTGAAGACCACCTAGCCAAAAAGAAAAACAACAAGAATATTATTCCATATAACTCACCAGAACCAGCAGGCTCAAGATATTCAAGTTGTTATGACATCAAAAGACAGCCAGGCAGCAATGTGATGGAATGTAATGCATGCACTAAAAAGGTGAACAAAGGTTTGTCCAGATACAGCTGCTGCTTAAAACCATTTGAACCTTAACAGACAGTGCAAAACAAATTACGTGAATACAGTCCTGTGATTGACTTCATTTTGCAGTACTATTAAGGTTGACACAGAGGAACTACTGTACCAGGAAAACAGAGCTGTGGCAAAGCAATGAGATCCAGATCCTTTGGAACACTGATGTCCTCTGTTGCTGATGACACCTCAGCTCGATTAGTTGATTCTCCATTAATCTCTGTCTCTTTAGGTCGTCTTTTCTGAAAAAAAAGTTTTTTTATATTGTTTCATGTCTCAATGAGATACACTAAAATCTTTTTAAATATCAAATGCATTATAAGGTAGGTATCAGACAATAAATTCACCAAAGAAAAAGATAAATCGTCCACAAAACAGAACTTTCCAACACTATATGACTAATTATTTCAAGTTATAATGAATAAATAAATAAGGTATACTTTTTTGATAAAGCTCCTCCTCTTCTGGACGCGGCTGAAAGCTGGACCAATCACATGGCTTGAGTTAGTCTCCTTGGAAACAAAGGGCGGGGCATGAACCTGCAGTACCTCAGCTTCCAGTAGAGGGGGCTCATATGACTTCCCCTGAAAATGCTAAAAGAAATTGCAAATATGACAGAATATATTTATATCATGTAATAAAAACAGTACACAATGACAAAATCTTGTCTGATGTATTTATATTTACACCTGTATCACAGGGATGCATTAGTAGAAAAAAAAAAATCTTTTTTTGAGTATCTGGCCTTCCATTGTATAAAGTCGTGTATATTACAATTTTTGAAAAAGTAGAAAATAACATCTGATCATACAATTAACATTTCTGAACAATCAAATAGCTAAGCTTGGTGTTTGTAGGGCATATACAGGTTAATTTTTAAAGGAATAATACTGTGTTTGAACTCAATCATATGTCTACTGTATATTTTAAACTAGGGATGCACCTATACCAACACCAGTACTAGTATATGTATGATATGTACATGTACTCATACCTGGTTTTTATTAATGCGTTTAATTTTTTTAAAACATATAAAAAAAATATTACTCAAGCAATATTAAAAATCTGAATCTTGACAATCTAAGTGAAAGAAGCTGATTTTAGGCATACAGAAGCCTTGTTACAGCTGTGAACAGAATCCACCAAAAAACACTATATGCTTCTTATTAATGAAGATTCCTACCATTTTCTAGGCTTACATTTAGAGGATGGCTGCAGAATGACCCATTTGATCCATCACACAATTAACCACTCAGTTAACCACGCAGTCACTCGGTTTATAAAAACGTGGCACTGGTGCATCCCCATTTAAACAACAGTATTTCCAAAAAATATGAGTAAAAAAGAAAACAGCCAATGTATGAATGACTGATAAAATATCAGCTCTAACTTATACAACATTAATCCCTAAGCTGAGTCTATATTTGAACAAATTTATCATCTGTTGGTTTGCATTTTTTAAATAAATGTAATGACATGGACATCATGCACATGGTTTTGCTGCTCGGGTGTGTAGATGTACTTGTATGTCTCGAAGCTTATCACTGGGGGCTCCGACCACGACACATGCCTCCAGCAGTCCAGACGGGAGCTCTGCCATCACATAAAACGCATACACACTGGCAGAAAAACACACACAAAACACATTTAAACTTGTTTTGATGAGATGACATCCCCACAGTTTAAATAAGACAACCTTCTGCAATATTTCTGTATTATGTGAATTGTCAATGTTGCCCAAGCAATGCCATAAATCTAAGAATTATCTGAAAACAGGGGCATATCAAATATAAAATTACCCAACATGGGATAGCCAAAAGCTCTTTTTATCATTCACTATATAACTACTAGTGCCAACTAGCCAACAGTAAAATCTAACATTGCTTAATCCATCACAGTGAAGCTGCAGAGATGGTTCAACTATTTCATTCATTGACTATGACTAATAGATTCCCGGAAAATGTATTGGGTTTTACGTGTTTGACGCAACATTAAAGTTAGTAATCAGTTTGGTAAAACAGAGCATTAGATTACTAAAAGCAAGCTGAATCATTGTTTTTATACATGCATTGAGCCTCTTCGCAACATTGTCCCGACACAAGCAGTCCCCCACACACGCTGCATCACATTTATCCAAATCACCCTCACACACAGCAGATGTTTAGGGTTTGATCACTGGTGCAGTAAACCACTTTTCTCACCAACAAATTCAAAACCAAAACCAAAACTGAGTTACAGTAACTGAGCTTTTTTTAAGCTTTCTGCTCTGACATGACCAGCTCTGGTTTGTTTTATTTCTATGCTAATTAATCCCACTCAAACTGTTCAAACAATGTTTAGCCTCAATTTAATGCTGATAATGTTCAAAGTTTTCATAATAAAAACTATAATTCAAACTATCAGTTTCTGCTCATTTGTTTTCCAACCTAATTTTTTTATATACTCTCAATCTGAGAGATGTTATGACTGGCATTTTTTTGTTTGTTTTTTTTTTACCAGCTTGTGAGTCTGCCATCTGTCAAAGGGCCCTATGGTTTGTGCAGTAGAGCCCACATTTAGGTATAATCAAAGGGAAGCGTGACTTTCAGATCAAGCTATCTACATACCAAATAATATGTCCTGCTTGTCTTTTTTTCTACAAGTCAGACAAACCAAGAGTAAACATCTGACTTGCATTAGCTGAAACTATAGACAAACTCCAAGGAGCTGTAGAGTGAAACTATCCTTTAATGTAATTTAGCTTTCTTTCTGTCATTTCTCCGTCTTTTAACTTAGACATTCTAATTTCATCCTTTCCTTGTGTCTTTGCTTCACCATTTTCTTGTCTTCTTTCATCTTTAAAACATTTGCTTGCTTTTTCTCTGTCAGTCTTCAGGCCATTCCGGCCTCTGACTAACTGCCCTGCTGTGTCACGGAAAAAAACACACACTCGCTTCAGTCATTTATATTCCTCAAACCCCCTAATTTAGTTAACCTTGTGTTGCAAGTATGGTGCTAATTACATGCAGAAATGTGTTACATATGTCAAGATGGTTTCTTGCTCTTAAACACATCAAGTATTTAATGAAATGCAATTGTTATGAATGTGTGTAAACTGAAGAAATCCTTAAACTTCTGTGCAACCCTGTGTTTGATTTTGCAAAGATTTCACAAAAGAACAAAAAGTGAAGAAACTATTTCTAATAATCATAGTTGGGAGTTGACAAGGGTGTGCAGCTTTGAAGAGGTGACATGCTCAAGAGACTCTCCAAGATCTTTAACAAACAAGTTTGGCCTCATATCTGTCGATACGGAAGCTGCTCGGAAGTAGTTAAAAGCAACTTTAACAACATACTGTAAGCGTATTTTATAAAAGCTGGAAAGAAAACATAAGAAAAATATGCTGCTTTCAATATGGAAGTGGTTAACAGGCACATTTACAAAGCAATGAAAGTATTTTAAGGAATGTGTGTGTGTGTGTGTGTGTGTGTGTTTTCTGTTCCCCAGACTTGCAGCACTCTATTGTCAGAGATTACCTTCCAATTTGGATACTGGCACAGTTCCCTGGACCATAAGTGGATTAGTGGCTATTTTTAACCATTATCTTTCTTGGTGCAGTTCAAATCATATATGTGCTTCTACGTTTGCTTTAAATTATTTCCTTTTGACGCACTTCTAAACACTTTAATACTAAACTTCACAGGTTTTATGTCTTCACAGTGCCTCAACCTGACGGGAAAGTCTTTTAAAGTTTACGGAGCTGTTCTGACACACAGGATGAATGCAAAATTTAAAAATGGGGGACATGCCCATTTAATGGACACCAGACATAGTTTATAGGTGTAGGACATGTAGAAATATGTCACAACTTTTTACCCAGTTTACAACAACTGCATTTTTTTAACAACCTGTGGTCTCCATTGTTTTCTTTATCACTTCGTTATTTGGTTTACTGAAAATGTGAAACATGCAGCTTCGTGTGGCGGGACATCTTGGGTTCATTGTGATATCAGTATATATATATAATATATATATATAATCCAGTTTTCTACAATAGTGTCCCTTCAAGACTGCCTTATATATATATATACACACACACACACACACACACACACACACACACACATACATATATATATATATATATATATATATATATATATATATATAATAGAAAAAGTTATAAATAAAACAAGCTGGTACCGTAGTTATGTGAACTGGGATAACGTTAAAAAGTTTACTTTGTACCAGCGACTAACAACAACGGTAGGACCTGAGGTAACATTAACCGACGTAACGTTCAAACTTACCGATCATTTCCACTCTACACGGTCAAGGCGGTTGGTGAGCCTGCTAACACGGTTCCAGTCCACTGTCATAAAGCGACTTCAGTCTTTAAAAAAACACACCGCTGTGATTTCATAGCTGGCACATACTTCACTGCATGCTGTGATTCATAACCAGCACACACAGGTTTGCCGCTGGTTTGTCAAACTCGCCAGCGACACGTTCACGTGGACTTCCGGTGATAAGATTTTCAAAATAACAGTACTTTCTGTCGCAGTTATGGGAGCTGTGATTACATGATGAAATAGTGCCACCTACTGTATGTTTAGTGTACTGCACCTGTTTGAGCTCGCTCAAGATTTACAATACAAATCCACACATTTTATTGGGGCAGAGTTTGGAAGTTTGAGGTAATGCAAACAGAATGTTATGTACGAAAAACCTGTCCTAACAAGAATATCGTGTTACCTTTTTAAGAAGTTAACAATTTTCCCAATCTTTAATAGTGTCCTTACTTTGCTTTCAGTTAGATTCTTTGCAGTCTTCGTGTGTTGATATAAGGAACACGTTGCAAATGTGATCCAAATGCCAGGCAAAATTAACACATCATCATTCTTATGTCAATTCATGCCATGAAGAATTTACACAATTTGCATTCGGCTTGCTGAGCCACCCAGAAGAACCACCCCATCCAGTGCGGATTGAAGAAACATGCAAAGAACATTATGGACATTATGGACCAGAACGCACGTGCTTGCACAGTGCGCGCAGGCCCATGCTAATCACGCGCATGTGTTGTACAAAGCATGTACAGGGTCCAAGGCTAATTTTCTTGGTTCACCTTGCAGAGGAATTACAGAAGAGGTTTTTGCAAGAGGAAGAAAAAAGTTACAGCTTCAACAAACCCCAGGACATTCCCTCAGAAAAAGCAATGTCAGGAGCTGATAGAGTACAACAGAGCCACAGTTCTCAAAAGTGTTCACAATGTGATAAATACACATGCTGCAAATGTAGTAAAGATAAGCCATGGGTTTGTGTAGACTGCTGAACTGGACAATTTTGACTGAGGCGTTGAACGTGGCAATGCTGTAGGGAATGGCTTTATAAATTCAGCCTGCTCACCTACTGATCCTTCCTGCCGCACTCAACCACTTCATCTAGGAACAAAAAATATATATATATCAGATGTAGACAGAAAAAAGATTCTATCACCTACACGGATCTGAACTGGAGGGAAAGATAGGTGCATCTTGCATTTGCAATCTGGGTGGGGGAGCAACACGCAGACTACTTCATTTGAAAAAACTATGGTAGAGGGAGGGGGGACTGCAAGAGAAACTAAAAATCCTGGTAATTCTAGTGTGAACTAGGACTGTGTGGTGGTTTGTACACTGCATTAGGGGCTACAGCTTCAGGATCATAGCGGCTTTCCTCACCAGATCATATCGTCTCTACCGTTACTATGGTAAATTAAGCGTTCAAACTGAGTCACAAAACAGGAAAAAATTGACACAAAAAGATGATGATAATTATTATTATTATTATTGTGATTAATGTTACAAAGCTATTTTTAAAATATGGTGTACTTTTACACTGTGGGTGGCCAGCCGTGATCGTATAGTGGTTAGTACTCTGCGTTGTGGCCGCAGCAACCCCGGTTCGAATCCGGGTCACGGCAGCTTGTTGCTTTCCTTCTAAAAACCATTACGATGTCCTATATGTATTAAAATACGCTTCTTTTATTAGATAGAGAGAGTGAGTTGAATTAGGAAACATTATAATATCAGTATAAATTCCGTGCAAAGACTATTGCCCAACGTGAGAGATGAGCATGGTCACTCAACCACCCCAATTTCAGCTTGTGATGTCACAAAAGAGCGACAGCCTCACAATAAATAAATAAATAAATAAATAAATAAATAAAGGTAAGGATTTTTTCAAGAGCAAGAAGTTAATGAATATTATTCGTATTTGTCAGACAAAAATAAAATAATACATAAACTTTCAGTGCAAAGTCATTTGAATGAAAAGTGTTATGGAATAGTTATGATTTGTTACAATCAAAACTTTTAGGATCACTCCAAAAACTACACAGGCTACACAAATTGCTCAGTGAAAAATAGTTAACAGAGTATAATGTTGAACTAGTCCTGTATAACGACCCTCTCACTGTTATTCACTGAATTCTTCAGCAACAGAGAAATTGCCTACTTCATCAGGAGTTGTATTTATTGTATGAACTGTCCATTTAGGAATTAAATCCCTAAATTATGACATGACATATTAAATTATTATTACTTATTCATAATGTTGGTTTGATGTGACAAAACTAAGCCAACACAGTTCAACCACCGACCCTAAAAATATAAAAATGTTCATGAAAATCCTTTGCTTGCCCAATGCAAATAATTATGCAATTACAATTTATGTCCACTAGATGTGGCCGTTGATCCTGTTAGAGAATATATGTACACTTTATTTTACTGGAGAAAGGTACCTGGCATTGGTATAAATTAGAGCAGCTACTGGGTCAAACAGTAAAGAGTAAGAGTTAATTTAACATTTAACATTTGACATAAAGATCTTTACTATGCAGAGGAAGTAGTTTTATATATGAAGATGTATTGTGGGGCTTCCAAAGCTCCAGATTATTGATTGTGACCAAAAAAATCATTTTATCCTGGATTTATATATTATATATATATGTGTGTGTGTGTGTGTGTGTGTGTGTGTGTGTGTGTGTGTGTGTGTGTGTGTGTGTGTGTGTGTGTGTGTGTGTGTGTGTGTGTGTGTATGAGACAGTCTTGAAGGGACACTATTGTAGAAACAGTTCTTTACTAGTTATTTGGACTTTGGACTTTGGCTTTGGACTCACTTTTTGTTTTGTTTGTCTTATATCCTTAGATAAAATTTTGTTTGTTTGAATTGATACATGGTTTTGATGTTTCTAAGAAGCTCTGCTTGGTTTACAAGTATCTTTTGAAAGATTGTATTGGATCACTTTAAGCCCCCTTTGCATATGGTTATTTTAGTTGTTTAAACCTGTGATAGACTGGCGACCTGTCCAGGGTGTACCCTGCTTCTTGCCTGGCTCCAGTTTCCCTATGTACCTGAATTGAACTAAACAGCATAGAAAATGGATGGATGGATGGATGGATGGATAGTTGTTTCGAATGTCTTAAAGGTCTTGGGCCTTCTTATTTATGTGACCTGCTTTTACGTTATGAGCCCTCACAAACCCTGAGGTCCTCTGGCACTGGCCTCTTAATTGTTCCTAAAGTCAGGGCTAAACCCTATGGCGAGGCCCCATTCCCCCACTATGGCCTTCATCTGTGGAACAGACTGCCAAAGAGCCTCAGGGATACAGAGGCTGTTGATGTTTTTAAAAAGAGGTTTAAAACCTATAATTTTAGGATAGATTTAAACTGAATCTTTATTGTAGTTATTTATTTGTGCATGTATTTATTTTTTCAAGTTATTTGTGTTTTAGTCTCTTAATTTATTTTGTACTATTTTTGTAGCTAGATTATTTTTAATGTATCTTCTGCTTTCATCTGTTAGTGTTTTTAGGTTTATTTGATCTTTGTTTGAACTTTTTAGTATTTTTAACTCTAGTGTTTTCCTCATGGGGACCCACCACACTGGGGGCTCTGCCTACTCGGTCTACAGGGTTGCTGTTGCAGCAAAGGTCCAGTCTGGATGGCTGGTGTTACTACAGCCCTATGGCTGTGGTGGGGAACCCGGCTTGCCCTGATCGGGGTGGTTCCTGTGGTGGTGCCCATGTGGTCATGGGTGGGCTGGCTCCTGTTGTGGATGGATCCCCAAATATGTTTCCTCACAGCAGCATCAAGCCAGATGTTTATTATTTTTAACTTTATTACTATTTCTATAAGCGACAGTAAATAGGGGTTAGAGTTCTTGTTTGAGTAAAACAGTGAGGGGGGTAGTGGTACTTGCATACTATTTGTTAGTGTATGTGCATGTGTAACTGTGTGAAAGAGAAACTAGAATATTTTAAATGACTTGTTTTATTTTAATATGCATAAATTGTTTTTATTAAGTGCTTTATAAATAAATTTTATTTGATGTCATACTACAGTCAGTGGTGGACAATTGTAAATAAATATACTCAATTACAGCATAAGACATGCAAAGTCTAATGGATGCGTACAAGATATGCACAAGCTATTTACATATCCAATACATTACACACAAACACTCATGGTGTGTAAATAAATATCCAGGTGCAAAAGATAATCATGAAGAACTGTTATTACACGTTATAACATGTGGATAGACATCCGTATAGTACTAGGTAAATGATATAGTAACCACCATAAAAAAATAGGAAAAACATTATTTAGACTCTCATATGTTTAATTAAGTAACATTTTCAAGATGAGAATCTGTAACAGAATATTTCATTAGTGTCACTTTTACTTCAGTTCACATGTATTCACATGTATTGAATGGAAAAAAAAGTTTAAAAAGCTGCTGCTACCACAACCGGAGTATAATTTGAAAGATTTTAGGTACACATCTATCCATTCATGAGCTGCTGCTGTTTTCTATGCCCCAGGCCAGGCTTTTCCTCCCTCCTTCCGCGCGCGCGCGCGTGTATGTGTGTTGCTCCCTACAGCAGCCATATTGGAATGCTGGATGTGAAGAGGGGAAGCAGGAACAGGCGACGAGAGAGAGGGGGGAGCGAGAAGCGGAGACAGACAGCAGCGAGAAAAGCCTTTCTGTAACTACTCCCAGTTCTACAACTCAAATAACGGATTAAACACCGACTTTTAACCGCTTTTACCGCCGGTAAAACCGACAAATAACCTCTCAGAGAGCACCTGGAGCAAGTCAACGTGAGTGATGTGTTTTTATGGGAGTATTTCAACTGCTTTAGGAAATTCTGGGATGCGGTTGGGTTAACGTTCGTCCTGGCTGCCATTAGCAGTTTCCTCTCTTTAAACATGGGCACATTTACTTATTTTTTATTTTTATTTATCTTTTTAACTAACACTACATTAATCGTGAAATTGCTGTTAAAAGATAGCTTAGCTTTAAAGGGACATATAGTTTTCCTGTTAGTAACTTGGAGCACTTGAAAAGGTGACCCACCGCCACCAAACTCGTCGCCACAGTCACATGTAGTTAATGTGGTCTAACGTTGGTTGTAATTTACGCTAAATTAGTGCTCCGGATTAACCCACATTTAGCTCTAAAATCTATCCTGAGTAGTCTCCTGTTCCACGGCAGACGCATTCAAGGCTGTTCGGTTACCTTGATATACCTCCCCAACGAACTGAACTTAGTGAACTTCTGTCTTGAAGAAGTAGTTGTGTATTAATCTAGCCTACTTTGTCCCTTGTATTATATTCAGCCCAGTCCATTGTTTAATGGCTACATAATTGATATGAGTTGTTGTGATTTGTTGACATATTCTTATTTACTGTACATTTTCAGACAGATTAAGGAAATGAGCTCTAAAGACATTCACAAATCTATGCTTGCAATACCGAAAGTTATTCATTTCTAAATTGATTAATCTGCTGTCATAAAATTGATTCAGTTCTTTCCGCAAGCCAAATTCCCTATATTTTGCAGTTTTTTAAATATATTGCATGTTTTAAACTTATAGATTAATATTTTTAATGAGTTTTATTTTCATAGTGCGCCACACTGACAATGACAAAAAAGTTGTTGGAATATATTGTTAAAATAAAAACATACTAAAATATTAAATTTGTTTCCACTCAGTACTTGGTTAAACCCTCTTTGGCAGAAATGTCATCCTAGAGTCTTCATGGGATTGATACTCCAAGCTTGGTACACTGCTTAGTTGGAAGTTTCTCCCCTTCTTGGCAGAATTGTTTAAGCCAGGTTGGAAGTGTGCAACCATTTTAAGGTTTCTCCACAGATCCTATGTTGCACTCAGGTTTATTCTCTGCTAGGTCTTTCTACTTCCAGAATGATCTTGAAGCAATTCCTTTGTTTTCATGATAGTGTGATTGCGGGGGTTGTCTTGTTGACATATAAACATTCACTCCAACCTGGTTTCCAGTGTGCTATGAAAAAGGTTTTCACTCAGAATAACCTTGTGTTTTCTGAATAGATTTTTCTCCACATCCTGACTAATCTCGGATGCTAAAAATCATCCATAAAATCATGCATCAAGTTAACAGTTTAATCTCTAACACATCAGGCAGGTTTGATTGTTGCCTCTAGTTTGAGAATTGTTAGATGCCTTTTGATAAACTCTCAACCAGCTGTCATGTGCTTTTTTTTTTCTAGCGATGAATTATTTCTTTCCGACTATCCTACCATGATTGGTGGAGTCTTACACAGTTGTTGTCTTTCTATATGATTTTCACCACAAATCAACTCATTGGTGTCTTGGCCTTTAAACTTTCTTTGGTTGGTTTGACTGGACTAACAGGAGTTCTTTTGGTTGTTCCAGTCTTCTGTATGGAAGTGATGAAGGCTACTCTGTTCTTGTGCATGTTCAATGCTGCTGAAATGTTCTTGTGTGGGTGTGGGTGTTTAAATAATTGTGTGTCCTTCCTTGCTCTTTCCAATCAGTCTGAATTGAGACATGGAGATTTCAGTAAAGATGCAGAAACTACTGAGTGAAGAAATATGCACAAAACCCATTTACCTGTGTGTGTATAAATGATTGGTTATATATATATATATATATATATACTTTGTTATGGAACCAGGGATTTCGAGTACACTGATACTTAAATCCATAAAAAACATGTCTTTCTCTCTGATAAAAGAAGCTACTTAAAATCGTTGGTGTAGCTCATTAATATAACCTTGCTCGATATCCTTAAAGGGGCAATAAGCAGAAATTCCTCATTTCTAGACTGAGGAATTAAAAAAATTGCTATGTGAAGAACTAAAGGTGTAATTTCATCTGGAGTATAGCACGATGTCACACATCGTCTCTCTGTGTTGATCTCCAGCCCCGTGTTTACCAGCCGGTCCGGCTGTGCATTCGTGTACGTTATTGTGAATCGCCACCATCTTCCCTTCTCTTGGAGCCCTCAGCCCTCCCTCCCTATTAACGCCTTTAGCCAGTGAGCAACGGCAGCACATATTTTCAAAGCGAAATGGCAGAGAGCTGAATGAAATGTTCGGCAGAAGACAACCAGAATCCGACATTACCTCGAAAAAACAACGGTTGTCGGATAAATAAAGGGACATAACCTGGATAAACATTGGCCTTGTATTTCCAAAGAGGAGAGCACTGCGAGCGCTAAAGAGGCTACAGTTTGACTTGGAGCTAGCTCTTCTCTTGGACAGGTACGTAACAGCGTAGATGTTATAAGTTACTGCAACATGTTTCATAAAATGGTGATATTGGTTTGCTCAGTTTGCATTTTCATTTTTGGATAAGGCAAGTCGGGGGAAGAGGTAGAGGGAGGTCTGTCTCATTACACATTTTGTTTTGGTCTACAGGCAGCGCACAAAAGCAAACCTTGTGGTGAAGCGATTTAGCTTTTTGCCCCTTTAAGTCTTGTTAACAAAGAGCAAGAGAATGCAAAAACAAATTTTCCTAAAGGGTCGTCTGTGTTGCAGATGGCAAAGAGTTCACTATTATTGTCAAATACAAGAAGTCAGGTCAGAAACACATTGCTCTGCTCTGTCTATTTTCTCATGTGAAAGAGCTTTGATGCTGGGCTTCGGTTTCCTCTGCTTCATTTTCTGTTATGCAAGAAAATGCTTAGGAAACTATCCTAAGGCCATTGAGGCTTCAGACCTACAGTATGCAAATACAGTTGCAGTCCTGTACGCTTTCATTTCCATATCTGAAGCAAAGGTTCATTAAATGTGATCAGAACTGCTACAGTGCACATACTACTAGTTCCTTCATGTTTCAGTTATTAAGTATTTGATGAGGTTACTAAACTCATATTTGTTCTCATTTATTGTCAAACAAAATTAGTGTGGTTGTGATGGTTAACAAGTTCCTGTCATCTGAATAATAGCTGTCTTTGCAAGGATTATGTCCTGCAGGCACCACTTCCTACACTACAGCAAGCTAGATTAGTAATGCTTTGTGGTTAGTTAAGAACACATTATGTCCAAATGCTGTCAGCTGTAAAACTAAATCTTCTTACTCTTAATTAAAATGTAAATAGTTTTCAACAACTGTGACATAGCATTCTGAATCTGCTAATAAGACTTGGTAATCTCATGATTAAGTGCTTCAACACAAGAAGAATAGTCACTTGCAAGTTTGTACATACAGAAATATGTTTTTGGGGATTTCTAGCTAGTTTGTACAACTTACTACAAACAAGAATGCTAAATATGAAGCAGTGTCTCCCCTAGGTTTTTGGCACTGGGGTGGTAACTTAAACTTCTTGGGAGGGCAGGAGCTGCCGTTGGGGTCAGTGTTTCCCTTACCCCCCATATTATGGCAGGGGAAACAGCGTAAAGTATGTTTGACGTTATTGATATGGTGATGGTGATAGAGTTTAGCTATTTTTTTTTACAAATTTGCCAGCATGTGATGACATAAATGCAGGATAATTCATAATCTGATATACAGTAGAAACATGTCATGTTACATTTAGCTTTAAAACAAGTTGAAAACCATATTACTTTGCTTTATGTTTGACATACCATACCTCATGTGGTCCTGGGAAATGCCATCCTTGATGGTAGTCTGCTTTACCTTTAAGGGTTTTGTTTCATTATGTGACCCTAATTGTTCTAGGTGTTTGCGATATGGGCCATGCAGTTTGTAGAAATGAATAGGCTTCACATGTAGTAGTATGTATACCTACACCTTATCTGATTCTTCCTGTGGCAGGTCTACAGCAGGGTAATACAGTTTCTGTTTCTGTGCATGCTTAAGTGTGTGTGGTTGTGTGTGTAAATTGCAGAGCAGTGCAGAAGGCCTGTATTTATAGAAACACTTGACTACACTCAGAGATCTTACAGAAGTCCACTACATTGCAGAGAACTCTGCTTTTTTTCTGTCCTACACTGTGTTCTGTTTTAGGCCATTTATCTATTTGGAAATAGTCTGTTATGCTCAGTTTCTAATCAGTGGTCTACTGAAGTGTGTTCCACTGGAGGCTGCTGGACAGAAACAAAACTGTAGAGAAAGGCAAGATGTTAACAAAGCCAGCAGTCTTGTGTCAGTAGATTGCAGTATGTGGTGACTCACAATGACTCTTAACAAGTGATAGCAGTCATTCTAGACAGATATGTGTGGAGGCATGTAAGAAATTCTGAATAAAAGTCTGTGTGTCATTAGGAATTTATGATACCTAAGTGATTCTCCCCAGGAGAAAAACAGAACTTCTTTGTTTGCAGTTTGAGTACTTTTTGTTTATTTGTTTTGTGTTCTTTTTCAGGCAAATGGTTTGCTTATTTTTTCCAGTGTGTTGTTTATTTTGTATCTACTGTGTGAATCTATTAAGTTGGATAGAGGTGTGCTGTTTTCTCAGGCCCTGTACAAATATGTTTGCTTTTTGTACACTTACCTCAGGAAGAGGAAAAAATATGAATGAACAGTTAAACCGATTTAATCAGAGCTATTTGTTTTGGAAGTATGACTACCATAGCATGTGTTTATTAAAATTAGTGGCTACAGAACTAGTCCAAACTTTGGACACATGTATTTATTAATTTTGACTGGCACTGTATGTATGCACATATTTGTGCAAGTGCTGACCTTTGCATAGTGAATCTATAAATTATGCTTACATCTAACATGGACCTCATCCCCCTGCATCCTGCAATACTGCATACTGTTTGAGCCACGGAGGAAAAGAAGAGTGTGTGTTGTGCATTCCTATTTAGTAAACTAAATGAATATCCATTCCCTTTGCTTGTGGATTGCATTCAGGAAGCAGACCCCATACTCCACCATGTGCACACATTTTCAGAGCACTTATGTACATCCTAAAACATGCTGGGTCCCTCAGGAGCTTAAAGGAAAACGCCTTCTTCCTCTTAGAGGCAGCAACACTGTGTTTGTGTGTGAGGTGGTGTGTGTCTTTGTACATGGATTATCTGTGTTTTTCTGTATGACACACACATAATGATGACAAAGATAACTTGGATAAAAATCATCTTTGTTTTGTCTGCTGAAAATCCTTTCAATCCTTAAGGTTGGATTAGCAAAATGTGTGTAATTTCATGAGGCCACATTTATCTGTAAGCTAACTGTAAGATAATACTGCTTGAATCACAAACACTTTTTATCTGAATTTATGTAAAGGCATGTTTGTCTCGTCCCTCAGTGGAATTTTGCCTCTAATTGGATAATTACTTTTTGGCTTATGAGTGTTTACATTCTGTGCTCTTCAGTAATGATCTGTCTTTCTGAAGTGTGGGCTAATTCCACAAGATATAAACTAACTCTAATCTGAATGCAGCAAAAGGGATGAGTGGTTGTTGTGTATCTTGAGAAGTCAATAAGCCTCATAAAAAGCTTGCAAATGCAACTTTCTATTTCTCTAAAGACTTTCATTTATTTCTCACTTTTGTTAACAGTAATTGCTAAATAACTAAATTTGGATGTAACAAGAGCTTTTGCAAAGCTGCTGCTCTGTCCATGATACAGCCTATCAAGGTAAAAATTCAAATATACTGACCTTGTTGCATTAAGGTAACACTTGTTATCATTATATAAACATAATAATAATAATAATAACAATAACATTGTTTGATTGAACATATCTTATTTGTGTTTTGTAAATGACCCCACAGACATCATATATTTAGCCACAGCTTTGTCATTGGATCACAGACACTCAAGTGTTTGAATCCACCTGTATGTCAAACACATGCACAAAAACAAAACAAAAAAAAAAAAAAAAGAAAAACAACAAATAACCAAAAACAGTCACCAAACTTCTTCTGACAGATTTGCAGCCTTTACCTTTTGTAGGTATGCTCTCAAACCAGCTCTAATAATTTATAATGACTGGCTTAGTGCTAAGTTGTTAACCTAAATTTGAACATAGAGCTGTACTGACAACCACATATACTGATTTTGTGTTTAATTCTATTAATATTTTAAATTGCAGAGAGTCTACAGGGCTCCAGACTGCGACCAAATGGTCGCATTTTGCGACTAAAATGTGAGACAGTGCAAGTGAATTTTTCATCTACTTGCGCAATGGTGACCAATACATTTGCCAGTCTTTGTCTTGTAGTAGTTATAACTGAATTAATTTTGTCGCTAACAAACTTCTGCTCACCTCTTCAGTCCAGTCATTCACAGTAATGCGCAAATTAGCTGCTGGTTTGCCGACTCAAACTAACTTCGATACGAGAAAAGGAGACGAACACCAACGAAGAAGACGACAGCCAATGTGTGTGTGAGCGGGGACGAACGACCACTGTGATTGGCTTATGTGTGGAAAGAGGCGGGTCTTGGGGGAGTTTATTTTTCCTCGGTGTTGCCAGCTTAGTGGCTTTGTCGCTTTATTTTGCGAGTTTTCAGACCCGTCTAGTACGGAAGCGTGGAGCTGTCACCCAAATAAAAAAAAAATCGGACCTTATCACGTTATAACGTGATAAGTTTATTGTAAAAACTTATAACGTGATACGTTTCACGTTATTACAATAAAGGTGATACGTTTTACGTTTTTACAAAAAACATATCACGTTATAACGTGATACGTTTCACGTTATTACAATAAAGTATCACGTTATAACGTGATACGTTTTACGTTTTTACAATAAACATATCACGTTATAACGTGATAAGGTCCGATTTTTTTTTTTATTTGGGTGACAGCTCCATGCTTCCGTAGTAGTCTAGCGACTTTAAAAAAAAGGAAAAAAAGTGACTTGTGACAAATCTAGTGACTTTTTCTGGTATTATTGGAGATTTTTGGAGACTGACGTAAATAAAGGTAGTGTATGTACAAGGCTGATTATGCTAATTTGCGACTTCTACCGACTTTTAGGACAGCCAATAGCTACTGTTCTTACTGAGAAGTTGGAAACAGTGTCTGGAGAGGAGTATAAGTCCCTTAAGCTGTTTATTGCCAGGAACTACATGGACAAGTCATACCATGCCCTATGGGGGATGATGGGGACAAAGTTGCCATTCTGCTTCGACTACAAAGTGAAAATCAAATCAAGATGTGTTTTTTATGTTGTGTCAACTGCAAAACAATATAAATTGTAGACATTGTAATTTCTGAATTTATTGTTCAAGTATTTATTACTAATACAGTGAAAATGAGAGGAAATGTGAATATATGCTATGCAAAGTGATTTCAATGTGAGCCCCTAAATTTTCTGCTTGCTCTCCTAAAAGTTTAAGTTAGGGGCCACTGTGCTCCCGTAAAAAAAGTTAGTCTGAAGCCCTGGTCTATTTAATATTAGAAGTTATTGCACTTTATAATGCTCCCCCTCCCCTCAGCTAAAATGTGCTCACGCATCTGTGTGCATGCTTGTACATTGTTGAACCCTTGTACTATGATATGAAACCATGCATACATAGATGCACATATGCTTGCTGCATCAACTGAAATTTGCAACAATGGCAGGAAATGACATCGTTGCTCATGACTTGCTCCTCCATTGGGGCATGAACACAGAGACGGATACACATTCACACATTTAGAGCAAGCTACCTTTGGTCAAACAGGTCACGGGTGAAGCTTGTCAGTTTGTGATAAATGGGGGTGGAGCACTGGTGTGAAGATGTGTGTGTCGGGGTTTGTGTGTTGACTGTAGGAAATGATGCTCCTCCTTTAACCAGTATGACTCAACAAAGTAATCATGGTTCTGATGTTTTTTCATTTTTCCTTGAGCAATCCACTGCAGTCGTAAAAGAACAATTGATACAAAAGCATTGTAAATTCGTTGGCCTCTCTTCTTCTGTGTGTCTGTGGATGTCGTGTTTGAGTGGACAGTGTAATTCCTTTCGAATGAGTCAGATGGGCTTCATGGAAGAAGTAATTGTCGTTCTTTGCTATATGGATGAAGAGAAAAGATGTAGGAGGAAAAAGAGCATGAAAAAGATGTTCTGTGTGCATGTGCACATATGTAGAAAACATGTCATTATCTGCTCAAATTGAAACACTATATTGTTTTGAGCTTCAACAACTTTAGTATGTTTAAATTGCAGAGTTTTTTTTTTGTAGGGCAAAATTTTCAGTGACTATGATGAATTTTATTTAAAAAAATGTGGAAATACACTTGCCTGAGCCATCTCTACTAATTAATTCGGGCATGTAATACCCAAAGTGTTTGTCATCTCAGTGCTGTTTCAAATTTTGACCATTTCACTATTGTTACGTTATTATTCACTGTTATCGCAAGCATTTGCTAAAAAAGAAAAACATTAATTCTATTTGTTGTTGTCCAAAAGAAAAGGAAATATGCAACTAAACATTTCTCTTGGTATTTTTCTTACTGTGAACTTTAAAGGTTTAACAGGTAAACAGCATGCTGGTATACTTTTCTCTTACCTCCAACTGCACCTTTCTTTTTGTTCAACAGTCCACCAGTTAAAATATTTTGGATTATGTCTCAGACAGCAGTTGAACTTTTAAAATGATGAATGTACTTCGTGCTACATTAGTCAAAAGATGAAGGTGCAATGATTTTTTATTTTTATTTTTGCAGAGCTGAACTAACTTATCTGCAGTTTGGACTTGATGAATAATGATCTTAAAATCAGATCACAATTAAATTTTCGATGATAAGCATGACACATTTTCAGTCGATCCATCTACAAAGCAGGCTGTGTATCCTTCAGCACACCAGTCCACTAGTTTGTGGTAATGCACCTCTAAGCTGCTTCCTTATTACCAAGAAAACTTAAGAAGGAAATGACAAAAAACAAAAAACAAACGAACAGACAAAAATAAAAATGTGGAGCTGCCTTCAGACTGTGGAAGGAAACTGAACAGAAATGTAGAAGAGAGTAAAGAAAGATCATCTGAAAAATTATGAAGACATTTATAAATACCGGGTGCAAACTTTGTTGTCTGTTAGTGAACACCAAATGGGAAAATAATTTTTTTAACTACCTGAAAAAGTATCACTTTATTGACTACACAGAAAGCCTGCAGGCCGATGTGACTCGGTTCTTGCACTGCAGGCATCAAACAGAAAAACATCATCTCATCATTTGTGTCTGCCATCCTGTATGAAAAGCATTCAAAACCTTGTAAAGAGGTGTCAGTAGCAAGTTGAACTTTGTTTTATTTTTTTATTATCTTTAGTAGTTTACTTTTGAAATTAACAGCATTAACAAACTATATTGTAAATATTGAAAATATTGCGATGGACCAAGATAGAAAATAATAATGTGATAATATTTTTTGGTATCACTCCCAGGACTACCTGTAATGTTCTTGCAGAGTGTGAAAATAATAAAATGTTTAAGCAAAGAGTGCAGCAACTTTTTAGCACAAGTCTTGATTATGCTCGTTTTGCTACCCCATTGCATGCGATAAACACATCCCAGAGAACAGTGGACTTCTGCAGAATCTTTTTTAAGAGACATGGTTTTGGCTGACCGTGGTTTGCATAGGCTATACAGACTCAATGAGTGTGTGATTTTAAATGCAGCGATACCGATCTGGATGATAGCTTAGACCCATGTGCAGTCGAGAACATCACTTCCCTCCACCAGATTGTGATTGTTTGTTGTAGACGTATGTCTTTATCATATTTTAACACCCAGAATATAATAATTGATCAGAAATTAATTCACACAGATAACCAGGTATTTTTTTTAATTTCAGAATCAAAATATAAGAACAATAAATGTTTAATGAACATATAAAGGATCAGTATGGTGGTGTAGTTGCAGCCAGCAGTTTGTAGATTTGCACATGTTAATCCATCCGTCTGTAAAATGGCTGAATTAACATTTAATGATCAGTAATTTTTAAATTCATGATGGGTGTAAGAATATACACCAAACACCAGATAAACACCAACTTCTGAGACTAAAACAGGTAGTAATGCAGCAGTAATTCAGCAGATTGTAATGATCTAAGGTATTAGATCGTAACTCCACCTCTCTTGTGAGCCTATTGTGGTAAGGGTGTTTCTTTTCAGCGTGTTTTAGCCATGTTTTTAACACAATTTACTAGTGAGAAATATAAACTGAATGAATTTGCATATTCATAGATCCCTGCTCACTAAATGAGGCAAAGGAATACAGTTATATATTTAAGCCATTTTTAAATGCACAATGATTTACAGAAAATTCTAATGAACAGATACTAGTTTGGTGTTTATTCAATGCTATTAGATTTGAAACTTAATTCCTGTGCATTATGTTTGTTTTCATAATAGGTAGATACACATATCTGGTAACCTATACATATAATTTTAATAGATGCACTTGTAATAAATTTACCTAAAATATTCTTAAGTTAGATATTGACTTGGCTCGGCATGGCTTTAAGCTGTTTCACAGTAACTTAATCATGTCTGTTACGTGACAAATTGTGACAGAATATCCCTGCTTAATGACTGTCATTTATTATACAAGTCAACCAAATAGAAATGTCAGCTCTGATTTGTCATGTATTTTTACTGAACATATTTACTCAGTCATAATTTTACTAATTTTCAAAATTTTTTAATGGTTCTAGATGTTAAAGACTCTTGCTATCCCTATTGAATGTCTGGTTTCCAAGGCTAAACCACCCAAAAAGTTGCTCAAGCCAGGTACATTAATGAGAGTCAAAGAGGGAATCTGAGAAAAAAAAAAAAAAAAACTATGATAACTGTGTTTGGTCAATCTGACTTCATGTCTTCTCTAAAATTATCCACAGACAATTTTGCAGAAAATCCTTGTAGTCATAATAGCCTGCAGGGACAAACCCAGACATCAGTGGTGAAACACCTGGATACAAGTCATGTGTATGATGTCACTCTCACAAATGCGGTGCACTACCATAAACTAGTGTGGCTGAGGTCAGATGTGGGTATAATGCAACAGTGTCTGTCTGTATGTTGATGTATCTGTCTGTGTGATTAGTCACCAGCAGGCGCAGTCCTGTAACAAAGATTCATTGATAAATTGTTTTGAATAGTCTGTCTGCTGTACTCCTCTTTGTCAGGTTAAATAAATGATAATAAAAAAAAAACTGACAAAACTAAAATAAATCATAAGAGTAAAAAAAATAGCTGATAATGATAATTCATATTGAATATATTGCAGCATGATGAAGTGCATTTCGACCAACAGCACCTAGAACTTAATAGCCAGGGTTTTTTTTCCCCCCCAGAAGCTAAAAGATTATTTCAGCCTTGGTCCGCTGAATTTCCTCTGTGGTCTAAGCTTCGGGGTAGATTAGGCAAATTAAATCTGTTGCAGTGTCACTCCACCCCGTCTGTGCTTGCTGGAGTCTAGGCACTGCCATACTGAGCCTATCCAGACAAGAAAGCGAGGAAGTTATCTGTATTAAATTAAAAAGCTGCTCATCTTACACACTTTTGTAGTACTCAGGGTGTTTGTATCTATTTCTAAAAGCACAACATTTAACCACTCAAATGTTATCATAAACATTGCAACCTTGGTTGTCTGATGTAGACGCCACGCTGCCCTGCAGCCTGCAGGCGAGTTTCAGTTATATTTACACAAAATCTGTCAGTGTTACGTTTTTTCATTTTCATTCAGATTTGTATGTTTTTTTTTTGTACCTTTGTGAATAATTACTATGAAAAAATGTTATGTTAGCCACTCATGCCTTTGTTGTCCACCATAGAGACAGCCATGTCCTACAGCGCTGTTTCATCAGCCTGCAAACAAGGAAATGAGCTTCTGTGAAAAGATCAGGGGACTCATTTATAAAACATGGCGTAGGATCTTTACTAAAAGTGTACATACATATATAATGGGTGGAGATAGGCCAGGGTGGAGACTGTTTTCTTCCCACCTTGGCAAAATGATAGCGTCAATCAGTTGTACAGGCTACAACCATGATGATAAATTTGCCTGTTAGTTGCCACACAGACTCTGCGCTCTCTGGATGTCCAGGGTTTGAGATTTGAGTTTTTTATATATATTTTTTTTAGATCAAAAGATGTTTATGAAATAGTTATGGCTCACTACAAGCTACAGTACAGATAACATTGCTGGTTTAAATGCTTATGATAATGTGGATCTATAATTGATGTTTGGTGTGAAGTGAAATTAAATGTGTGAGAGGAGTATGATGCAGTCTGGGTACAATTCACCACCTCACCACCTGCATCGTCGATTTTCCTCGTCTCCAAAATGTCCGTACGCACGGGTCAGAGTTTATGTACAGGTGCACAAATTTTCCCATCATGTTTGTTTTTAAAGATCATAACTTTTACACGGGGAGTGGCGTATGCCACTTTCAGGCCCCGCTTTGTGTGTATGCCACGTTTATAAACGACGCCCCAGATTTACATCTTATTGCTTCACTTCACTTTGTTGTCACTATTGTTGCCACCTCTCATCCTAGACTTCGTCCGACCACGCGAGTCTTCGCTCACTTTGCAATAGAAACATGAGGAAATGCTTTTGCTAACTAATGTTACTTATTTCCACAGGATTCTAGGTGTTTTTATTTTCTCTTAGGTCATAATTGCTGGGAAACAATCAGATTTTTTCAGTACTCTGGATGTCACTGTCTGGGCTTTGTCTCCCCATTCGTATTGGAGCTTTCCAAATAATGTCTCAGTTTGAATGTTGTTTGCAAACAGTAACAGCTGTTCTCATGCTACAACCTAAAGATAACAGATTTCATGAGCAACAGAAAGGTGGAAATAAAATACTGGAAATACTCAACCAGTAAGAAATGTTCAGTGCTGCAAGCTTTGAAGGTTTTGGTTACTCTCAACAGTACCACCTCCATACCCCACTAGGGCCTTTTTTGAACTGAGATTTCCCTAACAGTACTCTTTTTAACCCCCTTTGGGGAAGTTGGATGCACTGAGAAACGTGTGAATCACACATCACTTGAGAAGGCATTCCACTAGAGGGGGATGTTAGTACACCAACTCATAAAGTATGGACGCTTACATTGAGAGAGACATCAGGGTAGAGCTTAGGTACCTTCTAAATGAGAGTCAGAGTAGGGTGTATGAGCTTGTGTGTGCCTGTCTGACATGTTGGCCTACTAATCCAGTGGCCCATTAATCTGCTTTACTCCTCAGAAACTCTCATCTTGTCTGTCTCCCTGTTTGCTTGCTTTTTGTATGTGAGAGATGAAGCAGATGATTCTGCCAGGCTTCATTTGTACAGTAGATCGCTGAATGTTCATTGTTACACATCCTAGAAATCAAGCTTAACTGTACATTTCATACCTTAGAGAAACTGTTACTTGATTTAGAAGTTTTTGAGTTCATTATTCTGTTACTGTTCTGGCATTTGTTGACAACTCTGATTTGTTGAGTTGTAATGGTTTTTGACTGAATGGTGAAAGAACTGTCTGAAAACAGGACAGTGTGTAATGCCAGTAAAGTAGCGTGTGTACTCCTAGCTGCATGCAATTTGATTATAATTGGATTAAATGTGTTAGATCTGTGGAACAACTTCCTGGTATTCCCCTTGTCTCACTCCCTTTTCTTGCACCAAAGATGGATGACTTTTGCTGGACTGCCTTGAGTCGAGAATATTACATTATGACTAATTGAGTGGCTCCTCAGGGGAGCATTTGTGTCACTGCGAGAGAATAGCCAAAGGCAATGTAGCACTCAAACCCACACCAAATGTTTAAATAAGTCAAACTCCCCTCTTTCTCCTTATGGCATTCTCAGCTGGGTCTACTTCTACCATATTATTTTCATGTAACTTTCCCCTACTTCTTAAAAAAATGTTGTGTTCCATTGCCTGTCATTTTACCATTTTTCTAAAAAACAAGTAAACAAAAAAAACAACAAAAAACTTTTTAACTTCATAGTTTCATCATGTATTTCCATCGCTTCTCGTGTATCTTCCTCCTCACTTGCTTCTCCTCTGTCTCCTGTACATCTGGCTCCCTTTCTCCCCCTCCATCACTCTCCTGGGGGACAAAGCCACTCCTCCCCCTTCCTCCTTTTCTGTCTTTCATCTCCTCCCCCCTTCCACCCTGTGTACTGCTCGTCTTTCCCTCCCTCCTCTCCCTCTTCCCTTTACTCCCACTACTCGTGTCGCTGTCTCTGTATGTCATTGTAGCAGTAGTAGCAGCGGCAGTTGTAGTACAGTGAGCAGGCAGAGGATGCTTACGTCGAGCTTAGGTCAACAGTAACCATCATTACTAAGTTAGCTGCCTAGCACAACACTAGCCTAAAGAACACAGAATCCTGGGATTTTTTTTTCCAATTTAGCAGTCTTTCAGAATAGGACTAGACTACTCTTCTTGACTGTAAATGGAAGGACTATATTATGGTAAGGGTTTTACTGTTATCATGTTATAAGTGACTGCGTCTGATTTCATGCAGGAAACAGTGATAAACTTGAATTTGAAAATCAGATCTGTTTTCACTTTTCTGCATGCTGTAAAGTTGAGAAATTGTTATGTATTTGTCTTTTTTATTGTGTGCAGTGCATGTATGTGTGTCTATATTTAAATAAACTGTAGTTTAGCTCTTTTGTTTTTTACATATATATAATTTTTTGGGACTTCTTGGTGTCTGTCACTGAAAAATATAAAATATGTTGCTGCTAACTGCTGTTTAAAGGTGATCAATGTAAAATTAAAAATGAAAATTCAAAACCTCTGTTGGAAAGAAGAGTTTGGTAGGAACACAATGATGTTATAGGTAAGAAGAAGGAAGTGAGGCATACTTATTAAAATGTATTTCAACTAGAGCTGAAATGGTTTGTTCTTGTTGATTTAACATCTTTATTAAGCTGCTGCATTGAGGAGCTCACCATAAGCAAACATACTATTACCATTTATTTTGGGGAGGTTTCAACCTCTCTTAAGTAATTGTTTCTATTGGCTTCATTTGTCAGCAATGAATGATTTGCATAGAGTGAACCTAATTAAAATATTTGACAGTGTTGACTTGATTTATTGAGAAAAAATAGTTGTTGATTTATTGCTTTGATAAATATGAATTAATTAGAAATGGATGCTTGCTACTTGCAGCCTTAAATTAAACTGTTTCAGCATTTGTCCGAATATAGATCTATATAATTTCAATACAGTAATAATAACTCTATCTATCTATCTATCTATCTATCTATCTATCTATCTATCTATCTCTATCTCTATCTCTCTCTCTCTCTCTCTCTCTCTATATATATATATATATATATATATATATATATATATATATATATATATATATATATATATATAAACCATGTAGGTCTTTGTAGATGCAAAAAATAGTTTAAAGTGCAACTAATTGTGATCAAATGCATTGGAGGGGGTTAACACAGTGTGTTTGCATGAGTGTGTTTCTGTGTGGGGGTTGGGGTGATGCTGAATATATGTGAGGGAGGGTTGAATCATTTTATGTGTCAAATTAGTAGGCTAATCTTTGAATAAAAGTGTTCATCTTCATGTAGTGTCTTGCCTACGTGGCTCAAGGTGTTAGTTTTCAGCATGTCTGTGTGTATGTTGTGTGTGAAAGTTGCTTGTAACCAACAAACCCCTGTGGTGTTTTTGTTTCTAAATAGATTAATCTTGACTCATAATTGATTAAAAAAATCCTGTATTTTTACACATTGCTTTTAAATTCCCTCTCTTATTCACTTATGTAGATGCATAACTACATGTATTGCATCACAAGTTTACCAAAAAAGCTTCTGGTAGAACTCCAAATGTGATATTGAGCCTGATGTTGCCATTAGATGGTTATGAAAATGTAATTGCCTATGAAAATTTTTAATTAAATTCTTTAATCCATGCAGTATATTTCAAAACCTCTGTTAATCTTACTATAATTTATAAAACACTGGGTATCCTAACAACCTCTGGATTGGGGAAAAAAAACCCCGCCATGAAATAAATTTGGTAAATCCTGTTCAGTACAGGATAAGAACCTAATTTGTGAAGGCTGTTATTTTTCTGTAGTTATTTGTGCTTTGTAGAAGGCATTTGCAAGGTTACGTACAAGTCAGCTGGAGTCTATCATCTAACAGCATAAAGCAGAGACGCTAAAGGATATGTGTTTATCAGCCAATCAGAATTAAGGATTCATGTTAATCCTTGCACAGCAGCTCCCCAGTGTTTGGCCTCATGTAAGATAAAAGAAGCATTCAATATTTAATGCTGTACTTGATTTTCCTCTCACCCGCATCTCACACGACATGATTTCACTGCAAGCAAATGCTTTAATCCACAACTGGGACTGTGATTTTTAGCTTGTCATTTTGTAATATTTAAAAAAAAAAAAAAATACTGTGTCATTTAAAATAGTTTGGACGGCTAACTTTATCTCACCAGTTCATTCGTCCTAAATCTGTTGTGTTGAATTATGCATGGTGTATCTGGTTTGAGTGTGATACATTAACATGTGTGCAGCTCCAGTAAGCTGGTTAGCTTTATCGCTGCACCTGAACGATGCATACTTGATTGCTTGTGCCTGCCACAGTGTGTGCGCTTTGGCAGATAAATGCATAAGAGCAGTCAAGCGTTTTCTTGACCTTATGATGCTGTGTGCTTGTAGGACTTATCTGGAGGGGTGTTCATCTTCTCTGTGTATGTGTGATTGGTGTGAGTGTGCATGGCCAAAACATTTTATTTATCCTATGACAGATTTTCAATAATTGCTTAACGTATGCCTGACTGTGAACAATGCACCTGTACTTCCAACTATAGTAGATAAAGTGGAGAACCAAAGTTTAAATATAATTTTATATTATTTTTGTGTTTTTTGCTTTGAAGTGAGAAACACTAACTCGTACAAAACAAATTATGGGTCATTGTCAAAACTGTGCTAAAAACCGCCAAGGACAGTAACAGTTTTTGTGTTTATATGTGACTGGCAGCTGTGTTTGGTCCCTCTAACATTATGCTGTTGCCCTGTAAGACTTCACGCTCCAGTAACAAGTCTTTGTCGAGTGTCTTACACACACGTGCACGCACAAGTGTGTGCAAACTAAGCTTGAAGGTTAACCATTAAGCACAGAGCAATGAGACAGACCAGCTGGAAAAGGAAAAGTTGTTATTTGTGTGGAAGAAGAACGTCTGCTTCTGTTCCTTAAACTAGTTTCATCTGTCACTGTTGTGTTGATCTGTGCACTTCTAACATTGTGTGAAACACACAAGAAAAGTACCTTAATATTTGGAAGAGTTTTGAAAAGCTATGTTAGAACTGGTGGTTGAAAAAAACTAACGCTTTGCAGCTTCTCTGATAATTGTTCTGTGTAATTATAGTTAGTGAAAAACCCCATGGGTAATATGCAGTTATGCACAGCTTAAAGAGATGGTGTTTGCGTGCATCTTCATTTTGGACCTTGCGCAGCAGTTCCCCATGTTATCTGAGTGTTTGTTAGAGCATTTTTCTGTTTTTGGATTTTCAGTGTGTATGGTTACAACAGCTGAGCAGGAGAGGCCACATACTTGTGTTAGTAAAACACAAAAATGACATTGGATAGAAAAACAGCAGGTATATGATTAATATTTGATGGTAGAATTATTGGTGTTATTTGAATTGATAAATTGTGAAAAAATGTCCAAAGAATTTCTTTTAAGATGGCTGAAATATTTAGTCCTGCTCTTCATCTGTTCTCTAATCATGTTTCTCAGACATAAAAAGGCCACTGTCTTCTTTGGTTTTTAGTCTAGACTACAGCAATTCCAATTTGACTGTAGATTTCAGGCTGCATAGCACTTAGCACAGAGACTGAGAAAGACAAATAGAGACAGAATGGAGTTCTGCCAGTGTCCAGGAGACAAATGGTGTCTTGAGGTTTCAGGTCTATTTAGATGTCATTATAGCACTTTAAAACATTCGCTGTCATCACCAGCTGCTCCTAATCAGTTTAATGTGATCCATTTTGGTCACAAAGGATGAAGTTAAGTCATGTGTAGTGGTTGTCATTTGTGTCGTATTTGGTAGGATGATTTATCGCAACTGAGGAAACTGGATTTATTTCTTGGTATACATTACTTACTTAAAGTCTCAGCTTGGCAGTACTTGCATTCTGACTTTACTGCAGAGTACATCAAGTCAAAAGATTCCATTATTTTTTTAGATAATAAAATATAAATGATTATAAGCAGATATAACAAGCACCATAATATTAATGTAGTTATTTTTATACTTTAGCTCATTTAACTTACCAACTTGGCTCAAGCTTGTCACCAACTTGTGTGGTGCTATAAACATAATTTTCTCATAAATTCATTATCTGTACTGCTTTGTCCATTATGGGTCGCGGGTAAGCTGGAACCTATCCCAGCATTTTATCAGGTGAGAGGCAAGGTACACCCTGGACAGGTCACCAGTCCATCACAGTTTATCATAAATTATATGTCCAATTTGAACCTCCTCGCTACAGTTCACATTTTCTACCATTCACACAAAGTCTGTATTTTAACATTTTCATTTTACACTGTGCTGGTAGTACAGCCACCTTAATAACTAGCTACCTTGATAACTTTTGTTATCAAGGTAGCTAGTCTCCATGTTAGTGGAGTGTCTCCCTGCCCTGGATGATGAGTGTGGTGAGGGTGGTGTGAAGGACGTGGCTACAGTCCAATTTTTCGCCACCACTGCGGACCTGTGATCAAGCTGCATCACAGAGCCGTATATAAATGTCGCGCTACATTTTATTGACACAGATTTCAACGTGAAAGCGAAATGTCTTCAGACTAACTTTTTCCAGATAACACCGGGCAGAACATAGCTGCTGGTCCGAGACAAACAATAGATATGGGGATCTGATGGAAAGAAACTAGTCTGTATTACCACACACAAGCTTCAAATTACGTCATCTTTGACAGCCATCTCTGTCATTTAATACAGTGTGTGTATGTGCTTGCTAACCCAGTATTTGTGTATACATGAGGGTGTCTACAGCACTTAGGCACTTATCCTTTTTGACCTCCTACACACAGCTCTATCATTGCCATATTTGAGTTCCCATAAGGCTTCTTTTGGACTTCCTGGAGTCAAAGCTCAGGAGCTGTTTAGTGTTTGTAGTGTAATTTATCACCACATGGACAAATGTATATGATATACTGTATATCTCTTCTAGATGTAGAGGGAGATTGTCACAGATTTTTTCATCTGTTTTAAAGGAAGACAGAATTAAGTCTGTGGTTAGAAAGACTAGTAACTAATATTGCTATTTACGTTCTTAAGGGAGCATATATGGGCTTTTATGAGGATGCTGTGCACACCTGGATGTGTCGTTGCAAAATTTCACTGCCCACTAGAGGCCTGGCATGCACACATCGTTTCTGGTCCTATATGTGTTTTCTTCTGCACATAGTTTTCATTACGCTGTTGTGTAAATGTATTTTTTTCAAAAACGCAAAGGAAACATATTTGCGTTTTGCATGGAAACGTTGTGTAAACAGGGCCTTAGAAGACCTATAAACTCATAAGAAGACAAGTGTGAACGAGTGCAGCCAGAGAAGCTCCGTGTTGCTGTTGGGCTTCACCCTTCAATCAGAGGCTAAAAGGTTAAATCACAGTCTGTGTGACATCCTCATCTAACAGCTGCCAGACCTGAACACTGAACAATAGTGCTGTTCTGTGGCTTTGCCCGCTTTAGCCCCTCTCCCATTCTAAGTACTGAACCATCATATGAGTTGGGGTGAATCATTTTACAATGGAATATCGATTGAAAAAAATCAATCAATATCCCTGTGAAAAGGTGTGTGTGAAAACAGGACATTGATTGATTTTTAATCTATTTAGGCTGGCATAAATTGTGGAGCAGGCCATGATATTCCTCCTACAATTCATTCTTAGTAACTGAATTGTGGACGCCCGCTGTGGGACTTAACTTAATAAGTTGATAATAATGAGTTTAATTTTATTCTGACTTTTTGATTGATTTGTTTAGTTAAACAAACCAGCTTACACCAGTGTTATTTCTCCATTTGTCTTTCAGATATTTCCAGGATTGCCTACTACACAGGTGAGCAGTTGACCCTTGATCACCTTTTACAGCCTGAGACTATTCAGCTGCTTCATTCTTTCATGCATATCATAAAAGGACCTCCATTGCTCCAGAAATTACAGTTTGATATCCAGTTCATTGTCTCTAACTGAACCTTACGCACTTATTAGTTTATTCCCCAGAAGTTATTATAATGTTAACAAGTAATGATTGTGTAATTACCCTGTCAGGACTTGACTGCAACTCATTTAAAGTTATTGGTTGGATTTATTGCTTTTTCACATCTTTAAGATAATTGTGTAGAAGGGAAATTATCTTTGAAATCTATTGAAGTTTTCCATTTGGTTTACATTTATTTAGACAATAAAAAATGGGGACTTCATGCTAATGATACTAGAACTCAGTATAGCTGCTAATGAACAGAATATTTGCACACATTTATGTAAGACATATTTGTGTCTTACAACAAAACTTTGATCTATTTAGAATATCCCTCTGGAGTATGACTTCGCTTTAACAATCGTTGCCACCTGTGAGGAAGTAAGAAAATAACAAAGGAAGAGGAGTTGTTTGGGGAGGAAGTTCTAAGCCACATCAGTGTTTTATTTTGTTGGGTCAACAATATTTAGCTTTTTTCAAGCAAGAAAATTTGAGTGGCTTAAAAATGTAGACCCAACCTTTTATTTACCATTTTAAAAATATTTGATAGTTTTAAAATAAATCAGTTTTTCTCAATTGGTGTAATGAATTTGTCAAATTACTATGTGTTATAAAGACCATGTGATACAGTGCAACGAATCTATTACAGAGCTTTAAAGTGTCAGTAGGTCTTTGACATTGAAATTAAACAAACAGTTTCTTTTGTATTTAGTTCTGACAGCAGCAAAATGTATTTTTTATATTTTTTTTATTACAAGCAGTCAATAATCATGAGTCCACTGTATGTTACACGTTATATATTTGTATTTCTTTATAGTTTTTTTCTCATTTCAGTCTAAACAAAGGTACCTGTTTTTTCCTTTTTTAAAGAATGACACATCAAAGTGACTTCTTACAAATTTGAGTTTTCTTGGCAGCCTAAATTTAAACTGCATTTAGGAGATGGCAAATGTTGTACTTTTACCTTGTACTAAAATAATTACATTCACAAAACAAAAAAATAAGGGAAAGACTTTTGGCTCAGTCCCAAAAGAGCTATTCCCATTCAGGGCTACATCCGGCCCTCTGACAAAAACCTTTCAATAGTCCACACACACACACACACTAATGCATGCATGCACACACACACTTCACATACCCCCCTGCTCCCACCACATTTTCATGACAATGGCCAAGGTCTGAGATGGACCACAAATTATAGGAAACCGACACGTGCACACACACATGCAGACACACATTAAAATGACTGCTCTGTTTTGTCGCCTGCATTGCAAGCTGCTTGAAGATTTTTCATGTTTTTGTAAGTGTCTGGTCAGTAGTTGATTGAGGCTTGTTCAGTTTCAGCTCATCCATGTGTTCAATGGGCATTTATATATCCATGAAAAGTACATGTTATCTGGTTTGCATTAACCCAGAGTGTCAAATTGTACTGACTCAGATTAGATAAAAGAAAATCATTGGTTGAGTGGATGTGATTGTGCTGTATAAAGTGTGATTGATTGATACTCTGTGGTTTGGAAATGGATTGGTTGTTTGCCGCTGCTAGTTTGTCTGCTTGATACAACCAGAACATTTGTGTTGGTAAACAAAACCAAAACAAACTCTTTCTCTTCCTTTCAATTCTTATTATATTAATTTTGTTTTGGCTTCTATCTAAAGTGAATTTAAAAGGTGCTTTTGTGTTTTCAGAATATTTCTTAAGGACCCTATTTAGTTGTATTGATGCTAGTTCAAGATAAGATAAGGGTTGTTACGAAATCGACTTCAGAAGCAGATGTGGGAGGAGTTTTTTTTGTTGAATGGGGAGCACAGGATTAGCATATTAATACTAGCTCCTCCTGCTCCTTCAACAGCCCTCTTCTGAGCTCCCTCATTCCCCACTCAACTTTCTTTCAGTTTTATTGCTCTGTCCTCCTTTTCCTCACATTCACCCTGAAACAATTGCTACATTTCTCTCCGTCCCTCTGTCTCTGCTTGCTTTGTTTAAACGGCTTAATCTGTCCACTTTCTGTTTCCAAGAGAAGAAGATAACTGTTTTTTTTCTTACTGAGTGCAGTAATTGCCCCTTCTTGTCTGTAACCACTAACATGAAGTTTCTTTGGATTGGCACTATACAAGCTGGATTTGACTTTAAGCTTTTACTGGAGGAGTATTTCTCGTACCAACAAAGGGACTCAGCTGAGTGAAATAACCCAAATTCTCTCCTGAGCGACAGTTGCTCAATACCTCCTTGTCAACTCTGTAACTATGGAGTACAGGCATGAAGCAGAACTTGGGCAAGAAACAAACTCTACGTTTTCATCAGAGAGAGGCTGATGAGGAACACCGCATAAGTGGGCTGAAAAAGACGAAGAGAGAAGCTTGTGGATGACAGTAACTTTATGTCGCTGGGATGTTTTCTTTTGTCTTGCAGAACTTTGGATAACAGGAAAAGAATAAACGAACACGCTTTTGCAAAGCAGAAACTCTGCAGAGGATGTTTACTTTTTACGTTTTCTTTCCTGATGTGTTGTTCTGGAGGATTTTCACTTTCCAAACAGAGTGGGCTTTTTGTGGATTTTACCACTTTTGAAATAATAGTTTGCAAACAGACATTTTTCTTTGTGCTGTTTGGAAACAGTGCACGTCTTCCTATCTGTGTGTTTGGATTATGTAAGAGTTTCATTGCTGTTGTGTCTGGATTTTGGTCTGTTTATTTATTTGACTTCTCTACACAAGAAGTTCACTATTTGTGATGCGAGGCTGTGAAGCAGCTAGTTGTCTGTCTGTCCTCGCTGCAGACAGACACAGGGTGGGACAGACATGCCTTTCCATGGCTACTAGTGGCTGTAGCCCTTTCCCCGTGTGTTGGGACAGAGGTATGAAAGAAATGCCCTTTATGTACACACACAGAAACACACACTAGCATGAAACCACTCTTCACAATGTGACATCTGACTCCATGGGAACTGAGTTGGTATATTGCCAAAGCTACCAATGCTATGCAGAGGTTATACAATTGTATATGTGTGTGTGTGTGTAAGAGAGAAAAAGTAAAGTATACTGATATATTGACAAGTGTTAGTACTACTCGACACTGGCAGAGTAACCCAGGAGCACTTTTTGTTTCCTGCCTATAATATATCTCTCAACAGCTTTATAGTCCTTCCATTGAGTTATGTCTGTGTGTGTGTCTGCACACACTCTCCCCACCCCTCTCAGGTGTAGGTACCTGGTAGACCATATCCATTTTCTTTTAATGGACGGGAGAGAAGGAGCACAGGAAGGAAGGCCAGCAGAAAAATGAAACCTGCAGCCGATCATATGATCTTTCTCCATTTTTATGTAGACAACATCACACACATGCATTTGTCATGCTCATACTCCACGCTGACATGATGAAGGTAATTCTTTTTGAACCTTTCCAGATAAAGTTGCAGGAAGTGAGTTAATGTCAGAACTTCTCATTCAGGAAGAAATGGCAGCATATGGTGCATTGTCTTCTCTGCGTTAAAGACACGGGTGCTTACATAATGAGCCTTGACCCTGACTCTGCTTTTCTCTTTATTTCTCTCTCTGATATCTTATTGTTCATTGTATTTTATCTTGCCAAAGAACAACACGTGAAGAATAGATACTTGCTGTACAAAGTTTGTGTAAAGAAGGACAGGAAAGTGCTGGGAGGAAAATGGGAGTGAGGGGGATTCAAATGCGCAATATCAGAGGTGTGACAGTCTGTTACCAACAGCAGAGACAAAAGGAAAGTCACTGCATTGTACAAACAAGGTCTTACGGGAAGATTTAATGGTGACTGTTTGTTGTTTTAGAAATTACTCAAGTATTCATTTAAACACAAATGCCAAAACTGAGCTTGTTTCCGTTCCTCCAGTGTAATGGTTTCCAGTAACTGGACGAACTGTAAATACCCTTTTTCTCCAGTTGTTCCATAAACTTTTTTTTTTTGCAAATTGACTTTAAATGACAGTGGACATTATGTGTATCCTGACTATTTCTACTTTAGATCCTAAATAAGTTATTACAAAATGACAATCACACCAAGTTAGGTTGAGTTATTAACATTTTTTGGTCATTAAGATCAGTCTTGCACCAATTTATACTCAAATATTTTTGGATAGTTACTACTGAGGTACTCAATTACCTCTGGTAGGGAATCACCATCAGAAAATAATCAACCATTTAATATAAATCATTATAAAATTAAACACCTATATTGAACATCATAGAATAATTTAAGTTGAGGAATTTATTTTCACCTTCTTTGATTAAACTGATTCGTCCTACTTTTTTGTATTAACTTCCGATCTTCTCTCCTCTGCTCATCTCCTCAGAATATGACAGACACCTAGCAGCGGCAGTGTCAGCAGGGAAAACCATGGCGACAGCCTACCTGGAACCCAACCTGAATAATGCCTTTCTAGAAGGTGCCAAATCACGGCTGAGTGGAGGTGGATCGGACCGAACCATGGCTGGCTCCGTGGACAGGGTTCTGAAAGTCTTCCACCACTTTGAGACAAACACTGAGCACAGCTTTTGGTCGTCCAATATCAGATACGGAGATGCAACTGATGTCAGGGTAAGAATACGCATGTTTATTTTGTCTGCATGTCAGATTTTTCTTTTTTGTTGTTGTGGCATAAGAATTATTAGCTGAGCAGATGGGTGAAAGATTAAAGGGAAAAACCTTAACCCCTCACTTAATCTAAATAAAAAAAAAACTGTGAGACTTATTTATTTTATTTGTATTGTATTTAGTTTTTTTCTCCATTTTAATTAGATTAAGCACATCTGGTGGCGCATGGTGGCCAAAAAAGCTTATTCACACTGAGACTTGGTAGCCTTTCTCTGCTAGAACTGAACAGAACAAACTTTGTTGTGATGACAAATGGTGTTCATAACTGTCACCAAGCTTGATATGTAACACTTGACTCAGTAGTAGCATTAAAGGTGACTTTTTTTGCTGTTTGTCCTCAGCTCAAGGTCCTAACTGTCAGCTCTAATAAAGGACACTCAGCACAAAGAGTGCTTGCTTGCAATCTAAGGGGTTCATATTTTTATGTTTGTGTGTACCAGTGTAGTTTTATTCAGCAGTGCACTTTTAGACCCAGCCGTGACACTGAAACTCCCTAGCACAGCTCAAATTGTTAATGGTCATACAGGATATGTCAGTGAATCTCCTCTGCACTCTTCTCCTTTCAGCCTTCTCATCGTCAGTATCTAGGTCAGACCCCCCTAGCGTTTTACATTGCAACACACACGGTTCTGTGAGCATTATTATGGGTGTATGATGTCTGCCAACTTGTTTGGGTGGGAACGTCATGTTAAATTGCTTGAAGTCACCTGCACCCATGCACACACATAAATGCATCCAAAGAGTGATGCCCTCTCAGATCCGATGAAAAATGCCAGCTGTTGACACAGTTATGTGAAGCAGACTAAATCCTTCTTTCCCGCCCACTATGCTTCTGTGTTAGTTTATTAAACCTAAACTGATGTGCATGTGTTAGACTGGTTAATGGACAGTTCTACTGTTGGCAAATGGGGAAAAGATTTAACATTTCTGCTTAGTTTACCCCTAGAGACCAACCAAAAGAGAGTCTGATTTTCAGTTTGTGCCTTATTTTTATTCCTCTTTGACTGCAGGGAATAATCCAGAAGATTCTGGACATCCACAAAGTGCGCTGGACTTTGTGTTTCGGCCTTCGTCTCAGTAGCAGCCAATCCAGAGACCAAGTGCACTGGCTGCACCCAGATATGGGCGTGTCCCATATCAGAGAGAAATATGAACAAGCGTGGCCAAATGAAGAGTGGAGGTAACACAAGTCAAGTGTGTCTGTCCATTTGAAAGTCACTCTGCTGTTTGGATGGTTGTCATTAAGCAACACTGATGTAGCAATGATTATATCAGTTTTGAAATATAAATTATGTGTTCAGTGCCACCGCATCAAGTTGTAAAGCAGCAAGAAGATGACAGTTGTGACAAAGAGGCGCTACATTACTGAAGAGAATGTTCAGTAACTACAACATTAAATCCAAAAAGTTGGGATTCTGTGTAAAATATAAATAAAAATAGAAGGCAATGATTTCCAAATATCAAAACCCATATTTTTTTTTCCTCAAACAACATATCAGATGTTAAAACTGAGACTTTTTACCTTTTCATGGAAAACATTAGCTATGTAGCATCCCATCTTTTTCAGCAACTGTCTGTAAACACCTGGGAAGTGAGGAAACCAGTTGCTGGAGGTTTTGGAGACAACTGTTGTCCCATTCTTATGTGATGCTGGATTTTAGCTGCTTAACAGTTCTGGGTATTCTTTGCCAGATTTTTTATTTTCATGATGCTTTCTTCTGGTCAGAGGTCTGGACTGCAGGCAGTCATCACCCAGACTGTCTTCCTGTAAAGCCATGCTGTTGTAATGGATGCAGTATGTGGTTTAGCTTGAGACCTTGCCAGGCCTTCCCTGAAACAGATAACGTCTGGATGGGAGCAGATGTTGCTCTTTTCAGCATTGATAGTACCTTTACAGATGTGTAGGCTGCCAAAGACACTAATGTACTGCAATAGTGCCGTCTGAGAGCCTGACGGCGATGAGCATCAAGTTTTAATCGATAGCTTTATTCTCTCCGTGCAGAGATTTTTTTAATTTCTCTGAATGTTTTCATGCAGGGCTTAAAATATTCCAGCACCATGTTGGAGTTTATAGCACAGATTGGTACGATTGAGCAGAGACGTTGAGGAATAGATGTAAACGTTAAATAAAACTATGATGGAGGATGGAGGGTAAATGGTTATTATGAAGCCTGGTTTTTTCTGGCTGTCTGCTGGTGGGAGTGTGCTCACCTGTGTGTGGACGCGCATGTGTCTTTGAACATCACATGCAGGCGGAGGAGAATAGTGAACGCGCGACCTTGTAGAGTCAGAAAGGACGTGCCATCACTTAAATAGGTAAATCACATCAGGCTGATTAGTTTTTAAACACCGGTGTTGAGCGTGGATGAATAAACGTTCAGAGGCGCAGCCTGATGTTGCTGAAGTTAGCGTCTGATGTCTGATTAAAAAAGTCGATTCCAATATATTTGGCCACAATAGATCAGGTCCTGCTAAAACAAACTACAAGACTTTGTTCCAAGCTGGACTAAATTATTCTACAGAGCATGAAGATTTGTTAACACACAGTTCAGTTCCTGATTTGAAAAACCTTTATTCATGAAAATGCATATAAGACCCATTTATTTATTTCTGTTTTGTGTGCACCTAGACCATCTGGGGTCAGTTCCAGAAAGCTGTTTGACATGACTTATTTATCCTTGTAAATTTAGTCACTTCCCTAAACAGCCAGCATCAGCATTCTGCCATATTGTGCTCCAAAGTAGCTGCTGTGATTTATTTCAAACAGCGTCATAAAATATTTTGTGACCCGTCTGTCCTTTGAGGAAGCAAAGCCTTGTGTGTGCAGCAGTGTGTGTGTGCCGGCTGGGTAGTTTGGATGTATATATGACCTTTTATTGTGGTAGTGTTGGTGCTAATGCTATTGTGAGGAGGAGACCTTCTGCACTGTGGACATAAAGAACAAAAAACAACCAGATGTTGGCTTTGTCTGACTAAGTCAACAACCCTTTTTGGGTTTGCGTCAGTCTCTAATAAACAAATTTGCAGTCCCTGGTCTGTCTCAAATCCACTTTGTTGTACTTCTGCTCACCCGGATAATCTTGTGTTCATAAACTCTGTTTGCCTTTTGCAACTTTGATCATTTCCTCTCCTCTACACTGACATACTACTTTTGTAGTATTCATGAAACTGGACCATATCTTAATCTACAATATTAATAACAGCCAGATGGCACATGTAAAGTATTTAGAGCAAAGCTGGTAGCTATTTAATGTGCAAGTGCTCGATATCCTAAAATTCCATTTTTAGTTGGCATCTTTTGTGCTATTTAAAGTAGGTAAAGATGTTTGTAAAGCTTTGTAAAGAATTCTGACTTTCCCTGTTGGGTTTTTTTCTCTGTAGATATGAGTTAAAGATCAGGTATCTACCAAAGGGCTTTGTGCAGCAGTTTACAGAAGACAAACCTACTCTCAACTATTTCTACCACCAGGTATACACACAAACAGACACACAGAAGCATTCAGACACTCTTTTTATGCCAGCCGTCAGCGCTGAGACATATGGCGGTACTGGAAGACCATGCCTTCTTGTCTTTGGATAATTTAGGTCAGTAGGACCCCGTGCTTTTTTTTTTTTCCTATTTTTCCATGTAAGATAGATGGTGTGCCATTTGGGATGTAAAACATGTTTGTCATGTCATGTTTTGATGAACTTTTATCTGTGGTGTGTATTTGTGTCTACAGGTAAAGCATGACTACATGACACAAATTGGGGATCAGGTTGAACAAGATGTAGCTCTCAAGCTGGGTTGTCTAGAAATCAGGTAAAACATGCTCACAGAGCTTCGTGATGATTTGATTTATTTCTTTACATTGTTTTGAGCTGTTTTACTCTTCCCCGTGTTAAGTTTCTTTGCAGTTACACTAATAGCCCATGCCTGCATTAGTCAATATTTGCTATTCATCATTTGAAGCAGTAAGCATTTCTTTTTCAGAAACAGTTTTATCTGTTCCACCTGACAGTAGGGTAAAATGATTTTAGTAAAAGAAGCTAACATTTATTATCTATGGTGGTGTCAGAGTATCTGCAGACTAGCTTATTCTCTGTGTCCCACTTGTTTCATTTCCAGGAGGTTCTTCAAAGAGATGAGAGGGAACGCTCTGGACAAGAAGTCCAACTATGAACTACTGGAGTAAGTATTCTTTATGAGCAGCAAACAGCATAGGTACATATCAGTGTGTCTCATCTCTTCCACTCCGACTCCCAGCCTTTCCATCATAGCAATCCCTTTTAATCACATCTCCACTCCCTTTATCTGAAAGCATGATTTTCTAACTGTAATTAGGGTACAAATATCAGAAATGCAACACACTATTAGCTTTTGATACATGCTTCCTATGTTTGCCTTAACTAGAAGCCTGGATAGTTAGAAACCAATCGAGTAGTTTAAAGTTGTTAAGCGTGTGGGATCACTCAATCTGCACGTGTATTGATATTGCTGTCCAGTAAAGGCAATGATTTAACTGATTTGATGTGTTAAAGAGAACATTGAAAAACAGTTGTATGCGCTTCTGTTTTGTCCATATGTTGTCCCACTTTTGTCTCTTTGAAAAGCGATGGCTAATGAACAATTAACAAAAGGTCTAAATGAGGCTTGGCTCTAACTTGGGGTCTGACTCTAATGAGCTACCCTTTTCCATTGAAGTCTTTCTGACCATCAGCCTAACAAGCTCTCCATTTAACTGAGAAGAATGCCCACTGTATTGCCTCCAATATTACTATGTCTCATTGTGTTCTCTCAGTCATTCTCTCACATTCTCCTGTTTTTTTCTGCTCCACTTGTTTTTTTTTCTCGAACTTCCTTTCCATATTTCTGTTGATTAGAAAAATATGTCATGTCATTCATATTTTAAGGCAGAGAAAGGATAGAGGGAAAGTGCTGTTAGGCCTTTAATGCAGCAACATTTGACATTTGAGGATAAAGGGGTGCTGGACTCTTGCTAAATATTTAAAGTCAGAAATTTCCAATTTTATCTTTGGGAAAGATGGCTGTAGTTGGTCCACACTTAAAGGTAACCTGTTGGATTTCAGTCGCAGTGATTGTTGTAGTTTGGAAACCAGTACCAGTGTTTAATCAGTGCATGTTCCCTGACATCAGCTTTTTTTGTGGTTACTGTTACAGACGTGGCTTGATTTTAGTAAAGACAACCCTTTTACTGTCAAACTGCTACACAACACCAAATGAAGTGATTCACATCCTTTCTTCACGTCACACACAGTCAGCAAATTTGATTGATTTGAGATGTGACCTTTGTTGGAAAACAGAGGCAGAAAAGATGATGTAACCTCACAGCCTTTTATTTGCTCTCTCCTCACTCTTCTCCTCCCCCTGCACTCATCTTTTCCTCAGAGGAATATGAGTCATTAGTTTGCTTCCTGTTATAGCTCTGCACATCTTTCTTTGTCTCTGTGGTTTCCCTTTTTCTAATCCTCCTTGCTTCCCTCCATCTCCTTTTTTGTTTTTTGTGTTTTTCTTTTACTCTTAGGAGAAGATGAGTAAAGCCCTTTAGTCAGCACTTACTCATAGTTTTCTGTTTCTATTCAGTTGCCTGTTTGTCTAACTGTATCTGTCTGAAGCTGTTGTAATATCTCAGGACAGAGAAAGTAGTCTGCTGAGATCAGATAAAAAGTAAACTGCTCGCCAATTAACATTCCTTGATGTAATTACGGCATGATAAAAATTCTGATCTTTATCCTTGTTTCTCTTTTCTTGCAGGAAAGATGTTGGTTTAAGGCGTTTTTTCCCAAAAGAATTGTTGGACTCAGTCAAGGTAAGATGATGAATTTTTATGGAGAGAGGTGGAACTAAGAGTATTGTTCCTAAAATTAATCAAACAAGCACTACATTCTCCTGCTTTTGAATTATTAGTAGAAGAAACAGCTCAAAATGTGTTGCCATGGCTTGACTGGCAGATGGAAAGTAATGCAGTTTACTAATGTTAAGCTGCAGCACTGGTCAAGCAACCAGTGAGGGTTAGATGAATGCAGAAGAAGCAGGAGAAAGAATGCCTTGTCCAATGTCCATACTGAGTGTGGTGAATGAGATTTTCAGCAGTGAAGATCTCCTTTTATGTGTCTCATTCCCATCCTACAATTCACCTATATACATAGTTGGTAAAACTAATAATGAAATGCTGTTACGACCCCACTTCAGTCAGGGAACAGAAGGAAGTAAAATTAAAACCAAGATAATCTTATTAAGGTAAAAGTATTATTGATCAATGCAAGCCAAGGTCTAAAATAAAAAAATACGCACAATCTAAAAAAAGTCAGGAGAGGTTAACAAACCACAACATTCAACTCAAGACCCAAAGAAATAACTACAAACTACAAAATAACTACACCACGTTTGTGTGCAATCAGTGCCTCTCAGCGTGAGTCTCTGGCTATGATTGTACATCTGTGTCAAACACAAGGTTATGGTTCCTATAAAGAACAGTAGGTGGAGGACTACACCCAAGTTAAACATGAAAGTGCTGAAGTTCCTAGAGCAAAGCTAGAGTTTCTTTCTCAGTTGTAGAGTAGTTGAGCTGCTTTTGGTTAAAATGAAAAAAGTAGCACATGAGATAACAGATATGTCATTCCCTTCCTGAAGCAGGACAGCACCAGTCCCCATAGCATAGTTCCCATGGCGTCAACTTTCATCTTAAAGCTTCTAGTCAGGTGACAGTGTCCTTTGCAAAGTCACGCTTAACTAGATTTGAAGTGACATTTTGAACATTTGTTTCAGGACTGCCAGATCTTCTTCCCATGAGGAGGTATAAACAATAAGGTCATCCAAGTACACACTACAGTTAGACATCCCCGAGAAAAGAGTGTTAGTGAAAGTTGGTATCTTGATCGGTTCGGCGAGAGGCCAAATACAGAAAATAATTTGGTTAGGGATTTAACAAGTGCACCAGAAGTATTTACACAATAGGATAGTTTAAGGGTCGTGTACAACAGCACAGACCAGAGTAAACAGAAACTGATTCTGTGCAGAGTAAAGGACCAAGTCTTTAATGACATTCTTGAATGTCTCTTCCACTACAGGAATAGGATGAAGGAGACCATGAAGAATAGGTTGGTTAGGCTTACAAGTTAACTGACAAATGTGACAAGTACCAGGGCTGCACCAGCATTTAACCCATGCCAGTAAAAATATTTAAGATTAAGCTGATGGTTCTTTGTAATGCCCAAATGTCTTTGACTTTTGTGCACTAAGGTCAAAATCTGTTATAGCAAAGGATATGGTACTACTAACTACATTCCAGTCAGAATTAGGAGTTTTCACAGAACACTGCATGTACTGGGATTTATTGGTCAAAGTAGAAGTTTCAGCCAGGACACTAGCTTTTTCAACATTTACTACACTTGAAAAACACTTTTACAGCTTTGGGTCTGTCTTCAAATCTGCACTGAGGCCTGCTTAAGAAACTGGGAGAGAGAAATCAACAGAGGTCTGCAGTGCATCCCAGTCTTCTGCATTGGGGGTAGCAGAAACCTTGATCGCTCCCTCATGGATGCAGAATTGATCTGCTGTACTAAGAGAAAGTAGAGACTTCTGTAAAACAGACTGCGTTCTAAATTGTACTTGAAGTTTTCCATTTTTATGGATGGGAAGTTTTTTTTTTACAGGGAAGTGTTAACTGAGTATAAATACCCCTAAAAAACTCAAATTTACTGCACTCAACCTTAATTATTCAGGCAATTCCATCAATTCAGTCACCTTTAGAATAAAAACTTTATATCTGGGAAATGTTTGGTTGTGTGTGGGTTTCTGTGGCTGTCTTCTTGAATGACAAGTAGTGTTTTGTGTCAATGATAAATTTACGGCACGTGTTTATGGGAAGGATCTTGGTGTGTGTGAGTGTGGGTGTGTGAGTTTTAAAGGCACAGTGACCCGAAAAGGTCTTGATGTCAGCAGGCGGGCAGACAGATGCTCTGCAGAGGGAGGGAATTTGTAATTACGTATTTTTATTGTGTGTGTGAGAGGCCCTTAGGTCATGGTTAAACCCACTTTCTCATTTCAACAATGAGGAGGGAGGGGGAGGTTTTTCTCCCCCCCCTCACCCCCAAACTCTGTTTATCAGCTGCCCACTTTAGTTCCTCTTCTCTCTTTTTCTCTTTTTTTTCAACAAACATTTAATATTTTTTCTCCTATTAACACTATTTATAAGCATGAGGATGTGTACGGACATTAAAGATGCTGTTAGATGGAAGACTGAAGCCATTCACACATTTTTTTACAGACTTGAAAAAAAGTTTATAAAGAAAGTAAATTCTTAAAATCTAAAGTTAGATCCTAAAAACAAAAAATATTTAACTGACATCACATAAGATGAAGAAAAGAAGCAAATCCAGAGATCTAACAAGCTGGAGCAAGAAAATGTAGATTTGTGGGTCATTGAAATGTTTAAAAAGTTTAATAACTAAATAATGATTTGTAGTTGTGGAAATTCAACTAATTGAATGACCTACTAAAAATTTCTGCTTTAATGCATCACATCATATTATTAGTATTGAATTTCTGCTGCTCTCTCTTTAGCACACATGTACACGTATGTGTGAATGTGTGTGTGTGTGTGTGTGAGTGTGAGCACAGCTGTCATTTATGTTTCTGTTGTTCACTCTAGTGAAAGAGAACGGTAGTCATTTAATGAGATTATTTTCCCTCAATGGACTCTACTTAGACACACACACACACACACACACACACACACACACACACACACACACACACACACACACACACACAAACCCAGAGCAGATGGCGTTGGTAGTAAACAGTGACTGATGTTAGCTGTTAAAAAGAGCAGAGTCTGTTCATTGATATTGACGGGCCCGGGCAGCAGGTCTAGTGAAACTGACCTTTGCAGATCAAAGTTTGAACCAGCCCCGTCTTGATTTGACATCTTGTCTCGCTTGTCAGATGAATGGCATTTTGAAATACTGTCATACTAAATTAAAGAGGACCAATTATGCTTCTTCTTTTTTTTTATATACTGATGAACCACAATGTCAAAACTTGATATTGAAGAAGTTTCCCATCACACGTCCAAAACAGCTCCCATATGTCAGAGCTTAAGGTGTCTGGCTCAAAGCCATTGGCTATTTTGGATCATTTTAGAACATAAGTTGGGATAGATTGAGTTTGTGCCAGCACTTCTCTTGAATGTTTTATCAGACTGTGATCTAGGTAGTTTCGAAGCTTGGTTTACATAATTTAGTTGTGTTCCTTGAGCTATTTTTTGTCATGGAGGGGCAGTGAGCATTGGGGGTGCTGTGTTAAGAATGATGACATGGGCAACAAGAAGCCAATATGATAACAGATTTGACACACCTTTCTCAACTTCCCAGCACAAGGAATGTTAGCAGTGAGTCCAAAGTGAATGAGAAGGGAGATGGTTAAAGTCTGAAACATGAATATGTTCATCCTCCCTGACTGTAAGCTGTTGAACATTAGCTTCATCGTGCCACCTAAAGAGATCAGGAGGGCGACCCTTGGTAATCTGGAGACAAAGGAGAGTGAAGGGCCATTAGCAAGGCTCATTTATATATAACCCTTTTACACATTTTCTTCCTCTAAAAAGGTTTTAATGGTGGAAGTTTTTCCTTGATTTTGTTTCAAAATTGATTTGCTTTTTAACCAGAGATTAAATGTCATTACTAAAAGTAGAGGGATTCTCTTAATGAAGATACAATGAGAGCCTTGCGGTTAAAGAATATGACATTTTTTCTCAATTATTTAATTGCTATTATCAATGGAAGCACAATAGAAACACATAGATGGGTCATGATAGTGTCACTCACTTCACCTGTCAGCACTTCTAATGCTGTGGCTGTGAGTTGTGTTGTGTGCAAGTGACCGTTATAGTTATCCTGAGAGGGTTAATTGTGTTAAAGTTTAGCAGCTGCTTAATGAACCCAAACTAAGAGCATAACTTCAGTCAACTCAAATATGACACTATAAAGGAAACCAGTCCAGTAACACACAAGCATGATGTTCTCATTGGTGTCAAATAATTGTGATTTTTTTTTTTCTTAAGTGACCTTGTTGCATTTTTAAAGGGAGGATGAAAGCCAGTTGCAGTATTTCCTCCCAGGAAGGGTGGACAGTTTGAATCTACAATACAGGGCTGCAGCTGGCTGCTTGTGTGTGTGTGTGTGTGTGTGTGTGTGTATGTGAGAGTGTGTTTTCCTGGTGGAATTCTAGGAATTAAAACAGCGATCCTATCTGGAATATGAACACACAAACACGCGCATTTTTTTTTTAGAATCATAAGACAATAATGGCATCTGTCCTTGTTGACATGTATGCGCAGAGGGACATGTGTGCATGTGTGTGTGTCTGTAGATTTGTTGATTCCCTTGGGCTTAAGATGTAGACAGCTGGCAGCAGGGCTCTGTGAGGCTGAAATTAAATTGAGGTATTATTGCTTCTACACTATTTACAATTGAAAAGTAAAAAAATGGGATGGATAAAGAGCAGCTCAACACATTAGGTAGCAGAAAAAATGTAAAACTTAAAGCCATCATGTGAATTATTCTGTCATTAAAATGGTTTATTGGTGCTCATCAGGCCATCTTAGGTTGATTTGTCAGCTGCAGTCAATAAATCAATACAATTGCTACTTTATTGTCATAATTGTGCTTATTAAACTGCACAAAATATCATATTGTACTGTCCATTGTAGATATTTGATATTTGCATGCCTTTTTCTATAGCCTAGTCCATACTCAAGTAAAGCTTCTTTAATCTTTCCCTTAAGCTACGTAAGTTGGGACATGTGCATGTTTAACACTGAGTGTAAACTACATTAGACTGTATGCATTTGTGTGTGATGTCCATCTTTATTTCAAGTGATAAGTATAACAGAGAGGATTGTAAATGACAGAATAATGTTCCTAGAAGGATTTTCCTTCACATCTGTCGACTTTGTGGTGACATAAAAAACCTTTAATAAAAAAAAATTAGGTCAGCTGTGCCGTTTGCTCTAAAAAGCTGTGTATCATATGTGCAGTGTAATGAAATACAACTTTAAACTAGTAGCGAATGAGCTGACTCTTTGATGTTTAATTGAATAACAAACAGTCTTTGTTAAGGTATTGATCTGAACTGAGAATGAAGCACAGAATCTGTTTAACTGGAAACAGAGTGGACTGTTAGTCAATCAATGTCTTTTAGTGCTTGTCATTGTGCATCCACTTACATGCACAAAACACACACACCTCCCACATCCTCTTCCTTCTATTAGGTACAGATCTTTTGCATCATTAGCTAGATGACATTTTTAAAAGGTTTTTTTTTTTGGTCTGATTTTCCCTCCCTATTCTCCTTCTATTCAGGCTAAAACTCTTCGTAAGCTGATTCAGCAGACATTCAAGCAAGTAGCCAATCTCAACGACGAGCAGTGCATCCTGAAGTTCTTAGAGATACTTGCACCAATCCACCGCTATGACAAAGAGTTCTTCAAGTGTGCCCTTGGTGTAGGTTTTCTCCATTCTTTGCATTACTCTGCTGCTGATACTTAGTGTGCCTTGATGTGCTGAGAAAGCTCTTGTTAACTGTGTGAGGTTGACCCCTTTTGGTGGCGGCAGGTCCTACATGCATGTGCTATGTGATACATTCCTCTATGTGACTCATCCTTCTCTGCATCTCACCTTGTTTATTTTTCTCTTACGTTGTCTTTTTGCTTGCGCTCATCTCGTATCTCATCTTCTCTTTAACAGTCCAGTTGGGTGATCCAGGTAGAGTTGGCCATCGGGCCAGAAGAAGGCATCAGTTACCTCACTGACAAGGGCTCTACAGTGAGTTTTTTTTTGTTTTTTTTTTTATGAAACATGCATTAAAGCTGATCTGTAAATTAATCTTTTAATGATCAGTGAGTGATAGAAAAATGGCATGTTTATTAAGATGGTTTACTTTTAAATCTTTTATATGTCTTCAGCCCACACATCTAGCAAACTTTAACCAAGTCCAGTCCATCCAGTACTCAGCTATGGAGGAGAAGGACAGAAAAGGCATGCTACAGCTGAATGTAGCTGGTGCTCCCGAGGTAAAACTACAACATTATCTTTCTGAAAAACCATGGCTTTTGGCATTTCATCTGATGTCATTTTTTATTTCTATTGTTTTGTGTCATCTATTCTCATAGTAATAAGTAGATTTTTTATTTTAGCTCGGATCCAAACAGGGTGCAGGAGTAACAGCAGGGCTCCAGACTAACTTTATTTACAAGGAACACAGTGGTCCCTAACTTAAATTTTTAGGACTGCAAGCAGAAAATTTAGGGGCGCACACTGAAAACGCCTTGCATAGCAAATATTCACATTTCCTCACATTTTCACTGTATTAGTAATAAATACTTGAGCAATGAGTTCAGAAATTACTATGTTTACAATTCACATGGTTTTGTGCAGCAGTTGACACAACATAAAATCAAATAAGATTTGCTGATTTGATTTTATTTTCACTTTGTAGTCGAAACAGAATGGCAGCTTTGTCCCCCATCATCTCCCACAGGGCATGGTATAACTCGCCCATGTGGTTCCTGGCAATAAACAGCTTCAGTGACTTATACTCCAGACACTGTTCCCAACTCCTCAGTAACAACAGTAACTATTGGCTGTCCTAAAAGTCGCTAGAAGTCGCTATTAGCATAATCAGCCTAGTACATATAGTTGTAATGGATGCTGCTATAAAGAGGGATGTAGTGGGAAAGGGAAAAATTGATAAAAAGGAAACCTAAAAATGTTTACAACAGCAAAAATAAAGAAATAAAATAAAATAATTCTGTCAATATTTTCTTTATTTTTTAGTTCAGTTTTTTTTTTAAGTGTATTTTGTTTTTGTTTTTTAAATTAGGAGTCTGGAACATGTCACACTACTTTTAACTTTTTAAATATTTTTTGTCCACACTCTTCATTAATAGCCATTACTATATGATGGTAAGCCAGCGCAGGATCATCCAGTAGCAGCTTTGAATGTTTCATTTTCAGCCTGATCATGAAACAGAGGTGAACGTCGTCTGCTCTGAATGCAGCTGTGTGCTGCTGTGTGAGGACCAAGCCTCGTATGAGTACTTTTGGACGGGGGAAGGGTCTACGCAGTACCTGCTCCTCATTGGGAAGAATAAACTACGTTCATTCACGTCAGTCTCCAAAAGTCTCCAATAATACCAGAAAAAGTCGCTAGATTTGTCGTTAGTCGCTTTCTTTTAAAAAGTCGTTAGAGGGGTCTGACAAAGTCACTCAGCTGGCAACACTGAGGAATGATATATTCCTGCAAGACCCGTCTCTTTCCACACATAAGCCAGTCAGTCACATAAGTCCGGCACTGTTGTTTGTTCCCACTCACACACACATTGACTGTTGTCTTCTTCGTTGGTGTTCTTCTCCTTTTCTCGTATTGAAGTTTGTTTGAGTCGGCAAACCAGCAGCTAATTTGCGCATTACTGTGAATTACTGGGCGGAAGAGGGTAGCAGAAGTTTGTTAGCGACAAAATAAATTAAGTTATAACTACTACAAGAAAAAGACCGGCAAATGTATTGGTCGCCATTGTGTGAGTAGATGAAAAATTCACTCGCACTGCCTCACATTTTAGTCTCAAAATGCGAGCATTTGGTTGCAGTCTGGAGCCCTGAACAGTCAATTTTGCAGTTTCCCTCTGGGATCATTAAAATATTAAAGTATTATGAAGGTATTAATATATTTTTAAAGAGACACTACAGAGACCATTACTGGGCAGCCACAGCTCCAGAAATAATATACACATATTAGATGTTACCATGCCATCAAATGAGTCCGAAACACAGTTTTAAGTTTGATAAGTAATGGAGCATGTCTTTATTTAATTTAATTTCAATTAATGATAACAGTCCAAAGATATTTAACCATACAAGGCTGTGGTTAGTTTGTGCATTTTCGATGGCCTTATAAAGTAAAACTTAATATGTAAATACAGACATAGGCCCTGAAGTTACTGACACCTAGACGCTTTCTATAAAAATATTCACAGTTCTGGCTGCACTATTATTTTTACAATATGAAGCAGAATATTATGAAATAAGCAGAATATTTAAAGGTATACCACTATTTGAGGTGGACACAGGAATGAACTAGTACTTAGTATTTAGAAACTACCCAATGCTTTTTTTAATTTAATTGATACATATATATATTCTTTTCTTTTTTAACCCACTGCGCAAACGCAACTGCTATGTGGAATAGAGGCATTTTCCCTCACATCAGGGGAACCTGGAAACCTCACAGGGTTCTTATATATTAATTGTGTGTGTGTATCTTGTTGAGATAACAGCTCTCTGTAACAGGCCTGCTGCTGTTTGCATGTGTTTGTGTCTGTGCAGCCTCTCACAGTTACCACAGCATCTCTCACCATGGCAGAGAACTTAGCCGACTTGATTGACGGCTACTGTCGGCTCGTCTCCACGCAAACCCACTCCTTCATCATCAGAGTTCAGAAAGGTACAATGTCAAGTTGTTATTAACAGCAGACAGGGACAAACGAGTCACTTAAGTAGCAATATTTACTAAAATAAAAGATTCTTTTATTGATCAATTGAGCTAATTAATTAGCTCAGTTATTATTGTTGGTGCTGTTTTTGTAACTGCTTTGCCTTTATGGTGTACATTCTAGTTTTACTTTCCTGTTGTTGAGATGAACATTGTCCTTTTCATGTTTAGTAACTCTGTTTTTTCTGTTGAAGTGTGTAAGAAAAAATTATTGGTTGTGAGTTTGTGTTTGTTTTTTTTCCTCTAGAGGGAGAGAGAGCTCTGCCTTCTATCCCAAAGTAAGTACATGACTTTTTCAACCCACCAAAGCTTATAAACCAGCACACTTCTGAGCTGTAAATTAAAAAGTGATTTTTTTGTACTATATATATATTTTATTTATTTATTTATTTATAGAAATGTTGTATGATAGCAGTGTTGTACAATAGCAAAGTAAATACTTAACATCACAGGTCAGGTTTTGCATTTTATTTTGCATTTATCATAACAAAAAGAAGTCGTTCAGCCACTGGTCGTGTTCTTTAGAGCCTGTTTTCACTTCTGCTTCAAAATCAACCACCTCATTATCTGAGGAGTCCCTGACATCAGAGTTATTCTGAAAATGAAAAGGGCCATTATTTTTTCCCTACTTGAAAAGAAGTCTACAGAGGATGTACATGATGGGACTTTCATGGTACTATCAGTTCTTAAACTACTATTTCTACATAATCAGTTTTAATAATCACAATCAATTTGTCTAATACTAAATTCTAAGAAGACACAAGTTCCTGTTTTTCCAGATAAAGGTAATCAGACATTTCTACTTGGAAATCATGCAAGTATTTATAAAGTGGAACGTTGATTCTTCATCATGCAGCTTTTTACCAGTAAAAGGAGCAAATTGCAAATAATTCAAAATAAAATAGAAGTCTGTATGAAATAATGTGAATTATAATATTTATTGTTGTTTTCACATTTCAGCCACTTTATAAAACATACTTCATATCACACCATTTGTAAATATTTTATGAGGAAAAACAAATCAAAGAAGGGATTTATCAGAGCACCATATGTGCTGTAGATTATGAAATATACACACTCTGTTTAATTATTTGTGTGCAGTCTTTCCTTAAGAATGAATCATCCTTTTGTTCTCATTTTACACCCAGTTGTGTTGCTAATCTGTTGCCTAACATCCTAATTAGCTGTGAGACATTCCCCTTTCTTGAAACGTGTTACTTTTATGTTGAGATCATGTTGTAATATTGTAACAAAGAGAGTATTTAATCTTATTATAATAATTATTGTTTATTTTAGTTAGTTAGTGTGTTTTTATTAGTGTGCCTATATTTCACTGGCAGTTTCTTCCCCTTTATTTTTACCCCCCTTCTTAAATGAATTTAGACAGTAACAGTTTTATTTACTTTGTCAACTCAAATTTCTCCCTCACGCATGTGTCTCTGGTCAAATAAGGAGATAAGTTAAGAGGCCAAATATTTTCCACTTAGGGTTTTTAAACAGTGCTAGTCTCCACCTCTCACGCTTTTCCTGTTGTGGGCTGTGATGTAAAGATAGTGGTAGAGCTCAGCTGACACACAAAAAGGAACAACTGCAAAGTAAGGAGCATGATAAAAACCATATGAATTAGACTACAGATGGTTAATTTTTTCCATTTTAGAGAAATGTCTGTGAATATGTGAGCATGCGAATTTTTCTGCTGTTAGATGTATTTTAAAGATCTCACGCGTTAATAATTGGTTGAACTATCTTGTCCTTTTTCTCCGTATTACTAGACTTTCTAATAATGAGAAAAAGCTAGAAGCAGTCAGAAGTGGAGTACGAGCAATCTCCGTATCAGGTAAGATACAACAATAGTCATGCAAACTGACTCTCCAAACGACAGGTTTAAGAGCAAGAGAACCAAAGTCAACATCTGTTTTTGTTCTTCTTGATGAAACTGCTTTTCTTTCTCTGTCGTCCCATCCTCTTTGTTCCAGCTGTCTTTTGTTTACGTCCTCCCCCCCTCGTCTTTCTCACATCTCTGTCTGTGCTCACTCATATCCATTCACTCTTCTTTTTTCCTCTCACACTGTGGTCCTTCTGCCCTGCCCGATTGGCTGAAGATATAGTGACATCGACACCTCCTAAGCCAACCAAGGCGCGGCGTTTCCTCCTCCCATTTGTCTTCTGTTCTGATTCACCACCCAATGGTATCCTGGGCTCTTATTGGACAGTTAGTAGAGGAGCATGTCCACAAAATTGTGATGTGGCGGAGTCGAATTCCTGTTTGACCATTGCGGTTATGGTCTATTGCGGTCTTCTGCTTAAAGGAGACACAAACTGTATAGAGTATTTGCAAAGGAAATAACCCACATTAATTATGGAAAGCATATAAAAATAAGTGGATATTTATGTGCCATTTAGTTTCCTTGATTGACTAATTGTACACTCAAAATCTGTTAAGTCTGTTTTGGAAAAGTTTTTAAAACTTTCTGCCTCTTTTATGTTTAATTGAAAAGGTTTTGTGATTTAAACCTTTTCATCCGCTCCACCACAATGAGCCTTCATTTTTGAAGTGTGGTCTTTTGTACTAAACTGTCTTGTACTGAACTGACTCCTTACCCCCCTTGCTATGCTTGCTATGATTTCAGCATTACATAATTTGACCATAACATTAGGTCACGTGTAGTCATGAAAATGTAGCAACATAAAAAAAAAAGTTATGGACGAAATTTGATGAAATTTCCAGGAAATCTCAGAAATGGAATGAGGAACAAAAGATTAGATTTTGGGGATGATCCTGGATCCAGGAATTTTTAAAGGATCCTTTATTATGGGGCGATAGGGATAATTTTGCCATTAGAGCTTCCAGCTTACTCAAAAATAATGGGCACAATCATTGGCAAAGAAGAATTTACAATGGCTTCTAGTGCTTCTAGTTCCCTTTGCTACAGTCGTCTGTTCTGAAAGATTAAAGTGGTTAACGGTTTGCTCTGTACATTTCCTGCTGCTGAGGCCACGTTTGGTTATTTTTAATCATTGTGTCAAGTTTCTTTAAGGTTCGCTTAAAGAGATTTTTTGAGTGCAGTCAAGCAGCTAAACTGTACCACCGAGGTTCTGCAGCTTTGAAAAGCTCTATGAGAATAATTGATTGCTTTGCAAATGGCTGTTACTGGATGTTGTGTCTCTTCATCTTTATTTATGGTTGTTTGTCAGCTGGTGACTTTGAGTCGTTATCTGTGGCTCTGGCTGCTGTTATCAGTAGTAGGAATGATCCAAGCAACTTGTGAATCTGGACAGCAGCTGTTTGCTAAAGTGTTTATTCTGCTGGAATATCCAAACATCATACACAGGCATTGCAGATTTACACTTAGGTTTCTTTTTTTTTATTTTTATTTTTTTATTACTGTGAACATCTGTCTGTTAGGAACAGTTTGTGCATGTGTATTTTTTTTTAAATATTTAGCCAGAACATAATCACTCATGCTGTATTAAATCTCATTTAACAGGATGTCAGTCTGTTTAGCTAAAAACACAGATTTTCTTTTAGTTATGGCTGCAAGTTTTAATATAATTAAAGTCTTAGTGAGTGGGGAGGTTGGATATGTTGTGACGGTCCAGCTGTGCTTGATTCCATTACACTATATTAAACTCCTGCACCTTCAGTCTGTTTGCTAAAAGTATATTAACTTTGCAGCTTGTTATCAAATAATACAGTTTAACCTGCAAATATCTGGATATGACACTATTATTATTTTAGCTATGAAATAAAGAAACAGGAGGAAACCCATTTTTTCTGATGTCCTGAGGTTTCAGACTTCAGGCTCTTTGCCAACATTTCTTGTTATGGCTATGCTAATTTGATTTGGTTTTAGCCGTTTAAAAATGAGGGTTCTGCAAATACATGAAGTGTAAACCTTAACCTTTCTTCCAGTTTAAATACAAATACCTGTTAATCAAACTGCACTTAAAGCCCACATTGAGTATGTAATAACAAAGTAAATACATGTTTTTTTTACCAGCTAAAATAAAAATTTTGTGTCAGTGTCCAGATATTTCCTGCCTTAACTGTACTTGAGTGAGTCTACACTGCTGTTCAGTTACTAGCACTTACTCTGTCTGCACAACATTAATGGAGGTTGTTAACCCAGCTTTTTAAGGTAAAAGCTTGCTGAGTGTATTGCCTCACAGATCGTGAGTTGAATGTTTGCAGTGCTCTAACCTCTTTCTTTTCTCTCTTTTCTCTCCTCCACTCTACCCTTGGTTTCTCTCTTTTGTGTTGCTGCCGCCTCTGTCATCTTTTTCCTCTGCTGTTCTGCTTCCTGCATGCTCTCCTGGACTCTGCAGAAGATCTTAGCGGGGATGGTAAAGTTTACTGTTGTTTATCATTCTAACTATTGTTCTTCTGTCTTATCAAGCCCCATCAACACACTGCACCCTCCTGGAAAAGGGCTGTGTTGGTGTGTGGGTTGAAGTTTATGCCTTCATTCCTACTTATTTAACAATGGGGGAATTTATGCTTGGTTATATAAGTACAGTTATTTCTAGGCCTGTCACGATAACAAATTTTGCTGTGCGATAAATTTTCTCAGAAATTATCACGATAAACGATAATATTGTGCAAAGCTATAATGTTGTCATTTTGAGACAATTTTCAACTAATATAAAGACAATGCATTTAACACAGGAACAGGAAGAAATTTTAAATAACAAAACAAAAACAATAAATATAATCGACTCTCAGTCTCATTAACAATGAAAAAAATGATAAACATGAGGCTCAGACAGGGAAAACCGGCAAAACTGCCAGTTAGTATTATTGTATATAAATATATATACACTGCGCATCGTTTGTAAAGCTGAAATATCTCCCCTCATCGCTGCGTGTCAGACTGGTCTATGAGCAGTGAGTGAACCGCGCTGCCACGACGCCACGCTGCGCCTTTTTCACACACGCCGGGACAGCGGCCCAAAAGTAATGTGGCCCACTGGGAATCCTCTTGAACCACTCGTTTAGCCAGCATTGCTCTTAATGTGTTTTTTTTCATATACGGTAGTATATAGGCTGATTCTATTTGTGTAATGTACCTGCGCAATACATGGGTTATTACGGTAAACCAGGAAGTCGGGGGCTTTGTACTGACGTCGTAGGCTACATGTGTGTGTTCTGCCTACATGTGGGGAGCAGCGAAACAATAAATGAGGAAGTGCTCTCAGCTATTGTTTCTCCATTCAACTTATTTACATATTTCAGCATGAGAATCGGAGTTTTAGCGCGAGAGCGCGAGAAGCCACTTATATGTGCGAGTCTCACGGCCAGCGTGTGTTGACAGCCCTGCAAAATACCGGCTCGCACAGGTGCTTCACCACGGCCTCGTGCTGCAACATGCTGGTGTCAATTATGACACTAGAGAGTAACCTATGGGGGGACTAATAAAAATAATGGCGGCCGGCAAACTTATCTCGCTCATTTTTTCTTACCGTGCATTAATTGACTTATTGCTTATCGCGACAGGCCTAGTTATTTCTGCATAATTTAAGCATGAACCCGTACTTTTATATGTTTGCCATTATCTAGATAGGCAGACCCCCCTCTTTTTTAGTATTGGGTTTTAATATGTGTGTATGTTTCTCTCTTGTCTATTTTGGATTACATCTATAATGAATTACCACAAAATGCGAATAGATCTGGAGTTTTACCTCAAGAAAGCAGGATTGTTTTTCAAGTGGCATTTCACTTTATGCAAACTTCTGCAAAGGATTCCCTCTCTCTCCCCACAAAGGGTTCACACACACATTCACACAACCACACTCAAGTAAAATAATGCACTCGTGTTCTCTCGTACATTCACACTTGTGTGCACAGAGTAAAGCAGGGAGAGGTTTGCTGGATTCAAAAGTGGGTACATTCCTGGCTATAATGGGCTAGCTAGATGAGGCACACACACACATAAACACATTGTGTCTACTGAAAACAGAAATAGACAACTTAGAAAATGGTCATTTCTTTTTTTCAAACAGAACCAAAACCATACAAGGCTGAATAAAAAGGATGGTAGAAGCAGTGGACCACTCTGTAAAAAGTGTTCCATATATATACACATATAAACAAGTAAAGCAAAGCTGGAAATTTACAGGAAATTGAAGAAAAAATGGATTAAAAAAATCTATGAGTTGGTAAAATTTTTGTTTTGGTTTAGGCTTATGTAGCTATTTTAAGAGATGGATTAATGCCTGTCTTCTCTGCTCATATAAAACATGATTAGCAATGTATCAGTAAAACTCATTCCTCTTTGTTAAAAAGTGTAACTTTTACCAAACTCTTGTCCAAGCAGCTGTTATATATGTAAAATGAAATCTGGATCATGTCTTCACAAATTGACACAAGACAGTTTAACTGGGGAAAATGTTCTTCACCAGTTTTACAGTTGACTTTTCCAGGATTGTTTTTTCTTGTTTCAGATGTTTATGCAAAGCTAGGCTAAGTTAATCCATCAATATTCCCATCTTACTCTCAAGACAGAGGCAATTTCTTCAGGCGCCTTAAATTAATAACACATCACCAACCGCCATTCAGCGTATTATCTAGCTTGCCTTATTTAAATGCCTGAGCAGTTCGCCAGGCTTTTTAGACTTTCTGGAGAAAATCAGTCACAGGCTTGAGAGAAGGATTCTCATAAATTTAGGAACCTGTTCCCACAGAGCCTGATAAATCCCGAGCAGAGCTACGAGGGAAGTGTTCAGGACAGCAGATGTTTGACTCTTGTTTCCAACAGCTGAGTCTGCACGCTGATTTTATTTTAAACACCACCATCTGGTTAGGATAGACTCAGCCCATCTTTGCCCTGTTTTTTCCTGTTGGCTCTGCCCCCCTCATCTCCCTCCTTATCTGTCCAATTCTTCACAGATTTGACCCAAATCACTGCCATCTGCTTACACGACAGCTAGATTCAGTATTTCTCTGTTCACCTACCTCTATTTTAACTGGTTTCTCTTCTCTGTTCTGGCTTTTGTAATCTGTTTCTCTCTCTTATGTTTTCCTTTCCTCTCTTTTGCTTTTCTTCCACTCCTCCTCCACCACAGTAACTCCCTGCAATCCAGCTGCTCTCACACAGACAGATATTCACAACACATGCTCAGCTGACGCTCTCTGCCAAGTGTTTGTGTGTGTGAGAGAGAGAGGGCAGGAAAGACAGAGAGAGGGACAGCAAGGAGCTTCGTGGGTGTTACGTTGAGCAAGAGTTGTTTAAACTTTTGTAGCTTTTTACTTTCTCAGGTTTTTATTTTCCTCATGACAGTTGATTTAAATCATGTAGTGAGACATATTGTGTTACTTTTACATGCATAATACATTCTGTGTGTGTCTAACATTGCAGAGACTGATGACTATGCAGAGATAGTTGATGAAGAGGACACATACACCATGCCCTCCAGTAAGTCACTTATTTTAATCTTCTTCTTTGCCTGATGCTGATCAGCTTAAGGAATTTGTTCTTAAGAAATCCGCCTTTGTTGAACTATTACAAGATTGATAGAAAAGTAGTTTTTCACTTTTACTCCGTCAAATGCTTACATCAAGCAAAAGTTCATGTCTTTCTGTTGCCTGTTGTTGAGTCGTTTCGAAGACGTACACTCACACAACCAACCAGAGAAGTTGGATAAAAAGCACACTTGGAAATGCAGCTGCTATTTTATTTCTTTTCTATAAACAGTTGGGAGACTGGTTGAAGGCTACAAATCATATGGTATACTCGTGGTTAATGTGGCTACTGACATCTGTCAGATTCATTCATATGCCTGTCAAAACCCTGAATGCCCTGCCACACTGGGATGTAGTTCTAATAGTAACTGTGGCTTTCGCCATGTGCTCCAGTACTTAAACTGTTGTGGCCAAAGTACGCATGTATTTAACTGCAAGGGCAAATTTTAAAATGGACTGTGTTCTGCTTTCCTCGCAGTCTTTTTATGTCTTTCATCATCTTGCTTCACTTATCTGCCTTTTTTTGTTTCTTCCGCTGTTTTTTTCCCCTCTGATCCTCTTCTTCTAATCAGAATTTATACAGGCTTTTTCTTCTATGTGCCTGAGTTTATTTGTATGTATATTTAGTCTTCTATATGTCTAAAATAAAAAGTGGCCTTAATGAATCTACAGCAGCATTTAGATTTAGTTATTAAATAAATGTCAGATATAGAGTAAGTGTGTGTGTTTTCTGAGCTTTTGTTAACCTTTAAGCTGTCTGCCTCTCCTCCTTTCTTCATGTCTTTCTTCCTTTTTTTCCCATCGCCAACACAGTGAGCTATGGAGTAGTTGAAGGTAAAACTCTCAGTCTCTCATTTTGTCTCACTTAAACGCCTTGAGTTTTTGCAGTTTGCTATATTTTCCTTTTTCCAGCTCTTTCTACAAAATTGTATATTACACACAGTGAGCTCTAACACGTGTTCTCTGTTGGCATTTCTCATTAAAGCCAATCATTTCGGGATAGTTGCTAAGCAAACTTTGATGTGTTTAAAGAGTAATTTTAAATCAACTTTTTAATTTTTTTAATACTGGGTGACAAAAATCTGTAAAGACTCAAGGTGCCGTACATTGAGCTTGTTGTTTATTTGTGGTTGTTGGTGTCTGTGGAGACCATACAGGTTAATTCAGGTGTTAAAACTGACAAGAAGAACCGGCCCTAAAACAATCAAGATGCAACTGATTCTGAAAATCTGAAATTGGGAACATTGCGTCTCTTCAAACCTAACAAGCGAAACGGTCTCTCAGCATTTTTGTTGTTTATTGGCTTGGTTCTTGTTGCACCATCTTGTTGTCCAGCTTTTTCTTTCATAAGTCTTGATTTATTGTTATGGTTCTTTCATTTCATGTGGGCTCTTTCATGTTTGAAGGAATTCTTAATTTCCTGACTGTATATTGCACTATGGATTAATTGCTGTAAATCATTTGTGATGTTCTAGTCACTGTTGATTTGGGTGCATTAAGCTGTTATTGTTTGTGAATGTGTGTTTTTCTGTCACCTAAGTCACAATTACAGCCGTTTGATTTGCTAAATACAATATTAAACATTTCCTTTTTTTAAGTAAACATATTAAACATTTCTAAGTCAAGGCTGTGATAGTCAACTCCCTGTATAACCCTCTTAAACTCAGTTTTTAGCCTGATTTTTCTGCTCTTGGTTGTCAGCTGACATCTGCAGAAATGCTTTATGACCTTTTTGATTAAGCTGAAATGTCAGTAGAATGGAAATGTCAAATTAAGTTAAAATGTCAAAGCATGTGGTTACCAGTTGCAAAACTAAGCACTGTGTGTTTAATCCTTACGTTTATATTGGGTCTGTTCGTCAATCAGAACGTTACACTAGAAGAGACTTTACCCAGATCCAGATGTTGTTTTAGAAACAGGCTCATGACATTTACAGCTAGTGGCTATAATGCAGGTTCTTTTTTCAATTAATCATTTAATTAAGAATTACTCATTTGTTCAACCTTCGTCAGAATTACTTTATTCTTATTGGCGGTGGATGGGGTTTATCTAAAGGAACAATAATTTGACTGCCAGATAATTTTAAATAATTTAGTTAATGACTTTGGAAGCATTTGGTCAAAAACACTGATTTGACTTTGTCCAAATATTTTTGGCCTGTCATGTCTCATCCATGCGCTCTATCAAAAGCATGTCAAATGTCAAAGTCTTTTTCCAGCGTTTCCAGTGTATAAAAAAAAAGGCAGGTAATTGTGCTTATTTGACTCTTCCCACTTCTTTGCCTTCTTCTTTTCTTGCCCCCTCTCTCAGCGCGGGATTATGAGATCCAGAGGGACAGGATAGAGTTAGGTCGCTGCATTGGAGAGGGGCAGTTTGGTGATGTTCACCAAGGAGTCTACAGCAGTCCAGTACGTGCAAATATACACACAAACACATGCAAATGCACACTTGATGTATAAACACTTATATTTTGGAAAAGGGGCTGCAAAAGTGTTTCTGCCAATGATTTAAACCCATTTTGTGCTGTGATATCTGTAACGTGTGTTCTGTGTGTGTTTGTAGGACAAACCAGCCCTTCCTGTCGCCATTAAAACCTGTAAAAACTGTACTTCAGACAGCGTCAGAGAAAAGTTCCTTCAAGAAGCGTGTAAGACACTACTCTCTGTGGGTCAGTTTACTGCCACTATCAGGTTATCATTTCAAATATATTGAGAAACTTTCTGTGGTTTGTTTTTCTTTCAGTAACGATGCGTCAGTTTGACCACCCTCATATTGTTAAGCTGATTGGAGTGATCACAGAAAATCCAGTGTGGATCATCATGGAGCTGTGCACTCTTGGAGAGGTATACGTGTGTTTGTGTGTGTTTTGCTTCTTGTTAGCTGTGATAACAGATTCTACAAAAGCCTGAACAGAGAGATGTTCAATACCAGAGTCCAGGCATCACTGACTGTTTCTTTTCTTGTGCCCTTTAAAATGTAAACACGTCGTAACATTGTGGTGATAAAAATTGGTTTCCAGTTAGATACTCATTTGCAACAGTTTTGATACCATCGTTGCTGCCTCCTCCAGTTCGCTTCACCCTCAGGAACAGCTGAACACTCAGAACTGGTTGCTGTCGCCAGCATTAAACTAGCATTGTCTAACATTGTTTTGTTGTTCTAAGAGCTCCAAGCTGTGACCAAAGGTTGCAGAGTGCCACAGTATTTAACATGTTGGCACAGCAATGTGACTTGGAAATGTGCCCAGAGGTTTTTCTTTTTAATTGTCATCACATAGCTTATTAAACATCAGGAGAGAGCACAAATCTGCGTTTTTATGTGTGTGTGTGAGTTAGACACGGGAAAGTTATCTTGAGCCTGTCATCAAAATAACATGACAAGGGACAATTAAACTGTGTGGGTCATCATCTGCCTGTTTGTTCAGTAAGCTGCTCGTCATTCTCACCTCAGTCAGCCCTTTCAACTGTGGTGTAGTAGCACAAATTAATAAAGAGGATGATATGTGAAATCAGCCGGCATATATCAGTGCTAACGACATCGAGGATGAAGAATTCAATGGATTTAGTGATGTGGAATGAAACCACAAGTTTATTAAACTTGCTTACCAGTAACTTGTTTGTTGGAGTCGCTGGCATGTTGTGTTAACGTAGCCATATTTAGCCTCCCTGGTATGTTCTTTATGCTATTACGAAGTTGAATGTGTTCAGGGTTTCTGCTACATAAATGATTGTGGCGCACTGTCACAGCAAAATAAAAAAAGCCATGACTTCAGAATTTGGATTGAACACTGGCGTCTCAACTTCCTGTCCTGTTCTATTGCGGTTTGCTTGACAGTGACGGCGAAGAGGTGACAGAACAGAGTAAAGCTTGTCACATACTCCAAGAGCAGCAAGAACTTTGTTATTGTTCTTAAGGCCTTTTAAAAACAGATGGTTTTGATCAGTTCATAGTCAGGCAGGAATAACTGCGAGGGGATGTCTGTCTGTGTAATAAACAATTTACCCGGTTATTTTGTATTTAACGTGAAACTTTATAGATGGCAGGGCAGGGTTGTGTGCACGGCGGTGTCGGTTCATTAAGTGTAATAAGGAGACTAGTTCTCCCTCACAGTGTAAAACAAACCCTGGTGTTACATTAACATACCAGACACATATTCAACCTGTTCTTCTGTGTACTACTGTGTAGTTAAATAACATGCCTTTCCTGATTAAATGTTTGTTCTTGGTCTTGGATTTTGTGAAATAAAATTCTAAATAAAAGCAACTTATAGTCCAGTGCAATAAATAAATAAATAAATAAAATATATACAATAGTTTGTTGCTTAGTCTCAGACTTTAAACATTAACTACATGAAGCACAACAACAGCATGATGCATAAGCTCGGGGAAAAGACGTATTTATTAACTGCAGTGGGTTTGTCTGCAGAATTTGAAAGCAGGACTTGATTAATCAGTTTGTAGAAGAGACTGAGACTGACAATAAAATTTAGCATAGCCAATAACATTGTCAAGGAACTCATTGCATTCATATTATAATTATTTGAAAACAGTTAAATTGACCCTCTAACTTTCAGGAAAAACAGCACAATGTGGGTGCAACTAATTTGTTTTTTTCCATTTGTGGTTTTGAGTATTGGTTATTTTCCTAGGTGTATGTTTTGAGTTTGAAATGCTGATATTGTGACATCCCTTTGAAAAACTGCATCTGAGTGTTGACGTCCATTTTCTGTCTGTAGTTACGATCGTTCCTTCAGACGAGAAAGTACAGTCTTGACTTGGCCACGCTCATTCAGTTTGCCTATCAGCTCAGTACAGCACTGGCTTATCTGGAGAGTAAGCGCTTTGTACACAGGTAAATACACACACACACACACATATCTGATTTGCGTTGACTGTGGGGACTCTTCATTGATGTGATGCCTTTGTCAGCCCCTTCCCCAAACTGCAGCCTTCACAACGTAACTAAGTTTTTAAACTGTTATGAATCATCCTTTTATACCATCAGTGACTGATGCGCTGTCATAACTGATGCACTTTGAATTCTTTTCCATGAAATATTTTACATATTCTTGACACAAAAACGACATTGCGTTACTAAACGTAATCCCTAGTTCTTTGATAACAAAGTGAGCCGCGCTCAGGGCTCAGCCAGACAGACGTGGTGTCATTGGAGTCGGATCATGTCCAGGTAGTTCCTGTAGTGAAACGCAGAGGCAAGTTAGAAAAAAAGGGGTTACAACACTGCATGCTTGAATATTACTTTTACAATTCTATAATTGTACAAAACAAAATTATAGGAAGAAGACAGATGTTTCACAGGTCACCTCTCATGCACTCTGACAGATAAAAAAATTATATCTGCCACATAAGATGTTACATGTGGTATGACTGAGGCCTCAGCACATCTGCTTATGCATTACAGGGACATTGCAGCACGCAATGTGTTGGTTTCCTCTGTCGACTGTGTGATGCTCGGAGACTTTGGCCTGTCTCGATACATGGAGGATAGCTCTTACTACAAAGGTGAAAACATTCACACACAAATTTGTTACTGTGTAAAATGTTGAATCAGTCACACTTAAATGACCAGTTTTCCTAAATCCTGTGCAGAGAAACACATTTATTTACAAAAATGATATGGAAAACACTTGACTTGGCATCTGTGAAGACTGCTAGTTGTAGTAGTTGTGTGTGTGTGTGATTGTCTTTTTTTCTTTTGTTGGATTTTACCACCATCTACTGGTGACATGAGTTTACATCAGTCACCTGTTCAACCTGTTTCACCCAGTTCAAATATGCCTGGAACTTTCTGACTAATGGCTTTATGGTGTAAAAATCATTCTGTACTAAACATCTAAACTACAAAACTGATTTCAATGTAGCTTTAATGTATCCATGTCTGTGTATCTCAGCTTCTAAAGGCAAACTTCCTATTAAATGGATGGCTCCCGAATCCATCAATTTCAGAAGATTCACCTCTGCCAGTGATGTGTGGATGTTTGGTGAGTTGAGGTTGTGTTTGGAAAATATTCCACAATGTACAGTTTCAATCATTCCACATGATTATATGTTTACTGGCTGTGATTAATTTGCCTATTGCTCTCCAACATGCCTACAATGCCTGAGCATTTAATTGTAATTTACTACTATTTTTATTTAACAGGATTTATCAGTGTTTTAGGATTAAAAGGATACGAGCTGCAATTCATTGAGTGTGTCTTTCATTAGAAATAATTCAGGATAAAATTGTAACTGTAATAATAATAATAATAATAATAATAATAATAAAACATAATAATAATAATACATTTTATTTGTGGGTGCCTTTCTTGACACTCAAGGTCACCTTACAGGATAAAACACAAGAATAAAACAAATCAATAAATACATTCATAGATTAAAGGATGCAAAAAACAATAATAAAAATAATATGCCAGTTTGGATTTGAACAGTTGTATAGAATCAGAGTTATGGGGGTCTGGGGGGAGTGAGTTCCAGAGATGAGGAGCACAGCAGCTGAAAGCTCTGCTCCCCATGGGAACAAGGCGGGCTGGGGGGAGGTGGATGGAGGAGGAGGATCTGAGGGAACGGACTGGTATGGAGACATGGACATAATCTGATTTATTCATAACGGTTTATTTAAAGTGAATAGATAGATGATTTTACATTATATGAACCACAGATAATTACTGCAATTTCCAGAGCAGCCAGTTTACTTTCACCTCCTACCATCTGTTTTCAAGTGTCAGTCTGTTGTGTGTCATTTTTATTTGTCAGGCATTTTTTGTCATTTACAGCTTTGCCTGACTGTGTCTTCCTCTGCAGGTGTGTGCATGTGGGAGATCTTGATGTATGGCATCAAGCCCTTCCAGGGCGTGAAGAACAATGATGTTATTGGCAGGATAGAAAATGGCGAGCGTTTGGCTATGCCCCCCCAGTGTCCACCCACCCTCTACAGTTTGATGACCAAATGTTGGTCGTACGACCCGAGCAAGAGGCCGCGATTCACTGAACTCAAAACACAACTCAGGTAAGAAGATTTTTAAGTGTTTGAAGGTCATAAGTATAAATACTGTGGCCATCTAATAATAATGAGCTCAGTTCAAAGTTTCAGGTGTGATGTCTGGTATTTTATTTTTAAGACACTTATATAAGTGTCCTATATATAAAAGGACACCTTTTAATTTAAAGTGTCCTCTAAATTATTTTACACATCAGTGTCAGTTTAATATTCAGATCTCACTAATGTTTATAGTAATTATTAGTAGACTGAAACAATTCAAGAAATTAAAATGACAAATTCTTGTTTAAATTAAAGATTTGTTGCCTAATCTCCAGAAAAGAAGATGACTTCTCCTTTGTACTTTGAGAAATTATTTACTCATCTATACATTTTACCGTAATTGTGTATCCCAGGTCTAAAAACATCAGTGCCATGACCATTATTTATCTTAGAGGGTAAAAGTTAGAAGCAGCAAAAAGCAGGAAGGCTACTGATATTCATTGCAAGTGCAATTAGGCATCAGTATACTGATAATGTACCACAGCACGGAAAGTTTCTAGTGTCCAGGTAATCTTTATCTGTTGTGTGGGAGTAAAGACAGAGGACCCAAATACAGGATGCAGGAAATAAATTAAACAAAAAGAAATTTATTCAAGGTTTAAAGAAAAGAAGTCTGCAGACAGTAGCACAAAAAAAGAATAAAAAATGTGAGTAACTGAGCGGTCCAGGCAAAAAGTCATACATAAATCCAACTAAATAACCGACAACAGGATGAAAAACAGACTGGGCAAACTGGCAGAGAGAATAGGCAGCAGCTGAGCAGACGGACTAACCAGGTCCAGAGAGAGAAACCAGACTGTATACAAACATAACTGACTGGCTAACAAGACTCAGGTGAAACCAATGAAGGCAGGAAGCAAGACTACAAATGTTACGTTGAGACCATGATAGCCAAAATAAAATGGGAACCAGGGAAAATAATAACTAAACACAAAATGAGAACGTAACAACGCAATGAGCATCATGAATTAAACACAGCTGATGACAGAGCAGGAGCTTAATAAAAAACAAAATGCAGGCAAACAGAGGTAAAAGCAGATATAATACAGGGAAGACATATCTGCAACATAAAACAAAGTTAACATGGCAAGACAAATGTTAACTACACACAAGCAGAAATTTGCCCAAAAATATTTCACATATCATCCTCTTTGTTAAGACTAACCAGGAAAAAGACTAACCAGGACATTTTTACATCATGATGTTTGATTAATTATGTTCTGTAATAGAAAAAAAACTTCCAAAGGGATTTATTCTGTTGGTGTTTGACCTCTTGTCCACATGTAAAGACATGGAAGTATATTTTCTCTGAAAACAAGTGCACCTGATGTCTAATAATATTACACTATGATTTCTATAGTACCATACTGGAGGAGGAGAAGCTTCAACAAGAAGAGAGACATCGAATGGAGATGAGGAGACAAGTCACTGTTTCCTGGGACTCTGGGGGTTCTGATGAAGCACCACCAAAAGTAAGAAGGCGATTGGTGATGATTGATTGGCCTTTTCTACGTTACTCATATTATTATAATTGCTGATGGACAGCACCATACTGACATCTCTTTGTTTGTAGCCCAGCAGACCAGGTTACCCCAGTCCTCGCTCCAGTGATGGCTTCTTCTCCAGCCCTCAGCATAACCACTTTCCGGTAAACCCTCCCACACTAACACACACACACACACACAGAAGTACACATCTTAACGGTGAGGAAACTGCTCACAAGTGGCTCTAACACAGTTTTCCTCTAACTTTTAAAAGTTTAAAGTGGCAACTTCTGGTCTGTGGAGAAGTACCGAGAAAGATGGAGGAAACAGGAAATTATAATAACAAACCTTGTGAAAATTCTTTTTATATTTTTTTTAAATCAAGGAATCCACTACTTGCACGTCTCTAAGAAACATGTCAAGACTACCTAATATCTATTCGAGGTCTGTCTCTTTTTTACCCCCAAAAATTCACTATCATTGTTGGAGTTTTAGAATTGTTTACATTTACACCCTCAACCAATAAACAGCCAGCCTAAAATTAAGTAGGAAAAATAGCTCAGCCAAACAACTGTTTGTTTTCTGCAGCGATACAGTTGTCTTGTTTTCAAATAATGCCACCTCCAATTGTCTGCTAAATACAAATTAAACCTTTTCTTGCAAAGGTGTGACTTTGGTAAAGCTTAAAGAGAGTGGTAGTCAGTATCCAACTACACCTGCCAAAGAGGAGAGGAATTCTGATTTAATCTTAAATTTCAAATTACCTGAAATCAAACGCTGGGAAACTGGAAAAAATTTGATCAGTTGAATTAACAAAAGGATATTAATCCCTGAAAATTCCCACTCTGGCACCATCATAAATCTATAAAGGCCAAGCCAGTAGATCCAACTCTGATTTAACTGGCTGAGTAAGACTGTTTTGCATGTGTGGAAGAGAAAACTGTAGAAGAAGAGAAAATGTGAGGGTTTTAACTCACTTATTCCTCTTCTCATGAGCGGAGCAGACAGGAGGCATTTCCTGTAGTGCTAAAAGCCACTCACTCATTGGCACACAAACACTCGCCTGCTCAGATGGAAATAAGCTGTTCTAACTCTTATTTATATAAGAAGTGTGTGCTTACATTTTAATACTATTTAGGTACAACTTAATCACAACTTAAATGTGTATATTTTGTTTTGTGTTCTTTTAGTGTTTATTTCAACATGCATTGAATCATGACAGACTGTGTTGAATGTGTTGAGACTGGAGCTGCTTTTGTGTCTTTTTTCATGATGTAAAAAGAGTTTTGATTTCCAATTATTCTTCTTCATTAGACCATTGATTGAGTTTATGTATAAGGGACATTAATAAGAGATTTATTATTTGATGTATTCTTGAGGCTAAATATCAGTTTTCTACATTCAGTTCTTCAGATAATGACATTCACGTCTCTCTTGGTAGTTCTTCATACTGTAAAGGATTCCTCTGTTGCTTGATCAAAGCACATTAAGTAAGACAACTTACACTTCTCTTTTCCTGTGTCTCTGTCTCTCAATCTGTCTACCAGCAGCCAGCAGCTCATGGTGGTGTTGGAGGCAGCTACCCTCCCTCTGATTCCTGGAATCAGCACAGACCTGAACATCCTGCACTGTGGAGCCCAAACATAGAGGTACACACCGACACAAACACACTAGACAGAGAAAACTTACTGAAATAAATTATATTTTCCGCTGGCAACATTAGGCATTCTTTTATTATTTTAACCTGTCAGCTTGAGCTCAGCCTTGATATTTTCTGTTGAGCTTTCTCCTTAAATTCTGCAATCAACCCTCCATAAAAGTCTGTAAATGAAACTTGTATCAAAACGCTTTAGTCTCACTTCACTGAATCAGTTCTTGCTTTTACCTTTTGTTTGCTGATTTGAGTCATTATCCGTTTTTGTACCTGTGTTTGTTGCCACCAAATCGTGGTTTGTTTTTTATGATTTACTCTTGGCTGCATATTTTGCACCTCAGTGACAAAAAATAATTATTGACTTATACAATACTGAATCTTGTTGTCATTCACAAAGGTCACATAAAGCAAATGATTCAGAAAGTGCTGTTCCATGTTTCAGCAGTTAGAAGATCAACCTGAACTAAAAAACAAGTTTCACCTTTCATTTACATCTAAATGAAACTCTAATTTACTTCCCAGTGGTGAGGGAGTGGAAATTTGAATTCATTTTTTCTATAAGGTCATACAGTTCTCTCTGCATTAAGATCAATGGCCAATTTCATGCTCTATCATTATGGCACAGTTTGAGCAGTCATTTGTCATATACTACTGAACCTGTTTTTGACTCCCTTACTCCAATACCTAATAGCTCTCTAATAACTAAGTGGGAAAAGGGAAGAAATTAAGAAAGGAACAGTTCACCATAACGCACCAGTGTTTCTACAGGAAAGTGGATGTGTTGGCCAGGCCCTGATGGAGGAGAGGCTGATGATGCAGCAGCAACAGATGGAGGATGACCAGCGATGGCTGGAGCAGGAGGAAAGCCTCATGGTAATTCAGAAAGGATTTTCCCACCAAAGCGAGAGCTGAGGTGGAGGTATACAGTCAGTACTGTTTGCCTGTCTGTCAAGAATATTACATAAAAATGGAGAAATATAAAAACTTGAATGAATGGTGGGGTATATGATGCTCTTTATATTAATTTACATGAAGATTCTTTTTTGGTATTAAGCCTGGTTGTTTAGATTAGGGGTCATTACAAGACGTTGCACTCTCCTTTGCCGTTGTAGAGGTGCAAGGACAGTGGTTCCACAAATCAAGTAACATTAAAACCACTGACGTGATGTGAGTCATAATAAAAAGCAGCACTCTGCAGGGAAATCTAGAGTCATGGTATTGGTGTTATTCATTGTCACTGACCAGCCAGATTCAACAACGCTAAGTAGCCTCTAATCCAAAACAGTGGTCAGGATGCTGAAAATGTAGAATCATGACTCTATTTGATGTGAACTAATAAGGCAGTAAATCAGATGTGCTTGCAGTCCCAATTTTCTGTGTCATAAACTGCCAACAGAATAGATTATCAGAATTCAGGTATAAATAAGTAAATGTAAAAATAACCAAAGCGTTAAGTATGCACTTTTTCCACATGTGTGCTGTTGTTGCCAGAAGAGCTGCAGAAAATCTTCTCAAATCTTTGAACTGGCTCAGTAGTGCATGCTTGATTTATCTCATCAGACACTGAAGTCTTCAAAAGCAGCCAAAAATGTAGCTTTTGCGTAACAAGTCTGATTTTCTTCTCTCTTCAGGTCGCATTGTTTCTCCTTCTGCTTTGATGGGTTTTTCAGCCAAGTGTAGGAGAGTTTAAAGAGAGTGTAAAAAGCAAAAACAAAAAAAACACAAGTAATATCTATCGGTTATCTTAGTACTAATATGATATGAAAATGAAAACCTATTTAACTTAAGTAGAAAGAACAAAAAAAATTATTTTCACCAGTCTGCAAGAATCCATCTGTCCCCCTGCAGCTGACTGCCTGCAGCCCAAATATTTGTAAGCACACAAGCTGAGCATGCTGGCTACATATGTGTCCAGGTCATTCTTTATAAAGAAAGAACAATAAGACGAGCAGAAAAAGAACAAAGGGAGAGTTTTAGGAGTGTTATCATTATCTGCATCAATAATATAGACTGATAACATGCCTACATACTGGAAACCTCTGCACAGCTGATCCAAAAGGTGGAAGAACAGAACATACACAGAATCTCAGTCAGTTTGTGCATGTGAACATGAAAAATCATGTACCGCTGTTCCACACTGAAATAAATGTGCTTACTCCTTAATTTTCCCTCACTGTAACCCTTGTGTGTATTTTTATAGGTTTGACAGGTTCAAGTTTTAATCTAAAGTGTAACTAAACCTGAAGAATTATTTGTTACTGTGTCGTAAGCTGTTCCCACTGTAAAACATACTTTCAGGCAAGAAGAAGACAAGTGGGGTTTTAGTTTTAGGACAAATGATGAATGGATTTTGTGAAAAGAGGCTTACATATGGAGAATTTATGCTGAAATATTTACTGGAAGAAAAAAAATTCTTCAAATAAAAAAATACAAGATAGTTTTTGATTAATGAACGCAGGTTCACAAACAGAGTTAAAGAAAAGAGAAAAGCAAAGAAACAAGGAAAGGAAAAGAGGAGGACGGAGGGAGGGAGAAAGGAAGTGGGATTGGCAGAAGCAGTGGAGAGGGAGGAATGAGTGAAGAGTCACTCATCAGAGGGAGATGCAGAGAAATGGAAAGACTGGGAGGGAGAAACAGAGGAGAGGGAGCCGGCTGGATCTTTTCTCTCCAGAATTTTGTCTCTGTGGTTCAGTGGAGCTTTTCCTCCTTTGGAAAAACTCTCCATTTCTGTCTCTTCCTCCTCCTCCATTCTCCAGTGACTCACTTTTTCTCTCCCTCAGTTCATTTCTTTGCACAGTCTATTTCCTCTGTCCTCCATCTCTCCTTATGTCTTAATCTTTTCCGTCATTCTTCCAATTAAACTCTTTGTCTACTTTCGATGGCCTCCACCCTTTATGTTCCACCTCCGGTCTTCTTCAGGCTCTTTTCTCCCAGGATGCATCTCTTCAAGGCGTGCTTCACCAAAACGGTACTGAGACAGAAGAAATTGGATCTGGAGTTGGTTAAAGTTTTGAAATTTCCTTGTTGGCATCAGCGTAGGCATCAGCCGTGGCGTTGTGTGTAAGAGCAGTCTCATCTCTCACTGACCTGAGGTGATGTTGGCTTTCTGAGGCAGGTGGTATTTATATGTGGAGTTTGAAATCTGCAAAACCACTTTGCTGGGAATGGACCTGGACTAGTGACCGGGAGACTGAATGTGGCTGATTTTTATATTTTTTTTTAGAAAAATAGGAATTTTTTTAATCTAAGATTTGGTTTTTAAAGGCAAAAACTTCTTTTTTGTACCAATTTAATAATAATAATAGTAGAAAACTAAACAAACAAACAAACTAGAAATCTGTATTTATTTTATTAAAATTTTGTCAACTACAAGCTCAGTTTGGGTGTTAATTGTGTGTCTTCCTTTCAGAAGGCAGAGTCCAGAAACAGCAGAGGCAGCATCGACAGAGAGGATGCCACACTGCAAGTACCGGTCAGTCGCTGTCACTGTATGCACACAAATATTTTGAATTTGCAAAAAAAAAAAAAAAAAGGATTCACTTGTGATTGCATTAGGCTGTAAGAAAGTAGGACTGACTTTCCAATCACAGGCGCACAGTTATTAATGAATAAAGGGAATTTAAGGTCAAGCAGATGGGAAACAGTTATTGGTGGTTCTTGGAAAGCAATGTAGATGTGGAAAAAGATTAGAAGAGAGAACCAGAGGAAATGTTTTCAGTACGACTAACAGACAAACAGAGAAAGGAAATGCAGACACTGGGAGAAGCAGAGAAAGTATTTCTGTCTGTGTGCTCTGAAGGGCACTGCCTACATACCAACCACTTGACCACAGAGCACCCATGGGAACTTTAAGCTCGGATGAACTGCACATTTACCGTACAGCTTCAGCTCATTATCTCCACAGTTTCAGCTGTAGCTGCGTACTATCAGCAGCTATGGTTGATCGCCGACTTCTTGAGAAATAATGATCAGATTTTCTTAAAGATTTTGTTTTCTCGAATAAAGGACTGCTGTTGGCTAACATTAAGTTTTATGTTTGTCTTCAAAGGGTGGAAGTCAACATATCTATCAGCCTGTTGGGAAACCAGGTGAGAGACTTGTCATCATATTGCAAACATACCAAATTCTCAGTAAAATAGCTGCTCCATCATGTTATAAGTAAATGTACTGGTTTAGCATTTAAAGTGGAAGCATGATAATAAACTGCTTTTGGGTTACATGCTATAATTCATCTGTTTTATTGGACATTCATTGTTTAATATGTTTGAAATCTGTTCCATGTTGAGTCTTGAAATATAAGTAACCAGTAACTTTACAAGCTGTAAAAGAAAGTAAATTCCACTCCTAAATGTCATCAAAATAAGCATAAATTCTTAGTATACAGTGCTGATCGTTATTAAAGTACTTTGTAAGTAAAACCTTTAAGCAGAGTGACAGTAAACAATATATATTTATTAATAATAAAACAAGGAAGATTAACAAGTAAATCAAAATTTGTTTACAGATGACATTTGAAAGTCTTAATGCAGTAATTAACAATTAAATTATTATTATTATTATTATTTGCAGAACATGTAGCCCCCCCTAAGAAGCCACCCCGTCCTGGAGCACCTGGTCACCTCAGCAACCTGGCCAGTCCTCCCCCTTTAGACAGCTACAACGAAGGGGTCAAGGTACGTATAAACACATCCACAAACTTCAAAAAGGACCCAAAGTTATATGAAGTCTTGGCGTGTATCTGACTTCACTAAGCAGAAGTTAAATCCAGGGTTGCCCACACAATGTTAATACTTTACAGCCATCCAAATTAATCCGGCAACCTGCTCATAGCTTGTTTCAGGGTACCATTGTAAACCATCATTCTGTGGAAAAACACTAATGGGAATTTTATGCCTATTCTATATTTTACTGGATTATTTGCACTGTTGGTTAGGTTCAGCCTCCCCTCTGTAACTTATTCTGTTGGATAACTTTAAGTCTGACATTGCGCTGGTTTGCCTGTGATTGGCTGTAGCCTAATGTTTTTTTTCCTCCTTCTCTCCCCCTTTTTACATTCCCTCCGTCTGTTGTTAACCTTCCATCATTATCAATTAAACACCCTCTCATCTTGTTTATTTATTTTTCACATCCTTCTTTTTTTTTACCTGATACTCTGCATCTGTACACCCATCAATCTGTTCCACCAACACATGCCCCACTTAAAACCCTCTGCCCCTCAATCCACTTCATCCTCTTCCCTTTTAAATCCCTTTGACCAAACAAACCCTTATACTCCCTAGCCATGGAGGGTAAGCTGATCTATGTGTGTCTGTTACAATAATAGAGTTAGTTAGCTATTAACAACCATCATTTCCATGTCCAAACAAGTTTCATCATTCACAGTTTTAAGAATTTTTCTTCACCAGAGACAAAACAGGAAAGAGGGACAGGAAACCATGCTTCCAGGTCCCATGAAAAGTTGAGGCTACCACTGATTTACATGCTAATGATGCATGATTACATTTCTGTTCTTTACAAATATGCATCTAGTATTTATGGTGAAGAAAAAGCTCAGTAGTGACTCATTTGCCATAAATGTTTTAACATATGTCATTATTATGTCAGTGAAGATGTAGAAAACTGACCAAGATGAAGCACATTTAGATTAGAAGTTGGGTTATTCTAATAAGTGTTTAGAGATGTGGTGCATTAGAAGTATCAACCTTTTTGAATATATTGTACAGAAGCAGATCTGTCAACATGAATTAAACCTGCATTAAGTGATTTTTAATTCTTGGAAATATTTTTTTACAAAAAAAACTAAACCAACTTAATTTCATGTAAGTCTCAAATATAAAGCATTCTGAAGCCTTGAAGTTGAGTTGCCACTGGTGTAAAAATCTCTTCATGCAGGTTAAACTGTGTGTGTTTCATGTAACAATCAGCCTGTACTAACCTCACACACTCCTCACCTACTGCAGAACATAATATTAAGGTAATATGTCGATGCTAGTGCATGTGAATAGACATAACAACAGTTCTTTGTGATACTGGAGGTTGTATATAGTTTAGTCTAGTTTTTATGTGTGCATATACTGCCACCTAGTGTTTAGTCTTTGAATCTACAGTAGTTTACACCTCAAGTTAGCAGGAGAACGTCCTGCTGGGAGTTTGAGTGACTTCCAAATACTTTCATAAAATCCGCTGTCATGAAGACATTCATGTCTAACTAGATTCATGTGTTTAAAAAAGCAGTAATGAAATAATTGAGTTAACTAAAAACATTATGATTTTCTGATGGACATACTCTGGTCTGTTGATACAGTTGCAGCCTCAGGAAATCAGCCCGCCACCCACCGCCAACCTGGATCGCTCTAATGACAAAGTATATGAGAACGTGACTGGACTGGTTAAAGCTGTGATTGAGATGTCCAACAGAATCCAGCCAGCTGCACCCGACGAGTACGTCCCCATGGTCAAGGTAACGGCCAGTTGAGTGTTTTTATAGAGAGACTCTAATGAAAACATGTTTAAACAGGCTTGAAAGTGTAAGTTGTTTAAGAATAATGTCCATGTGTGTGTATTTTGGAAGGAGGTAGGTCTGGCTCTGAGAACACTACTGGCAACAGTGGATGAGACGATTCCTGTACTGCCTGCCAGCACACACAGAGAGGTAAACACACACACATGAAAATAAAATACTGTTTTAATGACCAAGCAACTCCTGTGCAGAGTGCTCCTCATCGAGCCGTAGAGGAAATAGTGGTGACTCTTTATACAACATTTCTAAACTCTAAAAGTGATTGAAAAATGCATCATATTGTCTTCAAACTGGTGTGGAAAACAGACAGAAATGAATGACGACTACTGGGAGATTACATGTTAATGGGACTCTTATCAACTTTAAAACTCTTAGGCTGAAAATATATTTGTTTTTCATTATGTGCATGCGTGATTATCGTGACTGCCTCACATAATTTTGCATTTGTTTAAAGCATTGTTTGTGCACATCCACAGGACTAATTGTTATTACTACATTTTTGAAAGCTGTAATGTGCAAGTAACCACAAGAGTCAGTGTAGGGACCAGTCTGACTGGATGTAAGGTCACAGGGTGGACAGCGGTAAAAATGATGGAAAGGTTCATAGACAATTCACTGCATGCTCGATTTCAGGGCCTTATATACCATCTTTGATACTACTGCTGTGGCTTTTTTCTGCAGTGATCACAGAATTAATCAAATACTATCCTCCTCTATCATGGCCATGTCAGTGGTTTTGCTTACAACCTACAAAGGGGACCTGTCTGGTCTGAGTTTTTTAATGTACCCATGAGTGGAATCCTACAGTAACAAGCATAGTATGTAAACAGTTATGCTCACAATGGAGCTACAATAACATAAGGTTTAAAAGAAAGTATGTTCTTGGCTTTACTGTACCTCTGTTGTGTGAGTTTCCTAAAGATATGTTGAAATGTCCCAATAGATCAAACAAGTACCTAATAAAATAACCATTTTGTTTCATTGCCCTTGCGTGCAGACTTTTTATTACGCTTTTCATTCTGTTGTTAAATTTCTTTAAGTTGTTTGCTGAACATCTTATCTTGACACTTTGTGTCCTCACAGATTGAAATGGCCCAGAAGCTGTTAAATTCAGATCTGGCAGAGTTAATAGCAAAGATGAAACTGGCCCAACAGTACGTCATGACAAGGTAAAAAGAAACACAATCTTAATGTTCTTTTGTTTTTAAACATTAGTGTTCATTTTATGACCGCTGTCTGTGTTCTGGACAGTTTACAAAAAGACTACAAGAAACAGATGCTAATGGCAGCTCACGCCCTGGCAGTTGACGCCAAGAACCTGCTGGACGTCATCGACCAATCACGGCTCAAGATGATCAACCAGACCCGCCCCTATTAGTCCAGGATCCAGTCGTGCTGGAGGGTTCTGTAACAGGACAAGGGAAGAGCGATGTAGAGATTGGTGGAATTTGTGGATGGACATTATGTTTGATATCTGCGATGGATAAATGAAAACAAGGAATGGACAGCAGACATGACTGAAACAATCAGCTTCCTCCTTTTCTACCTAAAAAATAAAACAGACATTGTTTCATTGATCTCTGGAAACAGTCATGTTTAGGTCAATGTTGTATTTACTATTTAAGTTTCATCATTGGTTTATGCATAGAAGAGAAACAGTTCTTCCCATCATATTTTTTATTTTTGAAAATCACCCATTGATCATTTTAAAGTCTGAACAAACCAGATTAAATTAAGTTTTCAGAGGCTCACTTGAAGGACATAACACATGCAGGAACTGGAACTGATGAGCCAACTTGAGGGGAATAATGAAGATTATTTTACAATGTTGTTTAAAAATGTTTTTATATCTTTAATTATTATTATAATATTGTTTTTTGCCTTGAATTGCAGCATGTCAGTCTTCCTCTTGAACTTTGAGCAAAAATGATTGATTTACAGTACATAAATGTTCTAAACATCAGCTTTTCTCCTATAGATCTCTTTATCTCAGGTGGCAAAACAGCTAAATTTACAAGAAGAAGCTCTTGTTTTGTATGGAGAAAAATATAAAAACTGCCACATGCCACTTAAGTTAACTTACATAGTAAATATACAAAGAAGCTCTATTTTCAACACATTTATGTGGCATGTATTGCTGGTGAATAATGGAGAGGGAGAGTGGAGGACATAGAGCTGGGAGGTGAAGAAAAGGTGATTTTAAGTCTCAGTGAAGGTGCTGATTCTAATATGCAGGAAGTCTTTCTGTGCCAGATGAACTGTATTTGGTTTAAATAAGTATTTTATCAAAATGTCCTGACATTGCTCAACTTGTTTCTACAAAAACTAAAAAAATAATTTCTTGCCTGCTGTGTAAATTGAAGCCATATCACAGTTCATTGTGTCTTTTGTGTTTGTTTTTCTATTTAAAACCATGCAGTGCAAGCTTTTAGACTCACCACCTTTGCCAAATTTCTCCAATTAGTTTGACTTTTGGGGGAAAGAGATTGAATCTACTCATTTAAACTTTTATTCACTACTGACTGGACCGACTCAGTGTTAAAATTAAATGTAGTTGTATACTAAAATTCTCCCTAAAATATCCCACTCTGTCATTGTATTTTCTTACCCAATCTTCCTGCCTCACTTCACTGAAGTTATTTATGTTTGCTGCTTATCTTTCTCTTCTTTGGCACCTTAGAAATCTCCCTCAGTTATCCCTCCCTCGCCCAAGCTTTGTCTTCCTTTTCTGCCTCTCTGATGCTCTTGCTGTTCCCTGAGCAGTAATCTCAGGAATGAGACACATGTACAGTTGCTAAACCAAGCAAATAAAACACTGTTATAATTACCATGCATTTCCAGCTGTGTTTATGGTCTGTTCCTTACTTTATTTTACATATCACATGTTCACAATACTGTCTGTCTTACAGTCAGCCAAAGAGAATGACACTAAAGTGACTTCGACCAATTTAAATATTATAAATCATGACTCCATTACCCCTATACCAGATTATCAAGAAATCTTCAGTAACATGCATATATATATATATATATATATATATATATATATATATATGTATAATATACACACACACCCATAATGAGGTTATATAATGGTTGTTTAAAGATTCATGAGCAATCACCTCGACTACTTTTTAAAATACTGATAGAAATTTACTATTTGAAGCGTTAAAGAATTTTATTATTCTTTTCTTTTTAAACAGTAAATATATGTGCACTTTGTAGATTTAGCGCACGAACAGTTTCTTAGTAGATTTTTAACTTAACTGAAGCTACATGAGTTTAGCTAATTAGCTGAACACAGACTGTTAGCAACGTTTTCTGAACTTGTAAGCAAAGAAATTATTAATGTAAAGATATGTTGATACTGAGTGTTTTTTCTTTAACAATATCTTTCACCGTTAATGTAAAAGATGAAAATATGTTTCCGCCCGGTTTCGAACCGGGGACCTTTCGCGTGTGAGGCGAACGTGATAACCACTACACTACGGAAACCTATATCCATGATATAACCTTAGCATGTCAAAAACTTAGCATGTTTGTTGACAGAGTTCGTTAAATTTCCATGCTTATTGTTTGATGGTGGTGGTTGTGTCAGCGCGGTTTGACCAAGTTTCTCGTAGCTTTTAGCTCAATACTTTGAGCTAAAAGTAGTTTTTCCATAGGCAGGCTACTATTTAACTGTCTGTCCATGCATCATTTTTTTCCGAGACCAGCTAAATCTGAACACCCACAGTAAAACAATCACACATACTTTCGCCCCACAATCACGGTCTCCGTAACCATTTACCAATATTATTATTTCGCTATGTCCGTCATGAGTTGATTACATTTGCTGTAAAGAAATTCGGACTCGCTGTTAGAAGTTAAACAAGATAGGACACTATTCAGAAAACCTGCAATGATTGGTACACTTCTTTTGGCTCAGTGACTGATATGAAACATACAGGCATGCAGAACTTGCAGTATTTATATAACAAATATAAAAATGGCCATAGCAAACAGCCTATTTTTAGATACTACATCTTACACACTACACAACTTCCTTCAGAGAAATTAATACTTAGCAACCTCTGATCATTAGTTACATCCAGACCTGGAGACTTTTGTAACATGTACTGCAACATGGAAGCATGGTACATTTTACTAAATAGAAATATGTTACACATTTACCATTCAGTTTTACACTGACACATGTCTGCAGTATAAGAGCCCCAAAGAGAATGACCCAGGTGTCTCTGCTAACTTTCCACACTGCAGACTTTCCATACAACACCTCCACCTGTCACCAGCTGAGGGTCTGATTACTATGCTACTGTTGGCCTTAACAGAGATCTTGTTCCAGCAGAAACACCTCTAGATCAAAATGGAGAAAACCAAAGAAATGGTGGTGTATTTACTATCAATTTACTAGTAAATAAGCAGACTAACTACTTTGCAATACCAGTAAAGACATGTGATGGTGACATAATACCCGTGTTCACTTGGAACAAGTGGACACTGAACACTAATGCTCTTGACAGGAAACAGCCAAAGCAGATTTTATCTGCAGGTAAGACTCCTGCACTCCAAGACCTTTGAAAATAGTTGTGGCGATGGGAGAGAAGATGGCACATTGCTGTCATCCACCCAGAACAGCTACACCTCCAACAATGTTTCATTCCTGGTGCGTTGGGACTAAACTGGCCAATAACCTACACATGTACATTAAAAAGTTGATAATTTTTACATTTTTACTTTGCGTTATTACCTACCAATACTTGGATGTTGTTTGTACCATGACTTTCCCAATAAGGGATTCATTAATATCTTATAATTTCACAATGGACACTACATTAACTCAACACTTTTCACTATTTTGTGATTCTGTCTGAGCAATAATTTCAACTGTCCAACATGTTGTCGTCCTATCATCCCATCAAAACTGCATTCTGCTTACTACCACTTAAAATAAATGTACATGAAAGCTAAAAATTAAATGTACCATGCAAAATTTCTGCACAGACCAGAAATAGAAAAAATGTGCTAGACAGCCAGACACTTTTTGTATTTTTTATTGTGTTTTCTTAGAAAAACAGCTTTTTTAATCAAAGAGACCAAAGCCCATGTCGTCATCAGACTCCTCAGACTCTTCCTTCTTCTCCTCCTTCTTCTCCTCTTCTTTAGCTGTTGAGGATACAAAATTAAACATGTTCATGTCTGCAGTTATCTCTTAGCAACACCTTAATACAGGTAAGTAGATTAGTAAAGGCAATTTTGATTTATGACATGAAACTATTTTCATGGTTTTTTTGTATAATAACTTTAAAATGTCCAAATGATGAGCTACCTGTAAATTTGGTTGAAAACTAATGTTCAGTTACCTGGGGCGTCACTAGCAGCAGCAGCAGCAGCACCTCCTGCAGCAGGGGCGCCAGCTGGGGCTCCACCTCCGGCTCCAACGTTGCAGATCAGACTGCCAATGTCAATGCTGGACAGAGCCTATGAGATAATTCACAAGTTAATTCATTTACATGTCCTTGGCCTGATCTGGTAAATAATGCATAGACTTAATACTAAGGCATCACACCAACAGTATAAATAGATGTTGTGTAGACTGAGGATTAAAACAAGCCCATGTGACAATCAGTAATGTTAAGATAAATACAGTACAGTACAAACCCTCTTCGTGCCCTTTAAAATCTGAATTTAGCATGTTCTTAGCAAAGATTTTTGATTCAACTGTAAATCCGAGCAATGTCAAGGAGCTCCTCTTCCATCATAAATCTGGCTCTACATGACAACAGCTGATAGGTTGTGTCTCTATTTTGCTAAAGAGCTCGTGAGTTTTAAGTATTGCTGACATCCAGAAGTCATAGTGATACACAAAAAGCTGCCAAGAATGCTCAAGATTTCTTCGCGGTTTTAACAACCATAATCTTACATGGGTTTCACGTTTGTTTCTTACCTTGGCAAACAGACTTGGCCAGAAGGGCTCCACAGTGACTCCAGCAGCCTTGATCAGAGCATTCAGCTTGTCCTCCTAAAAACAGAAATGGGTATTAAAGTCAACATGTAACCATACATAACCGAAATTTGCTCTTGGAGGGGCTTAGTGTACAACATAAAAACACTGCACTTTGTCATTCTGCAAACCATACAATAACGAGGTTTCATTAACAAGTCGATATTATTCTACTAACTAGTCAATCAAATCACGTATACAAGTTTAAGTTTATGGTTACACCTTGTCCAATTAGACTTTTAGTATGAACTTTTGCTTACTACTAAAAGTCTAACTGGACAAGGTGTAACCATAAAATCCTTGAGGATACAATTGATTAAACTTGCAAGCCACCTCTAAAACAGTGGTAATTACTGTGATAGTACATTTGACAGTTTCTAGGCCCTTCAGTACCAACATCCTACATCAGGGATGCGACTCGTGCTGTGTGGCTTCCACGTGAATCACCGTCTGGACAACTAGCTTCAACTACTTTAGTACAGTGATGGCACGTAATTATAAGAAATAATACAAGTAATAAAAAATGTGAGATTTGCATTTACAGTTTAAGTTTACTTTCTTTGCACAGTGGCGCGTCCAGTAACCGGTGCTTAGTTTTGCTAGCTTGTTAGTTAGCGCCTGTCAGTGACTGAATATTGCTGCTATTATAGTTGTTTACGTGTGGCGACAAGCATCAGTCGGAGACACAAACTGGGCAGATGAAAAAATACTGCTATAGTCTCCACAATACAAACTTTAACTGAAAGAGAGAACATGGCCTAACATTAGCAACAAGCACGCCGCCATTTTAGCCGGTAGACAGGACAACAATAACCACCTACACTTACATTTCTAATTTGTCTGTTATAATTACGTTACATTTATTGGTAGAGTCTCGGTTAAAATAGTCTTGGATTTTTAGACCCAGCCCAGTGTTTCCTTGAGCCCAATATGGAGCTACTGCTTCGGCTGTCGTGGGTAGCCCAGGATACTTACGGTGACGGCGACTTCATCGTCGTGGAGGATCAGAGCAGAGTAAATGCAGGCGAGCTCGGAGACAGATGCCATTATAGATGTTAGATTTTATATTTGTGGCGTCGGATGCCTAAATTTGACGGTGCTAGTCGCCGGATTGTGGACCTTAGCTTCGGATGAAGAACCGAGCACCTATAGGCACGTTAACTTCCTACAGCGGAAAAGGGAGAGAAGGTGGCGGGGGACGGCACATATACAATGCGTCAGTATTGCGTGATGATGACAAACTTACGCACAAAACGTAGATCAGATTTGCGATCTGAACCCCCTATGTCTGAACCGCTGCTTTTTTTCAGGTTTATACGATTAATAGTAACAAGCGTGTGAGAATTACATTACCTATCTATTGTTCGTAGTGAGTTTTCACAACATCTATTACAATTAATTAGAAAAATGTTTTTAAAAACTTCCCCCCGAATGTGGAACCCTTTCATAATTATTTCTTCTACTTGACCAAGTAATTAAGTAAATAAATGTATTTATTAATTCAAAATTGGAATTTTCTGCTGGTTATATCTTTCAATTGTTTGTTTTTCTAGTTCCTGCAGGATTCAAGCAAAATTATGGTAAATATTATAAGAAAAATGACCCCAGCAAAAATTAAGTCAGTCATCTTTATTTCATCTAAATCAAAACCAGAAACATTATAAGTATAACCATTTCAAGGCAACTTTCTGGCAAATCTGACTGAATTTCCCTTTAACAAAAAAACTCAAGAGGACCTTTTTGTATAGAGCTCTTGATCTATAAACAATAATTCATTCCAAGTAGAGTATTTCTGTCTTAAAGAAAATGGGTATAAAACCACATGAAAATCAAAATGTGACTGTGTAAATCCAAATCTGTTAATACTTAATTTATGCCAAAAACATTTCCTCCAAAATGCCAGTATCCATTCAGTGCATCACATGGATCATTTATGGAGCACATCAAACGCTGACAAACAGTTTAAAGAATCACTCGTACATTTGGCACCAACATATTTTCTTGGCCCTGATATGTGAAAAAAAAATAAAAATACTCAGCCAGGTATAACCACAAAAATTAAAACTGATGGAGAAAACAGAATGGTTGTCAGTGTACCCTTGTGTATAACAGTAAAGGGAAAAAAAGACATCATAGACATCAAGAAAAAGACTAAACTTCATACATTGCAGGAACTTAACATTCAGGAATGTTCACATAGTCACCATGGCAACAAATCACTGTTTAGACTTTAGACATAAGCTAAAACCTCTCTGTAGTAATTGTGGCAACACTTGTACCATTCCCCAAAGTTCTTTAAAATTTTGTTTTTTATTAATTATTTAACTCTTTTTAAAGTGAGCTTTTTCTTGATTGCAGTCTCAATTGACTTTCAGCCTGTACAGAATTTATTATAGCTATGACAGGTGGGTTTCACGGAATCGCTTTGATTTTTGTACCAGACTGTACTCCTCAATGTTGTTGACATGATTTTGAACAATGTCATTTAAATCTTTGTGATGACTCTTTTTCAAGAGAGCAAATTAAACCAAGTTGTTTAAACATAATTATTCACACTTAGTTTAGGGGTGCTGCACTGCACGGCTTGGTTTACGGAGCATTTATGCAATATTTGTGTAAATGCAATTCCCAGCTTCCACTATGATGACAAAATCTGTAATCACGATTGGAAACTGGGTCTTCTGAAAGCTCTGCCATATCCAGTATGGTATCTATGTAGTAATCTGAGTGTGCACAAGAGTATAAACAGAGATGGTTCATATTTGCCAAAGTCCATTATTTAAGATAATAAAATGGTGAATGAATATAGTGCCATTCCTGTCATAGCACAGCAAGAAAGATAGCTTTCCTGTGATCTCGGTACAGCAAGAAATTTTTTCTTTTGTGTTTTTTTTTTTTAAATTTAGAATACATAAATGTAGATTATTAAATTGTTTTTATAACAAATCCTGGGTATACTGCATGTACTGGTTTCTCAAAGCAGACTGAAGCAGACTCCTAATGTCTTCAAACATTGTTTAAAGTAATTAAAAAATCCCTTTTTGACAAATATTACTTCTAGTCCACATTTGCAGTGGCTACGGCATACATTGGGAATTCCCAGTGTAGTTATATGTTGATAGGAAAGTCACCAACGTCATTCCTGTGCTCATATTTAGAATCGAGTACTGAACCACTGCGTGAGCAGAGCATACCTCTCCAAACTGCAACATGCCATTCACACAACCTCAAAAACATGATTTTTTTTTTTCTAGGCTGCTTCCTTAGTTTTATAAAAAGGGCAACATCTTCCTGATCTATGTGCCTCATCACACACTGCTAAACAAAATACCACTATAAACTGCAGGGAATGGTGCATAGGGCCAGGGCCATAAGAGCCAGGGAAGCAGAAGACCACAACTTACACTCTGGAATGGTAGAAATCATCAGGAACCACTAGAATGTTCATGGTTTTGGTCCTTTTATAACCAGCTGGACCGTTAAGCTCTGTTCAGTTGATGTTAGTAAGTTCCAGTGTGTAATATTACGGATGAGCTACGTTTTCACAAAAATAAAACAGTGGTGAAAATAAGAATTAATTTGTTTTTAGTGACTTCTATCTAGTAACAACATGGATACTCTTCCAAAAACTTCACCATGTTGTGCTGCCATGTTTTCAACAGCACCTCAAAATGGATAAACCAAACACTGGCGTTACAGAGGTCCTTCGTGATCATCAAGTTTTTAGCAGCCACTGCAGGGGAGGGTGATGGAGGGGATATTCAGTAGGTTGGTTGCAATCAGCAACTTCAGTTCTAGATGTCACCTAATCCCGTTTACTTTGCTCCTCTGAAATTAAAGCTCCTTTTATTTCAGCGGATAAGAGTGGAGACAAGGTGACATTCACAGTTACCAGATCATAGACGTCAGTAGCCCTTTTCTTTCTAGTCCTTGTGAGTCTTCCCTTTGGGTTTTTCATCATACGAAACTCCATATTCATTTACTCTTGTTTTGTCCACTGGGTAGAGCCTGGGAGAAGAAGAGAGTGTTTTTAGAAAACTGGTTTGTGACTTTTGCTGGTAATTTAGAACTGTGCACCGTGTGTATGGGTGTACCATCTCTGGTAAAGGTAAATGAGAAACACCACATCATCCCTGAAACAGGCCAGTCTATGAGATGTGGGCATGGTGATGATGAAGGCAAACACATCATCGATGAAGGTATTGAATGCCTGGTCAATCAGACAAAATAGAGGAAAAAAAAACATAATCAAGTGTGAAAGCTGAATTTTTAAGACAACTTTATGAATCAGAACAATTTATTTGCTCTATAATGTGAACAAGCAGATTAGGTTAAATAATCAAAACTGTTATATTACCTTGTACATAAAGGCCTTCCAGGGAAGGTGGGCCACAGATTTTAGCTGTTGAATGAAGAATAAAGCAGAATATTGCAAGATGGAAAAAAAAAACTAAATCCAATACAGTGCAGAAGTGGCATTTTACAAGAAACTTGAAAACGAAAACATGCTTTAATCACCTTATAATTGACAAACAGTTGAGGAAGCATGAAGAGGAAGCCAAATGCATATACACCTGTAATTGTGACAATAAAATGAGAGCGTGTTGTGGACCATTTAAATACATTTTTATGTAAACAAACAGAGTTAATACAATGATTAATATACAAGCCAACAGGTTATTTTTTATAAGTGTGCTCACAATAAAAAGCCGCTTACCATTCACCAAACTGTTGATCAACCACGAGTACCAGCTAAAACAGATCCATGCAAAAAATGTTGAAACGTAGTGTATTTTAGTGACGTAATAATACTGATTACATCAGTATCACACATGTCCTACCTCTTATATCGTAGAAAAATCAGAGCATACACTGCCCCTCCAATGCAAAGTGGGTAAAGGAGGTATGAGAGATACTTCATGGCCTAAAGCAAAGCACACAATCGATGTAACAGTTAGATCAAGTGCTCCAACTCTTGTTTTGGTCTGTGAGTACACGATTTCTTACCAGAGTGTCATATTCTTCTGTTCTCCTCTCTGATTCATCTAATTTTCCAAACTATAGCACAGAAAAGAAACAAACATTTTATAGACATGTACAACTTAAAATTACTATAACTAAATGTTAGAAGTGCCAAATGTTGCATTTTGTATTTAATCTTGCAAATAAAAAATATCCCAGCACAAGATGTTTTGTTCTTTTGTATAATATGGTTGTAGCTTGATTATGTGCTTTGACTCTCAGTAATTGAGTGAACAGCTTTATCACAGTAACAGGGAGGAAAGTAGAAGGAGAAAACATGCACATAGAAGGTCATACACAGTTAATTTAATAAACTGGTGTTATAATTCTTGTTGCACTGGATTTCTTATATTTACTGAACGTGCATGGCAAATGGTTATGGAAATATTTACACATACCAGGAATGTTGGCTTGCCTCCTTTCCAGAAAACCTGAATCTTAAAAGCCTTCTTTACTTTCCACACCTGCAAACAACAAACTACCTTTACCATCACTTTTAATTCATCATTTCTGTTACTCATTTAGGCATTGACAAGAATGTCAAATTTTTATTGTGAAACCATTTATAACAGCTACTAGTGTGGTACAGAAGTAAATAACTTATTTCTGTTTATACAGCACTGTGCAAAAGTCAGCATTTTTTTTTATTTACCAGGAAACAGAAAATGGATGCAATCACTTACTGAAAACATAAAAGGCATAAAGAGTTTGTACAATCCTTACAAGTTAGAAAGCCAATATTTATATGACCAGCTTTATTATTTAACAGTCTTAACAGTTTTAGACCAGTTTTCTTGTATTTTCTTCTGTCAGTCTACAGAAATCGTTCTCCAGGCTTCTTGAAGGATTTTCTAAAGCTCTTCTTGGGATGTGTCGGCCATTTTTCCCCCATTCTCTCTCAGGATGATCCCAGATTACTTCAACAATACTGGGGTCTGGGAGGAGTTGCTACTGATTTAGAGTCCAGTTCTTGTGTTATTATTTGATATACTTCAGCCTTTTCTACCAATTACCCTTCCAAAACAAAGGCTTTTCACAGCCACACTTTTATGGAGACCATTTCTGACGAGGCTTTTGCCAACAGTTCGTCTCTCAGGTCTTTGATTGAATTTTCTTTTTCTTAAGGGTATCACTTTCAAATGCTGATTATCTGCTGTAGATAGTTTTATTTATCTTGATTTTTAACCCTGTCCCGATGGTCTGTGTGCCATGGGAGGCATCCTGTATGTATGCCTGCCCTTCATATTTCAAATCCTTTTTTATTATTACATTATTTTATTGTGTTTTTAATTCATGTTCATTTTTTAAACTTGCCACATCTCTTCTCCATGTCCAATTCCTCTTCTCTTTTTAATAATACCATGAAACACCATGGTACTGCAAATTTACCTGCATACCATGCCGAAATATGCAAGTTTAGAATTTGATTTGACAGGGATCAAGCAAGTAACAAAATGTAGAAAGATTATAAATACTTTTAAGTATATTAAATAATCTCACGTTGTTTTTTTCCCCATTCTAGATGTTCTGATATGTGTAGACATATCACTGGTTCATTCCTTGAGTTAGTTCCCTGTATGTTTATTTGGTCATCGTTAAGTGTCTTAATTAAAATAAAGCATCCATCTGAAAATGGTCAGGTACAGGATCTATCTAAAGTTCTTTTTCCCTTCTCTTGCGTTCACATTTCAAATTATGCTTCCTATTCTCTGATGTTTCACTGTGTGTGAAGCACTTTGAATCACCCTGTAGTTGAATTGTGCTATACAAATAAACTTGCCTTGCCCTACTATAGTTATCAGTGTACAGTGTGTAGGTCTGTTTGAGACATTCGGGTGTGTGGGTTTGTTCACATGTGCACCTACTTCAATGATAGAGCCAATTCCAGCAGGTATGAGGACAAGGAGGCTCGTCTGCTCATCAAACAAGTACAGGAAAATCACTATGGTACTGAAGCATCGCCACAGGACTGAAAGAAAAGCACACAAACAAAATGTGGTGCAGTACCAACTTTGTGAATGTCAATCAATGGTTATCTGTATTACTAAATTCAAATTGCTGCTAAATCTTTTCTAAATATCGCCTAAAGTTATTTTACATTATGTTCTATTAATGCCCACTGCATTAAGCAGAGAAAACATCTAAGGAGATGCAGAAACTACTAAAATTGGGTTAAGAACTGTCCAATACATTATTAAAAACTGGAAGGATAGTGTGGAACCATCATCTTCCAGGAAGAAATGTGGTCAGAAAAATCCTTAATGATGGTGACTGGCAATCACTTAAACATTTGGTGAAATAAAAGCAGCGAAAAACACTAGTAGAACATGGGTCTATGTTTAATAGTGAAAGTAGGAACATTTTCATATGCACAATGAGAAGGAAACTCAAGAGGTTGGGACTGAACTGCTGTGTAGCCATAAGAAAATCACTAATCAGTGAAGCTATCTGGAGTAAATGGCTTCAGTTTGCTAGGGAGCTTAAAGATTGGACTCTGGAGCAATAGAAGGAGGTCGTGTGGTCTGATGAATCCAAATTTACCCTGTTCCAGAGTGATGGGAGCATCAGGGTAAGAAAAGAGGCAGACGAAGTGATGCAGCCATCATGTCTAAAGCCTACAGTACAAGCCTGTGGGGGCAGTGCTATGATCTGAGGTTGCTGCAGTCGATCAGGTCTAAGTTCAGTAACATTATGTGACAAAAGAATGAGATCAGCTGATACCTGAATACACTGGATGAGCTGGTTATTCCATCAACAGATTTTTTTCTTTCACGGGCATATTCCAAGGTGACAATGCCAGGATTCATCAGGCTCAATTTGTGAAAGAGTGGTTCAGGGAGCATGAGACATACTTTTCACACATGGACTGGCCACCACAGAATCCAGACCTGAACCCCATTGAGAATATGTTGGATGTCGGACTCTCCCATCACCGATACAAGATCATAGTTGAAAAGTTAGAACAACACTAGATGAAAATTAATCTTGTGTAGGGATGTGCATGACTAATCAACTAACTGATGAGTCAAAATGGCACAAAGTCGACGGCTTTTTTTTTTTTTTTAAAGTTGACTTTTTGTTTGGATGAGAGATGTTGTGCAAAAACATGGTGCTCTTCGCCTTATAGCAGAGTCCCATGCATCACCACTCCCGGGTAACGTGAAGGGAGCCAACCCTGAAGTAGCTGTGGCTTCATCCAGAAGTAATCACCTCACCTCCGCCTCTTGAGCTTGGTTTGGAGGCACAAGCAGGAAAGTTTACCAGCTGTTTTTGTCGGAGATTTCACCGATCCAGGAGGCAACAAACCAGAGCAGCATGATTACCAAACTGTCACAGAAATGCTGCACTTCAGGTGTACAAAGACCAGACGTAAAGATGAAAAATAACTGATATTGCTGAAGCTGAATGCTCCTGTGGGAGCAGTGTTTAGTTCACCTGGCATAACAGCCGCCACCTTAACACAGCCAGACCAAGTTAAATCCCGACGTCTGCCTGACTCACTTTCTCATCTACCTACTGAACAGTAAAGGACACTAGAGCCCACATAATGTTAAAAATCTAACAAAAAGCAAAAAAACAAACAAAAAAAACCCACTCATTTATGGAACACACATTATACAAACATCTCACACATGTTTTAAAATTTCCATTTGGAGATGAAGTATTTTTCCTTTCATTATTGATGATGTCATGATGATGTCAAAACTAATCCATTTTGATTGGCCCGACTAGTCGACTTCAAAATTCCCTAATCTTGAGATACTGCAGAAGCTTATCAAAACAATGCCACAGCGAATGTGTGCTGTAATCAAAGGTGGTCCAACGAAATATTAAAAGTATGTGACCTTTTTCTTTGGCCAGGCAGTGTATATGGAAAATGATTCAGCATCATTAACATATATCTTAATTTATAGTGATGTTAATAAAATACTGCTCTACATGAAATCAGACAAGCACATCTTTTACTCTGAGATTGTTGAGGTTGGGCAGAGTCATGCCGAGTCCAACATCTGGCTGCTCAGCGGTCCACACACACAGATGATGCCCGACTCCTCGTAGATTACCTTGTTTTAACACACTTTTCTAAAAGTTTATTACAGGCTGACGAGTACAGATTTTACTGTACAGTCTACTTAACTTTCAATAGGAAATCTGTGGCCGTCACTGTGTTGTGTTTTTTCGTTGGTGTACTTAGCAGAGCATAAAGGTGTGCTGCGAAGCCAGTGAACCTACCTGCCTTGCTCGACATTCCCACCATGCTTTTCTTCTGCTTCCAGAAGCTGATGTCGTTTTTAAAAGCCAAGAAGTCAAAAAGGAGCTGAAAAATGTACAGAGAAGATGAATGTTACTCTTGAAAAATACTAAAGTCAAAGTTTGTATCACGTCATCTTACAAACTTGTTGGGGAATTTTCTGTTCAAACATCTTTATATTGGTTTATCTGATTGAACATTTTCATGCATTTGTCATATATTAGCCTCAATTTATTGTTTTTTTATGTAATCTAAACATAATTCTCCACAACTTTTAAAAGTTTTTAAAGAGATAAATCAGAAACATCTACGTCATGTATGTGTACCGACATCTTCCTCGGCCTGCACCTTTTCTTTGGATGTTTCTCCACTTATTTTGACATAAACATTCCAGTTCAACCAGGTTCGATGGGAAGCATCAGTGGACTGGTTTTAAGTTTTGACAAATCTTGAGCTGTAGCATATTTTTAAGGGTCTGGAAACAAAACATGCAGAATTATAACACAACAGATAAGACTCACATGAAAAGCAGCGACAAAGAAAGTCAGAGCCAGGAAGTACAGGTTGGTATCCACAAAGATCCCTTTGATTTCATCGGCATCCTTCTCTGTAAAACCTGCAAAACAAAGATGCATGCACAAACAAATGCTAAGAGTGTTTGTGTGTGTGTGTGTTTGGGTGAAAGCGAGGGAGAGAAATTAGAGTACCAAACTGCTGCAGAGAGTAAACAGCATCTTGCATGTGGATCCAGAATCGAAGCCTCCCCAGAGAGATGGAGTCATAGGAGATGGTCAGAGGCAACTCTGTGGAGGTACTGTTGATCTCCTATACTCACACACAAGAAACATCAGGAAGTTCAGATATAGTGTCCTCATGCACTTTTAGGTTTAGCATTTAACACCAGCTTGGTGCAGTGTGTTACATAACATTCATTAAAAAGTTCAAACATACCACCAGGTCCTTGACTCGGTTGCTGAGCTCATCAACAAACAGCAGAGGTAGATACACCATCTTCTTCCCATTCTGGAATCTAAAACACAAACAAATAAGTCCTTTTAAAGATGCATTTTGATCTTAATGTCATGTCTCCACTGTCACTTTCTATAATCAATGAGTTTACCAGTGCAGAGGTATGGCAGCTTTATGCTAAGCTATATTAGTATCTACCATGTTTAATAGTAGTTTTTTCTGATTATTGATGTCAAAACTGTCAAATCTTACACTCTGAGGTATCTGTGAACATCACTTGGAAGATATTCTCTGTCGAACAGGAAGTGGTCACTGACAATGTTGAGAGTTAGGCGGGAGCGCCAGTGGGAAACGGGGTGATCTGACGAGGAAGCAGCTCCACCTTTTGCCCCAGCTCCTGCAGCAGTGTTACCATCATGCTGCTTCTTTTTCTGGCCTTCTTGTTTTAGACCCTGTGTAATCACACAGAAAAAGATGACTTTTTCTCTTAAATCAAAACTTGAATGACCAAAATTTAAACTACTTTGTACTGATACTGAAGTAAAAAGAAAGCCGTGCAACTAGAAGGAGGAAGTAATAACTCCACCAAATGTTACTATCATTTGTTGTCTGTCTGGCTGTTTGCCATAAGATTATGAAAATCTATAAGGCTGAACTTCATGAGACTTGGTATATTTAATTTGCAAAAAGAAATGAATTATTCTATGTTTTTTTTTCTGTCTGGATCACGTTCTTTAAAACAGCAAAACAGAACATTGGATTTGTCAGAGAGGACTTTGTGTCATTCTAGTTCATTATTAGTCTTAGCTCACAACTAATTTACTACACACGTGTGCTTTGTAATTTGTGTTTAAACAAAGTACATAAAAAGTTTGTGTTCTATCAACAAGAAATTTCAAAAATTGTTCACCTCAAGCAGATGCACCAAGAATGACTGAATTGCACCCTGTATATTGATTGGTGTGCACATGTTACAATATGTTACGACTTTAGTCAAAAAAATCCCCAAACTATCATTAACAAATTATGACTGTAAAAATACCAAACATGGTCACTTTTCATTTTGAGGCTGAAATTCGTACCTGTGTTTCATCTTCTCCAGATATCAGCGAAATTTCAGGAGGTTTCGGGACCATGTAAGTAGTGAGCTGAGCCACTACATGGACTTGGCGTGGATCCTGCCATGGATTGAGGCCAGCTTGATGGACAAATATTATTGCATAGAGAGTCCCATTATTACGGGTTTTCTTTGGGAGGGAAACATTGACTATCCTGGAGGAAAAGATGTAGAAAAAAAAAATATGGTGAGTAACTCCCTTTGCAATCTAACATAACTTTGTCCAAATTCTTTACTCAAACATGATCAATTAAGGCAACCATTTCACTTCAGTGTTCACTTAAATTCAAGTGTTAATTTTAATAAAGTTCTTATGACAGATTGTCCACCAACCTCTCAAACTTGGTGGTGACATCAAAGTTATCCTCCTTGTGGATCAGAGTATGACCTCCATCTGCATTTGCCCGTAATGCAGTGAAGATACTCAACTGTTAAACAATGGGAGAGAGTTCTTACTGAAAAGGTTACTTGAAATTACAGCAAACCAGCCCAGTTACACAAAACAGATGACCAAAAAATGTGACAATTAATAGTAAGATTATCCATCTGTCTACATAGCTAACCTGTAGCTTGGGGTTCCCTGCCAGGAAGGGTGTGATGCAGTTGTCTCCTTTAAGGATATCACAGGGTTTGGTGTACACAATCCCATACATCACCCAACAGGTGTGGAGCACATACACCACAAACACCCCCACGATCAGGGTGGTGAAGGATGTTTTGAGGAACATGATGCCTGTTTTGTGTTGCTGTCTCCCTCAGCTAGCTGAGCAGCAAGGCCATAAGTCTGTAAATAAGCCACGACATATGATTTGATTGTAGCATGTATACATTAAGGAACACTGATGATTTAAATTGTCCAAGTAGATTTCCCACCTCACACTATAAAACATAAAATAAATTCTTGTCAAAGAGATAAGTGATACTTCATTGTTTTTATTAAGCAAACGTCTTTGCAACAACTTGTTCTTCCAGATTTATCTAAGAACAAGATGACTGGCACACAGCTTAACATTTTTAAGTGAGAATACAGTCAAGAAAACTCACATAAGTTACAGCATTTTTCGCGTTAAAGAAGTAGTCAACGCTTTTACAAAGTAATTTAAAAGCTCAGACTTTGTCAATCAACTACAATTTGACTGATAATGATGATAGGCCAGAGGTAGCTCTTGTCAACTTAAAGATGCTTTGAAGCATATGGTTTAATCCCCGTCTCCAATAAATTTGTATTCTGATGTTTCGTTTTAACTGCTATTACACACACCATCTCACGTTTGGAAATGTTCTAAGTGCTACACCTTTCTTTTCTCACAAAAGAAAATCAGATGCTAACCATTACCGGCGTTAAATCTGGCAGGCTGTTGGTGACAGGACACTCTCAGCTGGATCATTGGCTGCCCATCCGTCCAGTCAGTTTACAGGTTCTGTCTTCTTCTGGTGTCTTACAGGTTCCACCGGGCAGCAAACAGCGATGACATTTTTTCTTTAAAGCCTTCCACAAGTGTTAACGGAAGACATTTGATGCCTGCACGATATTTCTCTTATTTAAAGACAAAAATGTAAAAAAAAATAAAAAAAATTGTAAGCTGTAAGCGTGAGGTGGACTTATATTTCCGCAATTCGCTTCCTGGTTGGTGGTTTGGACGAGATTTAGATGTGAAATAACGCGAGACTTTATTTTAAGGCGCTTGTATGGAAAAAAAAACTTTAGAAGCAATTCTGACACCTATACAGGTGTATTTTTTTATTGTTAAATCTCCAGAGGACAAAGGATATTCTATTTCATCAAGATTTAGATGTTTAAGTCATTGAATGATGGAAAGTTACTGTGTAAGCTCGCCCAAAACGGGTTGCCGTGACCCGGATTCGAACCGGGGTTGCTGCGGCCACAACGCAGAGTACTAACCACTATACGATCACGGCTGGCCAACTGCAACCTGCACCTAACAGCACATCTCAAGATGGACGACAGACAGACTGTCATGGTAGTTGAAGTCTGTAGTTGCCAGATTATTGATCGGACTTGAAACAGGGGTAGGCAACTCATTCTTGAGAGCCGCCGTCCTACAAGTTTTAGATATTTCCTTGTTTCAACACACCTGACTCAAATCAAGGAGTCTCAAGCAAAATTTGATAAGCTGATGGATTCATTTAATTGGAATCAGGTGTGTTAGAGGAGGAAAACATCTAAAACCTACAGGACTGTGGCACTCGGGGACCACAGTGGCATACCCCTGATCTAAAATACGTAAGAGGTTTGATAAAGGTTTGCTGCAAAGAGGGTTTAGCAGGCCTATCAGAGCAATATTATTCTAACTGTAGTCATACGGATGTTGGAGGATTTGGCTCAAATTTGAAGTTTAATATTAAAGTTGTTATCTTAAGTTTTCTTATATAAATAAAAAAGGGACTCTTTGGCTACTTAACACATTCATCGGTGTTAATACTTTTGATTGATCTTCTGCTGATCTTTGTACAGACTTCAGAACTGCTAACTGGTTTAAACGTGTTGTTAAAATTCTGAATCATCATTAAATAGTTTGTTTGCTATAAAAAGAAAGCTCATTTTCACTCTGTATCAGCTGCACCTCACCAAATCGCTGTATATTTTAACAATCGTCTTTCCAAAGAGCAATATTTAAACTCACATTGTTATCTGTCTTGTAATTAGATTTTTTTCCACCAACAGTGGTTGTCAATAATATTTTTTCTCACCTTACATCAGATATTTTAACAAGCACTTTCTTTTCAGTATGTAGTAAAAGGTTGTTCATATGTCATAGCCCCTGTTACTATTTGTTAGCTATTAACATTTAGTGATTTACAGTGTGATAGAAACGGATAAATCTTCTACAATAAATACTGTAAAGTCCGGCTGGACGTGTAAAAGAACACATGAGAGGCTCTTGGAGGAGCTCTCATTTATTGCTCTGAATATCGGGTTCGGCCGTAACCACACCGTACCACTCCTCAAGGTGTGTCCCAATTCAGGGTCTGCCCCCCTTGAAGTGTGCAACCATGAATTGGGACACACCTAACAACTCTCTTGCTTCCCTGACCCTCACAAAAAACCCCAGAGGTAGAAGAAACTACTCCCTCTGCTTTTCCCCTCAAACGTTGTAACACCTGTAACATTAGCTAGAACCACGGGGAAACATAACCTTTAACATTAGCAGGACCACTATGGAACCGCTACAATACATTTTAAGACTCAGTTATGTTATCAGACTCTAACAAATCTAACCTGGCTTTATGTAAAGCCTAGACATTAGTATTTCAAATATTTGGTTTAAAGATGAATTTACAAACACATTGTTTGAATGTCCTGATAAGTAAAACCTTTAAACTAGAAGAGTCTTTCTTTCTTTCTTTCTTTCTTTCTTTCTTTCTTTCTTTCTTTCTTTCTTTCTTTCTTTCTTTCTTTTTCTGTTTGTAGCTGGGAACATGGAATATGATTTCAAAATCTGTGGAAAAACTGCTTAGTTTACTCAGATTATCCTCTTTTCCACTTTACAGTGTTTAGTTACACAAATCAAAGAGGATTCAATTTAAATTTTGCAGCATGCGGGGCAGACATGAAAACAAAAAGGCAATTCTTTTTAGTTGTACCATAAAAAGAGCAGTTTTGAAGTTGAAAATAAAATGCAGTTTGGATGATCTATTATTAATTTTATTTATGAGTCAAATAATGCACCTATGACCTTGAAATTAAAAAACCTTTCTGCTTATGCATTTTAATTTTCAAATTTGACATTTCAAATTGAATTTTGGAACCTATTTGCTGGGGCATGTTTGGAAAATTAAATCTTAAATGTCCTCTTCTCTATCATTTTAATTAAGATACAAAATGAGCAGTCTTGGAGAAGAAAATGAAAATGCAGTTTGTATTATTTATTATTAATTTTATTTATGAGTAAAAAAAAATGCAGCTATATTCTGAAAATAAAACATTTCAGTTAATCCATTTTAAATTGAAATAAGGTGCAGAATCGCTTCCACACACACATATATATATAAATGTCTAATTGGTTTCAATTACATTTTTCCACAAGTAAGATACATATATAGATTGTGCATTAAGCAGACAGAATGAGAATAATAAACTTGTCGACATAGACTTGCCTCAGGGTAAAATGGTTCCACAATTAATACCCATTTATCTCACATAACCACAGGGCAGGAAGAATTTGACAGATATTAAAGAGTATCAGCTATTTGTTGTTGTGCAACTTTACAACATTTAATGTGACATTTAACAAACAGGATGTGTCCCATCAGGTTCTACTTTACTGTATTAATGTGTTGAGGTCAGTGTCACACCTCTTCTTCTCTGACCTCAGTCTTAACATAGGCTTTGAACCTTTTGGCATTTTCCTCCATCACATGCATCACAACTTCCCTCCTTGACCCTTTGCAGTTAGCCTACAAGCTGAAGTATCTTATGTGTCCATATGGCCCCATAATTTGTCTGAGAACCCTATATAACCTCAATACACTGCCACCAGGATACTATATGCAGGGTTTACAGTAGATATTAGCACCATCATCCTGGAAGTGCTTTGTGGGCAAATTTCCCAGTTGGACATCACTTAATAAATCTACAGTTGGATGCAATTAGATTTCTTGTATTCAGGGTGACTCCACCTAGAATGACTCAACTCCCTGTACACCAATAACCACATCTATTACTTACTGTCTGTTAGATGCGTTACTTTTGTTGATGAAGTGTCCATAATGGGCCTGATCAAAAATGGCTGTGATATATATAATTTGTCTTTTACATTGTAAGTTAACATTTAGTTATGTTATTTTTTGTTTCAGCTTACCGTGCTGTTCCGATTCCAGTAATAGCGGTTTCTTAAGTTTATGTTAGGTTTTTACTTTTGTTTTGTCTTTTGATTTAGTTTGATTAAATCTTTTTTTTTTTACATTTTTTTTATTTAGTCTTGGTTTGCTGATGACCCTAGCCTTTGTTCAGCTCCTTTTGTACATTTAGTTAGTACCTGCTTAAGCTCTTGTGATGTTTTATTTCTAGTATATTCTGTTTAATTCTAAGTCCTTGATTCTGCTCTGTTTCTATGTTTGGTTTTCTCTGCTGTTTCTCGTCACCGTCTCTGAATGTCCTTAATAGCAATCCAGTCAGGTTTATACTGTCTACTCAGGTTACTAAGTTTGTATTTTCTTTTTTGTCAGACAGATCCAAACAGATGTCTTGTCCTCAGATGCCTTTGTCTTGTCACTTGATTACTGTTACCACCTGTTCCCTGCTCTCATTACTCACCTGGTTCCACTTATCTAGTCACCCCTCCCAGTTCACCCTGACAGATCCATGCCGAGGGTCATTCACTCGGCATCGGTTGTTTGGTTTTGTTTAGTTTCTTTTAGCTTCCACATATTTCCTGCCCTGGCTGTAATTTTTGTTTGCTTATGATAAAGTATTTACTTTTGAAATTGTGTGTTTAGGGCCACATCTTGTTTTCATCAACTGTGGCACCAACACATTGAACACCAGAGTGCATCATAGTTTTGTTGGTCCACAGTACAAAATGTAGTTACTTAAATGAACTTCAAAATTTCAGACTCTAAAAATATTACATACCTATGTTTTTTTTTCTTTTTTTTGCAAAAATGAGCATGCCTATGTTTTATATTAAATTATACTGTCACAAATTTGACATTGCACATAAACTCTAAGATGTTCAAAAAGAGGTTCAGATGCAGGTGATGCCCTACAGACTCTCATGCCAGAGAAGTCTGAGTCCCATCTGAACAAATATTGTCAAATGATTTTTCACTTTCTTTGCTTTTAATTGCAGTTAGTCAGTGTTGGGCATAAACAGTTTTATGGTTATACATAATTACAGGTTGGCATCAGAATGCCTGACAACTGCACAAAATGAAACAAGGGAAAACAAATAATTTCTGTCATTATCCACTTTTTGACACACTTTCTTGCAAGACTAGGTTGTCTCTTCAGTTTTCTTATAACCTGTCAGGTCTACCTTGTAATCCTTTTGATGAAGAGTCAAACTACGCTGCACATCAAGTAGTTAAAGCATACCTCAACAGTAATTGCTGTTTGTTCATTAGTATAAAAAACTTTATTATGTAGTAATATATCAGTCACAAAGGGGCAATTTTCAAATAGTCCACCACATTTAGCTGATAAAGTTTCTTTAATTCATGTAGGGTTTTTTAAAACCACAACTTATATCTGGGATGGCACACTTACACATATTTGTGAACGATCTGTAGAGGCTCTAAATATGTCTCTCATTTCTGACAATGTATTATAGGAATTAGATCCCATGAGGATGACATACCTAATGCGTTTTTGAGCTGGAACTCCACCTTTGGGAACATTACAGAGGAGGGAAATGCAAAAAAGGGCACCATTTAAAACATATGACAGAAAGAAGAGCAGAACTTTCCCCTAACGCATTTCACAACCTTTTACTTGTCAGAAATGATAAAAAGGCTTCAACCAGCCACATAACAGAGATGTACTTGTTCTCTGTTCTCTTCCCTCAGGAAACCTAAGTTACATATTTTAACCAAATCACTGAACTTCTTGTCCCCTGTATGGAGGAGAGCAGATGATAATCCTCAGGCAAATTCTTTTAAATCTTCCTGTCAGGTTGAGACTAAAGGTGATACAGTCTGTTTTCAGGGCTTTGAAACTCTGAAAATGGCAGTGACAATTTTATTTCTATAATGCGTTTCACACATACACACATACATATTAATACACTACAAGTTCCCACAAACACACACACGGTTATCAATAGTAGACATGTGGGAATAGAAATGATTTGAGTTTAGTTTTGAGAGTAGAAACAGTTGGAATGGACCTCAGGTCAACTCATTCAAGGAATTGCATCAGAAAGTTTCAGAGTTTTAATTTATCTATTTTTTCTGAATTACATTTAAAAAATATGTGTAGCATCACATTGCACCTTTATGTTATTATTATTATTGTTTCTTTTTGGTCTGGAGTTTTAGTTTAAATATTTCATGTCAACATTATTGCTTATTTTGACTATTTTTAGACCTTCCTTGAAACATTCCAGCATAAAATCTGCTTATTATTACCCTAGAGGTTGTAGTTAAACATTTAACCACACTGTGGCACAACTGCTCCATCTACAAGACCCCATTTTAATACTGCCATAAACACTTCTGAGCCCACAATCGACTCTTTCTCTGTTTCTGTCTGTCTGTGTGTGTCCTTCCTCGATACTCCGCCATGATCCATAATCACCTCTCCATGTGTCTCCATCAACATCCATCACTCTTTATGGAGTTTCACAGTTGGAGCACAGAGCAGAAAAATCATGAGAGAGAAACAGACAGCCTTCCAGTCAGGGGCAGAAAGAAGGTTACTCAGCACTCTTTTTCTAAATGACCTCCCAAACAGAAAGAATGTGTCCCTGTCCACACATTTCCTCTTGTCAGCCTTGGGGTATTAACAAGGTCCTTTTTGCTCTCCAGGCAGGGTCTTCTCCTTTTGTTTGAATAAACTTGGGCTTTTTACACAACTCCAAAGACGTACAATTCCTGTGTAGTTTTTTTTTTTTTTTAACTAAAGCCTTTGCAGTCAGGTATAATAATTATTTCTTATACATGAGGACTTTGTGTTTGCCAGTAGCACCAGTGGCAAATGTATATTTTTCATTTATTCTTATAATTTCATTACACTTACAGCTCCAACAGCTGACATTTAAAAAAAATGAAACAAGCAAAGGTGTGCCATAAAGTGTGTTTTGTCAGTTTTCAGCAGGTGTGAGGTAGCACACTGGGACATGTGTACTCCAGACAGCTGTTGCCCTGTCCCCCTTTTCTTTGGCTCTCTGGACAGGAGAGCAGATCTTTGGCAGAAAGCCTCCCCCTGTGATGTGCTTGTAGAAAAGAATTGGACCAAACTGTCCAGACTTTTCCCTGAAAATCTAGAGTGTTCTTGTATGAAAATGGCTTTTTTGATGCTCTCACGGGAACGCGTGCACATCACTACTGCAGCACTTTGAATAAAAGTGGAGCAACGTTTGGTCACACCATCAGGGGACAGACAACTCTATGAACTGACAAGTTTCAGGTAACCACACTTTTGAAGGTTACTGTATTGGTCAGTCAAATCCTATTTCACCCCTTGCTCATCCCTTGAATCCCTAACTCTCCAGTTTTGTGTGTGCACTCTGCAGGCTGGGGTGTCCAGCTTCATCCTGGAACACAGAGGAATGTTGTTAGAAATTCCCACACATGTATTTATATTGTAAACACATATTTCAATAAAGAAAACATGCTAATGTTACAACATACCCTCAGTGGTCATTTTAACCCCCATTCAATTACATGTTAGAACAAATAGCTAATCAGCCAATCACATGGCAGCAGCTCAGTCCATTCAGACATGTAGAAATGGTGAAGATGACATGAAGTTCAAACTGAACATCAGAATAAAAAAAGTAAGGATATTTAAGTGACTTTGAATATAGGATAGTTGTTGATGCCTGACCAGGTGATCTGTGTGTTTCAGAAACTGCTGATCTACTGGGATTTTCACACACAACCATCTCCAGGGATTACAGATAATGGTTCTAAAAAGAGAAAATATCCAGCGAGCAGTAGTTTTCTGGATGAAAATGCCTTGTTGATGTCAACAGAGAATGGAAAGTTGATTGGAAGCCATCAGTAACCAAATATTCACTGGTTATAACCAAGATATGAAGACTACCATGTCTGAATGTAGCACACAACAACAAGCAAAAGATCACATCGTGTGCCACTACTGTCCATTAAGATCAGGAGCTAAAAATCACACAGACTCAGCTAAATCAGATAAAAGAAAACTGTTAAAACGTTGCCTGGTTTGATGAGTCTTGATTTCAGCTGCGACATTCAGATGTTCGGGTCAGAATTTGGCATAAACAGCATGAAAGCATGGCTCCATCCGGCCTTGTATCAGTGGTTCAGGCTCCTGCTGGTATAATGGTATAACGCTTTTGGCTTGTTAGCACGCCACAGTGTACCTTCTTTTGATGGCTGCTTCCACCTGGATAATGCACAATGTCACAAAGTTTAAATCAGCTCAAACTGCTTTCTTGAACATGACATTTAATTTACTGTACTCCAATGACCTCCACAGTCATCAGATAGCAATTCAATAGAGCACCTTTGGGATGTGGTAGAACAGGAAATTCTCATCTTGAATGTGCAGCAGATAAATCTGCAGCAACCGTGTGATGCTATCATGTCAAACTGGACCATAATCTCTAAGGGACATTTCCAACAAATCTTGAGTCTATACCACAAACAATTAAAGCTGAAGGCAAAAGGGGTCCAACCAGGTACTAGCAAGTTGTACCTGATAAAGCTGCCAGTGAGTGTTTGGACCAAATTAAACTGGACTGAACTTTTGAAGTGCTTTGAGATGACTTGCTATGAATTGAAAGTGTATTGAATTAAACTGTGTCCTATAACCACATCCACCATCATTCCTACTTTCTGAATGTCATGATTTCATGATTTTTTCGTCTTTCGGTGTCTATGGTTGATTTCTAGTTTAGATCTGATTTCATTGTTTTAATTGTTCCTGTTTTGCTAGTTTTTTTGTTTTTGCCTTTGTTCAGCTCCTCATGCACATTTTAGCTACTAAAGCTCTGGTTTTCTTTTGTGGATCCTTATTTCTGGTGCATTCTGTTTAATTTCTGTCTCAGTCTGTTTCTGATTGATTCTCCTTGTTACCTGTCATTATGCCAAGATGTCCTCAGTTGCTTTTGTTTTGTCTTGATTATCACCTGTAGCCTCTACCCTCCTGCATCCACTTATCCAATCACTTTTTCTTCAAGTCAGCTAGTCTGGTGTCTATAGTTTATAGTTTTTCAGATTTTCTTGTATAATATATAATACCTCTTTTTGACTGGGCTGAAAATGTTTGTGTTTCTTGCATATTACCAGTTTGCTCCAGACAACCAGAAAATGATGATTCTATTTCAGGTAGCAAGGGGACACTTTACAGTGTCTCATATGTACATCCATGTTTTCTATTGCATCAACCAGACAAGACTGTTGTTTGTGTGCCAGAGAGCTGTACAGTTAAATGAAAGAGCAGGTTTGTTGGCTCTCAAACGGCATCAGCTAATTGCTTCTTTTGATTCGGAAACCTTGAATAATGGCTTCAAAAAGTTCCCTAATTCTTTTTCTCAATATGTAAATTCCCATGTCTGTTTACTCCCATGTGTGTCTTAAATGTTAAACTTTGATGCTTTCTTACTGAATCTTCATCATCCTGTGTAGGATTTGGGGAGATGAACAGAACCTTCCCATAAGTTACACTGTGTCCTGCCAAGTACAAGGTGCATTAGCGTATCTCTCTTTTATACTTGCACTGTATAGATACGGTTCAAAATCACAGGAGTTTGTCCTTTAGGCAAAGCAGCTTGCATCAGTCAAGCTGGTTGGAGCGAAACATCGGTGGTTCTAGTTGTAGACTACTGAGCAGCATCTCTCATCTTTGAATGAGTGTAAGTAGTTTGATGCAGGGCTGTTGCTGAAAAAGAGTAAGTGTGTTCACTCAACCTTTTCTGGGTCAATAACACTAAAAAAGCCACCAGTTTGCCTCCTCTCATCTCAATCAAAGCTATTGCGTTCGTAATTTAGAGGGGGCGTAAGAGGAAAATAACTTGCCTCATTTAAATGCTAATTTGTCTTCAGCTGAAGATTCAGCACAATGGCAACAGGTTGGCAAAATATGGAATACATTACATGAGAGCTCATAGATCAGACACAAAGATAGGTTCCCAACCAGGTTTCCCCATAAAAATCTTTTATTTCTTCATACATCTTTTGTGGCTCAGCAGTGCTGCATAAATACGCAGGAATCAATGATCCGCACTACTGCTGAGACTGAAAATCATTACTTATGCTTCTTTTCTCTATCACATTTTCCCAGTTAAGGGTTCTAGTATGGTGACATCCATTCTTCTGTCCACAGGGCTAAACCATATATGTTTTTCTTCATCATGAAGCCATGGAGCAGTCATTTATTTGTATTTTATTAAGGTTTGTAATCACTTGAATTTAAATGTGGGAAATGCAACACTGAAAATTAGATTTTTGGCACAAATCAAACACATTTCTAGTCAAGGTAGCTCTCCGTAAGGGTTGTCCATGGTCAGAAGATTGAGTTCATTATGGAAATTGTTTATCGTTATTATTTTCATTGCATTGGGAAGAGCATAGTCTCTTTCATGCTCTTACCTTGACTTTCAGAATGTTTCAAAGCACTTTGCAGTCAAGTATGAAGCAACTTGGATGAGAAGCAAAACCTCCAAGTCTGAGTTCATGGCTCTCTGCCCGAGAGCCTCTAGTCATCTATCTGAAATGGCAATTGCTCTGTCCTGTGTGAGAGTTAGCTGCTGCCACCTTGTAAACAAGTTTAAGCATCTTGTTCACGGGTGAGGGTAAAATGGAGCGTGAGATTGACGACCAGATTAGCTCTGTGTGGGGACAATAATGCAGATGCTGTATCAGACCGTGGCGGTCAAGAGGGAGCTGAGATGGAAGGCGAAGTTTTCAATTTACTAGCTGATCTATGTTCCAGCTCTTAGCTATGGTCTGTAGTGACGGAAAAATTAGATTGCCAGTCATGGCAGTTCAGACATCTGATCAGGATGCTTCATAAGAGACTTCTTTAGCAGATTTCCGGACATGCAATGCTAGTGGAGGACCTTGAGGGCAGACCTTGGGCTAGACTCACAACAGAGTGGGGAGAAAATATATTCCATCATGCCTCTGAATGCCTTATAATCTCCCAGGAGAGGTTGGAAAACCTTGCTATGGAGTAGGATGTACGGGTACCTCTCCACTGCAACTTGACCTGGATAAGGGGTAGAAAATAGATGAATAGATTAACGGATAACTTCTTTGGGGAACTTAACTTAAGATTTCATTTGATTGCTTTCTTTATTTGCACCCTTTGCTCTGCATCCTCCATCATTCATTTTTCTTTTTTTAACCTCCGTCCTATCTTCCATCTCCTCTTTCTTTCACTGCTGAATAGCTTTCCAGTAACTAAGCAACACACACCCACTCTAAAGATTCTTCTCTCAACCACAGTCCCCCTCTTCTCTTTAATTTGTTCCACCTCTGCCTCTTTTACCTGCTCTCACACATCTATCTGAATCTTTACCTTTTTCAATCCGTCTCTCAGTGTCATTCTCCGTCTCTGTCAGCGCTCCATCTTTCTCCATCTCTCCGTCGGTCTGCAGCCACCCTCGCTCTGTCTTTCTTTGTGATCAAGTGGGTTGAGAAGTTAGTTGGATATCCTTCTACTGTCCCTCAAGGTTAATCTCAGACGCACACACACACTGACCTCCTCATCTACAATATTTTATCGGCTCTTAAAGGTTTTTTCTGTTCTTGCTGATTTTGACATGCTTGGCTTAATGTATGGGGAACATCTATTTCCACAGGCTTGCCTGTTGTGCGTATATATATATGTGAGTGGGTGTGTGTGAGCGTGACATGCTCATTTAGACTATAGAGTGAATGAATTTCTATTACAGAGAGATGACAAGAAAATGGCGCAGTTTTTAATTGGTGGGGATTTGCCAGCAACACAAGGTCATTGGCTGATAATATGTCAATTATCTGTCACACAGCTGAGAGAACAAGCTGAGGAAGAAGTAGAAAGAGGGAACTAGAAAAAGGGAGTCGACCAGTGAAGAGATGGATGCAGTCTCATTTGACTTGTCAGCTATCTATCCCAACGGAGGTCCATGAGAACAAGCTGCACACCACCATGCACACACACACAAATGCACACACTGCAATGTCACCTCCAGACACAACTTCAGGGGCTCTCCAAAGCCTCAGACATCTCTCTTCTATTTTGAACACCAGTTGATTTCATGTTCACTTTTTGATATTCTTGTCTGTCTAAACCATTTTGCACACCAGGTTTTTTGAGTGTTTTGAATCTGTCATCCTACAAAAATCACCATGCTCCAAAGTCTGCACACTGAGTCCTGTGTGGGTTAATAATCTGTCCATTGTTGATATTTGTAAGAAACGGAGCATTCGTGCTGTGAGGTAATTTTGTAGTCAAAAAGTAAATCCTGAGTTTGTTCAATCTAATGACAAGAGCTAGGACAGTTTCATCTGCTGAAAAAGGAGCTGCCAAGTTTTCACCAACGTCTTCAGGTGTACTTCAGCATGTCAGTGTAGTCTGATGCTTGTTTGCACATTAAAGAGGAAGGGCAGAATCTTCCATGTTCCTGCTACCCTTGGAGTCTTTACATTGTTCTTATAAAGTTCTGTACAAAAAAAAAAAAAAAAAAATACACCTGACTGAAAATACAAAAGAGAATCTGCTCAGAAAACTTTAATAAGTGAAAAGAAAAGTCAGTATCTTTAACAGTGTGACAGTACTGGATGACAAAACAAAGACTTAGTGGCAAGTCTTGATTAGGTATTACCTAGATCAGGGATATTCCATTTGGTCCCACAAGGGCCGCATTTCTGCAGGTTTATTAATGTTTTCTGAACCATTTTCCAGAACTTGGCTGATCCATTTAACTGGAGTCAGGTGTGTTGGAGTAGGGAAACATTAAAAACGTACAGGACTGCGGCCCTCATGGGACTGAATTGAGTAGCCGTGATCTAAACAGATGTTGCCTTTGGGTGAAGGCTTCAGCCTGCACTGTTTCTGATAGCCATCAGGTGGCAGCTACCTTATTTGTTAAAAGAATTGTGTACACACATATTAAAAAATGCACTGCATTTTTAAATAATTTCTGAGCTAAAGCTGTTTCACACATGCAGTGGTCTCCTATAATGTTCTTGAGATGTTCCAGAGCAGTGGCACGTGAGAACAAAAAATGTCTGTAACACTGGTTTGGACTTCTCAGGAGGTACCCTAAAACCCTTTTTAAAATCTCTAGAGCTCTAGTGGGTTAGATGACATATGCAGCATATGCATATATAGACATATAAGTAGCAGCAAATATTCCTGAGCATTTATCATTCAGGAGGATTAATGAGGAGTGGGATGGGCATGGTGGGGTTGACAGAACGAGACAAAGAGCTAGGTCCTAGGCACCTAGGCTTACTAGGTGACATTACTCCCAAACCTAAGTTAAAAAGTTACCCTCATCACCTTATCAGAAACAAAAGAAGTATACCATCATAAAGAGTTTCCATCACATGTTCATCTTAGCATTTATTTTACAAGGAGAAATAAGTTGTTTTTAGGTTTATTGACTCAGGATTTTTAAGTTTCTTTGGAATGTGCACTGCAAGCAAAGAGGTGAAAAAATACTGACATATTTCTTTTTCAGCTCTATTGAGCTTTCTTTACCTTTGTTCTTCAGCTATGTTGCTTTCAGTGATTTAGAGATTCAGCTCCACTCAGTCATCACTCAGATTTGACTTCAACATTGTCACAGAACATTGGGCCACAACTGCTGTTGATGTATGTGATTAAAACTTCGATTGCTTCTCTGCTCCTCTTCCTCCTTTTACTGTCTTCTCTTATATCATCCTCAAGTTTTAGTTCCTTTACTTTTTAGTTTTGTTTCTACATACTGTATCTCACCTCTGCTTTCCTCCTTTGTCTTGTTTTGCTCTCACACTAAATTCCTTTTCAGGTCTTTTCACCTTGACATGCATGTCAGTTTGGATCCATGGGATTCTCATCGCAATGGCAATGCATAGAGAGAAGGCAAGATGGAGGGCCGAAGGGACAGATGTATCGAGTGAGAGAGCGTGGAGGAGATAGAGAAACATCTGATGTTCTCTCGCTGGGGCAGTCAAGAGTGTCGTTACAATCTGTAAACACACACACACATACACACACATGCACAGTAGGGACATGAACACAAGGGAAATCTGTACCATCTCAAAAAGAAAAAATTAACCCAACAAGAAATCGACTTCTGCTTTCTCTGCAAATGTGAAAGGCATCCCTTGACAGATGATATATAAATTATAGGTGTTATTTTGAGGTGCATAGAATAATAAAAGCATGCTGAGACTTGAACTGACTAGAAAGTAAAAAACTAGAAAGAGGCAACAAATCATTAATTCTGATAGTAATGCTCCCACATTTGTGTTAAACCTGTCAAACTGGTTGATGTAAAATGTATAGTTTTTCTGGTTTTACATATTTTGTTGTCATTTGTAACTTTAGAAACTGTGTCAGCTGTTTTTGTGCTGTATTTCACATCATGATGGTTCATGTTTAAACTGCAGGGGGGGAAGGTTGTTTATATGGATATCATTCTTTCCAGTATTCCCTCTTTTTTCTTGAGAATAGATGGTCATTGTCACAATGAAAAATCAACTTTAATCTACAATAACTTTTATTAAAACTGGCAAGCGTCTGATCTCATGCTCTGCAAGTGGATTAAGTATGTGAGGTGTGAGCAAATAGTAAAGCAACAATAATAATAATAACTTGATGTCACCTAAACCTTTTTCTGTCAATTCAAAACAGGAATAATGTAAAATAAAAAAGAAAGTATAGTTATTGTTTTTTAACATCTTTTCCATGTTTAGATTTTTAAGAAAAAAATGTAAAGCTACCAAATTAATGATAATACCATCAGTCATCAATGCATCATAATTATTAATAATAATGTTAGTACCAGCCAATCTTTCACCTCACCCTTACTCAAATTTTGTGTCAAGCCTTCCAGCTTAGCGTTCTCCATTAACTCCTTCCCACATAATGTGTCCTGTACTTTAAAATCATTTGACTAATTACTGCAGGTCCGTGGCAAGACCATTAATAGAATTATCAAATTACCAAAGATTAATAAATTAAACATTTTTGTATTTTACAGTGGACCCCTCCTTTTCTTTTTGGCTTTTGAGCTGAACATCAGAGGCTTTAAAGCTTGATTGGGTTCCTTATTCATATGGAAAATGAAAAATGAATGAATGATTGAATAACAAGGCAATAAGGAAGAGAGAGAGTGGAATGACATTCAAGAAAGGCCAGCACCTGTTACAACATGGAAATTTAGCATCTGTATTTAATCAGTCAAAGTACTAGGCACCATGTGTGCTAAATAGTTCTTTTAAGTAGCACTATGCTACTTTCTGTGTAAGAACATTTCTGTGTTTCTATGTGTTTCTGACAGCCCCCAGCTAACTAACGGACATTCTGGTTAAATTTGGAGGTATAGGTCGAAAAATTATTGTACCCATACAAAGAACTGTCTGAATACTTCCTTTTCTACTCTTTTCCGAAGCTAGTCATTGCTGTGTTGCCAGCTGTTAACCGCTGTCTAAATGATGTTAGTCTTCTTGATCCAGGCTCAGTTCAGAGATGAAGGTGACTTTCTAAAACTATATTTTTTTATATATTGTACCAACAGGCTACGACATAACACACTTAAAAAACAATCCCACAAACTTTTGCACTTTTGTCCTCTTCCACTCGACTCTGACAGACTGCTCAGACAACCATGGCAACTGAGAGATCAAACACTGCAGCAGCTAGTGGCCTCTGTGATCACCATGGATATGTTGAGACAGCCAACCACTTTGTAGTGCTTGTTTGCATGTGTGTGTGTGTTGGTGTGAGCCTAGTCACCAGGTTAATGTAGCTATATAAGAATCTAAAAAAAATGTCAGTGCATCTGACTAAATGAATTTGAATGCATGTGTATGTTAAAAGAAAAAAAAAATGTGCTTTTGTGTCTTTATTCAATCATGTTTCAGAGTGTAGGTGTGTGTGATGTATATGTATATATATATATATATATATATATATATATATATATATATATATATATATATATATATATATATTTGTGGGCCCACATACATGTTACTGTCCGTAGCTGAGTGTCTCCCCAGGCTCTTTTCTGATAGACTACTACAGCGTGTTATGGAGATGAAAGGGATGCTGGGAACTCATCTCACGCTATGAATCCTGGGTAAGTAGCGTGTGATGTGAGTACATCCTCATCACTCAGTGAAAAGACGCTTTCATCCCTTATCCGTCCTCTCTATCAATTCTGTCTGCTCTCCTCGTGCTTTCTTTCTTCCCTCCCTCCTGTTAAAATTTCATACAGCTTTTGTTGTAGTTTTTTTTTCGTCTTTTTTCCCTTTTCATTCTCCCCATCATTTTCATACCTGTTTCAATCGTTTCTTTTCATTGAGCTTTCCTTCCTCTATTGTGTTTTTGGTATGCTAAGCCTTTCTTTGTATTGAATTCTGAGTTCTTCATCGTTCTTCTTTTTTCCTCTTCGTTCCCTTTCGGTTCTTTCATGTTTCCTTTGTTTTCCTTTTTACTTTATGTTTCTTACCTGTTGTCCTTTTCTGTTTTATTTAATTAGAACTATTTTTAATTTCCTGTCCTTTTTCTTTCCTTCCTCTTCATATATCCATTTAGCTTTGTCTTCCTCCACTTAATCATTTCATACTTTCTCTTTTTCTTACCCTCCTTCCATGTCCTCTTTTCTTTCCTCTTGCAGTATTTTTCTCTTCTCTTGTTTCCTTGATTTACTATATTCTTACTATTTTCCAACTGTCCCTCTGTTTTCTCCTCTTCTTTATATTTACTTTACTTTTCTCTTTTCTTTTTTCCCTCTGTTCCCATTTCTCTTTTCTTTAATCTCCTTTCATTTTCTCTCCACTTGTTTCATCTGCTATCCTCTCCTGTGAACATGAAATGATCAAAGTGCCTGTTCTGGCCATGACAGTTCAATTTTATCATTGCACGCACACACACACACACACACACACACACACACACACACACACACACACACACACACACACACACACACACACACACACACACACACACACCTGCGAGTTCTTTTCTAAGGTTGAGCATGTGGTCAGCAAACCCAAACATCCCTAACAGACTGCTAAAAGAAGTTGGATAAGTTTTCATTGACTTCAGATGTTCAGATTTCATATAAAAAAAGAAAAAGAATTAAATGAAACGTGATCACAAAGTTACTGCTTTAATTCCCTTCGTTAGGTCCCGATGGAGCTTTGCTGGGCAACAGCACATCATCCGGAGGAGCTGGTCTTATAACAGCAGACTGTTCATTAGAAGTGGATCTCAGTTACCAGCAATAGATAATATAATTCAAAAACTTTGGAGGAAGCGGTCATGAAATTAGCTGGTAATTGGTGAAACATAGTTTGACAATGACAACGACATTTTTTGACAACTTTCATAGTATAATTGGTTGTCTTGACTCACCTAATCCCTTCAAGGTGGATCATCTGAGTTGACGTTTAACAAAAATCACATATTATTCTGTGGCTTTTAGGAGTTTAGTTGATCTTGTTAAGAAGTATCTTTAATTACTTCTGCAATTAAACTAATTTTTCATAGATGGTCTCAATCAGTCTACCCATTATTTTAATTTAGTTTAAACTCTGCCTTGTGTCCCTTTAATTGCCATTTTTATTGTTTTCTTTGCTCTTTTTGTTATGCTTGTTGCAGTGTCTTAATATTGTGGACTATACTTTGATAGACTAAAGGATTACAAATCCAGATCAAGAGCAGGCAGATGAAACATTAAAGGATGATTTAATGACAAAGAAGACAGAGCAAAACCAAAAGTGCTGCTTAGCAGGAAGTATGGAGCCCTAACTTTCATCCATGAAACAATCCAAAAAGACCTGATGGTTCAGAACACAGAGTTTCATCAATGATGAAGATCAGCACTGAATAAAGGAAACCTGAAGTTGCATCTATGAGGAATATGTTAACTAGCAAAACACAACCAACAAGAACCAGGTGGGAAACATGAATGGAAAACAAAATGGAGCAGAATATGCAAGATACACAACCTCATGGGAAATGAAGCAAAAACTAACTGAATATAAAACACAAAACTGGAGATTTTACCAAACAACAGCACTGCAAAGAAATTGAGATTAAACTTAACAAACAATGTAGGTTTTCACAAAACATACAGCAATCAATGAACCAACAAATCATGAGAAAGATCTTAGACCAGTAAACTGGTTATTTTAAACATAATGTAAAATAAATATTTCACTTGAAATCATTTGTTTGTTAAATATTTTATTATTAGTTTTTGGAGTAAAATGGCAGGTGCCAGAAGTGTCTCCGGAAAACACAGTTTAGTCCAAGAGGGGATAAAAGAACTGCTTTCAATCAGGATCAAAATAAATAAAAATGGCTCAGACGTTTGGATGACACACAAAGTTACATTAAAATATGACAAAATGTTGCAGTTTAACAGGAAAGATTTAAAAGTGCTGCATTTTCCTGATTGATACAATCAACATATCAACATTTTTTGATCACATATATGCTCCAGTGTCATGAATCCCACAATATCATTAGAATGCTACCTAAATGAAAAAAAAAAAAAAACTAAAACGACAGCCTTGCCATTTACTCATCACCATGGATTGTTTGTGACATTACTTTGTTTTGGACATCTGTCCACACATACCTGTCGTGTTTTTCTGTGAGACAAGGACATATCAGGAGATTCATTTAACAAAGCCACAGTTGTTTAGAGTTGGTGCTGATGTTTGTCATACCACAATATTATCACTGTAGGAATGAAATGCTGCCACTCTGTTGTTTCTATCCATTCAAACTAGCAGCAACATCATATCTGCCAGCATGCTGATTGCATCTGTCTTTAAACCAATCAATGTCAAGCTTAGGGAGATCCATCATGTATGGTGATGGCAACTGGAGGTGTGTAAGCCATGTAAAGTTATGGTTACATACTGTGTAAAACCAAACCCAACTAGATCCTTGTTAAGGCAATCAGGCCAAATTTATATTCAAACCCACTCATGGGTAAGGAGGTGTGTGGCAGCTAAACTGGTTTGGGTCAAATTTCAAAGCTGCTTTTATGTTCAGCCTGTTTCTATGACACAATGTCTTCTTCTGTTTTTACTGTATGTTTTTCAGTGTCTTACTTTCCATACTCAAAACCCCCCAAACCCTTCCACATCCATGAATCTGCTCCTGCCGGGTTGCCAGACCTTATTTTGCAGATTTCTTTGAGCAGATTCCGCGTCCTTCTAATAGATGTCTACCACGGTTCACTTTAATATGCATGACTAGTTACACTACAGCACTTTCAATCTGGCAGGCACACTCAGGCATATTTCCTTCAAAAAAACGTGACATGATTTCTCCAGTTTTTGTTTTTGTGTCTTCATCTGTCTCTTCCTTCCTTCCTACAGCGTTTACACTCATTCTGTCTCAATTTTTCTCCCAACCTGCCATCCCCATCTCCCCTCCTTGTTCCTCTGCGTCACGCTCTCTAGACTGATATAAGATACAATGAAACAAAACTTGACAGTCAACTTTTTTCACCTAACTGTTTCCCTGCAGAATTTTCTCAACCCACCTTGATTTTGTCTGCCTTCATGTTCTCTTATCCTCTTCTCTTTATTTCTATTCCTCTCTCTATTGCTGTCCCCCTTTCTTCCCTCTTCCTCCCTACTTTTTGCTCCCTCTCCCTCTCTGGAGTCCTCTTCCTTCCGTCTGTTTCATTAACAAGATTTATCTTTTCAAGTAATTACAGCACTCACACACATACGTCCACACACACAAAACTCAGTGGTGCACTTCTGCTTGTCCACCAGTCAGGGTCACTGTGGCACTGCAGCACAAAGAGAAAGGGAGGGGGGAGGTAAAGGTAGAGGAAGAGCTGTGCATGCGTGAAGGAGAGTTGTTACAACAGTGGGTGTGTGTGTATTTACGTGTGTGAGTGTGCATTTCAGTGACTGCTAGACTGCAAACTGGCATCATGATGGCACCTTAGCGCAATGCCACTAAAGTAATTTGAAATAAAAGCCATCTACACTAAATAAATTGCATTCTGCTCATAACCTCTCCCTTTGTTTTCCAATTCATTTATGTATGAATCCATAATTCACACTCTTACTGCTGTAATGCATTTGAGAAAGCTACAACTCTGTGTTTGTTTACTGCAGATGTGCAGACAGCAGCCATCAAGGTTCCTGATATTCTTACTGTGTGCAAGTGCTTTAGAGTCAGGAAATCTACAAGCTTTATGACTGCTAATATTTGCAGAGTTAGATGAGCTGCATGAGATCTTAATGGAGGTACTTTTCAAAAGTTCAACATTGATTTGTCGCTCGTCTGTTAGCCCGCAGGCCAACAATCTCTGATATCATAATCCCTCTAAAGTAATGGCTCCTGGAGCCGACAGAGTCTGATTGATGCCGGTTTTCTCTTCATGCAGAGCCGATTGACATTGACAGAGTGACTGACAGGGAGGGTGACAGAGTGACAAAAGCAGAGTGACTGGCGTTCATCAGCTTTTCTGACTGATCCAAGAGCTGGCAAGAATCAATGCAAACTTTTTAAATAGTATTTTCCCACCCAAAGTTACAGAATAAACTATTATTTAAAAAAGTTTTAACTATTTGTTTAAAAAACTGTTTTTTAAAGGAGTCCCACCAAGCAACCAGCACAAAAGTGACCTGAGAGCCCACCAAAAAGGGCAGAAACAAAGTGCTGGGGATGTAGAGATCAGTTTATGGTCATTAAGTAAAATATAAAGTTCTGAATGTCCCTCAGAGCACCATTAAATCAACTACTGAAAATGGGAAGAGTATGGTTTATATTAAAATAACTGCTAAGAAAGAACAGACCACCAACAATCACTGGCCACATAAAAAGATGATTTATCACAGAGGTAAAAAAGAAGCCAAAATTCACCCCGAAAGAGCTGCAAAGCCCCACAGCAGAGATTGTGTCTGTCCACAGGATTACGTAAAACCACAAACTCCACATTTCTGGACTTTATGGAACAATGGGCAGGAAAAAAAAACATTGCTAAAAAAAATAAAAAGACAGCATTTGGGAGACTGTCCAACTATGTGCAGTAAATTACACTGGTCCTATGAGATGGACATGAGACTTTTTAGCCACTGTAGGACTGACCTCTGGGGGACCCCACATGTCATGGCCACTCGCTCAGATTCATAGCTGCCGATCGTAACATAATAACTCCGGCCTTCTAAATAGGACCTGAACCAGTTAAGGACCGCTCCAGAAAGTCCAACCCAGTTTTCCAGCCTGTGCAACAGGATTCTGTGATCTACAGTATCAAACGCAGCACTGAGATCCAACAGAACCAGGACCGATACTTGACCAGAATCAGTATTCAACCTAATGTCATTTAACACTTTGACCAGAGCTGTTTCAGTGCTGTGATGAGGCCGAAAGCCGGACTGAAATTTATCAATATTTCCACTTTCATTTAAAAGTCATTAAGCTGGTGAAATACAACTTTCTCAATAATCTTGGAAATAAAAGAGAGGTTAGAGACAGGTCTATAGTTGTTCATTATAGAGGCGTCTAGAGTCCTTTTCTTTAGGAGTGGCTTAATAGCAGCTATCTTTAGTGACTTGGGAAAATGCCTGATGCCAGTGAGCTGTTATCTATCAGTAGGAGATCACTTTTGAAGTTTTTAATTGTTGGTTTTAAAATATTTGGCAACAAAAAGTTGGCAAATTGGTTGCATTTCTCAGTGGAAAGGAGCTCTGGGCTTATCTGTATAGGAGGATTTGTGAGTTTTTCAATCATAGCAAACAGAGTGCGAGAATTGTTGACATTCCTGTTAATCATTTCAGATAAATGCAGCTCTCTGGCCTTGCACAGCTCATTGTTATAGTTACATAGGCTTTGTTTGTACAGCTCATAGTGAATTTGAAGTTTATTTTTCCGCCATTTCCGCTCAGTTTTTCTGCATTCTCTTTTTAGGCTGGTAACCACAGTGGTGTTTCTCCATGGTGTTTTCTGTTTGCTCAAAGTGCTCTTGATTCTTATCGGTGCAACAGCATCCATTACATTCAAGACTTTTAGATTGAAATGATCCAGGAGTCCATCAACTGACTCTGCACTGGTTGTTGGTAACATAGCTATGGCCTCCACAAACTTAGCACTTGTTCTTTCATTAATGTACCTCTTCCTAACGGAGAAGCAGGTTGGTTGGACATTCTGAGTGATCAGTAAATCGAACAAAACACAAATATGGTCAGACAAGGCCAAGTCAGTGACCACAACAGAAGAAATATTAACACCCTTTGAAATAACCAGGTCCAGAATGTGACCTCGAATGTGGATCGGTTCTTTTACATGTTGCCACAAACCAAACATGTCCAATATGGAAGAAAATTCCTTGACATTACCATCCATCATGTTATCTATGTGAATGTTAAAATCCCCAGTTACGATGAAATGGTTAAAATCAGTAGAGATAACCGACAATAATTCAGAAAATTCATCAATAAAATTTACACAATGTCCTGGATGTCTGTAGATGATTAGAAATAGGATTTTAGGAATGCCCCTTAAAATAAAACTAAGATATTCAAAAGAAGTAAAATCAGCAAATGAAACCTCTTTACACTGGAATGAATCTTTAAATAAGGCAGCTTCTCCTCCCCCTTTCCTCCCGTTTCGACGTTTATTCATAAAACTAAAATGAGGGGGTGCTGTTTAATTAAGAACGGTAGCACTTGTGTCTTCTGTTAACCATGTTTCTGTCAGAAAAAGAAAATCTAAGCTGTGAGAAATGATGAAGTCATTAACTCACAGTGACTTGTTGGACAGAGAGCTAACATTAAGTACAACTAGCTTTATGAAGTTTACACTGATCTCTGTTGTATTCTGAGTTATACAAGGTACAGTTAACAGATTAGATCGATTCACCCCACAAACTGACCGTGTTCGATTCCTTATTTTACTAACTAACACAGGAATCCTACTGGGTCCAGGCTTGATCTCAGAACAGCTGTCAGTAGTAGCAAAACTACAGCAAAGACCCTGAACGCATCATGGCATGTTATCTTTGTTGTGAATTCTGCTGCTGCTCTGTGAACCTCCTGCACATCCTCCCGTGCCCTGCTCTGCCAGGATAGATGATCTAAGAGGAGGATGAGGACGGGGAGGAGGGGGAGCCATGTATTTCTTGGTAGATGGTGGTCGCTGGGGTTCAGGTCTGGATAGAGACATCCTTTGAAGACCTTGGGTGATGTGGAGAAGAGGGTCTGGTGAGGGGGGAGAGCTGGCAGTTGATCGCTTCTCTGCTGTGTCCTTCGCTCTTATCTGTACACTCATGTTTGGGTTTGCCATCCCAACAGCATGACGCAAGTGTGCACCAAGTAATCTGCATCCAGTTAGATTTGGATGCACACCATCAGGTCTGAATCACTCCTTACAGTTCCAAAAGATATTGAAGTTATCAGTGAACTTTATCCCATGGGTGATACATGCGTTTGATAACCATGTGTTCAGGCCAAGAAGTCTACTGAAAAGTTCAATTCCTTTACCCGCTGTAGGAATGGGTCCTGAAATGTAAACATGGTGTGCTCCAAACTGACACAGTCTCTCCAACAGCAGAGAAAAGTCTTTCTTCAGGATCTCAGAGCCAGTTTTCCTCCTCAGAATATCAAAAGACCCGGTGTGGACAATAATCGTCATACCATCTGGATGTGAAGACAGAATGGTCGGCAAGATCTCTGTCAGTTCCCTGACTGATGTATCAAAAAGTGTTAAATTTTCCGTCTTTGCCATCCTCACCTGCTGTTATGGAGTCCCCAATCAGAACTGTGTCTATTTGTTTTTGTGTGGAGGCGCCGATAGCTTCTCTAGTGCTCCTGTTTGTGGAATTTTGGTCTCTCCTCCTGGTCTGGTTAGCCCTGGGCTGAGTTTTAGGGCTATTTCTTGAGTTTTTATAGATCCTTGCATTACATTTATCATCATTCATTTTAATATGAGTCAACACATCATATTTATTATGCAGCGAGACTTCAGGTGGTGGAGTGAGTGCTGGAGCTTTAAATTTCCTGCTTGATTTACCTCTGCGACGAACAACATCAGAGCAGGTTCTGGCCGGGGTTGATGACTTTGGTCTGGCACCAACACTGTTCCAGTAGGAGAGATCAGTCTGATGGTCCAGTTTGGGATTTTCCCCAGCTATTCCAGTGTCATTTAAACACATCCAAGGAAGTGTATCAGCCAGGCTCCACACTCGACATGCCTTCGCGTGTGAAGATTTGACTCAATCCATTTGAGAGCTCAGTAGCTTGTACAGAAGCTACAACAGAGTCAATAAATTCTTCATTCACACGAATGTCTTACAGTGTTTCAATCCTCTTCTCCAGCTGTGTTATCCTCAACGAAAGTTGCTCACACTCAGTGCAGCTCACTGATACTGCAGGGTTAGGAGACATCATTCCACTAGTTCTCTGATGGCAATCAACTAAATTTATCAAAAAATATATTCGTTCCAGTGATTTATAAGTGACCAGGAGTCCTTGTTCCTAAATTTCTTGCCGGTAAAGATAAGAAAAAAGAATTAAAAAAGAAGAAAATGCAAGCAGAAAGGAGAGCAAAGCAGGAAGTACAGCCATGGTAATGGTAATGGAAAATCATAGACCTCATTCAGACTGATAATTAGTGGTATGATTTCAAGAGTGCAAGAGGAAATCATCCAGCAATTCTGTGCTGAAGAATGTGCAAAAATCCAAGTGGCTAGATGAGCCAAACCTTAAGAGACATATCTTAAGAGATGTGATGCTGTAACTGCTGCAAAACGGGAGCTATACACACTATTGGGGCGGCTGTAGTTCAGGAGGAACAGCAGTTGTCTTTCAACCTGATGGTAGGCGGATCGATTCCATGCTTTCCCTGATTACATGTCAAAGTGTCCTTAGGCAAGACACTTAACCCCATGTTTCCTTCTGATGTGCCCACCTGGGTGTGAATGGGTGAATGTGATATGTAATGTAAAGCGCTTTGAGGGGTCAAATTGACTGGATAAAAGCTGTATAAGTACAAGTCCATATTGATGGTGGGGAAATCTTACACAGGTTATAGTTTGCTTCTTTTATATCTAGTTTCACAGTTATAATGTTTGGACCTCCAAACTGGTAGATTAATTGTTTTAATCAAATAAAGCAAACTCCAAAAAATTATTTTAAGTTTTAAGACAACCTGCGACCCTGCATTCGAATGAACAAACTTCATACAAACTAATTATTAGTTATTTTTACAGCAGCATGTATCACATATTTGTAGACTGACAGATTGTCTTTATTTCTTTTTACATTTCAGCAATACATCTGATATAAATCACCTGGTCTTCAAACAAATACTAAGAAAAAAAAAACAGATAAAATGATTGTCTTTTGTCATTTATGACTTAATGTAGTTCTGGTAAAAGTATGTGAACCTTTAGGTTGTTGTGACCTGTGCATCTACAACTACATCTATGTTCAGTAGCTTCTCATCAGTCAGGTAGATGATGTTTAGCCTGTTCCTCTGGACAGAACAGGATCAGCAGAACTTTCTCAACAAAATATTACACTATAACATTAACTTGGCACTTCCAAAATATTATCTTAACCTTTTAAAACATAAAGTCCCCCAGTTGGGGCACTTTGAGAACAGATGGTGCCAAATTGTGTCAAAATTGCCATTTTGGAGACCTCACCTGAGCTATCAGTACTACCTTGCTAATTTTATTCTGCTTCACTTTATCAGAGTTGGCCTTTGCAGAAATAATGTTCACATGATCTGTTCAAAGGCCAACTCTGATAAAGTGTTACATTAAACATTTTCTCAAATCTTTATCATGAAACTCAAACTGGTGACAGATTGACTGAGAAAACAAACTATTTTCACCTTCAATTTAACTGCTAATAATTGAAGGATACCTGTTATTTCCCTTCACAAATGTATACTGAATAATTTTCCCCACTACTCTATTACTTGTGTAAAAGACTTTTCTCTGTTTTCTTGAAAGATTTGACTAAAAACCTGATGATTCTTTCTGGTCACATTTAAGCCATAATGAGGTGAAATCCTATAAATTTCTCCACAGACTTTCCAGGACCACAATAAACCGAGTAGTACAGAGACTTCAAACCCAGACCTATTTGTGGCCAACACTATCCACACACACACACGGACAAACACACACATACAAACGCACCTAGTTTAATAAAAGGGTGAGCGCCACACACAGACAGTCACACACATTTTTATTTCCACTGAAATCACAGTGATAATGACAAGCTGTGAAGAGGCAAAGTTTGCTTTGTGTGTAAACTCTGCATATGTGTGTTCAGACCTTTGTGTGCTCTCTAAGTGTTTGCAGTTTTGTGTTTGCAAGTGTGCAATGATGTGTGTCATGTACTCAAGCCAGGAGTGTATTGTTGTCACATCAGGCCCCCTAATATAATTTATATGTTTCCACACTAACTCACACACATACGCAAACATGCACGCACAGTAGTAGCAGGTGTCTGCCTTGTCAAGAGAGGAAAGAAAGAAACATGCCTATGTGGATCCGTGTGCATGTGTGTAATTGTGTGCAAGCTCAGGTGTGTCGGTTGATAAAGTTTATCAGCTCAGGGCACGTTGCTGTCGGCAACCAGTGTTGCAAAGGGAAAAGGCCACACTGACAAAGTGTGTTTTGGTGGATGTGTGTTTGTGTGTCTGTGGGGAGAAGGATGGCCAACATAAGCATTGCTGATGACCCTTTTCTCATTTCAAATGCCCACACACACACACGAGCAGTAAAAGATTTAAACCCATTTTAAAGGAAAAGCTATTTGCATATTTATAAGTGGATGTTTCAGCGACACCATCAACAGCAGCACCTAAAGCATCATTTCATTGTAAATGAAACAAATCTGGAAACTGAGCTGAACAAACTCATCGAATCGACACGTCTCTTAGATGCACGCTGCTACTTAATATGCATCGTAGTTCCAGAATCCAAATATAAACACTTCAGTTTGAAACTGCTCATATTTAATGGTTTGCTTTAAAATGTTGGAAACAGGGACAGTAGCTTTTAAAACAACACGACCAAAGCCTGGATGTTGGGCTCAAATCGGAACCTGGAGTTTATGTGAATGCAGAAACTGAGTTTTGAGTTGGAGCAGAGTATGTTTGTATAGAATTAGAGACTTTTTGTCTCTAAAATGAGGCAGAGGAACATAAGATCTGAACTTAAAAAATATGTAAGGAATCTTGCTCTCAATTGAAAATAGTTTTCCCCTGTCATGAAAAGGCAAAGCAAAAAGCAGGACTCCTTATAAGGTTAATCAAGAGGCGGAGCAGACAGGAGAAGCCACCAAAAAGGACCCAGAGGTTTTGTAGGACAGCTAGGTGTAGCCGCTCTGGGGGAGAACCTGGCTAAATAATAGACAAGCAAGAACAGCAGTTAAATAGGAACCCCTTCATGAGTTGAAAAGAAAGGAAAAATAGAACAAAATGATCCTTTATTTGTCCCTCAGAGGGGCAATGTGCATTCTATATATTCATATTGATATATAAATATAGATAGATGGATAAGTAGATACAGATAAGAGTATATAAGTAAGAAAAATTGGACTTGAGTGCCAAAAAAACAAAACAAAACAAACAAACAAACAAAAAAACCCAAACTAGACTAGGATAGATGCAGGGAACACAACTGTCCCACAGTCCGGTCACAGCTGAGTGGGCCACCACATGTTCTATGGGCTGAAAATCTCTTTTCAATGACCACAGGAGCATGCAGTCATCTGGGGTTATTGAAACCAGCCACAAAATGTATTTTGAAGTGGGTTTGATGAACCAAACAAACCACATTAGTATAAGCAGGATCAGCTGACATTAGACCTGCCATATGTTCTTGGATCAGCTTTTTGCAGACCCTGCAATAAAATGATCCTATGTATTGTGTATTTTATAACAAATTTATAATATAAATGGTATTATTATTGAATGGACAGTTCTGAAACAGGAAACAAACTACTTTTCACAGGCACACCACTGAAACAGTGTTTTCCTAAAGGCAGCTTGAGCGGCTTCTGACTCTGTTGTAATTATCTTGTTTGACCTGCTATCAACAGCTTTTTAAGCACCACTGCATCCTGCTGTCTGTACTCTAATTAAATGGGCAACTTAGATAAAACACACTTAGGATTTAACCCCTACTTTACTTGTTCTTCTTTTTGAGTGTTATAGAAGGGACAAAGTCCACATTCAATCACCTCTCTGCCATGATAAGGTTTGGTGCCGGGACATCTTCTCTTTATAATATATGTCAGCTCCTTAGTTAAACTAATCTGCTTACATGACTTCTCCATCCCAATCTACATCGCATCTGTAAAACTAAGCTCAGTTGTACAGGCTTTTGCTGTGTTTTAATTCCTGAGCTCTTCTCTTCCACACCCATAAGTTCATTTCAATCCACAGTGTTCCCATTTGTGGCTCCATCAGGGTGGACAAAGCTACCAAATGCTGTCAGAGCAAAGACATCCCTCTCCACCTACAAGAATGACTCTGAAGCTCTGAAGAAAAAAAGCATCTGCTCAATGCAATATGGTAAAGCTGCATAAAATTACATAGTACTGTACAGTCAATGTTTTTTTAAATGCTTGGGGAATGTACATTTGGAAGAGATAATTACTACCCTTAGTAGACTAACACAATTAAGTAGTAAAATAATCCTATATTTACCAAATATTCAGCTGTTTTTACACACACAGGAACATGACCTCGGCATTTAGCCCATTTATAAGACATGAGCACACAATGAGCAAACAAGCACACACATACAACAAGCAGCGAACACACACACATATACACCCAAAGCAATGGGTAGCCATGAATGAGACTTTTGAGTAGCAGGTAGGGAGTTATGTGGCCCTGCTCAAGGGCACTTTAACCATGGATAATGATGCAGCAGGACCCATAACGAACCCACAGCTATGCCGCTTCTTTAGCCTCTAGGCCACCGCTGCCCTGCGGTAGTATTGTATTCCTGATGCGTGTAATGTTTTCATGTTAGTCAGGCTTCAGCAGCCCCATGAGCAGGAAAAAAAAAGCCACAGTAGCTAAAACATTTGGACTTTTAGTAAAATTTGTGCAGAATGTGAGGGAGCTCTTTGGCCTCTCAGCTGCTGCTGAAGTGCTTCTGGGCCAGGCACTTGACCTTCAAGTGGTCCGATGGTTCAGCAGCTACAAGAGTGCAAGTAGACCGACCAGCTCCCTGGAAATCACAAAAAAAGCTTTGGAACTGTTCACTCAAGTAGAAAATGAGGGTTTGTGGTTCATTGTTAAGGATTAACGGCAAGCTTTATGAATACTTATTGATATTCAAACAATTCACTAATGTCACAGAATAATTATTTTTTAGCTGCTGGTAAAACAACAACAACAAAAAGCCTTTATTCACTTGTAATATTTGGATTTGGATGTTAAAAGATTTTTCCAAACATGTACAATGGCCTTCCTTTCTAGTCATTACCCAGTCTTCAACAGATGAGCTACGTTTTTACTTGAATATTTGGCTTAATTTTACTGTGATCTATAACAGTAAAGTCCACAGACTTAATGTTTGGAGAACGGTAACCAGCAGAAAGCCCAACACAACATACAGTTTATTATAGTTTAATCAAACCATAAGTTATATATCAGTAAATGAACTGATAATGAAAACTGCAGTCTAACATTCATCCTTTCTCTAATCCTTTCTTTTACAGTATTTATTCCCTCCCTACTTTCCCATTTAGCTTTGCTTCTTCTTCGTGACATCTGAGGCTTGAAGTAGGCTCTGTTGATACAGTACCAGGCAGCTTGATCTCTTGAGCTCCTGGTGAATGATGGTACACAAGTGCACCATTAGTTTTGACATATCACTGCAGTTCAGACTGTCAGGATTTGACCATTTGTGGGTCTTCAAGCTCTGTGCTTCAGCATATTTATTTTACAACAGAAGTATGAATGCAACATAAAGTGCCAAGTCCAAACTTTAATTTGATTGGCTTTACATCAATACAGACATAACTGTGTGGCATTAAACACTAAATCAAATCAAATCCTGATACTTAATATAACCGCCTTATATCTAACATCCATGGACACCACTGCTGTAGTGATGCTTTAACAGGCCTTCGCTGCAGATTCCTTCAACTCCTGATTCATACAGACTTTACTGCTTTCAGTTTGTTTTTCCACAAATGGAGAGTAGCCTTGATATCAGGTGATTGACTCAGCAAGTTGAATATATTTCTTTCCTTCTTGTTGTACTTCTGATGAATGATGAAATAAGCTGGATTCATTTGCCTGGATCCTGACCGAAAGGTCATAACAGAAGCACCACCATGTTTAAAAGACAAGCTAGTGCTGTGGGCCATCAGATGTTTCTGTTATCTGCTCTATTTTGCTTGTTTTGATTGGAGTGGATTTTTCTCTGATTGGAAATCCATCATATGCCAAATCTGGGCATGATTTTTTCTTTTCAGAATTAATAAAGGAAGCGTGCAGACCCGCATCCAGGAGAACATTCTTGACCTGTAGAGGGCTCTCTCTTAATTACATTAATATGATTTTTGTTTCATCCTTGACAAGTTCAGCCTCCTGTTGGACATTTCCTCTCTAGCACACACATTCTCTTGCTTCGAATAATTTATCTTCAGTATTTTCCTGACAGTTTTTGATTCCTAGCCTTGTGTTTTTTAATGGTTTTCACATACATGCCGGCCGTTTTCTTGAACTCATGTTGACAAACAGTTTCACCTCAACCTCAATTTTTACTGTTTGTTAAATAAGCTCTTTTGTGAATAAACTGCTAACAGGATTTATTCCTGCCAAAATAATATTCAAGATTTAGGATTCTGTTGCAATGTGTGGAGGTGCAGCAGTGGATTAGAATGACTTTTTACATAGCATCAAGATGAGTTTACAAACACAACTGATGATATTCTGTTTTAATCAACCATTAAAGAGTCTTCTGCTTTCCTGCATCAGCAAGCAATGTTTTCATTTTGAATATTTTCCTTTGCTCTTTCCTCAAAAGCCACCCATTCTTTTTGATCTTTTGTAATTTTAGCACAAAAACTTAACAAAACTTAGAGGAATCATTATTTTACTATTATTTTAGTTTATCAAGCTACTTAACACTAACCTAATAATCATTCAAGCATTAAAAAAGGCATCTAACTTAAGGGATATGTTGTAGCAGCCTCAAAGGCACATTCTTTAGATGCACCTATGAAAAATGCCAAAGATAATACAGTTTGACAGACATAAAATAGTATTTTAACACCATCAAGGTTGTTCCCAAAGAGCTATTAGCTGGAAATTTGACATATCTCAGCATTGTCCTTAAAAGTTTTCAGAAAACTGAACTAGTGGAGGACAAAAAAAGCAACAGGCCTAAAAAACTATATACAGCAGATGAACTATATGCAGCTTCTCTAAGAAGGTTCAGGCTGCAACATTTTGCCTTATATGTTGCTTCACTATATTTTCATTTATTTTTGCACATGTCAGTTAACAAATTTCACATTTTTCTTGCAATATAAAGAAATTATGGGTGGCTCAAGACTTCTACATAGTACTATGTACCACAGAGTTATTCAGCACTGATCGATCTTCTTAAATAAAAGGTGAGACTTGGCAATTTAATATTATCCCCATTTCTTGCATTTCAGACTGAGTATGACTATAAATTTTAAATAAGTTAAACATAAGGCCAATATAAAGTCTAAACAATCCCTTGACTTTCATGGCACATAATTCCTGAGCATCCATAACCCACAGAATCATTGTAATGTTTCAAAGTTACGTGGGAAAAATCCCACAATCCACATTAAAAAGAATGTTGTGAGGCCGTCACACATACATGTCATGACTGAAAGTCCTTGAATGCACAAAAAAAAAAAAAAAAGAAAAAACAACAATAAGTCTCTGCACCATGCAAATATAATGCATCTATGATAAAAAAATACATTAAAAGCTTTATCCAGCCATCCATCCATCCCTCCCTCTCTCTCTCTCTCTCTCTCTCTCTCTCTCTCTCTCTCTCTCTCTCTCTCACTCTCTCTATGTAGATAGATAGATAGATAGATAGATAGATAGATAGATAGACAGATAGACAGATAGATAGATAGATAGATAGATAGATAGACAGATAGATAGATAGATAGATAGATAGATAGATAGATAGATAGATAGATAAATAGATAGATAGATAGATAGATAGATAGATAGATAGATAGATAGATAGATAGATAGATAGATAGATAGATAAATAGATAGATAGATAGATAGATAGATAGATAGATAGATAGATAGATAGATAGATAGATAGATAGATAGATAGATAGATAGATTTTGGGTTTGTATAGAACTCATGATGTTTATCACATCTGATCATGTCTGTGTTTAACACAATGATTCCTACTTTGGAAAATGAAATAAAAACAACACATCCACTAGATGGCACTGTTGTCATATCTCACTTCTCAAACAAACACACACATACACACAAATAAGCATAGATTGGCAAACACAAGGTTGCCTATGGCCTAAGAGATAGAGAGGCACTTTCTGTTGGTCTCTCCCTCTTCACACATACGTAGGTTATTTTTTCTATCGACTTTTTTCCTCCCTCTCTCCTTCATCCACACACATTACCTCTGTCTGTTCATTCACTTTGATGTTTCATTAGTATAAAAACAGCCACCCCATAAGGGTAAAACCACTGTTACAACAACAACAACAAAAAAGAAACATCCAAAAGATTTACACTAGGCATGCAGTGATGTGTGATTCACAAAATGAAGATATGGAGAAGCACGTTATCATGAGCAGCTGCAACACCCTGCCTCACACTCATACACATCAGTATCGGTTACATTCACTTTCAAGCTGCATGTAGCTGCAGTCGTCTACTGTCAGCTCCGCTGGAATTTTCTTTGTGAAGTGCTTTGCTGAGGAGCACTTCAGGAGAGTGGATTACCTCTCAGTCACTACTCCCACAGTTTATTCTGCCTGTAGGGATTTAAAGTGTTATCTGTCCGGTCACCAAATCACTTCCCTTCTTTTGAGGAGGCTGCCGATGAAAGAGGCTAAATCAGATATGAACTGTTTGTGTGAATTTGTTGCCATCCCTCGCTGCGTCACAGAATGCACCTCATCCACTTTCAGTGAAGTGTGTCTGTATCAGAGGGAGATGACACAGATGAGAGGAATGAGAGCGCTAAGTCAGTTAGCAACAAGAAACAATGATCATCTGTATGAATGTCAAAATAGTCACGCATAGAGAAAACACATATTTATTGCGCACGACAGGGATTAAACTCACCAGCAAAAAACAGCTGGTTGTTCGTCCACACACTGGAAATGATACATGCTTACATTTAGCTGTCAATGACCTTCTGAGGTTGTGCCACGAATCGCTGCTCCCTCTCAGTTTTACTCTTATGGGGTGTTTTTGTGTTGTCTAGACCATGTTTGATGTTTGGTGGCTGCTAGTACAAAGGCTTGGATTTTTCTGCAGAAGCCATTTGAGTTTGGTCTGCATTCAACCATCAGTTATGCTGAGAGATCTGAAAGAATCATATGGATCCTTCTGGAAGTCAGAAACAGCCAGTGAGTTAAGTAAATCTTCTTGTATGTCAATATAATGAGCATCTTCTAGGTATGAAGTAAATTTTAATAACTGACAATGATTAGATTAGTTATAAACTGAGTATTTTATTCTAATAATTTAAATATTTGCCTCTTCTAATTCATGTCACTAAAAATGAACACTGCAATGCAATGGTTATTTTAGGATCTTAATAAAGGAAAGAATAATTTAATGTGGAATATTCTGATTTTGATACGATTATATAAAAAAGCTTAGACGGTAATAGCACTGTAATGCCCTACAGAAGTTTTCAAAACATCATGTGACACATACAGCTGATTAACAGCACATACTCTAAGCTCCAGAGTTGCCAGGTCGGCTTACTATGAGTGACTTTGGGCTTCTTTTAATAGGCTGAGTTGCTTATTCAGAGCAGAACAGGAAAACTGCAGACAAATACAAAAAAAAAGGGGCACACTATTGGGGCGAGGTGAGCAACCCGAGAAGGCTAAAGCTCAGTGTTTTGAGGAATGTGGATGATTAAGACTTTGAATGGGGGCAAACAATGAAACAGTATTGGAGATCATAATGTGGGAATTAGTTATCATTCCAGCAATGCTTCGTAACACGTGAACAACAGCATAAATAAAATATAATAAATGCAACTCGTATGAACACCATTACTGAAAAATCTTCGTATTCAGCTTAAGGTCAATAGTCAGAATATTGGTGTGCATGTAAACATAGCCTGTGTGTGAGTGGTTGGGAAATTCTGCAAAGATTAAACATCATTTCCAGTTCTTGCATAATGTTTGTGAGGCTGATTTATCTGCAATCTAAGATAAAAATCCATAAAAAAAATAAAAACAAAATACATGAAAACCCCTGCAATAATCCCCACCCAAAGCTCCTCCTGGTGTATGAACTAACTGGACCAAAACTAACTTTGTTCTTGTTCTTGTGGCCTCGAAAACAAGAAAAAAGTTCTCACTTCTCCTGGAGTATGTACCAGCTTAAAGCTATGTTAAACTTAATTGTAGAACTCTGAGAGTAGAAAACTAATCTCACATGACTCCAGGACATAACTATCACATGAACACAGGACCTGAGATATGTTTAAGTTTGATAAAAAGTTCTTTTTCCCAAGATGCAATGCACAAATGAAAAAATACAGGTAAAACCACTGAGAAAAGTTATAAAAATTCAAATTTTTATGGTACATTTGGCCCTATTTTCACTGACTTTTTTAGAATGTGCACAGTTACAGAGAGGCAAGGCTGCTTCTAGTTTTATCCCTCTCTTTGTGCACAGTTTTTTCTTTTCTCAAAAACATGAAGAGGAGAAAATGTGACAGTTCACCTGCTCCAGACTGTGTGGCAGGGACATGAGCCAAGCTCCCAAGCTCGCATGTAAGTTTAACAGAGAAGCTCAGTGACTTCTTTCTCTGGGTAAGACGCCACCAACCTGCTATATCTAAACATTGCAAATAATAAATTGCTGTTACAGTATATTAATAGTAGTGATACTTTTTAGTAACCTCTGTCTTGTGAACTATCAACTTTACACAATGGCAGTCACTTGTGTTTGATAAAATATCTATTTTTGCAACGTTTTGTTAAAATGTACCCCAACAGTTCAGCTGGTCTCATAATTACAGAAGTAAAAAAGTCAGATACTAAAAATAAATTAAATGGGAACAACACTTGGCTGAAAAATACCTTGTATGACTTATCAAGTAATGCGTTAAAGAAATAAAGTTGTTTGTGTCAAAAGATTTTTTGTATTTTCCATGCAGGACAAGAAAATGTGGTCAACCAAAAAAAGCTAATTTGTTACATGTTTTCCTAATAATTACAAAGTATTTTACGAGTTTAAGTAAAAGGAAAAAAAGGAAAAAAAAGGAAGAGAACAAAAATGTACCGCAACATAAGTGCTTCAATGACTCATAACTTTAATAAGATATTTTCACCCCCCCCCTCCAAAAAAAAAAAACAAAAAAAAAAAAACATAAAAAACATTCTTTGCTTGATTGTTTTTTTGTTAGTGCTAATTGGCATTTCATTTATATAGTTAGAAAGCCTATTTCTCTCTTAAATAGTGCCACATTTGAAAGGAAAATGCATGTGTTAGATGAGCAGCAGAGTTAAGTATTTGGGTAGAACCCATGAAAAACTTGGTGTTGGCAACTTGTCAAATGCCAGCGTCACATAGCTTATTCTGCTTCCGAGTCTTGTTTTAAGCTTCTAATACTGCAGGTACTGACACTCAGGTGTTTCTTGTGGTGTCCTCTTCTTGGGACGCCCACTTCGGGGCTTGTCTCTGACTTTTCCAATTATATGGAACTTGGCCTTCAATTTCGAGATGGTTTCTGGGCTCACTCCAAATAAAGTCTGTTACATACCCTGCAAGAAGTGAGAACTTTATTCCACTTCTCGAGGCCAATGGCACAAGATTTATTGCCAAGAAACATTGTTACAACAAAGAAATAATGAAGCAGCCAAATTTCTTTTCTTTTTGTGCTGAATTATTGTTATAACCTCTAAGACTCATAAGTATGGGATTTATTATAAGAATATCTGTTGAACAGTTTTGGAGATAAATAAAGGTGAAAGTGGTAAAACTTGACGGGAGAGGACACTTCAATGACACCGTCAGTTTTAAGGCACTAAAATATTTAATCAAGATTTGCTGACAGGTCACTAATTCATCATCCACATTCCAAGTTAGACCTTTACTCATCATCAGCAAGCCAGTAAAGAGTGCCAGACATACATCTCAGAAACAGTATAACCAAACATGTTAGCGCTTTTGCTATGTTGACAGTTAAAACACAAAGATGCTTCCCAAGAACGTCCCAAGTCATTAAAAGCAAGCACTCCACCAAACTTTTTGCATTGACCAGAAATCAGTTTCTTTGCTCAAATGAAGGAATGAGGACAATCTGACTGACTGCTTGCTTAACACGACACAAAATAACTGCAAAGTTTTGCTAAAGCTGCTGATGGCTGACAGTTGAGCCATCACCTCTGATTTAACAATGATCACTGGCTGACTCCTCACACTGACAGTAGCCGATACTGTTGCTGCAGATGGTGCTCCCTGAGGACGTTTACCTAACTGCCACGCATCCATCCACTGCAATTTTGCCCAAAGGAGAGCAAATAAACCCAACAGGCTGTAAACAAAATGACAGATGTGATCTGGCTCCAGTCAAATCTGGTCATAAGAATGTTTCACTCAAGTACACAACAATGGTGGCAAAGTACTTTTTCTTGTACTAGCATTGCACTTGAGCGGTTTTAAGGTGTTTGGACTTCAATTTTATGCCTTTTAAGTTGTCAGATTTTTTTTAGGGGCATTAAAAGAAAATGCTTCATACTCCACTAAATTGATTTAACAGCTTCAAGTTCAAGAGAAAATGTGATGCCTTACTTTAACATAACTTCAATACCTTCTGAACTACAACCTCTCGTATCGCAGCTTCATTTAAATAAAGTTGTGGGACCTCTCAGACGCTATCTCTCAAACATTTTATTTGTCAAGTTTTCCATTTTTTTCCTCAGTAGCAGTCACAGAACCTGCTGTTTGACCATCTGCAGTACTGCAAGTCAGGGATTCTTTAGCTTTGCATGCTGAGATCCAAATCAGTAGTGTCTCCTCCTTCCCTTCTCAGGAGCCAGACAACTTTTCTCCCCATCTTGTGGTGCTGTGGCCTACAGCAAACCTTTGCAAACAAAAGTGCCAAGCCCTAAATGTGGGACATTTGGCTGTGTCTGTTTCAGCTCACGCATAAAGATCGGTTACCCTGGAGTTGAAATAACCTAAAATAATCACAGAAAAATCAGAGTTGTGCTTTTTATCACAACTGGGTTGCCAGTATTTTACCTCCACAAGAGAACCTGCCTTCAAAGAGTTCAAGAATTCAATGCACACTGTATTTCAGGTTATCCAGAGTTGAACTCAAATCATTGGATTTCTGAGTTCCTTGATACTGATGAAGCACTGCTGAGCAAAGGTGTTTAAACTCCCATCATGTGCACTAACCTGCAGAGAGATGTAACAGGCTCCACTGACACCAACACATCCAGATAAAGATTAAATACTATCTGTTTCAGTGTGGTTAAAGGTCTCTCCTGATAGAGGAGCTCAGCAGAAAGATGGGCAGATGGTGCAGAGAAAGAGAGAGAGATACCAAGAGGGAGAGGGAGAAAGACAGGGTGTGCATGTGTGTGTGTGCGTTTCAGCATGTCAACACATAGATATTTCCTCTGCAGCACTCTGTCTCTTCATATCTCATCCAAGCGAAAAGGGGAGTGGGCAGCAGGCCCTGTTTGAGAGACCACACGTTAAACCTTCAGAACATTAGTGTTGTTGGTATCATGAACAGGGAACTGAAACATGCTTGCAGTTGCAGACATTACGTGTTGTGTGAAGTCTTGTCATTTTAGTTTAAAGCAAAATGAGGTCTGCCAAATTCTCAGCAAATCACATGCTGCTGACTTGTCAGAAGCCTTTGCTCTCAGACAAATATGTTTTTGTGTTGTTTTTATGGCATCAACAATGTAAGTAAGCTAGTTACTCCCCCCCACCCCCCAATCAGATCCATGTCGCTATCACGGGAAGCTGAAGAATGAAATAGAATTTATAGACCTCCATTAAAATAGCACTGGTAACGGATCCTCCCTGAGCCGCCACCTTATCATGGTGGAGGAGTTTGTGCGTCCTGACGATCCTAGTGGCTATGTTGTCGGCTCATGCCCCTGGTAGGGTTACCCATGGCGAACAGGTGTCTAGGGGAGGGACCAGACGAAGTGCGGCTCAAATCCCCCCTATGATGATGAGAAAGCAAGGACCAGGGTTTCCCTTGCCTGGACGTGGGTCACCGGGGCCCCCCTTTGGAGCCAGGCCTGGAGGTGGGGCACGGAGGTGAGCGCCTGGCGGCCGGGCCTTAGCCCATGGGGCCCGGTCAGGATGGATGGATGGTATCGGATCCGTACTGGGCATTGGCAGATACCTAAACCCCAGGTATCAAAATCGATTTTTCATGTTACTAAATGAATTGCATATCATATCTTTTAGTGGTAATTCTCTAAAGACTTTCAAAATTCACTGTTTTATCATAATTTGCTTTACCTAATAAGGCTTCCAAAATACAGACACTGGTGATTCCCTCTTTCTTTCCTCATTAACAGTTTATTGGCGTTTATAGTCACAAAGTATTCAGACGTAATGACTAATTTGTGGTTGTACTTTGGATATAAATGAAGGAAAATGAACCTGAGAGTGACATTAAATGCTGGAGAAAATAATGTTTACATAAAGCCCAAATGAGTATTTTATGACTCAAGGACATAAAAATCATATCCTGTATGTCACTTAGAGCTACATTTTAAGCAACAAATAAAGCTTAAGAAGCGCAGACCGAAGTTCATGTGTCCACACACACATACACACATAAAATATACAGAAAGAACTCTAATAGTGTGAATTCAAAATTAGACCATTTTGAACTGTTTTATCTGGCAGATAGAAGACATGGGCATAATAACATCTCAGTAGCTGTGAATTTTATATATTAATTTCTTTTCTTTATTTCTTCATCAATTAATTACAGATATCCTATAGAAAAAAAAAAAACAAAAAACAAAAGCAAAACTAAAAACCAGAAAGCATTTCTTCTGAATTCACATGACTTATACATAGCTGTAAAGCTGTTTAGCTTACTCCTCAACCAGCAAAAGGTTTTGTCAACTCTTTTAGTCAAGAAATGATGAATTGATTTGTGGTTGTATACTGGGACAGTGGTCCAAAGAAATGGTATATATAACCTTTACTCTTTACTCTTTTTAACTGTGCCCGTGTTTATACACGCTGAACTTGTGTATGAGACACTCCAAATAAAAGAAAGTAATGTGTTTGTAGACAGACTATTGCTTGCTTAATTCAGACTTAAACATGTTACTTTGACCAAAATTCGGCTAAAGTCGAAACCCTCAGACTTACTTCAAAGCTCAATTCCCCTGTTAACCATACTGGGAAATTATAGTAATCTTATTAAATTGCCAGGTTGACTTTTAAGCATGACTGTATGGAGCTGTACATGCAGCCATGCTGACTGGCAGTCTTCCTGAGCTGCTTTGGGCCATTTAGTAACCAGTGTGTGTGACGGTACAGATAACTTACATTATTTGGTTGTTGTCTGCTTTGTGTTTAATGTTGCTGATTTAATAATTACCATGCGCCACTGATAGCTGTACCAATATAATCACATCCAGCATTAGCCTGCAAGTCCCTCACCTATTTCCTTTAGTGCAACTGCAACACAAAACTGTAGCTGTGTTTACATGGAGCACTTTTAATCTGATTGATTAAGGTGGCTCTAACAGCCAATCAGGTTCTACACAATGACTCATTAATTTGACTCAGGTGTGTTGGTACAGGGATACATGGAAAACCTGCTGGATTGCGGCCCTCATAGGACCAAATTGAGTAGCCCTGGCTTAAATTAAATGAAATTGACCAGATCCCTTTATCTAGCATCCATGTAAACATGTCAGCTGGAATCTCTAATCAGATTGATTTCAATGGGATAAATTAAATATTTGTCCATGTAAAAGTAGCTTGTGTAAACAATAGTATTAAGACTAATTATAACTAGACATTTTGTCATAAAAAGGTCAAAAACAATCTGTCAAAAGAGTTAGTTGATAAAGCAAGAACTGGAACATTTTTACTGTTGTATAATTGTGCCTTAGACCTCTAAATTCTATATACAGTACACATATATAACAATGGATATAGGTTTAAGAGATGAATTATAATGAAGCAGACTGTTTTTGTAGTTGCACAATTCTGTAAAGGATGTTGTATTAGTCCTGATGGTTATCAAATGAATGTTTCATAAAATGTGTGCATTGGGACTGTCCTTAAACGTAATTTTAATAATATGGCCAAGCAAATTAAATTACATTTAAGATATACTCAATATAAATAATGCTAACAGACCTTTCTAAATTCTTATTAACCTTGGTGAACAGCTATTATCACCTGCAGCAGAAAGTACAGAGTTCAGATAATCTACTCGTGGCCAATATGGCTAAAGACAGAATTATTCATCATGGAAAACAGTCTTTTACAACTACTGTATTGATGAGTAGAGAGTTACAAAATTAGCTTTTAAATCCAATCTGATCTTGTAAATTAATAAAATAATGACAATGTGATTTTAATTTTCTGGGTTTTTCCAGTAAATCAAATTAAAGGGCTTAATCAAGCTTATGTAAATTTATCACGTAAAAACTAACCATAAAACACTCCCACGCATCGATTTTCACCATATAAGATTAGACCTTATGCACCCACTCACACGGCTCTGTGGCAGAAGATAAAATTATTTAGTCTCAGTATACTGTCGCATGGGACAGCTGAGGCTGAGGAGGTGGCGCCGTCGTCTTCTGTTGCTTGAACTGAGGCTGATGTTTCTTTCCTCAGACCACATGTAGCATCTCTGGCTACATGTGGCTACATTTTGCCTAAATTGCCCAGCTCATTGCGTATGAGAAGGGCTCTACATACATGTATGAATAGTTTCGTCAGCAAGACTAAAGACAAAAAAAAAAAAAAACTTAAAACATAACCATAGTAGGTAACTTGCTGGGAGCTTGTTTCATTGGAAACACTCCTACTTTTCCTGTAGTACAAACAAAACCATTTCATATTTTATTTTGTATTTCCACAATGTACATGTTTAGGAGACTCACCATATAAAAAAATTAGCACATTAAGAATGATGTGTTTGTTTGCCAGCATGCAATGATGTGATATTGTATCACATAAAGTTTTTCAACCTTTGGTAACGACTGATTCCATTTTTCAAAAGCATACACTTAAATACTACACAGCAGGAGCATATTACGATAATTAAAATGAAAGTTATGGTAACCTAGCACAAAAAGTAAGGAAATATGTGTTTGGTTGATTATTTTCTCCTTTTACATAAACCAACTGGTATTGTATTAGCGTTTAAAAGCTTAATTAGTTACCTTTACAATGAGGTATAAATTTTAAGGATCATGCTGCTATGGAATGAACAACACAGCTAAACATGGGTAGTGCCAGCCATAAAATGTGCCAAAATCCCCTAAAATATTCTTCTGTTGGTATTAACTCATTTTGAGATTCAAGTGCTGCCAGGTGTGTGTCAGTCACAGATGTATGACTGGCACCTGATTGGTAGGCATCAGGATGAGATTCTGGAGCCAGGGGTGATCCCTGAATCTGGGACCTAACTCCATCCTCCAGGTTTACAATGTCCACCCCTACAGAGCCATAATCATCACAGAGTACCTCCAGAATTTGGGAGTGGAGAGGATGGACCTGCTGTGAGTCCAGACCTTAATCCAACTGAACACATCTGTGGGATTAACTTGGGTATTCCCTTCATTCAACAATGACCAACACAACCATGCTGGTAGACCTTCATCCACTCCTGGTTGAGGAATGGGATGTCACCCTACAGCAATATATAACCAGGCTGGTGACCAGCATAAGGGGGAGGTGCCAACATGTGGCTGTGTATGGATCTTCCACACACTGTTGTGGTAGCGGGGGATGCATGGCTCAGTGGGTAGAGCGGTCATCCTGTAGCCCAAGGATGGCCGGTTCGATCCCGGCCCGGAGAACTCATGGCGAGGTGTCCCTAAGCAAGACACTGAACCCCTAATTGCTCTGATTGGTCGTGGTTGAGCGCCTTGCATGGCAGCTTCCTCCATCAGTGTGTGAATGTGGATGTGACGTACATGTAAAGCGCTTTGGATACAGACCATTTACCCTGAAAGCGTGAAATCAACTGAACTAGTTCATTTAATTTTTTCTGGGTTAGAAGTGAGAGTGAAAGACTGGACTTCTTTCTTGGACAGACTCTTAAAGTCTACATGTTTCAAATTAGAAGTTGATGAAGTTCATTTTTTAAGCAGGCGGACATTATTTACACAGAAATGTTTGATTTAATTTTTAGACAGTACATAATATTCCCATAAATAATAACAAGCAGACGAGGTGTCTGCTTTTCAGTCAAAAGTGCAGGTGTTGAAACACCATCATCCTCCACAGGGGCCCATGTGTTTTTCCATCCGTGTTCTTTTTATTCTCAAATCCATCCATAGAGTCAGCAGGCTCATCTTTTCCATCTTGCCTCTTGATGCCTCCATGTCCCGCCGTCATAACGGAGAAGTGACAGATGTATTGGGCTTGTTATGCCGTGCAAATGTTAATTGTATTTAAAATTAGCAAACCCTGAAAATTACCAGACCCCCAGTTTGACAACCACTGGGTTAATGAATGCCTTCTCAGTGACATAAATTAGTTACCGCCGTTAACGCGCCATTTTTGACAGACCTACTTTTTCATGTTAATAGCTATTTGTTACCAGATAATATTTTTTGTTGAATTAATAAAATCATGGAAGTCATTTATTTTTTTCATATAGTTTTTGTTAGATTTTTAACAAAAACAGTCATGCAAAAAGTATTTAGAATTAAAACTTCTTTGGGTGATATTTTCCTCAAATGGTAGGGTTTTGTCAAATGGCCTTTTTATGAGAAGTGTTTTACTTGCAGAAAACTCATTAGAGCGGGCTAACAAAGTTTTGCACTTGCTGTACATTGATGAGCTTCACATCAGTTTGTTTTGTTCTTAGACAAGTATTTAACCTGCTCCTACACTGTTTCATTGTCTGTGTTGTGCTGGTAATGCACAGTCACTGAGCGGGCATTCATTAAGCCAGTGGTTGTCAAACTGGGGGTCCCTGATAATTTCAGGGTTTGCCAAATAATTGTAAAGAAATGTAGCCTACATTTATCAAATGATTTGGGGATTTTTATTATAGCAGTCGAAATTAAAGCGTCAATGCAAAGAGATAAATCTCTGAAATTAGCACGTTAATTTATTGCAAAAGCAACACAGTTATTACTCATAATAAAAATCCAAATTTGGCATTATTTCAGTAAGAGAAGCTGGTTTTAGGCATGTAGGTATCTTGTTACAGCAGTGAACTGAATCCACCCAAAAAAGACATGCAAACACCAATATTTGTTATCTTGGGCTCAAAAAGTTTGAGAACCACTGCATTAACCAGTGGCTCTGCATCACCTGAGCCTCACAGATGCTCTTCATTGAAAAGATGTATGAAAAAAAACTATCTGAGGCCAAAGTCAGCTGGTGTAAACATGTTTGCTTATTGCTGTGACTTAATAAGGTTTGAGTTGTTGTAGAATGTAAATGTTTGGCAAGTCTCTGTTTTGAGTAGCTGTTGACTATAATGCAAACTGCTCGTGCCCTGCACACACATGTCTATTGGACAACACTTGTTTTCCCCACACAGATGACATGTTGAAAAGCTCCTGCATCAAAGAATCGCATTACTGTGTGGCTGATATCAAAGTACAATCATCATGAGTAGACCACATACTGATCAACCGAACGGAATTGGGTTGGGACATCTCTAAACACCAGAAGTAGGAAGATTATGTTGCACATAACAGGTCAGCACTGAAGATACAGTTTTTAAGACCTGATGGTGTGTCATTAGAAATCTATTTTCCACTCTAGGGACTGTAGCTGATTAGACTTTGATGTTAGAGTCTGGTTAGTTAAGCAGTGTACTTGAACAACTTGCCAACAATTAACAATACTTCCTCTTTGACTTTAAATTCTCTAGCAAAACAAAGGCCACAACCTTCCATCTTCACCTTTAAATGTAAGTCCATTGATCAGCGATGCCTGTTTTTAATGACTACATGCAGGAAAAATTTGATGGACTATCTCACGTCACGAGAAAGCTTTTTCCATCATGACCAGAAAAGACTGGGCCATCTCTGTTTGCTTTGTTTATACTCCTGTAAAGGTTGCCAGATGTCTTTTCAGTTTTCAGATGATGGGAGAATGTATTTTCATTGTGTGCTCTACAGCAGCATTACCCAAGAGATTTATCAGTAAATCCTGCTTTTTCTTCAAATGTCAAACCGTTTTTCTTAGTTTGGTTTTACTTTGGTACAAAACCCTTGTTCACACTAAGGTTAGGATGTGTATATATATGTTCTAAGAAATTCCTTGATTAGGAGTGTTTTTTCTTCATAGTTTTATTCTATATCTCTGTAGAATAGATTCCATGACACCAGAGCCCTGGACTCAACAATATTAATGATTTTTTGATATATAGCATGTTCTCATACTAGATTAAAATTTTAGTGTTTCTAATAAGGGACAGACCATTTAACTGTGGTAATGACATCTTATGATATTTTATATGATACTTCCAGGTAAAGTGTTTTTATTTCTACTTAACAATTATAACAAGTTATCATTTCTGAACTTAATAGCTTCATAAATTTAACAAGGTAATATTGAGATTTTAAGTCTATCATTGACCTTTAAAGTAGAAAGTGGAAAAAAAAAGAAAAAAAAGCACAAAGTCTGCTTAGAGTAAAAGCATTATTTTAGGCACAATCTCCTCGTGGCCATCACTTGTATATTGGGCATAAAGGATGTTATTATAGCCACTGGATCCACTCGCTTCAAAGTGTTTATTCATATTCTGTAAGCAAACGTGTTTATGCTTGACCTTTGGGAACAAAAGAGAATCTAAGCTGAAAGGTTGCCTAACCAGCTTTCAGACGTTTCCCGTGCACCTTCCATGGTGGGGAAGCACAGCACTGTGAAACTCAGAAGGCCGAGGGTGCCAGGGAACACATACAAATAAGTGAATGATAGTGAATGAACTACTAGTGAATCTGCCAGAAATTGGCACTAATTACTCCACTAAAGTACAAAACAGATGTAGCTGTGTTATACTTAAGTATTAAATATTTGTTTGGGGAAAATACTTTACTTGTACAAATGTTCATTCATCTGGCAGCTTTTGCCACTAGTTTAGACACATTTTGGAGACCTCGACTGAACTGTCTGTATGAAAACTTCTCTAATTTTATTTTCCTTCCCTTTATCAGAGTTGGCCTTTGCAGAGATAATGTTCTCATTTTAAAATGATTTAATAGTGGTTTAGAGCTAGCTGTGTCATTCACACACCAACCTAAAATTTAAGGTGCGCCTGAAATTTTTTTTCTTTTGTGCCATGTACCATTTTTATCTATTTAACACATAATATTGATTTTTACACATCCTAAAAAAAATCTTGTAGGGTTCCATTTATTATACACTTTCAAAAAGACCTTATGGCTGCAGGGATAAATTAATTTCGTTGTGGGTGTGCAAGCAGAGGCCTAAAAATAGGCACAGGGCTCAAAGGGTTTACCACTCCTAAACAATTGGTGGGTTAGTTTGCTTTTTTTCAAAGCACATAATATTACCAGTAATATTATTATCAAAACAAAATGATACTAGAACTTTTACAAACAACTCATTTCACTGAGAGAACAATAAGCAAAAATAAACAAATTATGAGTTAAATGTGAATATATTAAATTGTTGGTTGCCCCCTCCAGAGACATAATTTTATGTCTAATCTAATGCACAAGAGCTCACCCATCACTACCTCAAACAGCTGCCTGGTTAGATTTTGTGTTGTTTAACTAAAAACAGGGATATCTGATGGAGAAAGGTAGAGATGGACAAAAAGAAGAGAGAGAGAGGAGCTATTGATCTTACATAGCTAATTATACATGATCTGCTTTAATAAGCCAATATTGGGCCAAAATCTAATCCCTGGCAAAATCTGACCCCCATTGTTTTTAACCAGTTTATTTAATCAAATAAATCAGAGTTAATCCAGAAGCTTCCTAAAACGTTTCTTTTCTAAATTAATATTAGAAGACATAAAATTTGTGATGTTTATTAAACATGCATAACAGATAATTAACATTTGCATTTGAGAAGCAGAAATTGACTGAGATATGATTATAGAGGCTGAAGTTAAGATTCAGGATCTCAGCATAAAAATCCCCCCTTGAGAGCAAAAATACAATACAGTGTCTAAACAAACAAATGCACCATGTCAGCTTTGCATCTCTACAGCACAAAAAATGAACAATAAAAATGGGCAATGCGGTTTTCTAATTATACAGATATACTTTTACTTAAGTGACCCTTTATTTCAGAATTTACTTGTAAAATGTTTAAATACAACATTGTTTTACTTTCACTGTTAAAGCCACTCCTTCCACCACTAATAATAGTTTGGATCTAGAGAAACCTTCAGCTGGCTGCTGACTGACTGCTTCTTTCCTAAACTGTTATTTTTTTATTTTATTTTGCATAGCTTAGAAGGTGAGGATGCAGCAAACCTGGCAACCACATTAGTTTGCTGGAAGCAAAGCTGTACAAGTGCAGTGTAGTGTAAATACTCATAATCTCTCTCTGAATGCTCTGTCGAGGTGCTGAATGTGGCCAGATGACAAGGTGTCCTGAGAAGCATCCTGTGCTGTTATTTAGTCTTCTTTAAATAAACACACAAACTCATAGATGTCTATTTTAAACGTGTTCTTGTGTTAGAATGAATAGATTGCAGACACGCCGTCTTTTTTGTGTTATATGTTCAGGTTTAGATGACATCACATTTACAGCTATTAATTACTGGTTGTTATAAAAAGATGAAAACCTTATTATTTGATGTGACTTAGTAAGCTTGTTGTTAATCTTGAAAGTAGCAGATAGGACAACCAAAACAGCAATGCAGACCAGTGTTTACCTTTAAATGATATGCTTTAGCCACCCACTGTACTTTTCCACATCATCAGTATCCTGCAGAAACTTGATGATAAACTGGTCTCCCATTGGCAGTAACACCCTCGGCCCATTTCTCCCACCTCTCCCTATGTCTCTTCCTGCCCTTTCCCTCGTATCTCTATTCCTCCTATTTTTCCATCCCCCTCCACCTCCTTTCCCCCCTACCAGGTTCTTGGCAGTGCTTGGCAGTCGCCCACCTTGTCTAACTAGCAGGTTGATGTGCGTCTGTGAATGTGTGTATTTTCACTTTTCACTGTGCATGTGTTTCTGTAATATGTGTGTGTAGCAGTGGTCTAGACATGGTTTCCTCTCCTGTGTTTGTCTTTCTCCTCAGGCCAGCTGATCTGTTCAGCCAGGAATGTTGCTGCTACTGCTGCCATACTGTTAACACACACTCTCTGTTTCTGTGCAGCTCCCATTTCTACACTCTTTTTCTACTTATTTCGTTTTTTCACTCCTTCCTTATCTGTATCTATTATCTGTCTATCCCACTGACTCTCAGTCCTCAGCCTGCACCATCCTCTCGCCTCTGTTGCTACCAGTCCATGTCCATCTTTGACTTTCCCTTTTTTCTGCCGCTCTTTCCTCTCCCCCTTCCACTTCCTTCCATTCTCCTCTTTTTTTTTCCAGCAGACAAAACTGTCTTTCACTGTATGTCTGCTGGCAAAACACCAGAACACCTCAGTTTTGTGAATGCATGTGTTTGCACAAATACTAATATTAAGTTTGTGTATGTATAGTTTGGTGTGTGTGTTTATTGTATGTGAAACTGTGTGGGTGTGTGTATCCATGGCACTGCCAGCCAGACTGTCATGAGGGAGGCATACCTCATGGACTGGAGACAGACTGAATTAGAAACAAACTCATGTACACAGTGGATAAATTCTGGTGTCCTGCTCTTCTATTTATTTTCTTTACTTGGTCATAATACATGTCCATCTCTTCTAACCATCACTGGGAAAAGCTTGACTTTGTTTCTGATTCCAGTCTCACCACATAATAAAAACAGGTAAATAAAAATGGATTTGTAGTGTTACCACCAATGCTGATACAATTAGAAACAGCTGTTTAAAAATTGTCTTTCAAACAGGAAATAATGCAGCTTTTTTTGTGCACCTTTGTTCTGTGTGAAAGTACAGTGGTGACAAGGAGGTTGATCCTGATTTACCTCTGAGGCAAAGTGTGAGGTGACTGAGGCAAGGTGCGGCATGTAAGGACAAGCTGGCATCGCATCACTGCTCGATTTAGTTATGCTGGCTTGATGTATGCAAGCACATACTAAGATTGAGGTAATACATTTATACATCTTTCCTCCTAACTACTAATTTAGACTTTTAGTTTAATTTTTCCATTAATCAGTCGCAGGTTAAAATTTATACATGTCAAATCAAAAATTAGTAACTGTTGATGTTTTGCCACCTCAGCCTGTGTGTTTTGTAGTCATATAAAGAAACAATAAATATAAAACAAAGGCTAAGAACGAAGAAGGACAGCTAGCAAGATGATGAAAGCAGTGGAGGTGTTTGCATCTTTATAATTTTGTGGGTGAAATGTTAGGGTTCTGTTATGGTTCCTGGGTTTTTGTGTGTTTCTTGGTTTATTAGATTCTGATTATGGTTTGGGTTTCTGGGTTTTTGTCATGTCCAGCTCTGTTTTCCTGTTTTCCCTCATGTGCTCTGGTTTCTGTTCCTAGCTCGTTACTCCTCCTGGTTTGATTCCTCATTCACGTCACCTGCGCCTAATTACTCCCTCTGTCTAAAAATCCCGATGGTTTTCAGTTTTGCCTTGTCAGATCCTTGTGTGTGTGTGGTTCATGCACCTGTACTGTGTGTTTCTGGCTCCTCAGTTCAAGTTAATAAACTCATTTACCTGCACCGACCTGTCTCCTGCCTTGACTGCCTGCAAGTGGGTCCGCACCTCCGACAACACACGTGTAACATGAAAAGGAGAAGAAAAAACATCATTGTGAAATGTATATAGTGCCCAGGTGATAAAAAGTGCCTGTCGGTAGGAAATTAGTTCAGATTTGATACCAAGATACCAGCTCCACAACATGTGATGGAACCTTAGATGTGGAAATGTGTTTCTTAAATATATCCAACAAACACATAGTAGTTTTTGTTTTAATGGCATATCACAGTTATAAAATCTCATAATTATTGGTTATGTCTATATTTTAAGGACAATAATGGATGATGACCAAAGCTTGCTTTCTTGCAGAAGATAAGTTTTTCCTCTATTAGTCTCCTCCAAAGAGTATACTTTTGAGGGTCTGCAGGGAACCGTGCATGCTGTACTCAAATATTGCAAAAGGTTTGGGGGTGTTTTTCTATCTTTAATCAAGAGAGTAATTGTTTGCTTTGATAGCAAGATTTCTGATTTTCACGCTTAAATATTATCTCGCTCGCTCTCAAAACTCTGCTCTCACACTCAGAAAGTCCCCTCTTGCTGTCAAATATATTGTTCTTCCTTTCAAAACTATGCGCTCAAACTTGGTCTCTTTCCCTCACACTCAGACACATTCTCTGCTCTCTCAAAACTTCTGCTCTTGGATATTTTTTCCTCTCTCTTGGGTTGCTGAAAGAGCTGTCTGTCAAACCTCCTGCAGCCAATAGAATACAAGATAATTCGAGCAAATAGTCCTCACCTTCTTCAGGGTGCGCTTGTTTTACTTGACACAGTGACTCCACACTCTTAGCCCAGATTTTGTTTGAACATAAACTTTTTATTGGTCTAAGTGTGTTTGTTCTCAAAGCAAACAATTACGCACTTGATTAAAGGTAGAAAAATACCCCCATAAGACGGTTGACTTACCACTGTGTAAGAGGGAACCTACTTATTTTATTTGATCCCTGATCGATATTGTTTCTTCTTGATGTTGTGTTTGTTGCAATGGCATGATTTGAGTGGCACAAAGAAATTGACTTCTTGTGAAATGTATTCTAGTCCTTTTTCTTCATGAAGTTAGCATTTTCAGTGATGAACTGACAACCTATACCAGGTGTTTGCTACTCACCTCCAGCAAGGATAGGTCACAGCTCTCCTGTGATTCAGCAGGTATAGCAGATTAGCATTGATTTCTCACTTTCCATGTTTTTTTCTGCCCTTGCTTCCTTCATCTATTCATTTTCTTCCTTATTTGTTTTGCATACCTTTGCCTTTCTGCAGCTTTTGCTCCTCACATCTTCATCCGTATCCTTCACCTCAACTCTCTGTGTTCTTTCCTCTCTTTCTGCTTCAGGCCTTCAGGTTGTAAAAATTAATCTTCATAAAAGGGCGAGAAAGTTTCTTCTTTCATCTCCCTTGGTCCTCCTTCACAAAGACACCCTTACAGGTGCACATACACACAGACTTACTCTCACTTTTAAATTAAACTGATAAAATTCTCTTTCTTGTTGGCCTTGACAACGACTTACACTCTCTCATAAGCACACGTCCAAACACACATCACAGCACTGGCCACACATCCAACATAAATAAGCAATAGGAGAGGATTTAAAAAAAAAGATTCTTGCTATTCCCCATCTTTCCAGCAGAAAACATAGATGACACATGCCCAGATCACAATAGGAAGGAGATTATTTCTGTATTTTATGAAAGAGTGCAAAGTACATGAGAAGAAACATAAAATCTCCTTGGTAAAGGATTAACCATATGCCTAAATTTGCCAGAGGAAGCATTTCATTGCAGTCCGGAGTACATCAAATCATCTTCATTCTGAATAAGCCACACAAGTACCTCTTTTTTTTGCACCCTCCAGCTCTGATGGACTGAGATGCCTCCAAGTCCAGCTCCTTCAGGCCATATGATTTGCCTTTGCCAATACCAAAACAAATAATTGGAGGCCTTTACCCTCACAGTTATGAAACAAACAGAAGCTGGTTTGAGCATCGTTTGAGCAAGTGCCCTCCCTAAATGACAGAATTAAGGTACTACATGCAAACATGATGCCTCATTACTGACAGAAATTCAGTCAAACCTCCCACCTTCTGGTGGGATGTGAAAGTGGGGTGCTGTCTGTGAAACCAGAACAAAAACTATGATAAAATGATACAAAAAGAAAACAGCATGCAACATAGAATGGTCAGTAGTTGTCAAATATATCTAAAGTATAGGGATATATATATATCTGGCATATGTATAATACTTTAAATGTTCTTTCTGAATCTTCAGTCAAATTCAGCTGTGAATTCATTTACTGTACTGCCATGACTTTACAGATAATTCTGACAATATCAAATACCAAATAATTTACAACTACAGTTAAATATGCATATTTTTTATGTACAATGTATCCTCTAATCTGAACAAGTATAAAACTATTTATAGGACAGTTTCTGCAAGTAAAGAAACAGCCAACAACAGTAGATAAATATAATTTATCACCTTAAAACCATATTTTTCTATCAAGCAACTGGCTAATATACACTCACTCTGTGATAATATGAATGCAGCTTGTTGCTTAGCTGATGATGGTCCCAGTTTTAATGCAGATGATGGCTGGATACCAGATTGACAAGCCTTACCTACCTCCTAAGTAAACTGGATTCAGAATAAGCCAGTCATTCAGTGTAGTTATTATTTTTTTCTTTTTTTTAGATTTCTTGTATGTAACTTTATTTCTGATTTACTGAACCATTTCAGTTAGTTAGTTTAGCTTCTTTCCTTGTTTGCACCGCATCTGTCCATTTACGTAATTTTTGATCAGTCAGTGCCAGTTGCCTGTCTTTATATAAGTTATCTTCCAGGCCTAATTTCCAGTTTTTCTGTGCTACCCTAATGAGCATTTTCTAACTCTTTTCTTTTCACACTAAGTTTTTTTTTCTTTTCTTCTGTATCTGCCTGCCTCATGTTATTGTTGTGACAACAGTGGTTACACTAGCTGCAAGCAATCATATGATAATACCTGAGCATAGTGTGCAGTAAATTATAACAGTGTATTGCTTTAGTTACACAACTGTTTTACTACGTTACTAGTAATGATTTTTCTGTCTTTAATTAACCAACAGAAATGTAAATGAAAGATATGTTATTGATCCCAGAAAAGAAATTATATTTTTACAGTATAAATGAACTAATTATGTTATTATGTTTACCATAAACAGTCAATGTTTAGGGTTATTACTATATGCAGGAATGGCACGCTGTGACCATTCTTTGCCGCAATGGAGGTAAAGAAGCCTTGGATTGAGCACAGAGTTTTTAATCACAGTGTTTTTAAGAAGATGTACAGTGTTGTCAATTTTGTTCAGCTGCCTGTGCAATGTAACTCTTTGCAAAGCTAGCTCCAGGGGATCCATGCACTCCCCAGCACATAGCCAGCCTTCTCTATCAGTTTGTCATTCAAGCGACTTCAGAGTCAGTAACATGCTAATAGATCTTGTAAATTACATAAAACCCATAGCAATCCCACTGTTCTTCTGAAATGTGATCCACAGGGATATGTCTAAAAAATAAAGAGTAGATGCACTGTAAAATTGCGGCAAAAAAAAAAAAAAAAATAAAAAAAAGATGAGTCTACTACCAGGACTTTACATTTATTTAATAGTGAAATTCATTCCAGTGGTCTGTTGCCAACTTTTTGAGCCTCAGAGGAATGTGTAGGAAGGGAATGGAGATGGAATGTGTGCAAATAAAAATGGCTAAAAACTATAATGTGAAAATCATAAAGAGATGAAAGCTAAAAGAAACAAAAACAGAAGGAACACAAAGAGAAAGAGAGAGAGAGAGAGAAATGATGGCTGAATTGGAAGAATAGATGTACTTTTGCAGGTTTTTGCATGTTTGTGTGCCTTTCTGGGTAAACGTGAACAAATTAAAATAGAAAAAAGAAGTTCAAACAACTGTCACTTGTCATCCGTCATCACGAGAGATTCCACAAGACCGAGACACCACTGAAAAAACATTGCTTGCACACACACACACACACACACACACACACACACACACACACACACACACACACACCACACACACACACACACACACACACACACACACACACGCTCTGCTTCATCTTGGAGTCTCTAACCATCTGGTTAACTTATCAGCCCTCTCTCCTGTGGTTGCCGTGGCAACCTAAGAAAACAGCAACCAGGGGCTGCCACACAGTACAATGCCTCTTTTGTCTTTCTCTCTTTCTTCCTTCACTCTCTTTACACTCCCTTACCCCCTTAATCCCTCCACCCCTTGCTCCCTCAGCCATCACTCCTTCTCCGAATCATTTCTTCTCTCACTGCTTCATCCATCGACTTTTCCCTCCTTATTTTCCCTCCTTATTTTCCCTGTCTGCCTCTCCTGTCTTTTCCCATCTCCCCATCTAGATTCCCCCCTTTTTCTTTGCTTTCCTAACTTTGCTGTATTTCCCTTCTGTCAGTTTTTTACCATCCTTCTCTCTCATGTGTCTTGTCTTCTCTTATTTGTTTCCTTTTTATCTGTCTTTTATGCACCTCAGCCAGTCAGACAACTAAACAAAATCTTAGTTTTTAACTTTCTGAAAAAAAAAACAAAACAAAACAAAACATGGATTTCACAAAAAGAGAAACTCAAAACAGTGTGGAAGATTTGTGTGTCTGTGTGTTAGGTAAAATGACTGTGATAAATGGAAAGACAGTATTTAGTTCTTTTACAACTTAAAGCTTCAAAACTTCAGGATGGATTTTGGTCCAGAGGATTTTTCAAATATTAATGTTCTTATGTTAAAACTAAAAGATAATTTATTTCCACATAAGAAGACATAATTTGTCTTATTACTTAGTTCTCTGCAACAGTCAGTGTTGATTTATGTTTTAAGTTTTGTCTCATTAGACACTTGGCTGATCTTAATCAATGTAAGGCCACAATGTGTCAATTTGAAATCCAGTCCTTAATTGCATTTTCAAACCTAATGTTAGATTCAGTTCTGGTTGAAGGTTTACATGAATTTCACATTAAAACGGGACTTTTAATTACATTTTTGGTTGGCAAAATTATTGTACAACATATAACTTTGATAAAATAAACACCAAATATAGGGAGAAGCCACTTTACCAAGGTCTGGAAGAACACCAAATCTGTCCACCTGAGCTGGGAAGAAATTTTAAAACCCAGGAACCACCACAGCACCGGCCTGCCACAAAGTGAAAAAAAGTTGGATCATCATTTGCTTTGATGACAATTAGGCAACTTCAAGCTTTACTAAAGCTTGCTGTTGGTCATGTGAATAAAAAAGAAGCCTTATGGATGAAAATTTTATGATCAGCTGAGTCAAAGATTTAGTTTTTTGACCTTATGACAGTTATGTTTAAAGGGGTATAGACAAGGCATTTAACCCAAAGAAAGCTGTAAAATCATTTGTTAAGCACTACAGTGGTACTATCATGATCTGGGATGTTTTGGTTGTAGTACAATTACTGGGTACCTTACAAGTCTTCATCATGGCCTAAAAATGTCTGCTACATACACACAAAGTGGTTGTGAATGGCTAAAGCAGGTTAACATTAAGCTTTGAGAATAGCCTCGCTGAAGTCTTAACCTCAAGTTAAATTGTGCTGGATTGTGCTTAGAAGTCTGATCTATACCAGTAAGCCAGATAAAAAAAATGTAACAGGACCTTGTCTATAATGGCAAGGAATATTAAATATCCACATAAATTCCTGGTAGAAGCTTGATAATTTATGATGTGTGCAATGTGTAGCTTGCTCAGTGTATTTAAAAAGTATATTTTTTCTGTGGCAAATTTACTTTAAATTTTTGAGCTTGTTTATGTCATTTTATACTGTGTCAGAAAATCACAACAAGATTAAACTTGCAAGTTCAAGTTCTTGTTGCTATGTTTAAAAAAAAAAACTTAACATGAATGAAAGTTACTTTTATTCTAACCTTGAAAAAACAGTTCTGAAACATTACAGAAAGTCTGATTGTGCCTGATATTCATGACAAGAGAGTATGCAAACCTCCAAGTGGACCTGCAGTATACTGTTAATGTGCACATCTATTGTGACTGTAAAAATGATATTAAAATCAAAGGGCATCTGTCAGGTGAGGAAGAATTATTTTGCAGCAGGAGTTTTTATTATGTTGTTACAGAAGGATGAAAATGAGTCTGTGTAATTTGTAAAAATGTGTGTAATGTGTGTTAGTGTGAGTTTCTTTATTTAGAAAGGTTCTTTCAACCTCAAACATGTAAGCAGTCTTATTGTTTGCATAACTAGGAAAAGGTAATGCAGCTTTCTAGGCAAACAGCTGGAGTTTCATCATGCTTCATTTTAAAACAGCTGTAAAATGTTATTAGTATGGTGACATTATATAAACACATGATTTGCTTCAGTAGAGTTTTGTGCTTCAGTTTGAACTGACATACCAGTGAAAGCTATGGTGAAATAATAACTTCTAAACAAACATTTAAATCAATTTTAATTCTATTTTAAAAGGACAAATTAAAACTGAGTTTTAATAAAAGTGTTACGAACTTTAAAATAAATTGGGTTGGACTGAAATACTTTTAAAAATTAGTACAGCTTTGTTAATGTAAAGAGAAGAGTTCATGTTAGGATAGGATGAGGGGGAGGGGTTGACCCCTACAGATTATGATTTTGGCTCCTTAAATGGTGAAAAACAAAAGATCGGCCATTTGACGAAATTGATATACATTTTCTTATCTTTGTTAATACATTTTAAAATACATTTACAATATTAAAGTTATTTAAATTTTGTTTTCAGACTTCAGACACCCCTAATGTGGCCCGTACCATTTCTCAGCCTTGATGTTACTCTCATGTACTTGCTTCATTTACAACATGGTGACAAATAACAAAGAAACAGACAAAATCAAACAATATGATGGTAACAGCTGTCAGAAATGTTCTATGTGAATGTAAGTAGTAACTTGCCAGAATATTTTCTTGTCTATTATTATGTCTTTTATAACTTTCAGAAATTTTTAATAAATTGTAAAAAGTATGTAGGAGTGAATGCTAACACACACACATAGCCCACCCCTAGTGAGGGGCTCTCTAAACTTAAAAATTGTACGCTAAATCTATGAGTATTTGGATTTAGTAAACACAGGCTGCACTATTATTGCAATACTTAATATGCAGACTGAGAAGACGAGCAATGTGATGGTGCTTTTCTTTATGTGCTGGCGTGTTAAGGAAGAAAAGGAGGTCAGGATAATGGACAATAAGCAGGAGATGGTGAGTTGGACAGTCAGCTGGCAGGGCCTAATTGAACAGAGGTGAGTTGAAGGAAAGAGACTACACTTAATGATGTGTGACATCATAACAGATATTATGGCAAATGATACTTTCAGAAACTGATGAACAGCAATCATACAACACTGCTCAACTAATCGGCCAGAACTTGCAATGAGGTGTTGGCTTCTGATGGCAACCGTTACACCATCACTGTTGTATTATCCTCATATGTATCTTAACATAAGGACACTATCATCTAACTAAAGACTGAGAAAGCTGGAAATCATCCACCACCAACTAATCCTCCACCACATAAATCACCAGAAAAGTCTAGACAAGAAACACCTGACTGCTGTAGCAGAGAGGAGTTGCACAGCTGGAAGGAGAGGAACACTTGACTGCACTTAAAGGATGGTAAAATGGGATGCAGCTCATGTAGCATTTCAAAGACTTTGTTACTAACTGATAAAGGAGCTGGATTGTAGTTGTGAAAAGACATTGGCAAAGATGATGGTGCATTACATCAGAGAAATGCTGTCTAAAGGATATGCTGCCTGAAAAGTGATAGAAATCTAATCAAATGTAATCCAAATAACAGCAAATTAGTTAAAGCCACACTATGTACTGTACTGACTTTTCTATACTTTGTTGATTTTCATTACTGGGAAATTCTTCAAAAGTTTCATAGTATTGTACCACATAGAAATTATAAGAGAAAAAAGTAGTGTCAAAGATCAAAGCATAGCAAATGCATTAACCTAATATAAATTTTTGAGCTAATACGATAGCATATGAGATGCAATATAAGTATTTTTTCATGATCTGTTTAAAGTGAAAGAGGTGCAGATATTTGGTGCATTTGAGAATTTATTTCCATTGACAGAGATTTTTTTTTTTTGCATAGAAATCTCATTACTACTTAAGCTAACGTGACAGGAGGTTTGACAGACAACAAAAATGACGTTATCTCCAAATTAAAGCATGACTTTCTTAAAATATCATGCACTCATTTTTTGCAGCATTAGTTAAGGTAAACTGTATAGACGCTCTGTGTCAGGCTGCAGACATTTTGAAATATTGATCTCAGCTTTTTTATTAGTCACAAAAGCTACAAGAAGCAATAAATGACCCTAACAATCAAATCCTGAAGATTTGCCATCAAATAGCTGGGAGTTTCAACACAGTGAGAGGGGTTAGGAAGAGTTTAAACCGAGAAGAAATCTCATTCTGATGTTGACAGTGAGAAGTACATCGGGCCATATGGTTTTCTGTGTGGGAACAACAAATCCTGTCATTGAAACTACAGCAAAGACTTTGGCAGCAGAGTCACAGTCAACAAACAAATCCAAATTCTTACTGCAAATGAAAATGCAGTCTGGAAAATCAGCAGCAGAGGCTCAGCCAAGTATCTTGGCTGGCCTTTTTTGAAGTCTGACCTAGGGGTGTGTATAATTAATCGATAAGTTGACTGGTTGACTATTTTTAATGAGTTGACTATTTTTATTTGGGGCAGGAAGAGTGTTCACTCCGTAGAGAAATAATGTTTACAGCACAATGTGAATGGGTAGGGGGGGGCTTTAAGAGTGAGAGCTTATGAGGTGGTGGAGTGATTTCTTTGGGTGCAAGCTCATACAGTGGTTAGGGGAGACAAATGGGCAGATAAGAGGGTGAAGGAAAGTGCACAGCAATAAGACATTGATATTAAAGTAACGTATGATAAAATGGAAGCAAGAAGTGTTATTCAAGGTAGGATAAAGGAGCAATGGTAAAGGCAATGGGACGAAGAGAAAAAAGGACGATGGCTATACAGACTACAAAGGACAGTGGGAAAAAGGAAAAGGACTGCAGGAAACTGGAGCAGCAACAGAGTAATATTGAGGCTAAGATCTGGCTGCAAGCTGAGTTCTGTGTCTGCTATCCCACTGCTGTGTTAAGTGAAAGGGGTTAATTCCAAAGCTAGCTACAGCTTCGGCCTAGCAGAAATAATTTCCCCTATGTCCCCTGGCTGCAAACTGGAGGCTGAAGCAGGAGAGGTTAACAGCCATTTCTGCTCGAGTATGAATCTGTAGTGAAAGCTACAGACCAGGGTAGCATGGCAATATGTCACCCGTTACCCCTCTCTCTCTGACCTCCTTTCCTGTCTATGCAAACTTATTTGTGTGTAACTTGGAGTAGTTGTAAATGTAAATGTTCAAAGGTATGCGCAAATATCTAGAAAATACACACAAAAGAATCAATTTACACATGCACAAATTACAAAAATGCACAAACATTACCTTTCTACAAACAAAGTTTCAACGTCACAAGTCTAATCCTTACATGTTCAAAAAGACTCCTATGCAGGCTTATTGTTAAATATGTGTGCATGAATCACCTGGTACACACAGACAAAAATACATTTACACACAGGTAAGTTCACAAATGTTTTAGGGGTTTTGAGACTATTTACGTTTTCGGGAGTTTCACAGCTTGGACTTAAAAAATGCTGGTAGAAAGGTTTTTTTCCCTGGATATTCTCCATTTATTTCAAAGTGGGAAAGATACTTTCATGGTAAAAGAGACATTCATATTACATTATGTATGACATCACAATTATGTCACAACTAATACATTTTGAAAGGCCTGACTTAAAAAAATCACCTAAAATGCCCATCGCCAATTCATAGTAAAGACAGGAAGCAGGCTTATCCCATGGAACATAGAGTCCTATGCTATTAATTTATCTATTGTCTTACTAATTTCAAGTTGGTATTGACAAATTAAAAAATTTGATGGCCTATGCCTTTAATTGTTGATAATGGCTTTTCCCACTATGTGGATCTGGTGTTATGTGTTATGTTATGCTCTGTTTTACTTTTGCTTTTGAATACTTTGTTGGTGACTAAAAAAGCTGTTGTGTGGTACATCCTCTGAGCTGGTGTATTGTCTATGATTTATTGTCATCCACAAACTGCAGATATTGAGTTAGACAAGCATGCCCCTTCACTTTACAGGGTTGCATTCACATCCTGGGAGAAAAGCTGACCCCAGCATTCTGGTAGAGCTTACCGGAAATGAAAAGAAAGGGATGAAATATGAAAAGTTCCTTGTTTAAGTTGTTGTTTTTGTCTCTTTCCAAGAAGACAATATGCTCTTCATGGGGGAATGAAACACTAGTGAAATGCATCTCTGGAAAAGATTAAAATGTCATGGCTTTTCAGTTGTGTCAGGTTTGAACAGGAAACTCACACAAGTGATCGACTTCTTCCCAAATATGATATGATATTCTAGATATTTCCAGAGACTGATAAGCTGTCTGATGATTTTACACTATGTTTACGTGTTCTGAGATCCATTTATGGAAATGATTTTACAGGCTAATAAAATGTCTTAGATTGTCTCTATGGCTCAGATTTCTGGTGCTATTGTGTGTGATTGGAAGAAGGTTTTGGTCTTCATATGTTTCTTTGAAAAGTACTTCTTGATTTTGGTTTTAGCCACAGTGCACCTCTCTGTTTTGCATACTTAGCATGCACACTTAAGCGTGATTCTCCACTGCCCTTGCCTAAGGCTGTGTAGACTTCTGTGGGTGTGTCTATGTGTGCATGTGTGTGTGTGTACAAGTGATGGATGTGTTAGGTTACCAGGTTAATCTCTTACTAATGTAGATGAATTGTCCACAGCCCATGTTATACAAAAAGTGCAATCACACCCACATGTACACATGGATGAGTTATCCCAACAGCAAAGTATTAGACACACACCCATACATGGTTACTGTAGATGGATTGTCACTGTGCCACATAAAGATCAAGGAGCAACTAGGGTGAAGGGTACAGGACAGTATCCAGGGGAATACTGCATTTACACATGTACCTGTATGTATTTGTACAAAAAATAAAATGTATGCAAGACTTTCTGCTTTTTCGCCAGTCTGGTTATACTCACTGTTTCCGTTTGTTAGGGGTAGATGACACAAATAACATTACAATATTAATCTAAAATACCTCGATAATGATATCACAGACGTTATTGATGTCTTTGGCCACACAAGAAGTCACAGTCTTGTTAAAATCCTTCCACCATTTCCCTGACTTGTCTTAAGGTGTACAATAAGACAAAGCCTAAGAATTGGTTATAAAGTGTAAAGTCCTTATAAAGTGTAAAGTCCTTTGGAAAGAACCAAAAAACCCTGTAGCTGTTGAAGGACTAGCTGTGTGGTGCTGAAATAACAACTACAGCCAAAGAGTGTGTTTTATGGTTTCATGGTAGTTATTTTCTACATCACACCAGACCTCTTGTGAGGGTTTTGGACATGGGTGGAGTCTATGGCAGTGCTGCTTTTAACTGAGAAGAATAAAAACAATATATGATTTCACGTCAGTCTCCAATAAGACCTGAAAAAGTTGCTGCATTTGTCAGTATTTTGTTTTTATTTATTTATTTTTTTTTAAAGAAACTCTAGATGGGTCTGAATAATGGTTAAATATAGCGACAGAGTTGCTATGTTGACAGTGTTATGTAGCAATGCTGGTGGGTCCACTTCAGGCATTTGTCTACATTTACATTTGGAAGGGGCAGAAGTGTCTTCTCTTCAGGAATATGTGACAAAATAGCAAAGCGTATTACAGCAACATTATTTTAATACACAGTTTGTTGTTGATATCACTGTTTTTTTATGTGTGTGAAATCAACATAGTATATATTGCAAGGCTGTATGAGCTGCACTGTGCTGCATGGGTTGAGGTGCAGTTGAATGACATTGTGGCAGAAACGTATGATCATGTGATATCGCGACATACATTTTCTACCAGTGTCAAAAAATCTACCGGTGTAATTGCGAACGATATTTCACACCTCTACCCTTTGTGAGGTCATCATATATTTTTGTCTGTGCATTACCCAAGTACACACACAAACTCACACAGAAAACACATACAGTGATTCATTGTTGCTAGTTTAGTCTGTCAATGGACACAATATTGCTGTTCCTGAACTGAACATTTAAAATATTAATGGTGCTGCATCAAATTCATGTCTTGACAAGTTTCCAAGAATAAGTGCATGACATCTACCTGCATTTTTGTATATAGTGCACAGTAACCCTACATCAGGGATGGGCAACTTTGATAATCAAGAGGGCCAAAGAAATTCTACACTCACTGCCTGAGGGCCAGATTGTGATCGTGTAGGTCACTGAAACCCCAATCGCTCAATTTTAATTACAAAACTAATGTAATGAAAAACAGACAATTTATCAGTTACCAATTTTTTATTAAACCCATTTTTTTCAGCATATTCAAATGTGTTTTGTAATGCTTCAGTTCATTTCATGAACTTAACACAAAAACTCTACATTTGTGTGTTGTGTGTGATATATCAGTGCAGTAGGGTCTCAGAGAAATCATTCAATAACAGTAATATAATAACATTAGCACTGTAAATCAAGTGGAACAATGTTCAAGCTACTTCAAACAAGAACATTTTATCTCAAATAACAGTTGGATCCGTATAAAGTTCTGTTTTAATGCTTATTTCTGCATTAATGTTATGTCTTAATGAGATACTTGTGGCCTCTCCTGCAGATGTACAATGGACTGAATGTCAATGTCAATATTTGTGCATCCAATCTGCATGAGGTGGAACAGAGTTTCATCTGTCAGCCTGTTTCTCTCTTTTGATTTGATGTGCTTCATTGTTGAAAAGTTGCTCTCACAAATGTAAGTGCTACCAAACATGCTGGCCATTGAGAGCGCGAAATCCCTCAGGAGTGGAAAGCGGGACTCCGGTAGCAACCTCCAAAATAAAATCCCTCTTTCATTGCCTTTTGCTTGGAAGAAGGGGTCTGACTGTAGCTCGCACAGTTCAAGCTGCAGCTCTGGAGGCTGCTCACTGACAGTAGCAGAGAGGGGGTCAGTGAACAACGCAATTTGCGGCTGCATGGCGTAGAAATCTTGAAAACGGTTCTTGAACTGCTCCTGCAGAGTTTCAATGTCGGCTCTATACTTGTGAAACGTTTTGTTGCATTCGGGGACATCTCTACGCATCTCTTCACAGGCGGGAAAGTGAGCCAGGTTTGGGTGGCTGAATGAAAAGCCCTCTTTGAACAGGACTAGTTTACGCTGAAAAGCATTCATGTGCGCAAATAGATCCGACACAGTTTGGTCTCTTCCCTGCAACTGTGCATTCAGGTGATTAAGATGCGAGGTTATATCCACAAGGAAGGCCATGTCACAGAGAAAATCTGTGTCTCTGAGTTTATTGCAGTAAGCACTTGTATCACATTTAATACTGTCCTCCAAGAACACCGGGATTTCTGTGCGAAGCGCAAAAAACCTCTCCAGGCACTTCCCGCGGCTCATCCATCTTATGTCAGTGTGCATCTGTAAATCCCCATAAGCGGCATTCACTTCATCCAAAAAAGCTACAAACTTCCTGTGATTGAGAGACCTGTTTCCTCCTCGAATGAGATTTGTAACTTTAGTTACTAAATCCATGACGTGACTGAAGTCCATTGCCTTAGCGCAGAGTGCCTCCTGTAAAATTAATTGTGATTTTTAGTCTAATAGCCCAATAATAATATTCACATAATACCCACTTGTAACCATATCAATTGCCTATTAATTATTAGTTTGACCGGGACAGCATTACTCACCTGATGTATGATACAGTGTAGTATCGCACATTCCACACCGCTCTGTCGAAGAAGTCCCGCAAATCCAGAACGTCGTCCTTGCATTGATGGTGCGCCATCTGTCACGACAGCTGAAAGCTTGTCAAAGCCCCCGTGCTCACATATGACACTTTCAACTGCGGTGAAAATGTCCTTGCCCTTCGTCGTGTCATGCAAAGACACCAATTTCAGTAACTCCTCGTGCACTTGAAATGAACCGTCGATGGTCCTGGAGTAAACGAGAAGCTGGCTGACATCCGTCGCATCTGTACTCTCGTCCAATGCTAATGAGAAATACTTGCAATTATGCATGACTTGTTTTAACTTTCCATCGACATGACTTTGAATGTCAAAAATCCTCCGCGTAACTGTGCGCCGGGACAGGGAGACTGTTTCAAAGTTCTTAGCCATGTTGTCATCTCCAAAAGCTTTAGCCATCTCGACTGCACATCGCTTCACCATTTCGCCATCTGACAGGGGCTTCTTTGCTTTAGCAAGCGCGAGGGAAACGGCATAAGATGCCCTGAGAGAGGATTGTTGTGTTGCCATCGCTTTGGTAAAAATGCTCTGCTGTTGTTGTATTTTTCCTTTGAGGTCAGCCACAATAGCAGCTCTTGCAGCTCCGGTGTACTTGTCATATTTTTCTTTGTGCGTAGTGTTGTAATGGCGACTCAAGTTGAAATCTTTCATGGCGGATTTTGTTTCCAGGCAAACTAAACACATGGGTTTACCTTTGAACTGAGTAAAAAGATAATCTGTTTCCCACCTTGGCTGGAAGACACGGTTTTCTAGATCCAATTTTCTTTTTTTCCCACTCATCTCTCTCTCTTATAGTTGACTGCTGTCAAAGATGCCAGTCCAGAAAAGGCGGAACGATATGCACTGTGCTACGTTAGCTAGCAACTAATAACATGAGGTCAGTATGTAAGTATTGACCTCTTGTGTTTAGGGGGAGCGCCCTCTGGCGGTTGGTAGTGTAATTACAAGTGGGAAAGGATTAATGGCCCGCTTACAGCTGTACATACGGTATGCTTCCTATGCTTGTGAAATCAGTTTATTTTACATTAGGAAATTGACTTGCGAGCCATACTGAATGAGGATGCGGGCCGGATGCGGCCCGCGGGCCGCCAGTTGCCCATCTCTGCCCTACATGATGCAAGGTTGAGAAACTGGCACCATCATTGGCTGCCATGTCTTGCATATTTCTTAATTTTCTTCACGCTCTATTGTTCTGTTTTACCTCAAATTTAATTTTATTCTATTCCCTTACAATTACCCCATCTGTTTCCTCTCAGTTTCTCCAGTTCTTACTTCTTTTCTCAGTGCCGTAGGTCCTCAGGTCATCCCCAGGCATTTTACTGTCAGTGTCTCAGTGACACTTTCTGTAATAATTCAGGATTACAGTACTAAATAATACAGACTCAGAGTGTCTGTATGAAATGTAGAAAATGGGGAGCAAATTGAAAATCAATGCAGCTAACAGTATTCAAATCTAAAGGGAAAAATCTTTAAAAATTGATTAAGAATAAGCTCATTATGTTGCAACATTTACTATGTGTGTTGTGCTTTAAAGAAAACAGTAACAACACAATCTCACAACCTTTTTTTTACAACAAAGAGGGTTTCATTTGACAGAGTTTATTTTTAATTTTTCTTTGGGATTCATGCTAGAAATCTAATATATTCAAAATATTGCTCTGGGCTAAATAAAGGTATAGGAGAACCGTTGTGTGAGTTCCATCCATCTGTGTTTACTTCAGGACAGATTGGAAAAGTTGATTAACTTATGAATGTATCAGTTGAAAAAGACAAGACAAACTGTTTTCCCTCAAACTCCAAACCCCAGCACATCAGATCTGATGACTTTTTGACTCGCTGCACCTCTAGCACTAAGTTTTGTACAACTACAAAAGAGTTGCCCTCCAACCCTGACACACCTTTGTTTAATTTCCTATAAGACTTTAAAGAGTTAAACACTTCCTTTACTTTTTTCTGTTCTGTTTGTGCCTCCAACTCAGTTTCTGATTCTTATTTTAATTTGATGTATCTTGATCAGATGTGGAAAAATTGTCTTTCAGGCAAAAACGTCTCTGGACGCTGACTTGAATAATAAAAAGAAGTTTATTACAAAAGTTCAGACATCAAAACAGATTTCTGCAGCAAAATCTGGAGGTCCCAAAGCCAGAACGAAGACCTAAAGACTTGATGTGTCATTCTGTCTTATATAGGGTTTAAACAAAGAAAATTCCTCAGTCCTGTGTCCTCCAATCATAGAGTTTGCCTATAGGATGCTCATTTGCATGGAATGCATGTTCTTGTGTCAATCCAGTCTGTGGGACAGAGAACCCCATATGGTAAAGACTTAAGTGTGTACCATACAAATGCTATGCTTAGATACCTCAATCTTTTATTTGGAATTAAATTAAACTGAACCCCTTTCTTCTTGTGCTTATGATGTATTCTCTGCTTTTACAATGCAAAACTTTTTCCTTTGATGAACAGAACAAAAATACTTTGTAAATTCTGTATTTTCTTTTGCTTATGTTGACTCTGCACCATTCAGTATATGAGATGGAAACTGCTAATTCATCCATATAATGCCGTCTTTTTTTGTAACAGTTGTTTTTGAGCTGCTTTCAATGAAAGTGTCTTTGGTTGGAGTCATTTCTTCAAGTCAGTCTGATGTAGTTAAATTTGAAAGTTTTTGCCCACCTGGTTTAAGTTACAAAGACTACGAAGCCAGTGCAACCCTTGAAAAAGTTAACAATGAGCCTAAAATTATTGAAGAATATAAAATATTTAAGTGGCAGTTTTTTTTCTAGTGGATTTGGAAACTGCATATCCTGTGATTTTTATTTAACAATAAATTAGTTAAGTAGAAAGTTTAAGTTTAAAAGTTTGTTTTGTTGTAAATGTTACACTTAAGGTTTTATGTTGTGTAACAATGAAGGTGTATGCATTCTCAAATACATTGTTATTTGCTCTATAATTTTGCTGATGCCCTATTTAATTCAGGTTCTGTATCTTTATATTTCCATACAGTTTCAACACAAACTGTTAATAAAATTAAAAATTAAAAGAATTAAATTTATTCTTATTATATCATTTATATTCAGCCCCTTGTTAATATAAGTTTGGGTTTACTCAACAGTTATAACTGAGATGGCACATACCTGTCTCTGTAAAATCTCTCACACAGATGGTGTATATCTGAGATAAAACCAAACAATGAGGTTGAGCCATGGGGCTTGAGATCAAAGAAGAGACCAGTGGAAGAATATAAGTTAATCTTGATTAAAACCACCAACAGACTTCGTAGACCAGCCATACCAAAGCCTGTTAATATCTCTACAGTCAAAGACTGTGATAGCAGCATCATTCTGTATGTGTTTATCGCCTTCAACATGGACTGGGAAAATAGTTAGCACAGAAGAAAAGATGGAGACAAATAAAGAGTAATCCTGTGTGAAAACCATTTCCAGAGGCCTTGCATCTTAAGCTGAGGGAGCAGGTTTATATTTCAATACCAACAACACATAAAAACTAACAAACAAAACATAACTAAAACTAACAAACAAAATAAAAAAATTTAAAAGGTCTGGAGACAGTTGAAATGGTTTGTGCACTAATGCTCAATTTTCTCATTTAACCTGCCTGAACCTGACTAACCCTTCCAGGTAGAATAGAAGAGCTTTACATCCAGTAGGCTGCTAGTTTTGTTAAAGACTCTTTAACTTCGTACTAATTTAAAGGTCTGGGAGGGAGTGGTTTTTCTTTTTTAACGTTCTTCACCTGTTGGATTTCTAACTTTTACTGCCAACTCCTGTGGACTCAATCCAGAGACACCCACTTCAGAAAAGAAACATGCTGCTTTTAGAGCAACAAACATTAGCACCAGGAAAGAAAGTCACAGAAATGTTGATATTCACAGTAATTAAGTCTACTGACATACAAACATTGTATAAACATAAAACCAAAATCTGAAGGAAATACCTTTAGTTAGCTTTGTAAATAACAGCAATTATTAAACATTGGGTTAATATAAATACAAGGCAAAACTGGCAGTAATAAAACTCCAACTGTTAATAAATAAAAATCAACACAGAAAAAAAAACACTCGTAAAATCTCAGTGTGATACACTCCAGTCTAGAAAGTAGCAGTAATTTGACTATAAACTGTTTGCCAGCTGTCACTGAAAAAGAAGAAAAAAGAAGGAGAAGAAAAAAGAAAAAGATGTGTTGTACACATTTCTCAACAAGTGTAAACAATTTCCCAACTTTTGCTCCACCGTCAGTCTTTTGGTGCTTTTCCAGTACATGGTACTATGCAATATGTCTTGACTGACTATGCTGACCCTTTTTAGGGTTTTTATTGTAGATATGTACTTGAAACTGTCCAATACGGTTTTGATGTCTAAGCCGAGGTTCCAAATGAGCTGAGTCAACTTTATAGAGTGACATAGAAACACTGCAGCGCATTGATTGGTCAGAGAAAATCATCATCTATGGCCCTTAAGCTATTATCTGCTGAAGGCCAGACACAGCATGAAGTTGTTTGGAAGTCCAGCACACAGCCTACAACATCATTTTTTAATCTCTTATTTGTAATTTCTCCCAGATTGCTTATTGCTGCCATGATTAACGAGTACATGAGCACGTTTATCCTCATGCTTGCTTATTAACTATGAGTTGTCGTGGCTTTATACTCTCTGCACTAATGAATAACCGATTCTGCCTACAGCAGCTTTGCATTTGTAATATAAAAACTTCTATTCCTCTCAAACCTATTTTTAATTTTAGTGTAATGGTAACAGCTACCAAAGTACCAAGCTGTCGCCATTTGTGAGGACTTGCACTCTACAGTGGTGTGAAAATGTATTTGCCCCCTGATTTCTTCTTGAGTTCCCACTTTCTTGCATCTTTGTCACACTTAAATGTTTCCGATCATCAAACAAGTTTAAGTGCATTTTGTGTTTACTTGTGTTGTCTTTGACTAAAAATTTAAATTTGTTAAATAATCTGAAATTTTTAAGTGTAACAAACATGCAAAAAATAAAATAAATAAATAAACAAATCAGGAAGGGGCAGACACTTTTTTACACAACTGTATTTCCTGACCATTCCCTCCCAACGGCAGCATTGCTAAAAACATTAGAGAGATTAGTGTGAAGGTCCACAAGATCCCAATCCCACTGCAGTCCACTCATCTAAATACATATAAAAATGTGACATTTAAGACTGTAGAAAAACTGTAAAAACTCTGTTTGGTTTGTCTATGTGTAAATGTGTGTGTTAATTAGAGAAGTTCAAATGTCTCAAAATAATCTTGCCACAGATCAGAAAAAAATCAAGATCAAAGACCCTAAAATAGAATATTAAATAGAAACTAAAGGGCCCTCAGGGACAAAATCTCCACCTGCTGGTTGTTAAAGCATGCATTTCAATTACACAGGAAGCACAAGGGGGAAGAGCAAGATAGTGTAAATGCAAGCATGCATCCACCTCCCATGTTCTCTTTTAAACTGTATCTTGCTTTGTTTGTTTGTAGCTCTGTTTTTTTTTTAAAATAATCTATAAAAATCTTTGGAGCTGAAATTGATTATCAGTTGTCAACTATTTTTTGTCTCTTTTCTCCTTCTTTATTGTTTTCATCTATCTTGTAATTTGATTTTAAATTTTTTTGGGCTTTCACTACATGCAAACTTAAAAAAAAAAAACAATAGTCAGCTGCTTTTCCTGTATCCCATATTCATCCCTGATAATTGCTGAATCTTTGTAACACTGACCTCTACTCCGAAAAGAGGTGGATTCCTAAAAGAGGGATGATAGAGAAGAACTTTTGTTTTACTCGTAACTGGTAAAGATAAATCTGTATACACAAAGGATCGATTTCTTAACACAGCCCAAGGCCATAAAACTATAAATTCTGCAGAAAGCTGTTCGTGACCTCAACACGTACAAATATTACATAACACAAACATCACACACTTGAAATTTTACCTCTTTTAAATCATATTTTTATTTAAGCATCAAAAATACAGCATATGTTGACAGAAAGCAAAGCACTGTCACCAGTGAACAAAAGATTCTGATGTTTTATAGAAGAGAAAATGGTGCTGTGGAAAAGACAGATCATTAAAATATCCAAAACTCCATGAGCATTTCCTTTTTACTCTGCCTGTTCTTTGCTGCCATGCCATTATTTACTCCTGACGCCTGATTGGTAGACTCATGTGAGTGTCGGTTACCAACTGCCCAAGGCAGGCAGTGTACAGTACTTCAAATGAACTCGTGTCTCAGATCCTCATATTAGTTCATCATTATCACTGTTGTTTTGGGATTAACTGCAAGGGTCATAATTTAGCCACACAGCTCCAGCAGCTTTAGTCAGCAATCTCTTTGATGCATTGAGAACAACAACACTTGGTTATCTGCATGGAGCAGACTTTTCACTCCAAGACACACAGGCTTCAAAATGAAAGCAGAGCTTACACTGGTCTAGCTGCACTGTTGACTCATTTATGTTAACACTGGCTCTCGTTCCAGACGATGATGGACTCTTTCTGGCTTGACTTTATGAAGTTTAATTTTAGTTAGAGTTGCTCAGTTTGTCTTGAAACAAAAAATATTCACTATTAAAAATGCCAAAATCATTCGTTTTACTTTAAAGGTGTTGTTTGCCATGAGTGCATGTAAGATATAGACTTATAGAAAAATGTGGGTGAGAGTTTGCTCGATTTTTCAGTTAGGACCTGCTCATTATGAATGTTGATCAGTCTGCAGTTTGTAACGCTACCTAATAACTTCCCCAGGCTACTGCTAGCACATCTACCTCAGTAATTATTTAGATTCAACTGTCTCCACACTTGTAAAAAGGGAATACAAAGCCTTGATGCCAGATGTTGAGACAAAAAACATAAAAAGAGGAGCTTGACTGAGAGTTTCATGGAATAAAGTGAACATAGCAACAAAGATTCAGATGTTTATAAGGCCTCTCTTTTGAGTCCTTTCACACTAATGGCCTGGTGTAAGAGATATTGGAAAGTGTGACAGAACTTTTGTTGCTATGGACTATAGACTATATGTAGGTAGAATACTTGACATTTTGCAGTGCCTCACTAATTATAATGTTATGGACAACAAAGACATTTTCTGATGTGGAATTTACATTATTAATTACTTACAAATGCTTATGATTTAGCTCCTTGACCATCTAGGTAAACCAACATCTCCTTTTTCAACATCCTTCAAAATTGTTTTACCATATTCATATTTTTTATGTATTCATCCACCCTGACCTCTTTCCCACCAATCCCAACAGATTTGTTGTCTATGTGAATATATGTTGTTCATGTCTTTACAGTGTGTAATGCGCTGTTGACATTGTTGAATCAGCATTGAGTCTGTTAATACTACAGATTGCACTGGTTGGCTAGTGTATTGAATTAACGTGATACAATTATGTAAATGATTATGTGTAATCATCAGAAACATCACAGCTGTTTTCTTGATGTCTGTTTAGAATCTACGGGCCCCATCAATTAAAAGTTCTGCCTCTGGAGGCAGTGACCAACGTTTCAAGGCTTCTGGTGCCATCTGGTACTGGAAATCTAGGTTTGGGTGCCTCTTCTGTTTACCTTTATTTGAACCCAAATGAATTTGCTAAAAAGCTAAATTTAGAGTATAGAAGAGATGAGTTATAGAAGAAAATGGGTCATAATCGTTTAATTCTGCAATACTTTGGCTTGTGTACCACTAGCTGCCCAAGTGATGGGTAAATAAATGTACAGAAAACTTTTTTTTTCTTTTTGGATTTTATTCTCTGTAAAGCATCATAAGATAAGTTGTGCTGTGAAACAGTTCTGTATGAATAAGACAAAGAGTAAAGGTACAGTGTGTAAGGATTAATAACAGCTAGCAGTAAAGATGAGCATAGCAATAACTACAAATGCCAAACATATTTGTGAATGAATGGATGGTGTTCTTTCAGACATAAAAAGTTTTTATCTGCAAGTGGATCCAGAGGCCTCAGGAGCAGCGATGACTGCACTGCTGGTAACTTACTTGTGTACATGTATACTGTCTTCTTCTATCTGTCTTTTAGGGCATTACTTATCACAAATGGTGCTCTAGCACCCATCAAACAAAGCTGGCATTCAGTTGTAAAGGTCAGCGGGTTCACACTTCACACACTGTTGCTTGTCCTCTGAAACAGGCCATAGTAAAATGGTGGCAAAATATGGCGGCTGTCATGTATGTGTACCCACAACAAGTAGATATAAATGGTTCATTATGAGGAGTAAAACCATCCATCCATAAATTTTTTATACCTGTTTTTTATCCAATACAGGGTTACACAGGGGCTGGAGTCTATCCAAGCAAATAGCAGGTGAGAGGCAACGTACAACCTGGACAAGCCGCCAGTCCGTCACCAGGAAGAATTCTTGCTGTGAGGCGATGATGCCAACCACCACACCACCATTAAGCTCCAGAATAAAAATACAATTATTTTAGTAAAGTAATTAGGCATCAATAGAAACACAGTTTTTAATCATATATTACATTTTTCTATTACTGACTAATCTTTTAGTGTTAAACATGACTATTGAGCTGTTAACTTATTAAGACTAAATGTATCATGTGTCTTCATCTCTCTTTTTTCATGCTTGCCTTGATGCACATAAAGGTTTAGTCAGTAAATTATAATGACTTTTTTTTCTCACATTTTGTTAACAGTTACTTGAGAGGGGGAGAAATCAGATATTTTAATTTTATATTTTTAAAAAGAAATTAAACCAACAATCCATCCATCCATTTTCTGCTGCTTATCCGGATTCGGGTCGCAGGGGCAGCTGCCTAAGCAGGGAAACCCAGACTTCCCTCTCCCCGGCCACATTTACCAGCTCATCCGGAGGGATCCTGAGGTGTTCCCAGGCCAGCTGAGAGATGTAGTCCGTCCACCGCATCCTAGGTCTTTCCCAGGGCCTCTTTCTGGTGGGACGTGCCCAGAACACCTCACCAGGGAGGCGTCCAGGAGGCATCCTAACCAGATGCCCGAGCCACCTCATCTGGCTCCTCTCGATGTGGGGGAGCAGCGGCTCTATTCTGAGCTCCTCCCGGATCACCGAGCTTCTCACCCTATCTCTAAGGGAGAGCCACCCTGCGGAGAAAACTCATTTCAGCCGCTTGTACTCGCGATCTTGTTCTTTCGGTCACTACCCACAGCTCATGACCATAGGTGAGAGTAGGAACGTAGATCGACCAGTAAATCGAGAGCTTTGCCTTTTGGCTCAGCTCCCTCTTCACCACAATAGACCAATGCAGAGTCCGCATCACTGCAGACGCCGCACCGATCCGCCTGTCGATCTCCTTCAAAATTCTTCCCTCACTCGTGAACAAGACCCTGAGATACGTGAACTCCTCCACTTGGGGCAGGACCCTATTGCAGACCCGGAGAGAGCACTCCACCCTTTTCCGGCTGACCATGGTCTCGGACTTGGAGGTGCTGATTCTCATCCCAGCCGCTTCACACTCGGCTGCAAATCGCTCCAGTTATGAAGTTGTCTGGGTATAAGCGTTTAAAATAGCTCGTTGTCATGTTTTTTTCTGTTTAAATGCAGAGACTGAATAGATGCAGAACAGAATACTAATGAGACAGATGATGGCAGATGGGGAAGGAAATTGAGAGAGTGTGACTGACAAAATAAGTGAGTGTGTTTTCCATTTGGAACGACTTCACATATCTGTTGGCACATTTGACTTTGATTCTGCTTTGAAGGACTTGGAGATGTTTTATGGCATCATGTGATTGCAGCTTACACAGCTGAAAGTTTCAGAGGACATGTTAATTTTGTTGGAAGTGGACCAGACTGATCCTCAACAAAGCATGAAAAATATAATATGCATTGCTTATTCAATGCTACTGTTACTACTGTAAATTATATATTGTTTTGTGCAATTCTGAGATTTAAAATTTTTATTTTAGATTTTGAATATCAAATTGTAAATTAATTATATGAGTTATTGGAAATGAGTAAACAAAGTCAGAAAGTGTGGAGGGTGATGCTGAAATTGTGGTGAATTGTAGAAATGTTTAACTAAGACATCATGATAAAGAGGCATAGCTATGGATAAAGGTAAATGTTTTCCCCCCAATACTTCTCCAATACTTAAATTTTCTTCTTACAAACTAAATTTAAGTATGAGACCTTTTAAAATGTATATATTTTTTTATCATCAAGGATACTATGAAATAAATAATGTTTAAAAAAAACTTCTGAAAAACAAGTAAACCATAAAACATCAACAAATGAGGTGTTGGTTGTCCTGAATAAAACCACCTTGTGTCTGTCTCCCACTGACTTAGTAAAAACTGTTTCAATAATTAAAAACCGTAAAAAAACAAAAAAAAAAAACAAAAAAAAAAAAAAAACAACCTTATTGACCAATTAATACTAATCACATTTAGAATTGACTTATTGGCCTCGTAATTTCTCTCTTTTCTGCACTTGCCCTTTATTTTCTTTATTCAGTTGTTTAATTTAAATATGGTTTTGTTAAAGTATGAATACTGAAATAGACTCAATTATTGTCATTATTATTAAACATACTTAAAATGTACCCATAGAGAAGAAAAAGAGGACCCGTGGAGTTGAGATATGAAAGAAATAATTTTTTTCTATGTGCCTCTGATTGAAGGACGCTGGGTATATTATTTTCTGCTTTTTTTTTTAGAAAGCAATTTGACATAATTTTCAAAGTGCTTTGGTTGACAAAGCACCAGGAGGATACTCAGATTGTAGGGCAAGAGAGAAACAAAGAGTAAGCCCCAACAAAAGCGAAACAAAATCAAAGTTAAACTTTTTCTTATGGGAATTGCTCTGATTATTTGGGGGACTCAACATTATTCTTCAGTTCACCATTTTATCCAGTTTTTCTTTTTTAAAGCATGTTGGAAAAAAATGGCAATGTTCAGATCTTAATGAAAGAGTCATTTTATATTTCAAATATTTAGAAAGGCTTACAGACCTAAGCATTGCTGCTGAAGCTTCAGTGCATTAGCGTAAATTATGAAGATCGACCGACAGCTGACTTTTTCATTTTAATTTGAGTGAGGCTTTCCTTCTAAATATTTAACAGAAAACAAACCTGTTCAAGTTCAGTTCGGGAGAAGTGCATGTTCTTTATATTACTGCACATGACTTAAAAGACATTAGCATTGATTTTTCCCACAAAAGAAGACATCTGAACATATTCTAGAGGATGTAAACAATAAAATCAGGAATGGACCAATTCCATTAGCTGCCTCGGTTCAGGGTCACGGCCTTGTGCTTTTGTGATTCACTGCTGCTGCAAAAGCATCTGAATAGCAAAACCATCTATTACAGATGAATCTGAGAGTTGCTATTGGCATTTAATTCCTGCTGGCTAATTATGTATTCAAAGTATAAATACCTGTTCAAAAAAGTTACCAATGACACCTGCTGAAATACATAACAGCCCTTAAATGACTCTGAGTTATCAGTATGTATTTTTCTGTTACAGAATTTTTATAACACAATGCTAAGAGCTGTCCCTACGAAAAAAACAAAAACAAAACAAAAACAAAAAACAACTCAGCCCTCTTTTCACAACTGTGAAAGCAGCTTAAGGATTTGTCTCACAGATTGGGGATTTATTCCCTGATGGCATAATGAAATAAAGATAGTGTTCTGTTTCTAAGCTTAAGGAGAGGCTGGCTTATGTTCACCGCTCTTGAATATGCTACGATCGTCGGATAGTGGAAAGTGTAACACGATGCTGCAGTTATCCTTTCAGTGAAATTCACAGCTTCTGTCCTTCCACTCAGTGGAAAGATGTCAAAGGTCCCGGTTGCTCACCTGCAGCCGGGAGGCAAACCTGACAGGAGTTGACATATCAGCAAGTCAGGTCACTTCAGAGTTCTTGTCTTGATTTATCTGCTACATACTACAAAATACCAGAGGTCATTAAATCCAACAGTACCTTTGGCTCAGATAGAATCAGCTCCTGTGTCTCAATAAATGCAGGGTTTGAACGCCACAGGGGTTTTATACAATTTTAAAAGCAAAGATTTGTAGTAGAAGACAAAAGGATACATCACCAATAGGATAGGGTGATTTGACAAAATATTTAGGATGCCAAAGATGAAGAGTAAATTACATTTTCATTTTCTGCAGAATATTTGACTCTTCTTCTTTGGGTATAAAAAAAAATTATGAAAGCAGGGTTTATACACACAAAAAAACATTTCTTTCTTTTTTTGTGAGACTGTGCAGAGAAACACTCCATGTGGGGGGTAAAAATGACATCTATGACTTGACAAAAATGTCAATCTCAGATGTGGAAACTCTTTGTGGAGTGTATGTCCCTCATGCCACTTGCAGAAGTGGTACTTTAGAGCAGGGTTGCCCAAGTCTGGTCCCCCAGATCTACTATCCTGCAACTTTTAGATGCATCCCTTCTCCAACACTCCTGAATCAAATGAATGCCTCGTTACCAGGCCTCTTCAAATACAAATAACATGTGGGAATTCAGCCATTGGATACAGGTGTCGGGGACTGGACTTGGGCTCCTCTGCTTTAGAGGATGTTATTATGATTCGCAATTAATATAAACAAACAACCGTTTTAGTTGGTGTTTCAGTGACTATTTAAGTTGGAGGACTTGTTTTTTATTTAATACGGAAATAGTTTAAGCCAGCACTTGATTACTACTAGCTGGTATTTGTTCTTTTAGCTGATGAAAAACTGAGCTCACGAACAACGCAAAACTTCTCAACACCTTATATTTACTCATTTGTTTGATTTCACCTCCAACAGGTTTGCAAGTTGTACCATTACCAGCTTTCTCATAATTGTTAACATGACTTTGCTTACTATCCGTCTTTTTGTGGAGAATGATGTTTTTTGACTCGCTTTTATTATCCATACAAATGAATGAAACTGCATTATACTGTATTCTGCAGATACAATCACTAATATGTTAACAGCAGCCTGTTCACTGACAGGTAGCATGATGAGATACTAACTTACTGTGCTCACAGGAAGCCATTTTGGATTTTGAGATAAGGAGTGGTATGGTTTCTCTGACTATGCATGTCGGAATTCTAAATTTGGAGACATTCCCATTGAATTGTCCAACAGAGAACTAATAAATTCCAACTTCGGAGTTCAAATGGAACACAGCATAACCCTAGAGTTGTGGACGTGGATTAATTTAGCCTGCAGTGAAGAACTTTCTTCAATTTTTATATCCATGAATCTTTTAAGCTCTTTAAGCTTTGATGAATGCTTTGAATGCTGAAGTTCTATTGACTGACCCTTGTTTTTAAACAGTCTAACATGAATCCGGTGCTCTGTTCTACTTGTCTACATCAAGCCACAATACTTTAATCAACTTTAATCAGAATAGTGAGTTGGGAGGTTTACATTAATACCTCCTTTGGGCCTAAATTGAGCTTTGGAGCAACAAAGATTATGTCTGCATAGTATGAATTAGGAAAATTAAACTCTAATTTTGTAAAGGTCCACATGTTGTTGTTGTTATCTCCTTATGGTGGCTGTGCTGTGGTGTCTCTGGTGGCCACTATAATCCAGTAACTGACAGAAGTGATAAACAACTACGAGACTGACTGATGACAAAATGTTCCCTCCAGAGGTTTGACAAATTGCACCATCGCTTCTTAGCTGCACCTAGCATTCACCTGTTAGTGTGCATCAACCATATAAGCAATATAAAACACTCTGTGTAAACCTCACAACAGGAAGGCTTATCTCATTTATGTGCTTCCATATGTTGTAAATGCCTCTGGATGTTAAAGAGCCCCCTGACCTCAACTGTAAGCTTTGAGACTCCCTGCAAACAAACACTGCAGCATCAGACCTGTGACCTGCAACAAACCCCTTGCTTGCACCCTGCTAGCAATAACACACACATACACTAACACACACATTAACTGTTTGCATTAAACCCTGTTTGCCTGAAAGAGAGAGAGGGTTGTGTAGTTGCTGGTAATTTAGAGTGATTTAAGACTGTGTCTAATAATATTCTGGTACCTTGGACAGAGTGATGCAGTTAGGCACAAATTATAGTTATACCTTGAGTGTATGTGTGTGTGTGACTGTGTGCGTTGTTGGACAGTATGAGTCAGTTAGTGATGGTATTTATAGTTACAGGATGAGGTGAACGGAGGACAGACAGTCGCACAACAAACAAAGTTGTTCAATATATTAAAGTCATCACAGTTCACACACACACACACACACACACACACACACACACACACACACACACACACACACACACACACACACATACATGTCTTTACCTCTTTGTGTGGACCACGTCCTCAGAGTTCATTGTGAGGACCCCTACTTCCACTATAGGTGGAATGGTGCAAACAACAAAGCTATCACCAGGTGGGAGTAGAGAGTCAGAATATCACTTCAAATATCAAAACACTCAAAGTAAAAAAAATCTTTTTCTTGTACAGTTGTGAGGACCGGGTCCTGTTGCCGGGTAGATTAGACCAGTGTGTTTCTCCCCTTTTTCCTGGAAGTTTCAGAGTTTTATTTAACTAAAACAAATTGTGCATTACAGTTTTTTCAATGGGAGTTTTTCACACTTATTTTGTTCTTGTTTAGGCTTATGTTATGTCTGTTAATATATATGCAATATTTGGTGTCCATATAATAAACTTTGTTATAACCGTCCAGAAACGTCATATTATGAAAATGTACTCATAGATTAAACAATGCCAGGTAAGCTGTATATGCCATGGCAACAGCTTCCCACATTACCCTTTCCCACCTGGAGCAAGGTGGTGCAACTAAAAAGGTCCTACAGACAAAAGCATGGTCCTTAACACATCCAAAACAAAGGAGATTATAGTAGATTTTTCAGGAAGAAAACAGACACTGTGTTGAGTGGGCCTCCAGCTTTCGGATTTGGGTATCAATGTCAAGGATTACGTGACCTGGATAAACCAACACCTAGGCAATTATCAAGAGGCCACAGCAGCTAATTTACTTCAGGAGAAACCAAGTAAAAAGATCACATAGAAACATAGAAACTGCTGGTTTCTATGTGATCAGATTTGAATGTTCTGCTGGCCAATGAAAAATTGTTTACATGTTTGAGCATCTGACTAAACTTTTCAAACTTTTAGTGCCTGAAAAAAAAAAAAAAAAAAAAAAAAAAAAAAGAAACCAGTTGAAGAGGAGAAAGAAATGTAAAGGATCAGTCAATTAAAAAATATGTGGTACAGCAAAATTTATTTACCATTTAAAACAGTAGAACAGTGGCCCTCATGAGAAAAAAAGGCTTGCTGTAAACAGCATTATTGTGACATAAAGTGACTCTTTGCAACAAAGCCTAATAAAAATGTTATAATAAAAAACAAACAAAAAGAAACCTTCCCTTTGTAAAAATACTTAAACTTGCAATTAAACAATTGCTTTAAAGCATTCTTATGGCACTGTACAGCCATATTTAATTTTAAACATTGTCTAACTGTAACTTAAACATTTTAAGAACTTTTTTCTGGGGCCATTGTAAAATAAACAAACTTAAAACAACAAAAAAGAAAAAAAAACTATTTCTGTCTTTTTTTCAATGTTGTGATGGTGTTGTACACCTGGTTCTTTATGTCTCTCCATGTCCGGGTTTGTAGAGATGGTTCTCTCTCCAGAGCCTTTTGGCATGGTTCCTTACCAGGAACTCTTTTTAGAACAATAAAATTGCCCAGCTGTCGTTGTACAGCAGCCTTTTCAGTTTTAGTCCACGGACGGCGGATCCTCACCTCTGATTCAGTTAGATGTTTTGTCTTGCCTGTAACAGAAATCACAAATGAACTCCATTACTTAAAATTAAGTATTTATATTATTTTGGTGAGTCACATCTACATTCCCCTCCAAAAGTACTGGAACAGTGAGGCCAGTTTGTGAATGAATAGGAAAAAAAGCTATCAATATTTTCTTTTTTCTATGTTCTATTTTGTCCCCTAAACCTTAAAATATCTGCATGAATAATCTCATCATCGAGGAGTAAAAGCGTGAGTTTACTTACTATGAAGTTTGTATCTTAGTTGAGATGAAATCCGTGGTGACTGACTGGTTATCTTAGCAACTAAACTAGCATGTTGCTATACTGTGTGTATAGTGATCACATCTGCGCATCTTTTAGATAAGCAAAGGGTTGATACAGCGCTTGTCTGGTATGTTGACAACAAAGATTTTTTTGCTAGTTACTGTGATTCTAAACAGGAGCTGTTGTTCACAATGTATGGTTTTTCATGGGAAAAATTAGATATGTACCTAGGATGCATTCATAGTGCGCTTACTGCATCCTTTCAGAGTTTAATGTGTCCGGGACACAAGACGCGCACCTAGCACCATCGCCGCCTGTTACACTGATCACCTAAATAATAAAGAGCACTGAATGTTCACTTTGTTGTTCATGAATGGGATGGGTGGGATTGTGAATGTTCACCCTGTGCATAATGTAGTTAGAGGTGTCACCATTATGAAAACAAGAAGGCTGCCTAAGGGGAAAAAATACATGAAATTGCTAAGCTGAAAAAAGATGGAAAATCAATCAGACCCATTACACAAACACTGGTTATAGTCAATACAACCACCTGGGATGTTTTGAAGAACAAAGAAACTACTGGTGTTCTAGGTAATGGACATTGATTGTTAAATCAAGGTAAACATCAGAAGCTGATTACAGAAACAGTACAACCCTAAAACAACTGTATGTAACATCAGCAACAACCTCCATAGCGCTGGAGTGAAGGCATTACAACCTACTGTTGTCAGAAGATGTCATGAACCAAAGTACAGAGGCTAAACCAGAAGATGCTAACCACAAATTAGCAAGAACAGGAAGGTCAGACTGTAATCAGCCAAAAAAAAATCAAGGACAAAGTTTTATGGACTGATGAGATAAATATGAACTTTTACCAAAGGGATGGAAAGGTTAACGTTTGGAGAAAGAAAGGATCTGCTCATGATCATGAGCATACAAGTTCATCTGTGAAACACGGTGGAGGTAATGTCATTGCTTCTTCTGGGATGAACCACTCATCTTTTTTGATGATCTAACAACAGAAACACATCTTCCAGTTTAAAGAAAGATGCAACCAAACTGATTCATCATACAACAGATAATGGTCCAAAAGGGCATCAGGAGCATCATCCATTCAGTGGGAGCAAGAAGTGAAATTTTAGACTGGTCACGTCAATCTCCAGATTTAAGCCCCATAGAGCAGCATTTTACCTGCTGGAGAAGAGACTACATGGACTAACCCCCAACAGAAGCAACAAATTAAAGACACTGTAGTGAAAATATGGAAAGTCATGTCAAAAGAAAAATGCAAAAGTTTGAGGGCAGTGAGTCCCAGGCTTGATGAGTATATTGCAAAGGATTTACAGCTAGATATTAAGTTTCAATTGGTTTTAAAAATATATGTTTTAACACTTTAGATTACCTAAAAATGTTGTGTTTTGTTCCAAATAATTTGATATTCTGAGCTCTGTATTAGATACAGATGTAAATACCTGAAAAAAAAAGTTGCACTCTTGTCTCAGATTCGTCTTTTGATGTCAAACACAAATGTTGGTTGTCTACAGCAAAAATAAAGAAACTGGCCTCTCTGTTCCAATACTTTTGGAGGGGAGTGTACTAATAAACCTGCCTTGCCTTAGAGATCAACATTCAGTCTGACAACTGAGCGGTGGCATCGCCAGCCAATTTTCCCAAAACTTCAGTCTTGGATATTCTGAGTCTAGTACCAGTAGTCAAAACCAATGTAAGTAACTTTACATAATGCTGTTAAACCTAATTCAACTACTTCATACAGTAGTCACCTTGTGTTTTCCCTTTTACTCATCACTTTCTCTCTTCTCCTCATCACTTGCTTTTTTCACATCATTGCTACTGGCTCTAGAACATTCTGTTCTCCCGTTCCTTTATCTGACACTCTCCATTAGTTGCTGCAAAGGCTCGAGACACCCTTGCAAAATACAAACTTGAGGGCTGAAATAAATTATATGAATGACACTGTAAGAATAACCACATGTGATCAGAGAGACTGAAGAGAATAACAAGTTTACCTTTTTTCTTCATCATTGTCGTCTCTGATGGCTCAGGCCTCTGGGTCAGGCAGAGCGGTTCTTCTATTAAAGAGAACATATGTTAAAATCACAGCAGTGGAAACCTTAATATACAAACATCTCTCACTGATGAACCTATAGTAGTTTTCATACCATCTGAGTCAGCAGTAGGTTCGGTCATTCTGGCCCTTTTTACTTTGGAAGGTCCTTAAGAAAATAAGAATAAGATGAGAATAAACAACGTGAACACTGAATAACCACATGGGATCAGAGAGACTGAAGAGAATAAAATGTTTACCTTTTTTCTTTGTCCTGGTCATCTCTGATGGCTCAGGCCTCTGGGTCTGGCAGTCTGACTCTTCCACTAGAAAGCATGCATGACATGTTAGTAATAAAAAGAAAAATCACAACAGCAAAATCCATTATATACAAACTTCACACACTTATTAACCTATAGTAGTTTTCATACCATCTGAATCAGCAGTAGGTTCGGTCATTCTGGCCCTTTTTACTTTGGAAGGTCCTTAAGAAAATAAGAATAAGATGAGAATAAACAATGTGAACACTGAATAACCACATGGGATCAGAGAGACTGAAGAGAATAAAATGTTTACCTTTTTTCTTTGTCCTGGTCATCTCTGATGGCTCAGGCCTCTGGGTCTGGCAGTCTGACTCTTCCACTAGAAAGCATGCATGACATGTTAGTAATAAAAAGAAAAATCACAACAGCAAAATCCATTATATACAAACTTCACACACTTATTAACCTAAAGTAGTTTTCATACCATCTGAATCAGCAGTAGGTTCGGTCATTCTGGCCCTTTTTACTTTGGAAGGTCCTTAAAAATAGAAAAGCAGTATCATTCTGAAAAAATTATTTTACAACTGAGACATTCATACATTCATATTCTTTACTGCTTAGTCCAATTCAGGGGGGAGGTGGAATCTATCCCAGCAATTATTAGGCGAGAGGCAGGTACACCTGGACAGGTAACCAGTCCATCACAGGACTAACACAGAGAAAACCAATCACACCCACACTCAGTCCTATGGAGAATTTAGATGAAATAATAAACCTTACATGCATTACTTCAGATGATGGGAGGAAGCCAGAGAACCCGGAGAGAACCCACACATACATGGGGAGAACACGCAAACTCCACACAGAAAGACCACTGTTTGAATCTCCCCACAGCCAAAGCTTGAACCAGCGTGAGGCCATGGTGTTAACCACCACACCACCATGCACCCCACACTCATGCCATGTGCCATAAAATGGTTGAGAATTAACAACGTGAACACTGAATAACCACATGAGATCAGAGAGAGACTGAAGAGAATAAAATGTTTACCTTTTTTCTTTGTCCTGGTCGTCTCTGATGGCTCAGGCCTCTGGGTCAGGCAGAGCGGTTCTTCTATTAAAGAGAACATATGTTAAAATCACAGCGGTGGAAACCTTAATATACAAACATCTCTCACTGATGAACCTATAGTAGTTTTCATACCATCTGAGTCAGCAGTAGGTTCGGTCATTCTGGCCCTTTTTACTTTGGAAGGTCCTTAAGAAAATAAGAATAAGATGAGAATAAACAACGTGAACACTGAATAACCACATGGGATCAGAGAGACTGAAGAGAATAAAATGTTTACCTTTTTTCTTTGTCCTGGTCATCTCTGATGGCTCAGGCCTCTGGGTCTGGCAGTCTGACTCTTCCACTAGAAAGCATGCATGACATGTTAGTAATAAAAAGAAAAATCACAACAGCAAAATCCATTATATACAAACTTCACACACTTATTAACCTATAGTAGTTTTCATACCATCTGAATCAGCAGTAGGTTCGGTCATTCTGGCCCTTTTTACTTTGGAAGGTCCTTAAGAAAATAAGAATAAGATGAGAATAAACAATGTGAACACTGAATAACCACATGGGATCAGAGAGACTGAAGAGAATAAAATGTTTACCTTTTTTCTTTGTCCTGGTCATCTCTGATGGCTCAGGCCTCTGGGTCTGGCAGTCTGACTCTTCCACTAGAAAGCATGCATGACATGTTAGTAATAAAAAGACAAATCACAACAGCAAAATCCAATTATATACAAATTTCACACACTTATTAACCTATAGTAGTTTTCATACCATCTGAATCAGCAGTAGGTTCGGTCATTCTGGCCCTTTTTTCTTTGGAAGGTCCTTAAAAAATAAGAAAAGCAGCATCATATGAGAAATCAATATTCAGTTTGACAACTGACAACATTATGGCATGAAATGGTTGAGAATAAACAACGTGAACACTGAATAACCACATGGGATCAGAGAGACTGAAGAGAATAAAATGTTTACTTTTTTTCTTTGTCCTGGTCATCTCTGATGGCTCAGGCATCTGGGTCTGGCAGTCTGACTCTTAAACAACAACAAAAAAAACACGTGTGTTACCCAGGAATCATGTATAAGTCTTATTCTCAGCAAACCCCAAATTAATAAAATTTGCTAAATGATTTGGGGGTTATACCATCTGATATTAGGAGCTGGTGAAAGTAAAAGTTACCACAATGTTTACAGCTTTGCCAAACTGACTCACTATATTTAAATGACATGTCGATAAAACAAATGACCCCCACCCAAAAAAAGTATGTCTAAATGTACATCTTTCTGTTTCTGATTTGGGGCATTGGTTGCTCAGATGGCAGAGCAGGTCATCCAATGAGTAGAAGGTTGGCAAAGAACTGTGTCCTTGGGCAACCTCCATGAATCAAATGTTTTCTTTGCTAGTATATGAATTTTTAGTGGGGGGTTGGATAGGCTGTTGGTGCACATTGGCTGCCATGTTTCTGTGGTACCTGTAACTTACCATCACTGACCAGATAATGAAGCATTTCTGGTTGCCTTGAAAAGTGCTATATAAAATATAATGCATTATCATTTGGGAGAGCTGTCTCTTTTTGGTACTTTAATGCACATTTTACTTATTATTTTGACATATAATGACAAGAGGGTTTAACTGAAAGTGATCAGTCATTCATACCATCTGTGTCTTCAAAAACATCTGCATTAAAAGCATCCTTATCACTTTCACTTGGTTGAGACAGTTGGGGAGCTGCGTCTTTTGCAGACAAATCAACTGTGTAATAGAAAAAAAATAGAATGTTGTGCTCAATTTAACATTTTCACAAGTCCATCTATAACAAAGTAATCCTGTTGAATGTTTCATTGTGGCTAAATTTAATAGGAAATAAAAATTATACTCACTTTCTAAACCTAGATCAATCTCATCAAGAGATTTGCCTTTGTACACATCAGTTCCAAGTTCCACTGCCATGAGCAACTTGCTCATTTTGGCAAGCTGGAGTGTGTTCTCTGTCAGTCGGTAGTATTCTCGATGAACACGAATATCGTGTCCCATAAATTTAGCAAGTTGATCTAATTCATTGTCTTTCAGGTTCATTATCTGACTTAGTGTTGCCACATGTTTCCGCAGCTGGGTGGAAGTGAGTGTTTCAGGCCTGCTTGCCCCACTGAAAACAGCGTACTTTCTAAGGCAGTCTGAACCTCGAAGATGAGAATCTGAATTCTGTCTTGCAAAGACATATTCATTGCTGTCCAAAATTTCATTGTCCTGGTTCCTATTTTCAATGAGAAAATCTAGTGATTCACTCATCTGTTTTGTAAGGAGCACTGGCACTTTCCGACCCCTTTTCCCTCGGATCACGATCCTGGTGAACGTTTGGCTCAAATCTTGTTCCAGTTTTGAGAGACACTGCATCACATCCCTATTTGGCTTCTCTTTGTTTCTCTCCTTGTAGGTGACCAGAGGCATTTTTGCAGCCTCACCTTGACGTCTTCGATTAAAAAGAATGATTTGTGAAAGAATGCACTCACTAAGAGTTTTATATGCTTGAGGGTTAGGTCCTTCCATTAGTTTCTGTTTAGAGGCCTCCTCTGTGGCCTTCAGCATTTTCTGAAGCTTCATGACATCCTCTGTTAGTGGGATCATTTCTTTTTTGTTCCATTTGTCCTCTTCTAAGTTTGTGCGTGCACGCCTTGACACATAGAGGTCCCACTCTGCAGCTAACAAGCCTGAGAAGCTCCTCACTCTACTTGCAGCCATTTCATCTTCAGCCTTTACATGTTGTCCAATCATAATGTCACACACTGTCTTCAATGAGTGTCCTAATTTTAAAGCAAGAGATGGCGTACTGTACCTGTATTTGGTCCTTGTGTAACCAGATGCTTTTTTTGATGCTGCCACAGCTAAAGAAAAATTAGGTGGCACAAGAACATCTTGTAGGGTCTTCACTTGTGAGTTAAGGGACTTTGCAGCAAGCATGAATCTACCCAACTCTCTCATCTTTTGGCTAACATGACCATCTTTTGAGCGGTCATTGCCATGTTTCTCTAAAAGTCTGTCACCATATTCACAGATGAGCGGGTCATTCTTTACCTCTGTTGATATCTTATCAACTACCATTCTGCAAATGAGGTCTGAACACCTTTGAGATGCTTGTCCTCTGAGAGGAAGAAGAGAGACAGCAGCAGTCTGCACTCTTCTTTTCTTCTTGGGCTCTTCTGATCCACTGTGTGTGTCCAAAAAAGTTTTCCGACATAGTTTTTCATGTCTCCATAACTCAGTTTTTACAAAGAAGGCATAGCAAATGTTGCATGGTAAATAATCTTGTACATTTCCACTTTCAGATGGCTGTCTATAGGTTACAATTTCGCCTTTTCCACTTTGTAGGACTTTCATGTTATGAAAATAATTGCCTTTCCTTCGAAGCTGCTCCAACTTTTCTTTTCGTTTCCTGGATTTTGGTGGCAGACATATTACAAGGGCTACTTCTTTTTCATCACTGTGTTTCCGCATTAGGTGTCGTGCCATTTTGCTTTGTGGTTTTTTACAATATACACAATAGTGTCTCTTGTCCCACTTTCGTTTATCTCCCTTGTAACAGGTTTTCACTGTAACGGCAGACAGACCCCCATCTTTACCATCTTTATTCAGATTTTCTGGTTCTTGAGATTCATCACCTGTTTTTTTGACCTTCAATTTGGATTTGACTTCCTCGCCTTCAGATGATGGTGAGGATGAGGGGATATAGTCACTTTCCATTTCAAGACTAGATTCTGGCAGAGAATCATCTGTTGACTCCTGAGCGATATCCTTAAAGAAATAAAAAAGATCATTTAACCAAACTTGCAAAATTTACATTTAAATGAAATGTGGCCAAAAAACAAATTGTATAATACAGAATCATCCACTGGCAGTTAATGAATATTTAACAAAGATCAGGTTTTCTGATTACCAGCCTGATCCAACCAGTGAATTCCACAATTTTGTTTGTAGCACAATTTAAACTACAACATAGTATCAGAAAAGGCTTCCCATCTAAATTACCAAGTGTGTCTATGTTTGAGTTAAGTTGAAGCAGCACAGAACAACTGAGACAGGAATCAAGACAAATGGCATAAAACTTAGTTCAATTTCCAAATAAATCATATATCTGATCAACAAGTTATTGCCCGTCAGCAAACCTGCACTCAGTTTTTGAGGATTTCATTATAGACAATCAAAGTATAATAGGATATACGTCATGCATTTGATTCTCACATTCTATGTATAACAAACAATACAGTGGCAAGCATTTCATTGTGGTTAAATTACACATGCTTTTTAAACTTGAATGACTCTCAGATATATAATCTTGTGTCCACCTGGGTTGTTTTATTTAGTAAATTAACTAAATTCTGTTGGTTCATCAGTTTTAAAAAATAGAGTGCTATGTGACTCCATAGATGGCTTTTATTTGACAATTAATGGTATTTAACTGAATGAGTTCAGCAGAAAGAGGCAAATACTGTGCCTATATCTCCTTATGATTTACTTAAAATGAATTACATACCAATATCTCCTCTTGTTTTTCTTTTTTTCTGTTCATCATCTGTGAAAGAGAAATCAGTATAAAACATGAAAATAGACATGCAAAACAACAACAAAAAAACTGTCAGGTTTTAGTTTCAACAAAAACCAAAAATGTAGTATAATTTTTTTTCTTCTTTTTTTCTACTTTTTCTTTTTAGAGCAGTTCAACTAAAACATAGAAGATAGTTGCTTTGATTGAATAGACAGGAAGACTTGATTTTAAATACTTTTGATACTGACCAGGAGTTCATGGAGATGATTGTCCAGACATGAATTACATTTTTAAAAAGTCAAGAGTGTAAGATAATGAAAAAAGTTATTGCACTCCACTGTAAAATAATTAAATTAAAATCACAAGAAGGCAGTCAAATCCAAGTCTCCATTCCTCCCTGGATATTTTACTGCTTTCTTGTGATCATTTATTTACTTTATCTTAAGTCACAGGAAGCTCTTTAGCTGAAAGAGAACCTAATTCCAGCTGTAGGATACCTGTTTGAAATCTTCTCGACAAGGACCTGTAACTCACTGAAGAAGGCCAAAGGCCAAAAACTGTTACAGCATCTTCCTCTGTCTAGATCACACATTCTCAGTCATGAGAATAAAACTATTCTTTACTTGCAAAGGGAATCCTGACTTGGAGGATAAACATTTGTTTTAGATATAAAAATTCAACCTTAATAAAACTCCACGGACTGTGCTCCATCTGGCAGAAATGAATCCACACAGATTAACAGATAATAGATGTGATTTCAAATCAATAATTAAGCCATAAAAGATAAGTCTGATGGTGTAACTGCAGACTCGCAGGTTTGTAAAATGGCTGAATAAACACTTAATAATCAATTATAAATTCATGTCAGGTGTAGGAAAGTCTTAGAAGTGTTAGAAAATTTTTGTAAAATAAAATTATTTAACCATTTCATGTTTCTTCATGCTCAGTAAAGTTGTATATTTTAAAATACTTTGAGTTTCCATTATTATATAGAATGAATTAGATGCATTCATTAGTTTATACTGTTAAATCATTCTACCTGGATGAATATGTAAGGTAGCACACTGTAAATGGGTAATTTATACTGCTGAGACACCCTACCTGCATTAATGTACTTGCAGTTTAATGTTTGATCACTTGTTATTTTTTTAAGATAGTACCCTGATGGATTTATGATTGTGAAGTAATTAATAAACTTTTTATATAGCACTAAACTGTGAACTGTAAGAAGAATCTTGGGTATTGTTTTCTTGGGGTAGGCACAGATTGACAGCTATGCATTCAGCCTGCCGTGGGATATTTTAACAAGGCTGACAGAACACCGGGTCCCCAACATGGCCCACTAATGTCACCTGCGCATGTTCTATACGTTTCTGTTCAGCCTGTTCAACTTATACCCAAACACACTGACAGAGAGATTTATGATGGTTCTGATGTTTTTTTGTGCCTAGCGTTAAATGACAACATGCGGCAGCCTTGCTAGCTGGCTAAGAAATGTTAAATAGGCTAATGTTTGCTAAGTTTGGACAAGCCAGTCAAATCCCTTTATTTATGTAGGGCCAACTCACAATAAAAGTAATTTAAAAGTATCTTATAAATAAAGTGATCAAATTCTGTACTAATTAATGTAGTCTAATTAAAACCAAACAGCTCCGTATGGAGAGACTCTTAAGAAAAAAAAAAAAAAAAAAAAAAAAAACAAGCTAGCATTTTTAAATAGAAAAGAAAAATGACTTACCTTGATCAGTTGTGCCGTTTGCTCATGCTGTAATTGTGCTTGTTTTTTGGCCTCCAGTTTGTACTGCTCCTCACACTTCTGATGGTGCTTCTGCAGCCGCTGCAGCCACCGAGACCTACGAGGTTCCAGCATGTTCTTGCAGATGCATTCATGAACCCTGAGAAATTATAAACCCCTATCTTCTTGTCAGAAGAGTTTTTGTTTTTAGATGTTAAAGATGTCAAAATTAAATATAAATCACTCTCAAATGGAATGATTAATCATGGTACAGATATTATGATGGTCTAGAACAATTTTAGAGATTTAGAAAAACTAATTAACTGTAATATTTCATTTCAGAACTGTATAGTCAGGTGTCACCCAGTCCCCCTGAACGCACCGCTACATGGTGAAGAGTTTGGGAGTGCAGGTGCTTAATTAGTTTCACCTCTCCATGACCTCGCTGTGAGACTATGACCAAGCTGGAAACTGAGACATGAATTCTGTTTGAGACCAGCACCTCTTTCACCTATGATTATGGTTTTTAACTTTAAATGGAAGTATAAATAGATTTACAAATATGTTTAAGACATGATTACATATTAGATGGCATTTTAGATTAGATTTTATTTACATTTAATTTAAATATAGTTTAAAACGGCTATATGGTTTTTATATTCTGAAACTACCTGTAAAAAAAAAATAAAATAAAAAAACTGACTAAATAATACATGCTCTTGATCTTGCTTTAAGAAGAGGATGGTTTAGCTCAGTTTCAAAGCTTTTAAAGTCACCCCTCCCCGACACCCAGTGCTGGCCTCATGTAACCAGAGGAAAGCATTTGACTGAGGCAGGGCCAGTGTGGCATACAATCAGAAAAAGAAAAAGAAAAAAAAAAATAAAATTACTTCCTGCATTTTGTTTAAAGTGTGGAGGTTTTGTTACATTATTGACCATATTTTGTATATTCTTAATCTATGGAATATTCCTCAGCATTTAACATTTCTGTCCACAAAGCCCACCTGACCACCAATGTATTAGACGTGGAAACTTGTTTTTAAACTGTCACAACTGTCTTAACTACACTATACTTTGTCTGATTTGCTTCAAACTGATAACACTAAAATTGACAACTGGTACAGATTTGAGCACTCTAGCTTGAAGTATGAAGTGCCATGACTCCAATATACTTTGAGCTATAGTGCTGATATTTGAACGTGGGGTCCCACAGACCAGAGGAAACTGTGGTGTGAATATGGTGACAATTGGACAAAGTTAAATTTTCCCCTCTTTAGCTACTCCTGAGGTCATGTTTTGGCAATCTTTTAACCTTGTGTGATTTATCCCAGACTCTCCATGTTTGTAGTACAGGCCACCAGAAGCAACTGGTCGAAATTTCACACCTCTGGACCCAAGGATGGGGTAGTTTTGGCCCAGGAAATGTGGGCCCATGCCAGGCCTTTGTTTACAAGTTTGAATCAGGGTGGTATTTTGCACACAGACTGATTATCTTCACCATTCCATTGCAGCCTTGTAGAGCATTATTTCAGTAAACACTAACCCAATTTTGGTGTCTCTAGGCCATTTCCAGGCCGAAATATTTAGATTTGTGTCCAGTCTAATACTTTAACATTGAGGCCTTGTTTGAAAAGTGCAAAACGGGGTGGCTTTTTGCACACAGACAATCTAGCTTCACCATTCCAATGCAGCCTTGTAGGGCATGGCTTCAGTTAATACTGACCTGATTTTGGGGTCTCTAGGCCATTTCCAGGCCGAAATATTTAGGTGTGTGTCCAGTCCAATACTTTAACATTGAGGCCTTGTTTGAAAAGTGCAAAACGGGGTGGCTTTTTGCACACAGACAATGTAGCTTCACCGTTCCAGTGCAGCCTTGTAGGGCATGGCTTCAGTTAATACTGACCTGATTTTGGGGTCTCTAGGCCATTTCCAGGCCGAAATTTTTAGGTGTGTGTCCAGTCCAATACTTTAACATTGAGGCCTTGTTTGAAAAGTGCAAAACGGGGTGGCTTTTTGCACACAGACAATGTAGCTTCACCGTTCCAGTGCAGCCTTGTAGGGCATGGCTTCAGTTAATACTGACCTGATTTTGGGGTCTCTAGGCCATTTCCAGGCCGAAATATTTAGGTGTGTGTCCAGTCCAATACTTTAACATTGAGGCCTTGTTTGAAAAGTGCAAAACAGGGTGGCTTTTTGCACACAGACAATCTAGCATCACCGTTCCAGTGCAGCCTTGTAGGGCATGGCTTCAGTTAATACTGGCCTGATTTTGGGGTCTCTAGGCCATTCCAAGGCCACGCGCACTCCAAAAATGCGAAGGTGGGCGTCCACCGGCAGTACTTAAACATTGAGGCCTTGATTGAAAGTGTAAAACGGGGTGGCTTTTTGCAGACAGACAATTTGAAGACACTGTTCCAATGCAGGCTTGTAGGGCATAACTTCAGTTAATACTGACCTCATTTTGGTGTCTCTAGCCAATTCCTAGGCCGTGCGAGGCCCAAAAATGTGTGGCAACTGTAGTCGTCTGACCACGTCTAATACGTTTACATTGAGCATGTGTCTTTTTTGTTGGCATTTCATGCACATGCATGTTTTTGATGCAGGTGCTGCTCAGCCTCGTAGGGCCCACAGCGTATATTGACTGACACGAATTTGGGGCTTCTGGGCCCTTTCGGCGGCCCTCCAGATCCCTAAACGTGATATAATGGAAGCGAATAATCGACAAAGTGTTCACTCACCTATAATTCCAATGCAAAATGTTTCCGACCTCCCGGGCGGCCCCCAAGGGCTCGAGGGGCCTCAGAATTTTTTTTCACTCTTTCCACACAGAAAATAACAGGAGCTCTTGGACTTGGTGACCGTAAGAGAATTTTTTGAAAAGTTGTTCATTTCTGGAGGGAAAGTTTTTTAGGCATCACTGTGCGACAAGGGCTTAATATATGGATCACAGGGCCACCCCGCTCGTGTCCCAGTTGGTCCCGGGCCTCTACGTTGCACAATGTGCCTGCGGGAGGCCGTCCATGTGCCTATCAAAATGAAAGGGGAAATCCTATGGAAAATGCATTAGACATGGCCGCTCAATTTCTTGGAGAAAATCAATCCAATTTGGATCAAATTTGCACCTCTCATTCTTTCTCCAGGCCTTCAATCATAATCCGAGAGCTGGGGCCCCAAGAGTCTGTCCAAGACTACTTTGTTTTCTGAGCATTACAGCGACGTAGCGTCAATGCTAGCCAACTCAGACCATTCCCCTGATCACTCCTGCCTGTTTTCTTGTCGATCAGACACAATACGACAAAGTTATGGCGTGAATTGATAATGAGGTCAAAGGTCATCTCTCCAAGGCCAATGAATTTGCATTGGAGGGTTTGCACTGGAGGGTTCACGCTTGTTTGACCTATCTCGGAGCTTCACCTCCAAATCAACCTCACAGGGCCTGAGATTTGTTTTCCAGGGGATTTGCTACGAGTACTGAGTGCTTCCTTTAGGTCTCTCGCTGAGTCTGTGGGTGTTTGTGTGGTGTGAGGAAGCGGCAATAGCTCCACTGAGGTGTCAGGGCATCCGTCTGGCGTACATCAACAGTCAAGGGAGGTTGAGCTCCCGCCAGTTACACATGCTGCCACGCAGATGTATCCTCTAGAATAGCGATTGCCTCCTCTCCTTGAGAGTGACACACATCCTGGGAGTCCTGAATACGGGCATGGACCTGTTGTTGTGCCACGGTGGACCTGTTCGCATCAAGGAGAATGCGCAGTGTGCTCTGTTTTATTCTTTAAGCATCATGGATGCTCCCCTGGTCGTAGACGCACTAGTGCATACTTGGCTGCCCGGGCTTCTTTACTCATTCCCTCCCCTGGTGTTGATTCCCCCACTCTGGCCAGAGTGGGGGAACACGGCCACGCACTGATATTGATAGCTCCACTTTGGCCTGCCATGCATTGGTTGGCTGAGATATATTGGCTGCTGCACGCTCAGCCTTGGCATGCAGGGGAGGGGGGTGGTCTTCCACCCACACCCAGAAAGCCTGGCACTGTGGGCTGGGCCCCTGAGTGGATCGCTCTGCTGTGGGACTCCCACAACGGGTGATTTCTACTATACAGAGGGCTGGAGCCCCCTCCACTAGATCACTGTATGACTCTTAAGTGATGGGTCTTCGAGGAGTGGTGTTATAGACACTGCCACGTTCCTTTTCAGTGAACAGTGGGGGTGATTTTGTCATTCTTGCAGGATATGATGTCAGAAAGAAAGTCTTCTCCATGGTTACTTGGTGGCTATCACTGCCTGTCGCATGGCGTTTGGAAAGCAAACTCCAAGCCAGCACCTGTTGGTCTGCCATTTTATGAAGGGCACACACAGGCTTCTTCCTGTGCCCAGACCGCTGGTCCCACTGTGGGATCTGGCTGTGTCCAAAGTCAGTCCTCGAGGGCCACAATCCTGTAGGTTTTCAATGTATCCCTTTCTAACGCAACACAGCTGACTCAGATTAAATGGATCCAGTGTATGAAGTTCTGCACAATGACTCATTAATTTCAATCAGGTGTGCTGAAACAGGAATACATAGAAAACCTGCAGGATTGTGGCCCTCAAGGATCGGTGCTGGACACCCCTAATATAAGCTATCATACATTGATGGGTAAATTACACCACAGAAGTATCCTGTTTTCATAAACATATAGGCTATCATACAATGATCCATTAATTTTTAAAGAGGAGGTATAGCACTTGTAAAATTATATAAGATAACATACATTAAGGGGCTAATTTAAACTGTGGAGGCATCCTCCCAAAATAAACATATAAGCTAGCATGCTTTAAGGGGCTAATTCACACTTTTGAAGCACCCTCACTATATAAATATATAAGCCAGCATATTTTAAGGGGCTAATTTACATTTTTGAAGCATCCTCTCTATATAAATATATAAGCTAGCATACTTTAAGGGGCTAATTTACACTGTTGAAGCTTCCTCTCAAAATAAATATATAAGCTAGCATGCATTAAGGGGCTAATTTATACGGTGAAGGATTCCTCCCTGCATTAATATATGCTGAACATATAAACTGACATACATTGAGGGAGTAATATATACTGTGTAAGCATCCTCACTGCAAAAATATATAGGATAGCATACTTTAAGGGCTAATTTAAACTGTAGAGACATCCTCCCAAAATAAATATATAAGCTAGCATGCTTTAAGGGGCTACTTTAAACTGTTGAGGATCCCTCTCTGCATTAGTATATATCATATACTGATGGGTAATTTACATTATGGAGGCATCCTACATTCATAAACATATAAACTGGCATATATTGATGGGGTAATATATACTGTGGAAGCAACCTCACTGCATAAATATATAGGCTATGTTGATTAGCATATGTTTATTAGGTAATTTATAGGGTGGCGACATGATACCTGCATTTTGTTATAATACACTGATGGGCTAATTTACACTGTGGAGGCATCCTCTCTGCATAGATACAGAAGCTAGCATAGTTTAAAAGGCTAATTTATCTGTTTGAAGCATCCTCCCTATATAAATATAAAGGCTAGCATACTCTAAGGGGCTAATTTACAGTGTGGAGGCATCCTCCCAAAATAAATATATAAGATAGCATACTTTAAGGGGCTAATTTAAACTGTAGCGGCATCCTCCCAAAATAAATATATAAGCCAGCATATTTTAAGGGGCTAGTATACACTTTTGAAGCATCCTCCCTTAAATAAATATATAAGATAGCATACTTTAAGGGGCTAATTTACACTTTGGAGGCATCCTCCCAAAATAAACATATAAGCTAGCATGCTTTAGGGGCTAATTTATACGGTGGAGGATACCTCCCTGTATTAATATATACTGAATATATTTGCTGGTATACATCGATGGGGTAATATAAATATATAAGCTACCATACTCTGATGGGTGTGATTTATATTGTGAAGGCATCATGCTTGCATTAATATGTAATAATATATATTATAGATAAATAACACCATAGAGGTATCTTTTTTTTTTTTTATAAATATATAAGCTAGATACATTGATGGGGTAATATAAATGTCTTGTTACAAGGGTTTATAAGCACATTTCCATTCTGGTAAAGGTTGTATTTCTGTATTTTAGCATGATTCCGTTAAGAATTGCATTTGTGAGTAACAGGAAGTAATCAAACAGGAAGTGATCATACAGGAAGTTGTTGCATTCATCAGGAAGTAATCACATGGAACAAGGCAGATTTTCTATTCTGTATAGCAATCCAGCAGCATCTGCATACATCTCATGCATTTTAATATCATTGTAGGTATATATTGGTTATTTGGAAAAGCATCTAGAGTTACAGATGGTTATTTTAGATGATGATGATTTTGTAGAAATTCTTACATTTAATTACCTACCTCAGCTAAAATACTAATGGAAATTTGCAATACTCCTTCTAGAAAGTTCCTAATTCATACAAGAATGTTAAAAAGTAGATAAGTGAATAGATATTTCATGACATGTAGAAATTAGTGTAAAATGAAAAGTTAAAAGTGAGTGCACGGAGCTTGCTGTTATATCAAAACAAGATGGCTTAGGTAATTGTTTTTACTATATGTTTATTCATACTTGTATCTTAGCATAGAGTTGATTATGCTTTATGTGTTTCAGTTTCACCCTTCCTTGAAATGTCAATAAACCTGTAGACAAGGAGCTAAAGTGTCTTCAGTCTTGATGTCTGGAAGGCGTTAAGCTGACTCTCATACCAGAAGTATATTGAGGACAGCACAATATACTTTGGAGGCATCCTCACTGCATAAATATATATGCTAGGTATGTTTATAGGTATTTTATACTATACTGAAATATACTGCCCAAAAAAAATTTAGAGGCTAATTCATACTTTGGAGGATTCCTCTGTGCATTAATTTCTAAGTTATCATACACTTACTGGGTATTTGCAATGTGAAAAAATATACTGTCTACATAAATATATAAGCTAGCATACTTTGAGGGGACCATTTTACAATGTGGAGGTATACTAGCTTCATATAGGATAGCACACTTTCATGTTGGAAGAACACTGCCTGTCATCTTCTTAATGAAAAACAAGATTGATACAAATAATTTCACTTTAGTGTATTCCTAATGCAATGAGATATAATACACCTTGTGTACAGCTTAGAAACAGCAAGTTATTAAATAGTTATTGAAGTCAATACAACTGTAATGTTTAAGAGGAATGCAGGCTGTACTTTTGCACTCTGTCCATTAGTATTTTAAATTATGACTATATTATAACTTTTAAAACCACATCCAAACTATAATTTTATGAAGAAATCCCCCAGAAAAATACAAATACATAAAATACAAAACTGTTATTTTATGGAGCAAGTATATCTACCTGACAGATAGGTTATGCTATCTATGTACTTTGTACTTTCCCCTTTGTTATAATTAATATATTTTATTTCCAGAATATGGCAAGGTTCTCAACAAACCCTCCCAGGGTTTCTTACCTCTCCAGCACTGATTTGATTTTTTTTCTTTTTTTAAATACACAATGCATGTATGGTTTTAGATTAAAGTGTAAATTGAAATAAATTAAATTGAATTTTTTTTTTAATGTCTAATTTAGTATATTTAGTATTTAGTCTACAGAAGGCAAAATGTTTGAAATACTGGAATAGATCTATGTATTTAAAAGTCTAAAACAACAAAATTTGTTACATATATATATATATATATATATATATATATATATATATATATATATATATATATATATATAACATGATCTTCATATTTGACATTTGTTTATTTTGAACAAGACATCTATATCTAATTTTATAATCAAAACAGTTCTAATAAACTGGCCATACATTTTTTTTTCTGTTCCTAGGCACCCTCTTTCTGGTGTGACTGTCACGTGACTTGAACAGCCAATCACAAAAATCAGAACCTTAGCCAATCAGAAAATTTCAATGCTGACTAAAATCCTTGGCTGCAATATCGGTATGTGGGCTCCGGGGGCACTCGAGAGCAAATGCTTTCACACACTTTTCAGGGGTTTGTACCTCTGTGGGGACATCCTCTGAAACTCATTCAAAACATTTATTAGAGTCAAAGAAGCCATTCCCCAAAATTTCTTTGTGTGGACCAGGCAAAATGTCCTCACAAAGACAAATGACCTCACAATGTTGGTTAAATGTCAAGGGGTGGTCCACACAAGGATATAAAGACAAGTGCACACACACACACACACACACACAGAGCTGAATATCATAAAGCTGACAATAAAATATTGCCATGCAGCACTAATCAGTACTGTCCGCCAATGATGCAAATGTCCAATACATCCAAATGAGCTGGAATGTCTATATATTTGTGTGATAGTGTGTGACTGTGCATGTAGTGTTTTATTAGCGGCATAAATCAAGGAAAATCAGTTGTGTGTCTTGTAAGAGCGCATTGTCTCAGATTTTTCCATATGTATGTATGTGAGTATATAAGTGTGTGTGTGCGTGATACACAGTACATGATAACATAATTGTGAATTAAAAAGCTGTAACAGGTGTTTCTTTTTACCACCTAAAAATGCTCCATTAAAAGGAAGATGTAGTGGGTACAACTTTCTTAATGTTTACAACACTGTAGGTGAAAGCAGATGAGTTTTCTCTGCTACATCTGACAACCACTGGCTGATCTAGTATTTCATTAGCCAAGCCAGAGGGAAAACAGAAGCACTTTCTTTTTCCATTCAGAAAGTTGTAAAACAAATGAAGTCGTCAATGATTATGTGATGTTTTTAAGTGAACATATAGAACACCTGTTTGCTATTCTGCTAACTAATCTGAAGGCACTAAAGAGGCTTTTGATCAATTTTAATTGTGTTGTTTACTTGTTTTTGCTCAGATTTGTTAAAGTAGCTGAGATACACATGATTCTTAAAAATAAATTGCGCATCTGATGTTGGGATGATTTATTTAAGTGAAGGGATTTATGATTAGAATAAAGCAGTTACATGAATAGGCACCACAAGATGCTGTTTTGCTATAAACACAAATAAAACAGGACAGAAGAGTATTTTACTTTTGTGTGCAATTAAAGGTAAATTTAAATTAGTACAAGATGCCCAAAAATGAATGTGGAAAATTTGGTGTTTGACAGGGGATGAACCCTGGATTCCTCCTCTTAAGGGGTGTATTAAATGTTAAAGTGAACCCTACCACTATGGTTTGATAATTCAATGAGTTGCTGATCAGTTGTAGGTTGAGCAATAAACTTCTGCAGGGAGACTAATTCTTCAGCTGTTAGTATATTATAGTTATGTAAGCTGTTAACAGCTTTGCTTGACATTTTTTTTACTGCTGTTATCAAAATGACAACACTAAGTAAATAAGGTAAAACAGGAAGCAGAATTTGAGTTAAATCCTATTTTTTTCATTCATCCAATGGATAAAAAATCGTATTTGACTTTTTCTGTTTGTGTCATAGGTCAAGCAGTCATACCAGATATAAATTCTAATAAATTCCTATTTGCGTAATTTTTAGAATTGCTGCCAATAAAACTCAGCCATTTGACTACTAAAGAGCACAGCAGTGGCATAGCCTTCAATTCCTAAATCATCAGCAATATCAAACAACAGGCCATGGCTCACTGCCCTGAAAACTCTTTTCTGGCCCCCAAATGGTCCTCGGAGAGATGAGCTAAGAATGAAATAAACAGAATAAGCAAAGAGATTGAAGGTACTTTCACCTCAGAGAGAGTTATTTGTTTCAAAACCAACAGGCCTATTCGTTCTTTCTAAAATTTGCTGAACCGCCGTGCCAAGCAAGTTGAACAACAATGAATATTGCCATTCTTCACTGATGCAAAAGCAGATAAATAAAATATGCGGTAATGCAATACCTTGCAAGATACTCCATCTTGGAAAGTGGCTGGCAGCCAGACAGTTGCCGCTCCTGGACTGGTGGATGGAGGGAATGATAAATGCTTTTGTATCGTTCAATGGTTATAGTCAAATATTCCTGTCTAACACGTGTCGCTGTGTAGCAGCATGCACTTTTTTTTGTGCTCAAGAAAAACTATTTAAAATGATATCCAAACATAAGTTACATGTGACACAAAAACCTTCTTGGTGTTCTTTATTGCACCTTCTTTGACATCTTACTTTGAAGAACAGAAGTGAAAAAATACTTCATACTTTTAGTTAACTACTGTGTTTTTTAATTTTTGTTATTTTTGCTATGAGTTTAAATTCACGTGTACAAAAGCAGTTTTGTATATAACATAAATCTGACTTACAATCAGCAAGAATTTTAATGTTTTGGAAAGTGGTCACAACACACAGTTGTCAGAGTGGAATGAAATGGAAGTTTTACTGTTTAATTATGTCTTAATATATCAGTTGTTGGTGCTGCTGCTCTAATAGGACGTCACTTTTTCAGAAATCGTTGCCTCCTACATCTGTGGTACCTTTCGTTCACAAGCAGTTGAATATGTTATGGATGTAGAGACATCATACATTAACTGGATGTTACATTATAAGGTTTTGGCCACTTTTGTTGGGAAAAAAGTTCAAGACAGTCTGTAAAAGCATCAAAACTTTTTAAATGGCTTGAACCATAAATGTCAAATGAATTAATCTGTTGATGTGAGCAGTCCTCCACCCTGGCAATGAGAAATCCCTTCACATTACGTTTTTCCATATTAAAACACATTTGTGTCAAAAGGAAACTGCAACGTTTAAGCACAAATCTCTTTAGAAAAATGACACTTTGAGCAGCATGTGGTGTCAAACTGTAAAATGAAAGAACCGACAAAGGTGAGTTTGGGTTTCTGCTGGAATGTAGATTGCATGAGTAATTTTTCCAAATCTATCTGTCTCGCCAAAACAACCTTATATGCATCCGGTATGCTCGCCTCCACAACAGGAATAATAAATTCAATATTCCAGCCAGATGCACAAACCTGCCATTATTCACTATACTGCTTATAACTGTGTGAGTATGTGTGTGTATGTCTGTACTTAGGATAAAAATTCAGAGGCATTTTGAGAGGATCGGTCTGTGTATGTATATGGACTTTAGTGTACATATGTGCATGTGGCTTTAGTGAACTGACTGCTGTTTCTGATTGTAATACACAAGGGCCCTTGCTGTATTTAAACCACATGTGTTACAAGACTGCTGTTCTAGTTTTATACTAATAAAATGCGTGGCTGCATGTGTGTGTGTGTTTGAGTGCATAGCCCTGCTCCTGCTGTGGAGTGTTATAGTAATAAAATCATCACACAACATTTCTGACATTTAACCAGAGACTGAAAACGGAGAGGAGAGGAGAAAATATCCTGAGGGAAACCTGTGGCTAAGGTTTCAAGTCACAGTGATTATTCTCAATATGATGGCAGGTTTATTTTCATACTAATTTCCAAGAATCACCCCTTGAATCAAAAAGCTCTCTCTAGATGGCACACACGAAACTTGCCTGCAGCAGGCATGTGAGCTCATTTTAAGGGGGGTTGAACATCAACATTTTATGCTGTCCCAAGTATTTATAAAGAGTTTAGAGAACTGGATATACACATACCAGCCACAACATTACACCACAACATTGGTCTGAGCTGCTGGACATTACAAGTTTTAGAGGCCTGAAATCTTAATAATAAAAACATATTGTCAAATATTGACAAATGTGAAATAGTCATCCAAAAATGTTAAACCTTTTAATGATGAAGGTGAAATTGCTTCTGTTTTTGGGCTATTCAGCACAACTTTGAAAGTAACGTATATCAGTAAGAACTAATGTGACATTTTGCTGCATGTTGATGTGTGTTTAGTTGAGTGGGCAGGACTTGGTAGCCAGTAATCCAGGGAAAATATTTTAAATTATTTTAAACTAGCACAAAAAAATCATGTATGATACATATAACAATATTTGTTTTGCATAACATCAAATAGACTTTAACTGTGCAGGAAAATCAGATCTAAAGCAGAATCAGTGTAAATAAACTTTTACAATACAAAGCTTTGCTTTATAAGCTTTGCTTTACATTTATAAAATGGATGTGGAATTCTTGCTAGAATGTAATGTTACAGCTTTCTCTTTTATGTCTTTAAGCAGGCTGGTTATCTTTTATATCCTTGGAGCAGGGTTGTTCTACTGATATCTCACCTCACAGTTATTGAGTGACTTTCAAAAAGAAAAAGAAAAAAATAATGGCTGCAGCTCAATCCTCTAATGAGGAAGATAGCAGGTATGAGTCAATCTGTGAATTAAATTTAAAGGATATTGTCCATTCCTGCCTCACATGCATCAATGACATGTTGCATTTTAACAAGAACATGGCTCACATTTTCAACAAATCTGTCTTCTCGTTGACGACTTTTCTCACCATTTATGTGCAGCCATGTGAAGCTTTTTTGATCAGATGGCATTGGTCAAAGTCGTGTCAGGAAATGGGGGGAGGAAGGGTGAGGAAGCGTAGGTGCACTGAATGTGTAAACTGCTGTTGCTAATTGCAGTAAGTGCTGGAATACACAGGGCATCATAGATTGATGGTAATAACACTGAAAAAGGGACCTGAGGGAGGAATTTTTCTTTATTACTGTTGTCATATTCACTGAGTCCACTCACACAAAAAGACTGGGTAATAGAAGCAGACCACTGACCAGTTGCTTGCGTTATGTCTCTGTGTGTGGGTGCATGTGTGGGAGAGCAGTGGTGTTGGTGGCAGCTTAGGCTGGAAACAAACTGTACCTCTGACAGAAATCAACAAGCTGTGACTAAAGTGCAGGCGACTTGCAGAGAAAAATTAATGACTAAACTGTGCTGAAATGAATTATCTCTTTTTTCGCTTTGCAAATTTTTCATATGAGTAAGCAGAATAGTTTTAGAAGTTACTCTGCATGTATAATCCATCTTAGATTACTGGAACTCTTTGTAAAACCATCATCAGTTATACAATTTAAAGCTTATTTTCCATTACACTGCTCCATCAATCCATATAATGTCCTTTTAAGAGAAAAATACACATATCCATGTACAGTGAATTTTTATATTATATACATTTTTATATTTTAAATAATATTATTTCACAACTAAATAATATAACCATATCATCAAGAATATTTTCTACATATGTATTTGCACCACAGTGCCGTATCAGCCCTACTTCTTTGCCCTACAACTCTGGCTGTTTGATGCATACTGACATGATGCAAGGAGGGCTGCACTGTTGCACTGCTGTATGTAGATATAAAAGATACCTGTTGTTTTGCAGGCTGAATTTACACATTTAAGACTCTGGGTGTGCTCGGGGTTTTTACATTTTTACACTTTTATTTATTTATTTATTTTTTATTTATTTAAATTTTAGGCAGATGGCTGTCCTCCTCCCTGAGCAAGGTTCTGCAGAGGTTTCAAAAGGGGATTTTTTTGCTTTCCACTGTCCATGGGCGTTAAACCTGTGGGGGATGTGGGTGTTTTGATACCCACACTTTTCATGTTCAGAAGGTCCAACACCCACTCTTTTTTTACAGTTTTTTTTTCTTTTCTCTTTAATAAAGTTTTGCAGAAACGTTGTAAAGTCACTCTGCATCACTGTGTGACTCCCTCCTCCTCTCTTCCTCCGTCTCCTCTTCCTCTCTTCCTCCCTCTCCTGTTGCTCCTTGAATAATGACAGGACTGTCGGTGATTAGCTATTTGGCCCAGAACATCTCTCTTGTTGTTTATCATTCAGCTCATGTTAAGGAGGAGGAAACTAGCAGGATGTTGACGTAAAACAATAGCCCATTTCAATTTGTTAATTTATTACCCCCAAAGTTTGAGGGTCAGAAAAAAATGGCCTTTTTTTTAGTAGCGTATTCACACTGTTGTCACTGTACAATGGCCTGCAGAAGAAACAGGGTTTTTTATTTTAATTTCAGATATATGGTCATTATTTATTTTTAAAAGAAATGTTTTGTGTTGTTCACAGAAAGAGTTAATATGTGGCACTTATTTATCGTTTACAGAGGAAAGAGGATATTGTTGGAAAGAACATTTTTGGCTACTTTACTGGAATATTATTTTAATTTTGCATCAAAAGTTATCAATAAATAAAATTTAAAGACATATGAGGACTTTTCCTGTGACTTTACACACCAAAGATTTTCAACTGAAAAGTTAAATTAATGCATAATTGTCATAATCCTTTTATTGTAATTATTTCTCTGACAATAAACCTACTACGAAAATCAATGATCTTAACATCCTTTGTGCAGATAAGTAAAAATGTTTCTCATATCCCTCCTGCAGCCATTAGACAGCTGTATTGTCATTAAGGTAAAATAAAGAATTTGCCATTTATTTTTTCTGTCACTACTTTTGAGCTCAATGCAACTTTTTATTAGACACTTAAAGTTATTAAACACACCAAAAATAAAGTCTGTTTCTAAACTACAGAAGTTTCCATCAAAAATATTAAAACATTTCATTACTATCAATCGTTTATCATCTTAAACAAAAGGAGCTGTTATTACAACAAAGCTTTGTCTGTCTGCAGTTTGGAGCAACTAATGACTTTGCCGTGTGTGCACAGATGTGTATGTGCGTTCTACATGAGTAATATTGTAGTATAGATGAGTTATTGGCGGCCATCCATGACTACATGCTGCTGTGCAATTTTGTGTGAAAGGGAGACGGTGTGTATCACTGAGCATGTGTGTAAATCCACAGCTTTTAGAAACTGGCTTGGAGACAAAAACAATAATCCTGAAGGTAAAGGAGACAAATCTAATCACACAACACAGAGGGAAGGCAAAAGCTCTCTCTCTCTCTCTCTCTCTCTCTCTCTCACACACACACACACACAGAGAATGCACAAGCACTCTTTCTTCTGCTTCATCTGTTACACATGCATGCAGACTCACAAACCTGGAAAGAGGACAACTGTGGAAAGTTTGGAGGGAAAGTGTCAGAACAGTGGACTGTTACCATAGTTCAACAGGATTTGGCCAAAGCTCCCGCCCCTTTCCTCTGCAAAACGTACCAAGATAAACAAATATGCCCATGCATTTTTAGTTATGTATTAAACTGTATTTATAGTTCAGGTAAAAGCTTCTTGCTTAAAATATAATAAAAGACAACATGTTTAGAATACATCTCAGCTCTGGTTAGTGTTCAGAGTTTACAGCAGAGACAAGAAGCTTTGCTCATGATCCTGAGATGAGTCAGTTTTGGATTCATGAAGCCTGAAGACATGAAACAAACTGTATCAAAAACTATACAAATGTGTCATGTAAGAACCACAGCTACTAAACAGATGCACAAAACAAAACAACAATAGAGACATAAAATAGGAAAACAGTTTCTGACAACAAACCAACAAAGATAAACAATGCCAAACAAATAATGTGTGCATTTGAATAAGAAAAGGTTGAAGTCCTTATTAAGTGAAACGCCCTGCATAGATCACTGATGTATATGTGGTGCAATGCTGTTTGTGTAAATATATATAAGTTGCATTCATGCTAACCAGCTAAAGATTAAAGGACAAATGGATCCTCATTGTTTGTGTCTTCATTTTTCTTTGATCAGAGATTTTTGATCATCAAAAACCACTGATGAGGACCAGCTCGCACAAATATGATGATAAGCACGACATGAGCTCCTGCATATTTTCCCATGAAAGATCATGCAATTAAAAAAAAAGAAAAAAAGAAAACCACACACCCAACTATAACACAGAGCAATTTGTGGAAACTCAAATTTTCGGTTAACAGAGAACAGAGGGAAATGTCGAGGGGTAACATAAGAAATCTCATAAATATGAAACAACCAAGAAGCGACGATAATGATTCAGGTCACATAAAAAGAAAGACAGTAAATAAGTGAAAGACGGAGGAATAAATAGCATAAATGAGACAGGAGATTTCTTTTTTTTTCCCTTTTAGAGATTATTACAGAAAATAATAAAAATACAGCAGTGGACCGAAGTGATAGAAGGTGACAGGGCAGATGGGGGAGAATTGCTTTGGGTGACAGAAACACTGACACACATGAAGAAACAGAGACAGAGAATCATAGTTTCCATTTTCCAGTGCGTGGCAGGAAAACAGTCTATTCATTAGAGCATCAAAACTAACACGAAATGGTTTGACCACTTCAAAGTGCTGGATAAATATAAACAGAAATATACAGACATAGAGAAGGAGGAATGACAAAGATGGCCTCTGTCTCTGCTGCCAGTATGAAGCATTAGCGTGTATGTACAGTAGGCATATATGGATATGCTTATGTTTGCATTCATGCGGTATGCACTCTGCCAAGAACATAGTGTTGTGTAAGCCACTGCAGTCTTTTTTTCATATATATATATATAAAAAGTTTGTTTTGTCTATGAAGTCGTGCTCAGCAAGGTTTCTTTTCTAAATAATCCACACCGTGAAAGGCTTAATTAAAGTCATGCTGATTTAGAGATCTGCTTTCCAGTGCTAATCATTTAAATGACTAAATCCCATCTGCATTCATGAATCCTTTAAGCTGATATTCGAATGGCTTATTTTGGTGTTTAGGAGTAGGAAATTCCTGCATTGTGTTAGTGTTGAGAATGTTTAAAAAAAAGTGATTACATCACTAAACTACTGCAAATCTAATTGTTTCTGCATTACAATGTCTTGTCTTCTATTGTCTTAGTAACAAGCAGACATATAAATCAGTCTTGCTGCCTTATCAGTGTAGCTAGGCTACAGAGTAAAAGTAAATCAGATATGAAAATTACTAACGTTAATGAGTAGCTTTACTCAGATACTCTCTTGAAAATAATAACTCTTGCATTACTTTATGCTTTTGCTTTACCAAACATGAACATCTCTTGCCATTTTCTACTGTAGTGCACACTGTTCCTATTCTAAAGCAAGCAGGTATCCCATACTGTGCGAAGCATCTCATCCACAATGCAAAACCGTGATTTTGTAACAATATATAATCTAAGCCCATCCTTGTTGACAGAGCAGTAGGTGGTGGCAGGTGGCAAGAAAAATAATAAAAATGTTGTTTTTTGTGAGGGACCCAAAACTTTCTTTTTTATGGTCGACACACTCATTATCCCACTTGCATGGTATCTGCGTATGGTGGGGTCGTGCTCTTGCTGGTGAACTCCACAGGGCAGAGTTCATTTCAGTTCTGGCAGACATTTCTCAATCTACTGTCACCATCAGCAAGCTTTTTCATAGCTCGGTGTCAGCTTTAGTTTAACTCCAAGCGAGTTGTTGCTGTTTCAGAGCTGTAGCACCAGAATCATCCACATGCTCAACAGACTTTGCCACAACTGTGGAGGAGGTGTGCTTACCTTGAAGGTGCTTGTCACTACTGACAACCACATGTACTTTGCAATGTCTTTGTTTGTAGGATACAGAAGCATAGAGCTAATACCCAAGGAAAAAAAAATTATAGCACCTTATAAAGTTATAAAGTGATAGTTTTAATGTAAAAACATAAATGATTTTATTATGCAAACATAAAATGTATTGTTTTCCACTTTGAACAAGGAAATGGTGTGCATTCAACAGATCAGTGAAATGTCTAAATACAACACCAGGTTAGGTTGTAGGTCATGCTGGGCTGAGACATGGTGAGAGTTACACCTTGGATGACTGGTAATCTTGACATGGCACTATTAAACCAGACAGGACTGTATCTTCATTCTGGCAACTTTATTCTCTCGAAGGTGCATGTATATAAATTTTTGTTCAAGTTTTCTTAAGGCAAGTAGGACATACAGTGTAATCACTGGTACATGTCAGGGTTATACACACACTGCATGCAGGTAGATTCCTACTGTATGTTCAACAATAAATCAGAACAGAACAAACTAACAATACAACATATGACACTATGATGTGACAAAATTTTACTTTTTTTATAGAAAAATGTGTCCCATTATAATGGTTTACACCCTTGACACCAGCTGTGGCATCTGATAAAGTAAATGATACATCAATAGGAAGAATTATAGCCTACTGTATGAACAGAAAATTGTGAAATTTCATCATGTTTTTGTAATAGAACTGAATGGGACTACATGTTGTATTTGTTTTCAGAATTTGGGTGAAAAAAAAAAGAACTACTTTAATAAAAAATAAACAAGTTGCCATTTTTAATTATTTTAAATTACACTATTATTTTAAATTAGTCTGAATTTGCACTGTATTAAGAAATCTTCTCAAAACCAAGGAAATAGCTCCCTGGTAGTTGGGACATTTTTTGTCATTAGGTAATTATATTAGTGATACTCGATTTTGTTGCTCTACTTCAAAAATCATCCCAAGTTGCAAGCATTATGACAACATGCTCTGTTAGTCCAACCCAAGACTGTTTTTTTTTCCCCCATACAAAGATTTATTTCAAGGACTTGTATAGAAAAAGTAAAAATCTGAAAGCCAGAATAATTTAGCTGTAGAAGAAATACTTTACTATTTTTTGGCAATCTCTGTATTCCACCATTGGGAAACTCCTGCTACAGGGACCCTGACAACATAATGCTATGATTTATTCACTGAGGTTCAAGAGGTAAAGTGACACACACATTTTGGCTTATAATGTTCAGCCTTTGCCCAAAGGCCTCAACACTAGTGGTCTCACTTTAAGTGCTGCCAGTGCTAAAATGCCTTGTGATCACAGGGCAGTTTTGACACTGCTTTACTGGGTAATACTTTCCCATAATAATAACGGTAATATAGTGGAGTGAAAGTTTGTGTTGGGGAATATAAAAAGATGCCCTTTTCTTAAATATGCCTATTTCTACTCTATTATTTCTTTTCCAAACACCCCATCATTCTTCTAGTCTCATTTTATTTTATTTTCTCTTTTCCTGTCATGTTTTCTGACATTAAAACCATATTTGGAATATATGTATATATTATAAAATACATGATCAGACACACTGCAACCTATAGAAATATTTTTAAATTCATTTGAAAGGTCTTTTCTATGAGAACTACACATCCTGGTTCTTGCAAGTGATCCATCCTACTTAACCACTAAATTACCCACCCAATCATCATAGAGAAATAATTACTGTACATGTAGAAATGAAACATGTAGAAATGAATAAACCTATTAATAAACAGCTAAATGTAAGAATGCATATAATGTGTAAATAAACTAATACACACATTTTTATAAATATGAATACTATTACAAATAATGATAATAATGAATGTATACATGGATAAAAATGAAAAGATCTATAAAGGACCTGAAAAAGAAATAAATTAAATCCTTTATATTACAGCCTTTCTGGTGTTCCACATTCCAAGTCATTTTTATTCTGTCCTTCTAACCCCATCCAGCCCTACCAACATATGATTAACCCCCAAGAATGAGAAAGTTGCCCTGCTCACTGTGTATTAGATTGCAATGTGTGGCCTTACAGGGCACAGTGGCCATTCTACATGCCTTCATCTTCTCATGCCTCATCTGTTGCAACAACCTTTTCACCCCACTTCTACCAAATATCATTTAATACACCCCACACTGTAGAGCCATCTGCTGCCAGGCTTTCATATAGAACCCAGAGATGACACCACAAACATGTTTTTTTTTCACTATTTTTATCTCGTTGGTACTTTATTCTCTTTTGAGATTGTAACGTTGACTTTCAAGGCATATCCTGCCTTGAAAATTTAGGAAATATTCATAATTTTCAATATTTCTTCAAAAACATAGAAGCTGTTAGAAGAGATGAAGATAAAACAAATGAGATTAAAATACACTTGGTAATTAATTTATTTAGAAGATTGATCCAGTATAGGGATAAGCAGTTCATTTGAAGATGAAATGAAGTGTTTTCAAACTGTGGAAAGAAAGTGAGGCGTGATGAGCTTCACAATACACGTTTGTGGAAGGATATCATGGCAGAAACAAGGAAGATTTCTGAGGGACTGTGGAAAAAGAGCTGCTTATGCTTATCAAGCTGTAAAAAGATTACATGAGCATCTCCAAAAATGATGGACTTTACCAATCTATGGTCAGAGTGTGAACAAATTAACACCATTAAATTAAGGTTTTGTTTATGCCGAGGAGGGTAGCAAGCCCAAGATCTTCAATAGATAACTAACCAAATATGGTACTTTTGTTTCATTTGCATAAATCTGATATCTTAGGTCATCATGCAGTAATATAAAAAATCCAAAGGGTTAACAAAGTTTTGAGCAACACTCTGACCTCCTAGCTGCATGTGAGCCTGTACATAGCCTGATGCCCTCAGGCAGAGGCCTTTCATCTGTTCCCAAAGAGCGTCTGAGAACTAGAGGTGACACGACATGTGGAGCCAGAAGCCTGAAGCTACGGAACAGGCTGCCTGAGGAGATCAGGTCAGCAGACTCAGTGACCTCTTAAAACCCTCTTCCAAATATATACTTGCATTTAAAGTCTTGATTTTACTGACAGTATTTAACCACTTTTATGTCTCTAAAATAAACCTCATACTGTTATCATATTGTTTGTACTTGATTCTAATCATGGCTTTCAGTTGCTTATTGTCCTGTAATGTATCTTTTGTACTTCAATTTGATTGAATTTTCCTTTTTTATGTTATTTATCCAAACACGAGCCAACTAAGCTGATGGTCATACTTTTGCTTCTCACACAGCGGCATATGCACACATTATATTGCAGTTTGAGTTTTGATGTGTTTATTTCCATCACTTAATTGCAACTTTAATCTATAATAAATATTCCTAAAACCCTCTTTAGATACAATTTTTTAAACTGGTACATGCATAGATCAGGCATTTGAAAATAAAACAGATAACTACAGTGTGTTCTTCATTGTATATATCAGCATTAATTACAAAATACATTACAGTATAAGACAATAGACCATGCTGATCATAAGATCAAGACAACAAATTATAGATACAGATACTGAATATAGCAGCAGAAAAAGCAACCAGACATAGCCACCTACTTTCAATAGATAAATGAACGTAAATCGTTAATAAGGATAATGAAATTGAAAAACTGATTCCTCTGTTAAGATGTAGAAATTAACATTAAAATTAATAAAATTGCATTTCTTATATTGTGGGTGAGAGTAGATGACCAGAATAATTTGAAATGTGAGCATATGGGCAAACGTAAAGCAATACAACTTTCCAACCTTAAACTCAATGTTTCTGACTCCTTGTCTTGGTACGTTGACACTCATTTTGCACATTCCCAGAGCTGTCATTCCCCTGCAGCTTCCTGATGCTTTTTTTCCTTCCAGCCCAGGGCATCACAAGGTAGCAACTGGATATCAACACACTGACGATTTTGAATGTGTACCATGGCTGATTTAGCAAAGAAATGCAAAAGGACATTATCGGAGGTAGAAAGTAAAAGAAAGAGCGAAAGAGAGAAAGCAAGAGATAAGACAAGTGTCAACATCGGACTGACTTTTACTGACCGGATAGAGCTCACAGTGCAGGCAGAATGGGATTCCAAATCAGCCTTAGTTAGTGGACACCACAGCGGGAAAATCTGCCAAAGTTTGTTGTTTTAAGTCAGATTGCGCTGTACGTATTTAGCAGTATATTGCGCTGTTTTGCCTTGTTGCAAATACAGAATAGACAAATCTGAACACAAAAATGTACAGATGCCCCCTTTAACCAGAAACAAAGGTGAACCCTAACAAACGAAAGGAACAAAGACGTTTCACTTCAGCAATCACACAAACAGAAATATATTCAGGAACATTTTCTCTCTGTGAAACATTGTAATGATTATCAGATTATCTTTTGTTTTGCTGGATCTGGCCTGCTGAGCTAAAATTCTAAACAGATCACTTAAAAGGATGCTTTGAAGCCCTCTTCTCCTTGTTCTCGTCTCCTATTTTTCTTTTTTTCCTGTATGTTGGTTGTTATGAACCAGAAATCTTGCCAAGAAGCTACTAATGTTTCCCACAGCTGCCATCCGGGAAATCAGTTTTTGTTTCCATCATTGATGTCTTAAATGATATTTACATCTTTGCTTTCAGTGGGTCATAGTTTAGGATAGAAATCCTCTTCTTTCTTTGTATTTTCATCCACTTTTCCATCTTTGTTTCTCCTGCATGCTTCTCTGCCTCTGTTGTTTTCCACTCACATATGTTGCGGTAGTAAAACTAACTCACCATTTGTAAACATCCCATAACCTAATCCTTGTGTCTATGATGACATAATTCAGTTCCACTGTCATATTACTAAACAGATTCCTCTAAGAAGCAGGCACATGCACACATTTCATCATGTTTTGATCAGTTTTATCTCACTGATTAATGTTTTAGATTGATGGATAATTGTTTTCTTCACAAACAAATTTCCTTTATTCCAGATTGTAAGACCATACCAGATACAACAGATGAGAACTAACCCTTTGGCTAAATCTGGCATATTTAGAAGTGACCCTTTGTTTTTTTTTTTAATATGCTCTGTCTCTGTCAAATAAATAAGTAAAGTAAATAAACACACGCACACACATGCATGCCTAGTTACTTTTCAGGTTGGCATGTTTCTTCAGCTTAAGTAAATAGTAAGGAACACCAACGTGGAGTCAACATCAGTTTGTATGTGGAACAGCAGTGGAAATGGCTGACAGATAATGGTGGAACTATTAAATTAATTAAAAGACAGATTCAACAGTCATGCTTTACAGGAATAGTAATACAAGCATATAATAGGCACATGCTCATACACACACACTGTACATGTTTTGTTAAGAATTCCATTGAGGAAATAGGCTTGTTTGTTTATCCGTATGTGAAGTCGTTTGGTTCTGAAATGACTCTGTTTCCTTGAGGGATTTTACTAGCTACTAACTTTATATGTGAAGAGTGAATAACTAGAAGGTTGATGCAAACTGACACATCACTTTGTTAGACTGTTTTTGAACATCTGTAAGTCTTGGATGGTAATTTTTACACAGTCATGTCGATGTGTTGCACAGTGAAAGAAAGAATCTCAGTTGGTCAAACTGTTCATGCACTCACTGCAGAAGTTAAAACAAGTTCAACTTGGGCTCTATGCGCTTTGACTGCATGTCATTGCATCTAGTCAGAGGGAATCTGGCTGAAATCATTCAGCTCAGACAAATTGAAAAACATTATATGGAATGATGACTGTCAAGAGTTCTCATTTTTGTGGGTCATGCTGCAACATTCTCCAATGGCTGTCATATTACTCCCTACTCAGCCTGAAGTAGACTTGAACTGAATGGTTATTGTGCAGGTACACCTCCTGCATAAGCCTAAATCTCTGAATTCTTGTCTTGCCATGAGGATATTATTAACACACACTTTATAAGCTGCTGTTCATGCCATCGTCTTCAGTTAAAGTAATGCACAGGTTTTCCCTAATAACAGCTTGTGAGATAGATTCTGCATCCATGTCTGCATCTTGTGTAGCTACTTCCTGGATATTATTTCTGGCACCTTGCAACTGTCTCTGTGTGTACAGCCTCTGTAAAAGCAGCTTGGTCAACACAACTTAACAGATGAAGCATAAGGCCTTTTCCCAAGTGACTGAAAAAAAGAAAAAAAAAAAAAGAACAGAACTCAGTCCTGCATTACTGTGTCCTTACACAGTGATGCAGGTAACATATCACCACTTTTTTCAGTAACGCTTACTCTAATGCGTTACTATTTAAAAAACAGTAATCAAATTAAAGTAACTTATCCAACTCACTGTGCATTACTATTTCTGTCATTTTCTTTATAAAAATATATTTGCTTTCTTCTTGCTTCTCAGGGAATTATGTCATGTATGAAACAAGTCACATTTTTAGCATGACAACTCACCTACAAGCATATCAAGCCAGCGACGCAAACATAAACAACAATGGAGGGAGGAAAGAAATTCTCACAGCTACCATTTGTCCAAAATGCAAACTCCGAGGTCTGAGAGATGCAGATAGGAAGGAGGGAGTAAAAGATCTTCTGACAGCAGAGTGCAGCACAACTGCTTCTACTGCAAGTGTGTCCACCACATCTGCCAGCCAAGGTGAGATGGACTTTTTCATTTTTGAGACAGAGCCAGAGGAAAACACCTACACTGCAGAAAAGGAAGTCAGGGACTGCCTGAGGCCAGCCTATGACCTTTAGATTCTGCATCAGTTTTCAAACATAAAGACCAGTTTTCTTACAACACTCCAACCCCATCAAGTGCTCCTAGACGCTCTGACAAGAAGTTTGAGAAGCTTCTGTTAATGAGTTACAACCACTGATTTACTTGCCCCACTTCACTGTTTTACTCCTAACATGTGATTACAACATAATGTAACATAAAAAAACAACATGTTAACAAACGAAAAATAACACATGCTGACAAAAACACATGATAAAGCCCAAAACAACAAATCAAAATGCAAACAAAACCAAACCGTGCAAGTCCATTAAAAAACAGGTTGTAGTGTGGTGTACTCAGCAGGAGCCCGACCATGCACTTGGTCCAGATGGAGTGGAGTCCAGTGGGGAGGATGTCTCCAATAAGCAGATAAACCGGGACAAGACAGCAGAGCATCCAGGGACGCTGGAGAAAAATGCCCCATGGTGCACAACCAAGCTACGTATCAGTGAGTAAACATTTCCTCTCAAAGGAGGAACAGAACCGCAGCCAGACACCAAACTCCTGGATGATGGAGAAGGCAATCTGGCCTTACGCCAAGTTACTGCAGCAATTGAGAGAGAGAGAGAGAAAGAGAGAGCACTGTTCCACCTGACAAAAGCAAAACCAATGCAGGCTACAGGTGAACTGCCGTTCAGAGTCACCTGGCAAGACCAGCTGCACCAACTGCCAACACACCACAGAAGGGAAGAAGCTGCATGCTGAGAAGCAGACACCAGGCAAGCTATAAAGCTGTCTGCTCCGCCCTACAATTACCACTGATGGGTCACACCTGATGGGTGCAAACCGGAGGAAGAGGGAAAAAGATGTAAGCCTTTCCCACCACAATAAGATTAGTCCAAAGTAACAAAAGTGTCATGGTTTATGGTCTTTGTCTCCGTACTATTGCTGTTCCTTAGTTTTCTTTCATCCTTGAGTCTTCTGTGTTTTGGTTTCTTGTCTAATTGTAGATTATCACCTTTGTTTGTCCTGTGCTTTGTTGTCCCTGATTAAGCTCACCTGGTTCAATTATCTCATTCATTTCAGCTGTTCCCTGTTAGTTGTCCTCTGTATATATACCCCTTGGTTTCTGTTACTCATTGCCAGATCATTGTTGTGTTTTCCTCATGTTCTGGTCTGTGCCTGTTTTCCCCTGTTCCTTGAAAGAAACCTTGGATTTTTGTACTCGTCTGCCTCCTGCGTCGTCTGCCCGCTTTTGGGTCCACTTACTCTCAACCACCATGACAAAAGGTTGAAAAAAGACAGCTCACATGTGGTGTTATGCACTGTTTTGTTTTGTAAAACCCCCCCTTGCTGCTGTAATGCTGTGAAGACCAGATTCAGTGTTCGTAAAACATGTTAAAAAGAATTTAATATATACATTTATAAACAATGTAGATCATAAATAGTAACTTTTGTCCTTACAGTGTTAACCGATAAATATGTCAGGTCAAAAAAGCTGTCTTTATTTTAGATTTTATATATAAATAAACAACAAGTATTTATAAGTGAAGTAAAGAAAGACTGTCTTTATTTAATTTTTTTTTTTAAAAACATGGATTTTTTTAGGAAATAGTTTTTAAGGATGGTGTTTTCTGAAGATGACTGAAGTTTCAGTCGAAACATGTCAAGAAAAAATTACAACTCCTTAAAAACTCTAATTGGATCAAAAGAATTCTCACAACTACATTTGGAACTGGATTTAATTCCCAATACAACCAATACAACCCGATCAAGGTCAGACATGGGTAAAGTTCTGTGGTTTAAAACACACAGTTTTTTTTTTTTTTTTTTTACTTTTTATCAGGTCTGCAGACAATGACGCAGAAAAATCTGTTTCATTACTCGGTCCAGTGTTAGCTGACATTGAATACTTCCATATGTGAAGATTTGTAACACCATTGAGTCCCATCAAATCTGCTGTATGGAAATAGAAATGTGTTTAAATGTTCATGTTAGTAACAAAGAGGAGTCCACACAGTGAAGTACACATGTCCACTTAAATGTGTGTTGATATGTACAAAGATGCAAAAACGAATCTAAGACACTGCGGTTACCATGTGGAGGAAAGGGAGCTGCCCAGAGAGAGATTAAAATCAGTCATGACAGATGTTTTGTAAGCTAAACCATTCCCATCTCCAAGGTGCAGCACATTTAATAAGGATCCACCTCAGCAATTTTGCACAGGACAAAAAGGCCAAAGGAAAACCAAGATGGTGGGTCATGACAATAGACTACCCCACATAGTTTTGCCCAACCTAACTGTGTCAAGACTGGTGTTATATGAGGAGACAGAAGTTGTAGAGAAGGTCTAAGTCAGGGATTTTTAAACTTCAGTCCTCCGGTCGTCACTTAGACGTTTAGATGTTTCCCTGCTTCAACACGTCTGAGTCAAATTAATGGGTCACTTTACAACAAACTTTTGGATCTATTTAATCAGGTGTGCAGGGAAGCACCTCATACCTGTAGGACAGTGGCCTTCGAGGGCCAGGCTTTGAGAAGAAGGATATGTTCCTCTAGATGAACTTTAGAAGTTTACTGAGAAAGATTAGTTTTATTTTAAAACAAAGGATGATCTCAAATCTCACTATTCTTTGGTGCTTTTTTCTTTGCAGAGTTTTCTATTTATAGTTGAAACACCATTAATCACATCCTCATAAATGAGCTTAAATAAATGATTTTAATTTAACCAAAACACTGAAACTCTCCGTTGTCACTGATTTGAAACAGAAAGTGATTTACATGACACCCAATAATTTAACTGTTTTCCAGTTTTCCAAGGTGTTGAAGCAGAAGTTAAAGTGTAAATTTCTCATCTGTGCACACCAAAAGAAGCCTGGCCGTAACATACTAAGAGGATTAATTGTACTGTATTACCAGAGGCCTCAGTTTTCAAGTGCAGTGACACTGTCTGACAGAGCAAAAAAACTCCTTTCTATGCCACCTCTTTCCTAGCTGTCAAACAGCTTTGGCAGAAGTGGAAAACACATATTTCTGTGTTTATCTCTCATTAAACATGTTAAATCATATGAGCTGTGGCATAAAACAATAACAGGAGCTCACAGTTTAGACCTCTCGAGAGGCTTGAATCCTTTTTCTGTAAATCAGCTTTAAAAGTTCAGGCCTTGAAGCAGCAGTAATGGCCGACTTTAGTGATGATTCATGTTGTAGTAATTATTCATTTTATCACACCAACACACAAACATAATGCTTAGTAGTGATTTATCCCCCAGCACATACAAACAAACACACAAGTCCGTTCACAGGAGGAATAGACTCTCTTTGCTGCACCTTTTAATATACAGACACATATACACTGATATTAGTACATGAGCACAGTTTTAGTCCTTCATGCCTACACGTCATGTCTGTAATTTGAATGAGTGTGTACTGTGAAAAGCCTGCTTGAAGCCCACTGTCCTGAAACTTGCAAAATGACAGAATAGAGTAAATGACACAGAGAGCCAAGATAAGCCAATGCCGTTAAGGGGAATATCAGCATGGTAATCAGCCTCAGTGATTCCTTTATTCACCCTGTGACTGATGCTGAGGATCCAACCTCGTCATAAGGGATACTTGGCTTCAAGTTTAAACAGTTCGACAACTTCTGCACTGCAGGAAAATTGTCACATGGCTGCTCCATTAGAGGTGCCTTAAGATGCTGAAAGGTACTTAAAGGTTATGCTTTATATATATATATCTATATATAAAGCTCACTCAAGGATGAAGCTCTTCAAGGCTCTTGTTGCTAATTGTTTTGGTCATGACCTCTTAGTGAATATACACCTTGATTAATCCACAATTTGCTTTTTTTTTCTAACTGATGAACAGAAGATAAAGACTGGAGATCACAAGGTGAAGGTCCAAAATTATGTGCTTCTGGTTGTCCATTTCTCTGCTTTCTACTAATTTACCACTAGATGTCACTAAATTTAACATCTTGCTGCTTTAGCTAAACATTTATTGTTCGACCCATGATTGAAAGCTAAAGAAAGCTTTGAAAATGCATTTATTTAGATTATTAAAACCGAGATTCATATTTGTGCACACTGTTATATATCTCGGAAGTCATGAGGATTCCTGCTCTTTTTCATTTGGCTCTTTCAGCACCCAAACAATTCATTACTTAGTACCACTTCTAGTTTTTGTAAATTAGCCAAATTTATCAAAGTTTTTACATGTAATTGTATCCAGTAAGTAAACCTTATCATTTTTAACTATGGATATTTTACATAACAAAAACACAAACTTAAAACTTGTGCAGGCTTATAAGGTTTTACTTACAACGAAGCAAAGAAAACCTGTTATAAACAAGCCATCACATCAAGCCACCTCATTTGTGAATGATGCATCATCATGCCTTGGCCTATGTAACCATATAAAGCACTGCCCAGGTTAGCTCAAATTCAGCTTTTTCTTTCATCCTGGAATTTTAAAATATTTCCTTCTCCTTGGCTGCCAAACATTCTACTTTGTTTCAGCTTGTCACTAAAATTGTCTGTCTTGGTGCTTGATAAAAAATACCCTTTGTATTTATCAGTTTTTAAGCTGAGAACAGCTGCCTGCTGCAGCTGTACCATCAACTGTAAAATGGGGAAAATGAAAATAAAAAACTGAAATCTGTCAAATATTAACATCAGCATAATATTAAGATCAAATTAAGACAGATAAAGAATATTTATTCTCTCTGGACTCATTACAATAGATGACTTTTCACATTATCTGTAATTTTTTCATCCCGCCATTTTCTGCATCCCCTTAATCCAGTTCAGGTTCCCAGGGGACTGGAGTCTAACCCAACTGCCAGTGGGTGAGAGGCTGGGTATTGCATGGGCCAGTTGCAAGTCCATCACATTGAAACTTTGATATACAGGAAACCAAACTATATAAAAACTAAACCTTAATATTCTGTATGTCAAAGCTTAATTTCTATAGTGTTGTCCCATAAAAAGATATAATAAAATATTAGAAAAAATGTGAAGGGTACACTCACTTCTGTGAGATACTGTACAAACACACACACACACACACACACACACACACACACACACACACACACACACACATATATATATATATATATATATAAGAAAATGAGAAAGAAACATCAAGACAAAATCGACTGTACTCACACACACTCCAAGGGCCAATTTAGAATTCCCAAATATCCTAACATGCATGTTTTTGTGGGAGGAAACCAGTGTCCTTAGAGATGCTCAGGGAGAATATGCTAACTCTATCTGGGCAAATCTCAGCTGACCTTGTAATCTAGTTGCTACAGAATCTCTGTCTTTGAGCTGTTACTACTGACAGCTTAGGATAGTGAGACATTTCTAAAAAGTCTAAATAGTTACATGAATGGATTAGCAAACACATTTGAGCCTTCACTCTTGCAGATTGCAGAAACGTCAGATTGGAAACAGCTTACCTAAAAAATTATTGTGTAGCCAGAGTATTTAATTTCTGCACAGCAGATTTACACACCGTGTGTGTTGTTTAATCCAGGTTGTTTAATTTCAGTAAGTTTGATGAAATCCGAAATTCCATACCACTTGTTAAAACACAATGTCAAGCCATTACATGCTGTGAATATTATAATTGCTGTGATTTAAACAGAGAAATTGCTTTAGTTATCCAAAAACACCTTCTCCTGAACAATAATATTACTCTAAGGATGGAGAAATCTGCTGTGAGCTGTTTGGAAGTAATGATTTTGTAAATTATTTAGGCTGACCCGCTTTTGTTTGTGCATTTTAATGACAGCTGGTTTTGATGTCATGTGTATGTCTTGTTATAGTAATAGTCTGTGTAATTAATGGAAGCTCTTCCTCTGTATACCCCAGCTCAAATATAAGAAGTGCTATCAAATTTAAATTGTATCCAAAAAATTAAATTATAGAGAAATTTTTGACTTTGTTTTGTGGGAAACAAATATATGCATTTGAGGCTATTATAGGAAAGAGCTTCATATAAAAATAATAGGTACTGAAAATATGATACAACTGAGACTGGAAGAAGCAAAGCATAAACAAAAGGGTTTGTCCCAGTAGGTTTCGTTCCATATAGCTGTTAGACACTTCAAATCGTAATGGGAATCTATTATTGCAAATACAAACAGTTTTACTTTGCCACATTTATATTACACTGTGGATATTTTCATGTTAGAAGTGATGCTGTTGTGCTTTTGAATATTTTCCACCCAGAAACATTGGCCATAATTTTCCTGCAAGAATACACGAATAATTCAATCGTCCTTCTATCCAATCTTTCCCAATGCCTGATTTCAACCTGGTTTTGACTTTTCTAAATTATTAATCTACCAAATACACACATTTTAGACCTCAAACAACCAACAAACAGGAATGCACTTCCCTTAGGCCTAACATTCAGTTGATGTCATAATCAAATTTCACACACTTTGACGGCTGGTAGGATTTTGTAAAATCTCAGTAGAACGCTGGTGTTCTACTTAATTATTTTCTCAAAACTCATTACAGTATTATTGGAGCAACGATTATGGCATTTTTTCCAGGCATGCACCTCGAGTCCCAGACTTGAGGAGGGTTGTATGGGAGATGCAGGCTTGCATATTTGGTTGCTATCATAACACATACACACTCAGCAGTATTACATCTACAGTAATGAACTGAAAACTGTCTTGTATATTTACAATCAATCAAGTATTAATGCAGGTAAGCATAGCCTATCAAAGGCTGCCCTGATACTCTATTTGCACAATTGCGGCTGCAACGAGTGCATTACTGATGCATCACCTGTCACTTGCAGACAGATAAACACACAGAGAACAGCTTCTCAGTTTAATTTAGATGCTCAGGATCTGTTTCTTTTACTCTCTAATTGTCTCTCCCTTTTTCCCTCTCTGTTCCTCCATTTTACTTTGCTAGTAATATCAGTAATTATCCTGGCTACTTCCCAACAGTCTGCCTGGAATTGCATTTTGCTATCTTTGTGTGTGTGCTTTCTAGTGTGTGTGTCTTTCTGTGCCCCTGTAATTGCTTATTAAGCTGTTTTAAAAGCAGGTGCAGTTTTTCTGAATGAGTTCTCTGTTTTCAAAGTAGCTAACTGCTGTAACCTGCCAACTTACATGTGGATGTGTGTGTGTGTGCACAAGTGTGTATAATGAGGGTGACGTTAGTCATCACGTCTGACAGCTCCCTTCCTGAAAACACACCTAAGAAAACACATGCTGCCAGGCTTATATGTGCTGGCAAACACAACCCCTTACTTAAAGGGACACAGACATTTTCACAGGCCCACATGCATATGTACATGCGAACAGACATGTAAACACTCTTAGAAAACACAACACACATTGGCGTCAGATGAAAACACGGCATCTCCAAAAGTCAACATTTTTAATTCTGCAGCCTTTTCTGAGTGATAGTCAGTCCTGCTTGTGAAACTGTCAGGTTTTGGAGGGGTTCATGGTTAGGAGGTAACAGTTCTAACAATCCTCAAACACTTTTCCTTCTTTTACTCAAAACTGTGGAAAACGTTTCTAAAATCAAAGTGATGGCAGTGACTAAGCAGTAACTGCTCTATGGTTTGAGACACTGAGTCTCAAACAATCAGTAAAATACCTGTCAGTCAGAGAAGTTCTGTGCTTTGTTTTGATTATTTTCATCTGTGAAAAGGCCATCTCACAGAGATATGCGAAGCCAAAATAAGCTTTGACCTTCAGTGCACAGGAGGAGAGGAACTGTCCCCAACAGGTACTGTCCTTTGCCCTGACTTACATGTCAACGTCACTCTGCAGTTCACTTATTTCCATGTCCATTCAATTTGGCAAGGAAATGACATCCTGCAATGTGACATATACAGTGCGAGTGTCCTTGATGATGTCCTCCAACAATCAGTTTCTGCACCGGTCGGTACAGGTGTGTTCTGTGTTAAAATCAGGCAGTAAGACAGGTTCACAAGCGCTTCAAGCTCCTTTACGGTGCTAATTATGTTTAATATCTCTTTGTTTTTCCTTGCTGTTTGTAGTAGCCTATGCAGGTTGTTGATCAGTGTGTAAAAAGCCTAAAATCAATTTGAATTCTATATTATTTTAATGGTATTCAACAATGTCCTTTAAAATTACATATTTAAGTGGGACTTCTGGTTTTGTATGTTTTGATACAGGGAGGGGGAATCTAGGATGTGGTCCATTATTACAATAGCTTTTTTTTTTTAATGCAAGCATTGATGACTTCCAAACCAGAACAATTAGTTGTTACTGCATTTACCCTATCAAATAGTGACATCTCTGCCTCGGTCCAGAGTTAAACTTGAATCTTTTTTTTGGTCTTCATATGTCCTGAATTTCACATAATTTATGTGAAATTCACAACTTTTTAAAAAATTATTATTATTTATTTCTCTTTTCTCAAGAGATACAAGAGACAGATAAAACCTCTGATGTTCTTGATGTGAACACAGATCAAGATCAGCTGCATTTTCTTCAGCACTCCTGTGTGGCCTTATTTATAGTAATGGCCCCTTCAGCTGAGAGTTATTAAAGCCCTGGCAAGTATATCTTGTGTTAAATCACCTTAAGCAGTAACAAATCAAAGAGATTATCTATAAGGAGCTCCTAGTGTAACAAAAAACAAAAAATAGGAAAATATAATATATTTTTCCTGCTTTACTAAAGTGTGGAATTTACTTGGGAGGGTAGTTTTTCTTAATAGAAAATAGCAGCGAGAGGTACAACACAACCAAGTGTTGCTGTTGAAATAAAACCTGGTTGAAGGAGTCTTTCTTCACAAAGGATTCCTGTGGTCATGTGAAGTTCGATTAAACCACCAGCTCAGTGATTAAACCATGTTGCAACGTAAACACAATTTAAGGACACAGGAGATAAAACAACAGCAGCTGGTGGTAACCCAGTAGAGCTGCTGCCAAAACAGTTGATGCTGCAGCCCCACTTTGCAGGTTTACATTCTCTGCTTTGTTAACGGTGAGAAACAGCGTACAGGCACAAACCCAATCTTATTTTCCTGCTGATCAAACTAACATCCTTTAATACTATCAATACTAAAGTCTTAAACAGGAGGGAACATGAAAGGAATAATGATCTCATGGGCTTAAACTGTTACTAAGATTTCATCTCCATTTTGAAACTCTATTTTGTCACATTATCATTTAAATTAGGCCAATTGTATCCAAAACTGGATTTATTAAAAAATTTTTACCAGCATAGTTGTCACAAAGTTTTAGATGAAAGATTAAAATTAAATTTTAAAATTATAATTAGCACATGTCATATAGACATTATATATTTTTGTCATATAACTCCTTAAGCCCTGGTAATATTTTCATGAAAGAATGTCTATCTATCTATCTATCTATCTATCTATCTATCTATCTATCTATCTATCTATCTATCTATCTATCTATCTATCTATCTATCTATCTATCTGTCTGTCTGTCTGTCTGTCTGTCTGTCTGTCTGTCTGTCTGTCTGTCTGTCTGTCTTGCTAATTAGGCATCCATCTTGCAACCTACCTGTACTCCAGCCAGTAAAAGACAGTCTGATCTTGACTTATCTCTTGTTCACTCTTTCTCTTTTGTGTTTCTTTGCTGAATCAGCGACAGTACGTGTTCAAGACAACCAGTGTATTTATATGCGCTTGTGAGCATGTGGCATGGTGCATAAAGCGAAACTGAGCTGCAATGTCACTCAGCGTCCAGAAAGAAAAAGTTGCACAGTGCAGCTTCATGGCTGCAGGATACTGCTGGGCAGCGGTGACTTCAGAAATGCACATAACAGGCGTCATTGTGACATCAAACGAGTCCGGAGCCTTGAGTTTTAAGGTCGGAAAGTTACGCAGCGAGGGTCTCAAAGCCACTTGTGCATTTGAAGACTGATATGTGCATGAATGCAGCTTGATCGTGCTTAACAGGCAATTTGTGCACACATATTTAACTATTTGTGTGTAGGAACCTTTTTATTTGACTTTATAGATTAGTTCAAGATAAATGTTTTCTATTCTTTTTACTAACAAATCACCTTATGCTTTATTTGTCTATATAGAGGAATGTTGGGTAAAATAAGCTAGCTTTATTTTACTCTATTTCTTTATATTTAATATCAGATCTTGTGGCAGTGAGAGCAGAGAGAGTAAAAAGCCAAAATGGCTTTTAAAAAGTACACATAACCTTGCTTACAAGAGTTTTAAGCTAAATGCATTGTTATAAATAAATGATGCATACTAGTGATAATTTGTGCAAAAAGAAAGAAAAAGGCTGATGGACTGACACAGACAAACACAGTAAAGTCTATCTAGTACAAGAGCCAAGAAAACTCAGGGAAAAAAATAAATAAAAAAAATAAACTTGGTGCAGGGGTTCCCTACATTCCAGCTTGTCTCATTGTAAATTCCTTCATTTAAAAAATGGTGAAATTCATTTCTCACACAGATGGGAACAGGCAAGGCTGATTTCATTAAAATAGCCCATCTGTTAGGGAGGGGGAGGAGTGAAGGGAGGGAACGAGAAAGAGAGAGAGCGCGAGAGAGAAAAATACAAACAGGGGTGAACCAAACAAAACACTACTGCTGTCCTAGAATAATTTGTTTCCCCTCCAATGATATATGTGGTGTGTGCGTATGTGTTTGTGTGGTACTGATGGGAGCTGTATTTGAACAGACAGGCTGCCATAGCTAGAAGAGCCAACTAGAGATGGAGAAACCGAAATATGTGCAGGAAGAGAGAGACATAGTGGAAAAACAGAGATTAATAAATAAAAAAAATAGGTGCATGGGAGTGTGTGGCAGATAACTTAAAATAATGGGTGGAAAAAAAGTGGACAGCTGAGCTTAAGAGGTTTCTCTTTGTTTTGGCCTCCATCATTATGCCAATTATGAGTGATTCTGCAAAAATCAGGATTAATATAATTATTTTATCACACTTTGATTTGTACAGGCTACTGCAAAATTCTCTAAATATTTGCTGATGCTAGCTGAAGTTACCATCAAATGATGTAGGAGCTGTCACTGAATATGAACTCGTATTTCCTGAATAAAAGTATAAAACTTTTGTTTCAATGTATATGTTCCTTTCAGAAAACCTGTTAAGTGAGCAGATGTTGCATCCTGTTGCATCCTTGTTTAGGAGCTCTGGTCATGTTGAAGGAATGCGAGGGCGTTATGCTTGTTTTTTAGTCTGACAGGGGACATTGTCAGCTCAATCATTGTCCATGTTAAAGGCAGTGTTGACAGGGAAGGACACTACACACTGCTGTGATACACGTCACACCTCTTATTTAAAAGTAGGTGTAGGGACATTTGAAAGCATACACAGGTGCAACATTATACTGCCATTGTTTAGTTTGGATGACAAAATGAAGAGGTCATTTTTGCAGCTTTTTATTGTAGTTGTCATTGAATATTAATATTATTTTGCATAAATGTAATTACTATGAGCTTGCATTGTTGTAACCTGAAATGAGCTTTCAAAAACAGTCCTTAGAGGGCAGAAAACTGAATGCTAATCATCACCAAAACATAACAAGAGGTGAATTCAGAAGTAGGAGTGGTAGCTCAGAAAAGAGTTTGTCTGGTACACCTTGGATGACCACAAAGATTATTTATTTATTTATTTACAGAAGCAAAAGAAATAAAATGTTAATTAGGCACACTGTTTTTACCTTGGGGAAAAACAAAGTTAAGCATTGTTGCTAGTTTGTATTTGCTATCAATTAGGGATATTTATTCCAACTCTAAAATGTCAAACATTTCTTTGATTTTGTATTAATTTATAGGAATAGCATTGTGACTTGACTTGGCGTGGTGACTTTAACTCTGGACTTTCATGTTGGAAACAGTAGAACAATACTTATTGGGGCATATAGCATTGGTATCTTACGTTGCACACCTAACTTACTCTGCTAAAGGTTATTCAAGATTAACACATGCAAATGCACCATAAACTGACCAATCAATTCTCTTTGAAAGTGGCATCAAAAATAAGAAAAGATCCTATGGAAGCTCAGTTTGTTGACTGTAAGAGTCTCTGAGCAAAGCAGTTTTCTTTATTTTTGTTTTTCAGCTTTTTGGCTTTTCATGTTGAGCCCTTATGTTTGAGATATTCAGTCTTACTGCATCTAGTTGTCATCTAGTTATCTTTCAAGGAATCTGAGGTTGTGAAATGCATTTAAAAGCATTTAGTGTGGCCATACAGACAGATTGTATTTCTTTCTTTCTTTATTTAAAGGGCTAAAGGAGGAAGCTGAAGTTAGTGGAAGAAGATGCAGGTGTTGTATTTTATATTTGTTTTTAGATGCTTTTGGTTTGATTGAAGCTTTTATCTAGTGTGATGGTACGTGTGTGTAAGATGGTGTGAGGGCACGGGTGAGTGTGTGATTCATATTTGAGTGGGAGTGAAGGGTTGGTTTTGACTGCTGCATAATATATTGTGTTTCCTTTTTACCGCATTTGAACAACAATTTCCCTTTAGGTAATAAAGTTTATCCTTTAAAAAGGCATGGACTGCCAGAGAGACCTAATGAGTGGAGGAAAATGAAGAGATGCCAGCAGAGAAGCATGATTAACAGCTTCTCTTTCTGAACCTTTGGCCCAGACCAACCAGCCACACTGCACCTCTGAATGGGAGAACGAGGCATCAGGCTCTGTAGGAGTGTAAAAGTTCAACAAAAAATAGCAAGTTACATCTATTCCAGAGCTGTGGGGTGAACTGACATGACCTCATTTGTTGTGTTTTTTTTTTATTTTTTTGTTTGTTTGCTTTTTTTTTGCCCAGAACAAGATCAAATAGAGCAAAAGATTATACCCTGTTTTTCAGGTTCAAGCTGATTCTGTGGCAAACGCAGAGCAAACTGGGATAAGAAGATGTTGATTTTGTGGGTCCTAATACTTTGCTCATATGACTTCTCCAGATATTTGTAATGTGCAAATGAATTCATATCTTATGCTTCATTGGTGTGCTCATATATTATAGTGGGGAATATGCTCGAGTGATAGATTTATTTATGCGGCATTTTGTAATTAAGTCCGATTCACAGCAGGATGAAGCCCAGGATGAGTTATCTTAGGGAAACAATAAAAACCTTCAGGAATCAAGAATCAGAGGAAGTTTCATAAAGAAATAACTACATGTCATCTACTTATGGGCACATCTGTGAATTATGGGAGGTGTGTCAGCCGTGTATTTCAAGCATGATGGAAATACAACATCAAGTTTTAATGTACCACTGTATGTTTTACTTGGCATGTATTCCTTTCTTCATTACAACTTGAGGAGATCAGAGGTTTTCAACGTGGGAGGCAGCAGCCCAAGGGAGGCTTAAAACTGTTTCAGAGGGGGGACAGTGAAGGGAGCTGAAGATATATTACATTAGTTATTGGATTAGTTCAAAGAGTTCATGACTTGGTTAAAACCTTCTTCTGAAATTCTACTGTATAGCCCCCCACTTTACTTGAGACAGAGACTAACAAATCCCTTAAGAAATTAATGTAATGTATTTCTTAATCATCTACAAGATCAAATAACATAATTATGATCCTACTGGGGTTGTTTGTCCTATTTGTTTCTGTGATGGCCCTGTGATGGACTGGCAACCAGGGTCCAGAGTGTACATTGCTTCTTGTAAGATAATAGCTAGACTACCTCACTCATTCCTTGAACTACTTCACTAATCAAAGATTCTGGCCCTCATGTAACCCTGAATTTGAGATAGCTAGAATAAAAAAGTGGATGAATGCATGGATGAATGGATAATCCCATTGGCATGAAGGAAGCAAAATTAAGTTAAATAATTATGATGACAAGGGTGCAGCTCTTTCCTTTTTCAGAGCATAAATTCAAGTTCTCATTACAAATTATATAAAAAGTGCTGCAAACTTATTTAGCTTGCAGTTTTACCAAAATCCTTTGGCACCAACAGTCAACAAAACAGCTTTGGTTGATGTTAAACTGTAATAATTTCCTAAACATGATTAGCATGTGCCTAATTATTATTTGTAAATTAATTAAAATCTAAATTTAACCAGCCAGCAGGTGATTGTCATTCACTTTTTTGCTAAACTGAAACAAAACAAAACAAAACAGTGATCTCAGGTTGGAGGTAAATGAGTGTTGATAGGGCAAAAGCTGAGTTGGCTCAGTTTTTCCAGCTTAATGATGTGAATTATGATGGTATTTTTTTTAAAAAAAGGCCTTGAACCTAAAGAATAATTGAAGGTATGTGCTTGATGTTGTCCTTTTAAGAGCGCCACAGTCCCTAAACTCTGAGAACCGTTTGGAAAGGTGCTTATTCTTCTGGAGCAATGAGTGTCTGTACCTCCATTAATAATGTTGTGTGTGCACAGGCTGAAGCTCCTCTTTGCAGCTGACTAGGGTTTGAGTCCTGGCCTGAGGTCTTTTGCTGCATGCCAGTCCCCTCTCTCTTTGACCCCTTTCCTTTCTTGCCACTGTCAAGTAAAGGTCACTGGTGCCCAAAAAGCCTTTGATAAAAAATAATGTTGTTTGATTGTCAAAAGTGAAACTTAGTTTTAAGTTAGAAATGCTTGATAGTATAAAGTAGTTAAACACAGCTTTTTAATCCTTTTTAAGGCCCTCCTCGCATTTAGCAATGACAGCTTGTTAATGATTTTTTTTAATAATCCAGTAAATCAAGTCTCCACTAATAAACCAATAAAATATGAGCTGACAGCAAATGACACCAGTTTACAAAGGCTGAAATATTTGCAAAGTCTCTGCTGGATTGTTCGCCTGTACCTTCAGTTCAGTCTTACCAGCTTCCCTCTCATCTTTTCTGGCAGTCACAATACACCTCTGCCAAACATAACCTTTGGATGATAGACTGAACCTACAAAACCTACAAAGAACTTGCAAACACCCTCAAAAACCTCACAAACATTTCAAAAGAAAAAAAGACAAAAGCCTCTGAGCAGAATCCTTTTAACCCTAAACCACTTGCCCCCATGTATTGTACCTTTAAGGTATTGTTGTCCCTCAAGCTCAAAATAAAGGCTAACTTTTTTTGGCCTGCTAGAAGTTTGGAAGTATCGTGCCTGCTTCAGTGATTCACATAACCCACAAACTTCGCTGTTAAGCAGAGGTTTTGTTTATTTTCCTGCAGGCTGTTGGTACATTGTATGCATTAAAGCTTAAATAACCATTTCAAAGCTCAGTCTAAGTTTATAAGTTTTTTCTTCCAGAATCTTCAGTAAAAAAGTAGTTTCGAACATTAAACTCCTAAATGTGTGGGAATATTTATCCTGGTGTGCTGATGTCATCCCATCTGGGACACTCAGCACACTTTCTCTCAGTTTTTGTAACAAACACAGACCAGCAACCAGCCTCAGTGATAATGCACACTGGGCATTTATCTTTACAGTGAATTATGGTACACTGTGGTCTCATTGACTCTGTGCACCAATGTGTGAGTGTGTGTCTCAAAGTGTGTATATGCATAAGTCTTGAATTATGGCCCACACTTGGTTGTGTGTATGCGTATGTCTGTGTGTGTGTATGTGCATGAGTTTGTGTTGAATTGAATTATGGCATTGCACTATCTCATTGACTTGAACTGAGTCCCATTCATCACAACTTAACCATGGAAATAGACTTTATGGACAAAACGCTGTTTAAGCAATGTGTGCGAGACTGTATGCTTTTGCAGGTCCTTATATGTGTGTGTGTGTGTGAGGCCATGAAAGTACCCATAATATACATTACAGCATTGGCATGTGTCAAACAGGGAGAAAAAGAATCAGTGTGTGCAGTTAGTGTGTGTGTTTGTGAGAAAAAAATAATGTTATTGCTGTTGTGATTTATTTCTCACTCATTCTACCTGCATCAAGAAATGATTTTTCCAGCAGCAATGAAATTACAGGACCAGAGCTGGGCGTGAACACACAAGTCCTCTCTCTCTCCCACACACACACACACCACAAAAATTTACGTCAGTTAGAAAACACACAAAAATGAATTTATGAGGCTTTTGGCAATAAGCTAAAATATGTGTTCAGTCACATGCACACACACACACACACACACACACACACACACAAAGGCATGCATGCACTTCCTCACATTCACATAATCCATTCACACTGACCTTTTCCTATAATAACAGTTTTTCTACTTATAAATGTGTCTTTTTGAGTGTGTGTAATGGTTTGGCCTAAAGTAAAGTATATGGAAGGCTTAGAATAATGGCATTTTTATATTTTTTTCTACACCCAAAAAAGTCTAATATTCAGCAAAGAATTTACTGACAGCAATTATTCCTTATTATCTAAATTATATCCTCATGTGATGAAACGAGTGCAGCATGATGTCTGGAAGGACATAAGGAAGAATGAGGAACAAAACAGCATCTAGAGGAGGTGGTGTGTCACATCAGCTGACGTTTACCTCTGAAACCTGCTCTTCTTTCTAGCGACGGGGAGAGTCTGCAGTGTGGCTTTGAATGGCACGACTACTGAGTTTTATTTGGATTTTTCTTTCATGCGCACACACTTTGAGGCGCTGAGTTTACCTCCACAGTGACAGCTCAATAACAGCAGTTGTGTGTTATGTTTACGGCCAACAGTACAATCACGTCTAAATTATTTCCATAACTTTGTTTCCATGCTTCTGCTTTAAAACACTCATCAGTCTTTTTTCTCTTACAGAAATCACCAAACAACACCTCCTCTGCCCCCACCTTTTGTTATTTTATCTTGTAGCCCCCCCCCCCCCCCAAGTCCCACCGCTACTGCCCAGCTGCATGATTGCCACTGAGGAGTTTTTCTTATTTGTCGTGTTGAAGCACGGGTGCTGGTCGATAGCCTTACATCTCTATCCAATCTCCTCCTCCAGGTGTTTATCACGATTGTTATGACTTAGCATCCCTCTTTTTCAAACTCTGAATCTCTCTTTTGCAGGGTTCAAGATTGAAGCAGTTCCTTACGGTGCTTAAAGTGACAGCAAATGTTAAAAAAGCTTCAGTGGCAAGATAATTCTCTTTTTACATCTTACAAATGGAAACATACATTGTTAGTGAACCAAGCCATGTATTTATTACTTTTGTGAAGCTGTCATGATTTATAACACACATACTAATGGCTTTTATTGATTTATAGGGAAAAGGGAAAGATAAACGTCACAAAAATAAATAGCAGTAACAGGGACATGATAACCTAAAATTGATCATAATATTACCATGACATGAAGCTCAGTGATGTAGTGATATGTGCAGGAACTCTGCAGATAAATTAAAGTAGGCGCGTTCAGTTTGAAATATGTGAAGCGATAAAGTGTCTATAATGTCTCATGAAGACTGGCAGTTCTTTAATTGCAAAAAGTCACACATCTCTATTAGTTGCACCCCTTGTTGATGACTGACCTCTTGTACTCTAGTAAGCAGCAAAATGTTATATTTTATTAATTTTTTGCGTTAAGAATTTTATTATTGCAGTAAAAATAACAACTATTTTTCCTTTTAAAATCTTCACATTTTGGTTAAAAAGTGACCCCACAGACTTTTTTCTGAATTGAAAAGGCAAACTGGATATTCTGCACCTCAAATAAGCTGAGCACATACACACTGAAAAGAACACACACACACACAGTCAAACAATGGAGAATGATCTTTTGACCATGTTGTCCAAAATATGCTGAGGCAATGAACAAAGCTAACCACTGTTGATAATTATAAATGTACTTCTCTGTGTGTGCGATGTGTATGCATTAGTAAGCTGACTTTTGGCTTGCTTTTTCTTTTGACTTCACCTGACCTCAATTTACCTTCTTTCTGCTTGCCTCTGAATGCAGCACCACCTCACAAACACACACACAGTGAATAACACACTGAAGCACTTTAGTTAATGTGTGTTCTCACATACACTTTTTTGGCCTTACATACAAACACACTGATAGACAATTCCTTATATGAATAATACATCAGTATATAAGAGAGAAAGTGTGAAAGTTTCTGTGTTCTGTTACACTCTGTCATGTAAGTCGAACATACTGTACAGGGCTGCATTTGTCTGTCTGCATGTCTCAAGTTCTCATGGTTGTTAAACACTGTCAGGTCGCATATGCCATATGATGACACTGATTTGGATATGTGTGTGGGTGTGTGGCTACAGTTTAAACTGGGTTATCTGTTTAGGATAAAAATGATAAAAATGATTGCACAACTGTATGTTAACCCGTACAAGCCTGACCCAAGAAAAATGGGGAGAAAAGTTTTTTTTTTTTTGTTAACAAGGACGTCTTTATTTGCCCCTTTGACAAAATGTAGAAATTGATAAAACAAACATATTTTTGTATACTCACCATTTATTATCATGTGATATGTCTAAATTATTGTATTACATTATTGTATCCATCATGGGGCAGAAGACAAGTATCAAGATTGTGTACTACAGGGTTTTGAGTCAAGTTTTTACCATAATATAATGCAACAAATCTCGAGTTTTCTTTCCACATGTCACTCTGGTACTGAATTGATTCTACTGCCAAGTTCTGTCACCATCAACGTTTGGTCACAAACACCAAGAAATTCAATCTTTATCCCACTTCTGCTCAGCCAGTTGTTTAAGTATAGCCTATACGCGACTGTTTGTTTGTGTGTGTGCTTGATTGAGAGCAGAGATAATTGTGTTTTCATTGTTTAGATGTCAACAACTCACGGTGGGCTACTTGTTTGCATATTGTTAATTTCCCCCTCTTAGTGTGTCTGGCTGCGCATCTCTGCATGCTACTATGTTATTTGTGTCGTCGTCGGTGCATGTTTGTGTGTGTCAGTGTGTGTGTCCTGCCAGACCGAGAGGTCCCAACGCAGTGACACTCGATTTGACAGGCCTGCTGACAGTCTAGCATTTAGCCCTGCAAGCATATGTGTGTGTGAGAGAGTGTGTGTGAGGTATGAGTGACAAGGTGTGACACACTAGCATTTGTCTCCTAAATGCCAGAACAGAGAACTGACACTAAAGGGCAGAGAGACGGTGCGAGAAATGTTGGCACGAGGAGGAACAAATGCAAAGAAAGGAGATGGAGGAAAATGGGTTTTCTGTGATCTTGTATTTAATTGGTTATTCCTGATATTTTCAGAATTGAAAGAAGATTGTTCTCTGTTAAATTACATGCTAGGTGTGAGAGCCACACATCTGCTAAGATGTTTGTCTGACTAGAGCACCTTTTTTTTACATGTCACATGTCATTTGTCAAATCATGGTGCAGAAACACTCCAACAAATCTCCTATTTAACAAATTTGTTGTTCAGTCCTGTATGAGAGATGAAGATGCCACTGTTAACAGATCACTTCAGCGTATTTGATGCAAATGCTTGTCAGATTTTATGGAATGATGGTAGTAATCAAGGTCTGCATGTTGTCGGCAGCAAAGGAGCTGTCCGAGGTGCTCATCTGCACCCATTATATTACTAACCATCTGTGACGAGTGTAAACTGCTGAATATAATTAGGATTTTCACCTTTGCTGGATCGTATCTAACTACTCAGTCAAATATTAATGGGCCAGTTCAAACATAATCTAATCGGATTCCGGTTATCGGATTGGATCAAATCTTGAAAATGGATTGTTCAAAAGGAAAAGAAGGATTCTGAAACAGACTGGATAAGGTAATCCAATCCTAGTTGTGATCTGGATAAAGTCTTCAGTTTGTGTTGTTCAAAACTTTTGAGTAGGATTTGGATAACAGTGATCCAAGAAAACAGGATTATCCTGATCCCAACAGGGGGTTGGATTTCAAGGTTGATTTCAGGAAGAAAATGTGTTACAACCTGCAATTAGATCAAAGAATAGTATCTTTATAGCCAGTGCATATGCTTATATCTATATGTTGCACTTGAATTGTTCAACCATGTCACAACCCCTAGGCCTACAGCCTGTGAATGTGCATGTAAATTCTGCTGCTTGGTTGCGACATAGTGATTGGCTGTAGATCCAGCTTGAATCACCCCCCTCTTTTACTACTGGGATTGGTCCCCACCAGTTAAGCTCTACCTACTCAGGACCAACTTTGTCGCCCACCTCTGTGATTGGACGCTGCCAGCTCCGCGCTTCCGTCGAAAGGGACCAATCAGGAAGACTACGGGTCCTTAAGAAGAAGGAACTGCAATCATTCGAAGCAGCTGTGTTCCATAGACTCACAGCTTGCCAATTTGGGATTGAGAAAGACGCTGGTTGTGGTTTGTGAATGCCGTTTGTGGTTTTGTAAGCTTTAGATTTAGCAAGCTTTAGCACGGTTGTGCCAGTGGTTTAAGAATTGAGAAGAGACACTCTCATTTTGAGTAGTGATTTGAGTTTGTTGTATAGAGTTTTGGGTTTCTCAGTAGGAGACGTTTTGTTGTATTTTGCTTTGTAGAGACTTCTGTGTTACATTCTCATTAGGAGACGGTTAGTCTTTGGTTTGTTTGTATAGAAAGCTTTGATTTGAAGTCGTAATAGTACGACTTTGCTTTGTGAACAAGTACAAGGTACTGTTTATTTTTATGTAGTGTTAATTGTAATTGTTAATTAAGGACACCTTTTGTTTCTCGTTTTCATTTTACTATACTGGACATGATGTATTACCTGAAATAAGACTCCTTTTGTTAGTATTATAGTACATTTTGTTTGAATCCTGGGTTTGTTTAATAAATTTTTGTTAAATATATCATTTCGTCCGGGTCCGATTTGTTTTGTTATCGACCCCGTTTCCCCTAGTTTTCAGAAGGGGTGGTGACAAACCATTATAGGGATAAAGTAGATAAAGTAGGCCTAGGCTACCTATTAAGCCTTTTAGCATAGAAGAGCCGAAATAAAATCATAACATGAGCTTGACCCCATCAAATAAACACCCAAACACATTTCAATAGCAAACACAAATAAAATAATCTATTTTCCTGTCATGTATCACTACATAATCAGAGAAAAATCAGTCAAAAATCATTTCTAACAGTTGCATTCCTTACTACACGTCCAGTCAGTCCCGCATTCTGACAGATTCTGACCAGAGGTTGGTCTGGTTCGTCAGCATGGGGCTCAGGTGCATCATTAACATTGTCACAGAGAGGGACATCAAGCCTTTTTTATTTAAGATATTTTCAAATTATCCACAATGTAGTTGTTAATGAACTTGTTTTATATTTGTTGTGGCTCAGACAATCATAAATAGAAGAGAGTGTTTATGATTTTTGTGTGTTGTCTCAAAATGTAAAACACATAAAGTAACTACATATCGGCTCTTCTACCCGTTGTTCTTTACATAGCTGGTAGCCCACATTGTTTTAAGTTCTGGTGATCCAAATCTGGTAATCTTGAAAATCGTGATTCTGGATCAGGTTGATCCAATCCAATGTTGCTTTGAGCAACCGGGATAAAAGTGAGATGGATATGTAATCCTCCATCGTGCAAAATGGGATTCCCAAATTCGGAAAGCTTTTATCCAGATGAAATCTTTTGAACAACTGGCCCATTGGGATTGGTTTCTCCATGTCAGAATCATTTACCTTCTCTTTTTGAAAAAAATGTAAGATGCTCATTCATAACATTTTTTTTGTGCAAAACAGAAAGGCAAAGTAGGATTGTCTTTTGATTTAATGTCATTTCAGTGGGTAAGGAACAGTAATGTATATCAATTATTTTAGGCAGAAAACTAAAGTTGGACCCACACATCCACAGAACAGCTGGATTAAGTACATAAAAATTATGATGCAATACCCTTTGCCATTTTCAACTCAGCTAAACATCTATACCAGGACTTGGACTTGTGTTTAACAGGTGAAGCTGTCCATCACCACCATCACAACACCAAATGAAAGAATATCTTTTGGAAGAATGTTTGTTATAAAATGTAACCATTATGATTTAGAACAGTTTGACTTTAAAAATGCAATTGGCTCCAATAAAATGTGCTATAAACTGGTCAAAGACCTTTCTCTATATACCATTAAAATAACTTCCAATAATCAGAGTGGGTGTGGTTTAAAATGCACCATCAAATCAAACCATTGAAAATCCTTTGATTAAGTACAGCAACTGCACAGCAGATCTGAACACCCACTTGGTGAGGCTTTGTGGTAAATCCCTGGATGCTACTTCAGCTAATACAATCAAGAACGACAGCAGCATACAAGATACAGACCAGATATTAAAGACATTTCATTTGCTCAGTTTATTACTAGAGGTTTGACAACTTGTATTGTGGTGGTGAATGACATGATTTTGTATTTATATTGTGGTAGAAGATATCACATGGACTATTTCATTGATAAATTGTTGTCAGACTTTAATTAGACAAGTATTATCAAATGCCTTAATCTTCCATGGAATACAAGAACTAATAGTATTTCAGTAAGCTTTTATTGATTATATCTATTTGAAAGAGGATAACCAAAAGCTACATTTATAAAAATATTGCATTTTTAATAGGAAAATATTAATTATGACTGTTACTATGTCAGAAGATGTTTAATCCAAGACTCCTACAGAATTGCCAAATGTTTACCCAGATTAAAGGTTCAATTAAGGCTACTAAAAAGTGTTAAACAAAACTAAGAGTAAGATCCCACCACAACATCAGGTTTCGATAAAGTGGATCATTAAATTTTATTACCAAGTTTGCAACAGTCTGTTGGTGTTAATGGTGCAGTACTCAAATGGTTGGAGTCCTATTTGAGAAATAGAAATTTGTCTGTATATCTTGGGCAGTTCTCTTCCTCAGAGGCCTCACTTAATGATTGGGTCCTTCAAGGCTCCATCCTAGGCCTATTTTATTTTCATTTTATTTACTTTGTTTGGGGTCAATTTAAACAAGAAAACATAATTTGTCTTTTCATTGTTATGCAGACGAGATCCAGATTTATTTGAGTTTAATATCGGCTGGAGATCAATGCATAGAGAATCTACAGAATTGCTTGCAGGACATTAAAACATGAATGGAAATTTATTTTCTCTGCATAAATGAAAATAAAAATGAAAATAAAACACAGGTCATTACTGTTGGGAAAACTGACCTGCTGGCAGGATGCAACTGTGCTGTTGCCTCTCTCTACTCTTTTACCCACCCTTTTATTTCTCTTGGGGTTTTTTTTTGATTTTAACCTGAAATTTGACAGGCAGGTCAGTGCAGTAGTCCAGTCAAGTTTTTATCAATTGAGGCTTATTAGTAAAATCAAGCCTCATCTTCCTGGTGATGTCCTAGAAAGGGACATTCACATTTTTATCTTATCTAGACTGGACTACGGCAACTCCCTTTATTTTAGGATTGACCAGTCGCTCCTCCACCATCTACAGCTCATCCAAAACTGAGCTGCTTGTCTATTACCCAAATTTCCCTGAGGGCTCTCTGAAGGGATTAATAAAGTATTTCTATTCCATTCTATTAACGGGGACAAGACGGTGGGAGCACATAACTCCAGTTCTGTGCTCCCTTCACTGGCTGTTTGTCTCTTTTAGAATTTCTTTTAAAATTTTACTTTTGACTTTTAAATGTTTAAATGGTCTGGCTCCTCCCTATTTGTCTCTGAGATCAGAAGATCAAATATGGTTAGTAGTCCCCAGGACTCGACTCATGACTTGAGGAGACTGAGCTTTTTCCTCAGCAGCCCCTAAAATCTGGAATGGTCTCCCTCTTACTGTGAGGTCTGCCAGAACCTTGAATGAATTTAAATCTCTTTTTAAAACCCATCTTTTTACATTGGCTTTTAACTCCAGAGAGCACAATCATTATACCAGGCTTTGTACTATCTTTTATCTTTTATAGTTTATTTTATTGTTGTTTTGATGTTTTATTTTGTATTGTTATTTTACCTGCAGCACTTTGGGTACCCCTTGGTATGTGAAAGTGCTATATAATAAAGATTGATTTAAGGAGAGCTGAAAACGGTGTGGTCTATTGTTTTTGTGAGAATAAACTGTTTTCCTTTACTGTGGTTCTCTGTTCAGTATACACTAGAAGGACAGTCAAACTATTAGAAGAAAGGCTCAAAGTGATGCAAATGATGTGGGTTCAGTTCATAGCTAGAACCAACTTAACACCAGCCCTGAACCAGCACTGGAACTGCCCATTAGCAGGGAGCTTGACTGGGAGCTAGCAAACTGAAAGCTAGTAAACTGGGAAGGCCGGTGGAGATGACGGAAATCCAATCTCACCTACTGGTTTTCTGATTGGTAGTCGGATCAAAAACTAGGGTCTTATCAAGTCTTTTCAGTATCTCGTAAGCAGAATGAAACCTCACAGAATCAAAGCAAAAGAAAAACAAAAAGCTTATCATTTTTTTTTTTTTTTTTTTTGTTTGTTTTTTTTTAGATGCACCAAAGAAAGAACTTGCAGAATGTGCTAAGATCACTAAGTTCCTGGAACAGCATACAAGCAGCTAGTTTAATCTTCTCACCTACCAATCAATGGATTTTTAACATCTGGCGACCCGTCCAAAATGTAACCTGCCTTTTGCCTAATAACAGCTGGGATAGGGTCCAGCCTACCCCAGCCCTCTGCTGCTCTGAACTGGATTAAGAAGGTATGGTCAATGGGTGGATAGATTTAGTTTAGATTATAAACTCTTCTGCATGCAGTGATTTTTCAGTAGTGGCAATGAAAATGATGAGTGATCACCTTTTGACACCACAGGATGGATTAATGTAGGTATTTACTGCTAAGAACTGCACTGACAACTCTTAAAAACACGTACTCACATATCAAAGTCTCTGGTAAATAGAGGTAAGCAAATAATCAGCAAAATGTTATCATACCTCTGAATTCAATTTTTCCAGATATGAGTTCCAGAAATGAACATGGTTTTTTTCACGGGGCAGTTTGAAAGAGGTGTGCAACTTCAGTTATGTGAAAGGAAAATAATGATATTCTTCATAGTGCTAGAAATAATAATGAAGGTAATAGTAATCCTGAAACATCTTCCATCTCATGATAGTGAAAGCATGGAGCACATATTTCCAGTCACAACCATATATTGTGCCATTAAAGAGGTTTTCCACCAGTATATGACCCCACAGTAGCACTACTGGGAGTCATATTTAAAAGCTTTAATGGAGACATCAAGGAATTCACTTTAAATATGTTCTTTCCTCACAACAACCTTGAAATCTAATGGTTATAGACCAGATCATCAAACACTACATGTATGAAAAACTGTGAAAAAAAAATGATAAATATACTGTTGAAACTGATAAATCTTCCCATACTTTTGATCTTTCTTTTAAATACAATCAAGGCAGAGCTTTTTAGACATTTTTTGTTTCTGTGTCTTCAATAATTCCAGTTCATGTTGAATCAGCTCACCCAGTGAAGAAGTCATTTGAAGAAGAGCCTCTCTGATCTTAGCCTCAGAGCCTAGTTGAGTTTGAGTTGTCACTTTGCTGGTGCGGATTCATTAAAACATATCATTTCTCCTGTTGCATGGGGAGCCAACCTGAGTAATGCTGTGTTTCACTTTGGGACTCAATCTCATTAAATTATAATAACACTTGTGCCATGTAGAGGCTCAGCAGAATCACCATGTCACCCATGTAGAGCTCTTGATTATGAGAAAGAAATAATTTTTCTGCCTGTGATGGAAAAGTCTTTCATTGCAACAAGAAACAAATGAAACAAATGTTTTTTTTGTTTTTCATTATTGCGATTGGTGCTTATTAAATACTTATCAAATTAATAATTTCTTAGCTTTAACTTATATTCTGATTTAACTGGCAGGATTTATTTGTGATAATTTGAGCATAATCACTTGTTTAAAACCTTCTTAGCGGTTTAAATCTAAACATTCACTTTTGCCCTCATGCACACATACACATCAAATGCAAAATCATTACATCCTCTAAAGCAATAAATTCAAAATTTACTCTGTATTATTACACAATTTAACCAATAAAGATAAGAAGAATTAAGGTTTTGTTTAGTCAGCTTATTATCAATAGATATTGCTCTACTCCTGTCAGTAAGGCCTCCTGCACACTTCATAAAACTGTGACAAGATGATTTAGAACTAATAAGATAAATGTTGAAAAATCTTTTTACTAGATGATTGTATTCCTATTCTAGTTCTAAAGCAGCTTTGCCAGCTGGGCTAATATGAGATTTGAAATTGACATATTACAAAGTCATTCAGATTTGAAAGCAATGTTCCTTGAGGAAAGAGGTGGGATTTGGAGAAATACGAGTCATTGTTGCATCACAATTAAAAGTTTTGAGAAATTTGCCATACGGTAAGGATTCATCTCAAAACACAATGTGTGCGACAACCCATCACTCAGATGAAAAAATGTCATCTATCTACAAGGGATTTAACCACATGGCTTTAGATAACTGTGGCAAACCTCAGCTGCTTTTTTAGGTTATAACTGAATACAGATGCTATCTGTGTTCACACACAGCAGTTATGTGTGCTTTTTTTTTTTAAATCCTTTTTTACTTTAGAGCTTATTTCTCGTATAATAGAGAATTTAATTAATTTTGTGGCATTCAAAGCTTCTTCACCAAATCATGTTTCCTCCCCTTTTTTGTGTGTTTGAGTGCCCCATGTGTTCCTCCCATTGTTGAGACAAAAAGCCCTTGTGTGCTTGTGTATCTCATTGTTTTAGGGGAACATGGAACAAAGATGACAAATGGTTTTCAAAACTCAAAATGACACACAATGCACACTAGATGAGTGTTGTGTGTTTTTATGTGTCTAGAGGGAAAAACCGAGTGCATGCATATGGTATGCGTTCACTGCTGCAGGATGTTGCTGCGTTCCTCAGAAACCCAAGAAAAACTAGTTTAATGAACTTTTAGGGACCTGTTGTTAAAAAACGGAGTATAGCAACAATTAATTCTAATTGTATTTAGTGAAAGTAGCTAATTAGTATATGAAGTATTATGGACATGTTAGCAGTAGTTGAGGTAGCAGAAAGAAATCATTTTGGCATATTGAAAACAAATAATTAAAAAACCAAAACAATGTAAATAATCAATGTCAGTTTGACTGCATACTGCATACATGGCTTTATATTAACATTGTGATTGTAGGTCAGTAATTTCATAATTTTGTGAGATTAGCATTTAGCTGCTTCTCAAACTCAATGATAGTTTGAGAAGAGGCTGTTACAGGGCCATTGTTGTAATGCGTTATTGGAAACAGTCCTTCCTTTACTCCTTAAAAGTAAGAAAACCACTTTAGTTTTTTTTTTTCTTTCTTTATCTCAGTGTCACTTTATGTATTATTTAAAGCAGACGACTGCCCCGTCATTGTACTTATGTAAAAATGGAGAAAACCTGTAAGTTTTTGCAATACCTTAAAATTGAATAAGCATGAAAGACCCAAGACTTATTTGAGCACACAAAGAGGCACACAAGATGCTGAAGAAGAGGAAGGATAGAGGAAAATTCCTTATCTTCAAACAATGTGGCTTCCACTCCTTTGAGATTCTTGTGGCGCCTGCGTGTGCATGTTTGTGTGTAAGTGTGTATGATTGCAATGAATCCCTTTTTTGTGAGTGTGTCGTCATGTGTGCGTCTTTTTGTGTGTTTATATTTTCTGATGTGGTTTTGTTGAACAGAAAAACAAGCCTTTAAGTTTTACAGAGAAAATCCTCAAATCCCCAAATGGATTGATAATTACAAACAGGACGAGACTTATATGTGTGTGTCTATGTGCGTTTGTGTCACAGGGTTGAAGTCGAACATGTTTTATGAGTTTCGCAGGCAAAATTATTACAAATTCCTGCCACAGCTCAAAGAGAGGGTGAGAGGCAAAGACAGGGATACAGATTGCCTGAGATTTATATTGTGACACAAAACCAACTTTGAAAAGAAAAAAATTAAGATGGATAAAGAAGAAAAAGAAGACATAAGATGATACAAGAAACAGACACAAAGATATTTTCCTGAAGAGAAAGAAAAAAAAATCCTGTTACATGAGCAAAATTAGATAGGCCTTGTGCTGTAAGATGCATGGTTTTCATTTAGTCCCATTACAAAGTTTCTCAACAGGACTACAAACTCCTGCTTTGACAATTAAAGCAAACGTTAAGTATTTTCAGTAAGTCAGAAAATTATCCTCTGTATCATAAAGTGCATTTTCCTCATAGAGCGTGACATGATCCGCTTCCTTTCTCAGTTTTCTGTGGGGTTAGATCCAAATGTGCAAAACTGCAAGAGGTTCATACAGCTTAAGGAATATGTGATTTTTGACGTTTGTGCCAAGGAAGCATTTTTGATGTAAAAATTAAGACACAGCCAACAGGAGCACAAAAAAAGAGAGACAGACAGGGGAAAAAATAGAAGATAACAAAGAGGGGGTTGTTTGAAAGAGACATTTTGATGAATGACTAGAGTTTTGGGCCACTGGCAATAAAGCTAAGCCAGAAAATTATAGACTTCTAAACAACTTTACAAATATAAAAAGAAGAGAATAGAGGATTAGTGTTGCAACCATATAGAGAAAAACTGGCTTCAGCATATTTTTCATCATGTTTTATAAAGTCTGTTTTCAGATATTTATAACTTACCATGATTTTGTATGATCACTGCTGTTTGTAGAATTAGTATTTTTATGACCAAAAGCCCAAAGACAATTCTCATCTCATCTCAGTGCTTAAATCCTAAAAGCGCTGTCATGCAAAAGAGTGTGAAGAAAGAGTTTGAGTCCCATCTGAGCCAAGCAGTTCTTTTAGTGTTCATCTTTGCGGTTCTTTGTGATTTGTTGGATGCAAATTGTTGCAAAGAAAGAAATTAAATAATGCTGAGTGAATTTGAAGCATACAGGTATTTCATGGTATGCTGTGCCTGCTTGTCACTTTGGATATGAGTGGGAGTTTATTGATACTATAATTAAGCATATCTCAATCTCAATCTCAATCTCAATCTTTCTTTATTTTTGGTTAAGTATACACAATCAAATGTTACCACATCAATAACATACCATTCAAGAACCAAAAAAGGACTAGGCTGAAGCTTATAGCTTATATATGCCTATCCTAGTATCTTCCCCCAATGAATTAAATGTTAACCAGCGATAGCCCTGCAACATACTACTTATAACCTTAAATTATTTCTTTAAATAAACACAGTTTGTAGTCATCCACAAATCATTTTTGTCACACAATCATTGTGTAATAATTGATTATTTTAATTTTTAAGCTCTTTTTAAACAAAATCAGAGAGTTAGACAATTTCAGCTCAGGACTTTGTCCGTTCCATAACATGATCTTTTTTTCACATTTGTCCTTACATTACAAATCTTAAACATAAGTAGTCCTCTCAAATTAATATTTCCTTCTCTTAGTGTAAAAAATGATTTAATGCTACTTGGAACTATTATTCAGCACTCGAACGACAATTTCCATCATTTTTGAAAATACAATACCCACAAATTTCAAGACGTTACAACGTATAAAAGCTTTATTAGTTGATTCATAGTAGACAGTTTTATTTATTATCCAAACAGCTTTTTTTCTGAAGTTTTATAACTGGTTTTAAATTTGTTTTATATGTGTTTTCCCATAATTCAACACAATATGACATGTAAGGCATTATAAGTGAATTGTATAGTACAAGCAGGCAGTTCTTATTTAATAATTCTCTTGTTTTATAAAGCCTCGCAATAGCTTTGGATAATTTTCGCTTGATGTAATCTATATGTGGCTTCCAACATAGTTTGTGATCAATAATTACTCCCCAAAAATTTGTTTGTCAACTCCATTTAAGTGCAACTTAATATCATGATGAACCATACTGCTTCCAAAAACCATGAATTTAGTCTTCATTTTCATTAATTAATAGCTTAATAAAATCGAACCATGTTTTTAACACCATCAACTCCTTTTCTACTTTGTTTAAACGTTGCATTATATCATATCCTGAACAACATAAATTTGTGTCGTCTGCAAGCATTATGCATTTTAATATTTTAGATACATTACAGGTGTCATTTATATAAAGTAAAAATAACTTTGGTCCCAATACGGATCCTTGTGGAACACCACAAATTACACTTCTTAAAAATGATTTAGTGTGATTCACTTGTACATATTGAAACCTATTATTTAAATAACTCTTTAACCAAAGTTGTACAACCCCTCTTAAACCATAATGTTCACATTTCTTTAGAAGTAAAGAATGATCAACTGTATCAAATGCCTTCTGCAAGTCAATAAACACTCCTACTGCATATTGTTTCTCATCCACTGCTTTTGCTATGTTCTCTACAAATTACATCACTGCCAGTTGTCGAGCTATTGCTCCTGAAGCCATATTGATGGTCACCAAGCAGCTCAGTTTTCTCAATAAAGGCATCAAGCCTCTTTTCAAATAACTTTTCAACAATCTTAGAGAATTGTGGTAAAAGAGAAACTGGTCTATAATTTGAAACCATTTGTTTATCCCCATTTTTGTAAATAGGTATCACTTTAGCAATTTTCATTCTATCAGAGAAGGTATCTGTTAGAACAGATCTGTTGCAGACATGTGCAAATGGTTTGAAAACACAGTTAATTACTTCTTTAATAATGGAGCAATACAGTCATTTCATCCTTTGCTACCACTGGAGGCAGCAGTTGCACACACACTCCTCCATCTATTTCACACAAACATACACTCACACTCACACAAAACCATCCATCAAGTGTGTGAAAGACCCTTAAGGCCTTAACATTACTCTTGTTTGGTGTGATAGAGTGCTGGACAACTCTGTCTCATTCTCTCAGTCCCTCTCTGTTTTTTACTCTTTTATTCTCTTGTTCGCCGCCTCTCTGTCTCTTAATCTCATTTCCTTGCGGATTTTCACCCTAAATCTCCATGGTACCCCTTTACTCAGTCCATACCTCTCCATCTGTCTCTCCTTTTCACTGCCTTGTCTGCCTCTCACATCCCCAGGACTTTAAATTCTTCCCTACCACGGTGCACATATGGACACATACTCACACATTCACCATGTAGCCATCAATCATGGTGAAGATGAGTTGTATTTTTGCATTCGTACAGTAACACCAGTACTTGAACAATGACATCATTCATCCATTCATCACTGCTAATATGGTCTTCATTTGGTGTTCTTGAAGTGGGCAGAAAGAGAGACAGAAACAGACAGAGACAAAAGCCCTTTTCAGATGGGAGTAGTTTGCCGAACCATGTATGAAATATCATAACAAACAAAGGGCGACATTGCTTCCATGTTTCTGTTCAGATGTGGTTAGTATTTCTGTAGTTTCAAACCAGCATTATCAGAAAACTTGTTTGTGAAATATCTTGTGTGAATGAAGGCTGTCCCTTTTTTCCAAAAAAAAGTGTCAGCAAATTTTAAATAAACTCACAGTGAGAATCTAATTGAACATCGAGTTCTTTTGTAATCGTCCACTTTTCATGAGTCTGCAATGCTGTGAGCTGTGACTGTCAAATAAGTATGTGTGGCCAGAGAAATCCATTCATCTGTGGTTAGAGGAAATGTCATATCCTTGTACATCTTCTTAATTCTTTTTCTGTGTGGTGTCATACAGCAGTCTACGATTGATGAGCTTGTGTGGCATATGGCAATATACAGAAATTCTATATTACCATTCCAGTTCCATCAAAAGTTTCTATAATAATTCTTCCATAATAGTATTTTTGCATAATTATTATGCTATCTTGTCAGCTATTGTATTTTTAGGAGCTATTTGTAGCTGACTGTGCTAAATAGCAGAAAATGGACTTGATATTTACATTGGGCATCTGGTGCTTTATTTAGGTTGCAGGTAACATATAAGTGCAGATTTGTTTGTCATTGTAGAATAAGAAATGTGCTTTGTACAAAGCTGACACATGGTCTTATCCTTTTTCATTTGAAAATATCCAAAATACTTCAAAACCTGCTTATCAAATTATTTGGTAATGTTGCAGAACTTTTATGCAAGATTTTCATGGTAGTTTTCTCTATTTTAGTAGCATCTTAGTTTTTTGTCATGTCTGTAATAAAGCGCCTTATTCTGCAGCCCACGTCACAATGCTTCAAACTGATGTAGCTTTGCACACAGCCTATGGTCTGAAGGATCTGCAAACTACTTTTTTTTTCAAAGAGGCTTTTTATGTTAAAGTATCCCCATGTTTAAACAGGTGTTTGATCTAGTTTGATCTTAGTGATGGCCTAAGTAGATGGTTATTTATTTATTTTCACATGATCTATATTAAATGAATACTTAGCACAGCTAAATTTTATCTTTGGTAAAACATTTAAAAAAATCTGCTTAATCAGCAGATAAATAAAATAACTGATGTAATCTATTTTCACATTTGCCTAAGTCATACTTTAAGCAAAAACACTAATTCCAGATCTAAGTTAGTTAGGTAGTAATTTTCATGTTAAGAACTCCACTTTAACTCTGGAGAAAGGGAATGTTAACTGTTAAATCACACATAGTTGCAACTATAAAGAGATTGATAAAATCTTTAAGAGCAAAAATTTAATAAACCAGTAGGCATCTCTTAAAATACAATTTTGAAGTTGGCTAAATTTATCCTAAGATGCAAGAATAAAGCATTCTGTAAAATATAATAACAACATGATGGAGTCAGCCATGACGAGAAAAAGACAAGGAAACTTGCAAGTTCACTAAAGTTGTTTTCACACCTAATAGTCCAATAGACTTAGTACAATTGCTTTCACGCTGCCCTTAGTCATACAAACTGAACTTTTCAGACAATTCCCCTCCTCGCCTGAGGTGGCGCTGCACCAAGAATACTGAAGGAGAAAACAAAACAAACAACGAACAAGAAAACTTTTCTTGTTACCCTACATTAGGGATCAACAAGCTTTGTGACATGGAGTGCCAGTGTGAAATTTTCTTCTCAACAAGTGTGTTATTATCAACTACCGCTATGGATCAGCTCAACCATCTCACTGCTGAGTGGAGGGAGATCCCAGTGTGGATTGCTTCACTATGAACTTAATTATCTTTGCCACCATAACTTCACTGACATCTAAATGTTAAATTTTTGCAAACACATTTTCTTGATGTATTATGCAGTAGGGTTTCATGATGGGCAGCCCCAATTAAATACACAACTAATCAGACCACTTCATTCAGCATTCATGTAAGTATGTCAGCTGCAATGTCTGATTGCACTGATTTCAGTTGGAGAGAAGAAATATTTATCAATGAAGACATAGTTATGGATCATGCTCAGTGTAATATGGTAAAATCCCCTATAAATCCCCTGTAAGTGAAGTCTAAATAAAATAAGATCTACAAAAACAATTTAAAACTATTTATTCCTATGATTATCCATCTAAGAAAACAAATATTTAGACTTTAATTGAAAAAAGATTCTTCAAAATATGCTCAGAAAAGAACTTAAGTAAAGGACAGATATCAGCCATCTCTTTTATATCCGAAGATAATGGTTATGGTGCTGTGCAACAAAACGTCTCAAAATGATCAAAATCAAAACTGAGAACAGCTAGATTACTGCAATGATAATCTTTGTGTTTAATTATATCTAAACAAATATAGTGACAATTAGAATGATCTAACAGAGTTCCACAGTTTTTCTCTTTTATAAGATTTGCATATTTAGTTTCTATCATAATCACTGGATAATTAAATTGGCTACATAAGTAAAGCTAAGAAGTTCAGAAAAGCTTTCCATGGAAAGAGCTGCATCTCATTTAACTGAACTTTAAAATGAAGAACAGTGATTGTGTAAGTTGTCTTGTTATGTATGTATTTATTTTTTGTTGCAGTGATGCTAACAAATTCCTGTAGATTTTATCCAACCATTTGCTAATCTTGTCTTCTCACTCATTGATGCATTTAGCATAGCACTGTTGAAGTCTGTCCTCACCTGTGCTTTTTTTTTTTTTTTTTTCTTTTTTGGAAGGGGTGGGTAGGTGGGGTTGTGTGTATGTTATTTACTTTATTTCCCCTAAAACATTTCTAGTAAAAAACAAACAAACAAACAAACAAAGTACAGCTTCATATATCTGACCTTATAATAAGTTTTTATGTTGCATCATTGTGGAACATTTAATGTCTCTGCACTGGAATTTATGCAGAGAATAGCAACATCCCATGTAGTCCAGCTGGAATAAAGAATGGATCCATTTTGACTAATTATTATTGTCTAAGCCCAATTTTTTATTTTCTCACCTCACAGTAAGGATAAAACTTGGTATAATGGATCAGCATTATTGCTGATATTAATCACACCGAACTGTCACTGACGCTTCAGCCCCTGAAATGGAAACTCTCCAAACTTTTTTCATATCCAGATTCTTCATAAACTGCTCTCCTGTTTACTTGCATCAAAACTAGCTAACTAGTGAAATAAGCTTGCAGATAACTATCAGCACAGGATTAATGCACGTATTAAACTGTGACTGTCCGTCTCTTTCGTCAGACTTTTTATTCATTACGCATTTAATTTACCTTTGAGTGGTTAAACAGCAGGTGTGGAAACTGACCCAACCTGATGAAAATTGGGCGGCTCAGTTGCTCCTTGCTCCCGGGTTGCAAACACATGTGACACACCACTGTGTGTGGCCGTGGAGCGCTGCGGGAGTCAGACATGGTTTGATGCAGGGCCCTAAGATTAAATTAGTAATTATTATCTTTTGTGAATTACAATTTTATTTCAGTGCTATGATAGGCTTTTGGACTTAGGTGATGTGTTTTTACAAGTGTAATTTAAGAACAAAAGTTAGGGGGCAAATGCGGGTAGAAAAATTCTAAAGTAGAGGGGGAAGTTGTCCCCTCTCGCCCACCGGTAGATCCGCCCCTGAGACCAACAGACAAGAAAAACTGAGCTTTCCGTTAAGTTGTGATGGATGCGGCAGTAAAGCAACCTTGGATTGATTTCAGGATGGTAGACTGTCAACAAGGCAAGCAGAAGAAGGAAATAGGTAGCAGTGCAGTGAAGACTGATTACCGTGAAAACATCAGGTAAAAATCTGGTGAGCAAATGATTAAGAGTAGAGGCAGTACATCAATGTGATGTTGGGAAATTCAACATTATGTGCCTCAGCTCTTGGCTTGTAACGTAAAGTTTTTGATCTTTTTCTTTAAGACTGGAGAGTTAATTTCAAAACAATTCATTGGCATTTTGGGAGAAATAAAATTTTATGACTATTATTCGATATCTCTTAAATTTAAAGGCTTTAGTCTGTAAAAGTGCCATCATTCAGGCAGTCACAGACTTTGATTTACTGTACCTACCTCACTGTAAAAAGACCTATTGTCTCTATTTCTACTAAAGCTTAACATGTCATTTTTCATCTTTAATGCATTTAATGAGAAGATACAGTTACCTGTTCCTGTTTTGGATTATGTACATGTACTATACTGTACTGTATGTTAAGCTACACTTAGTGAAATTACAGAAATCATTAATTTCGTTTTAAATTTTACCCTGCATATTTTCAAAGATTCTGGACTCTGGATGGTGTCCTTGAATAGTATTTTTTTTTTCCTTGCTCCTCAGGACTCAGGACCCCGCTTATTTTTATGCCAGTCAGAAAGTCCAGATACAACTCTCATACAAGTGGTTGATAGAAATCCAGAGCTGCACTGAACCAGCAAATATCTGATTCACAAAAATCCTTTTTTCTGTGTTTGATCCATTTTTCAGCCAAGCTGATCTGGTAAGATATGTACTATACTGTATCTTGCTGGCCTGAAGACACCCCCCTGCCCCCTTTTTTTTTCTATAAAAAAAAATCATATTCAGTAAACATTCTTCCCAGAGCTATGACAGTGGTGCCTCAACTAGGCTAAGTAAAATGTATAATTTTTGCATAAAAAAAGAAAAAAAACAATGGACAAATGTGTGAAAGTACTCATGAACAACAATCATGATAATAAATCAACAATCGACATTGTAACAACCAAACAAAAAAAGAAAAAACATTCAAGAAAAGATGAAAAGACATCTCGTCCTGGTCTTGACCAGTACAATGGTGGGCAATGAAGAGACACCACAGTGTTTTATGTGCCTCAAAACATTTGTATCTAACAGAATGATGTGGAAAAAAAACTTATCCTGTATACAAAGAAGAGCCTGTTGATTTTTTCAGAAATAAACTGCTCAACCGTCATAAATTAAAAATAGGATTGCAGGGTGGTGTGGTGGTTAGCACCGTGGCTTCGCAGCAAGAAGGTCACCTGTTTGTGGTAAGTGTGTGGGTGCATATGGTAGCGGGGGGTGGAATGGGGGAGCTTGACATTATTGTTGTCAATGAAAAGGGGGCCCTGCAGAAACAGGTGGGAACCACTGTTCTACAGGAGTGTGTCAGTTTGGGAAAAAACCACATGACACAGACACAAGAAACAACCAGTCAATGGGGAGTTTTGCTGCTGACCAGTCTCTACACACACATGTGAATTTAGTGACTTCTTTCGCTGTTGCTTGTGGGTCCATCATCTTGACTACACTTCTCACGTCCAAGAACAGTGACACAAAGCAAAGGTGCAGCAGCTACAACATAAAACTGGAGTGTAAAAGAATATAGATGAGCCGAGCTTAAAATTCATTTAAAAAACCTTTTACGTAAAATGAAGAGTAATTTTGAAATTATCTTAAAATTTTCTCTTGCAGAGCAATTTCTCTAAACAATTGACAAGAATTTATAGTTTGATATAAGACTGTGGGGTTATGTTACACCAGTTATCTTTTAGTCTTTTAGTATTTCTTTTTGTTTATATTGATAAAGCTCCGTGTTACATCTTATGTCTTGTAAAAACAATTGAAACCATTTAAATTGGAGACAGAATATTGACAATATGTAAACCGCAAAGAAGAAAGCATCTTTTTACGGGAAAGTAGAGCATTAAAAGTCAGAATGGATTGACCACAGTGCACTCTCTGTTTTTCCCTGCATTTCTTGTTGCCTTTAAATATGTTTGTTTGTATTCTTCTGTCACATTTTCAAATGCCCCATTAAATTTTTTTGTATTTCTGTAATATGTGATGGTGGATGAACTTACAGCAACTTCAACTCTCTTTACAGCACTTATGTTAATGAATATGGATCTTCTGGTGATGAGATTTGTCTGCTAACCTTTCTGGCTGCTTCAGTGAAAAAAATAAAAACACTTTGGTCACAGGGTCTGACATTCTGCATAAATCTGAGTAGGCATGTGTTGTGGAAAATTTTTGAAACTTTGCATTGAGACCACTTGAAATATGAACTTTGTATAATCACGAGATAACAAGAATGTTTGGAAAAGAGATATATATCTATAAAGATATATTTTTTATTAATTTGAAAATAAACCGTATGTAACTGAAGCCGTTTTTTTTTATCATGTATAGTCTGTAGTCACCAGAGAGTTCAGAGGTCATCACTGCAAGACCAGCAGACCATTAATAAGAAGCAGCAACACAGATAGATGATAATGGTAGAGAGAGGAGAAATACTTCCCCTGCTGTAACACACTGCAAAATAACAGCACTTTGCACGTGTGTGTTTTTGTGAATAGGTGTGAGTGTATGAAAGACAGCAAGCTGGCATGCAACTTCTCCTTCCCATCAGAGACCGCCGTGGAAAATCCTTCTGGATCATACACACACCTAATGACGTCATACTCTCTCTTTCTCTCTCTCTCTCTCTCTCTCGCTCACACATACACACACACACACACACACACACACACACACACACACACACACACACAGACCATGCAGATCTGTAGTATTTTCATTTCTAAATTGGAAAGAAAAGTTATGTAGAGTAAACTCGCTGAACCTCTAGTGAGGGAAGAGACAAGAGAAAGAAAAATGATGCAAAAACAAGACAAGAAAATGATAAAAAAAAAAGAAGGGGGAAGAAGAAACTAGATAGACAAAGAAAGAAAAGAAGAAAAATTACACACACACACACACACACACCTCATCGGTCTGGAAATGACCACCCCTATCCCTTTCCTCCTCATGCATAAATATTAAACTGTACATATTATGCAGGTACAAATAATCCCCTGTGTGTGTGTTATGTGTGTGCACGCAATACTGTGTGTGGGGTGTCGCTGTGTGTGAATGTGGTGGAGGTGGGGGGTGGGGTTCTGGCAAGGCATGGTAGTCATTTCCCTTCTAGACTCAACATCATGCAGATGCACACACATTCACGCACACACAGACGTGTGCACGCATTCAAACGGCAAGCGTTGGAATATCATTACGGTAAGAGCTGCAGTGAGCAGGCCCCTGACACAAGTGGCCCTTTGTTCGAATACAGACACACACTGCAGACCCAGACTCAGGCCTTCCATATCGCCAATATAATTACAGCTATTACATCTGACTCAAATATAACTTTACATCTCGATCTCCCCTCTTTCCCCTCCTTCCCTGACTCTCTTTTTTTTACTTTTGAGTACCCATGTTGGAGCCATGTATAACCATTTGTGTGTGCGTGCGTGTGGGACGGCATAATGCTATATAAACATTACCTCAACTAACGAGCGGTAACTGGTCTGGCCCAAATTTTGTATGTGTGTGAATGTGGTCTAACTTAATGATCTGTACAGTCAGTTTTTGTTCAGAGTGCTTTTACGTGAAAGGAGGGAAAAATCTCTCCCTCACTGCTTTGGTCATACATTCGTCAAGGAATGGATAGATTGACAGATGGGTAGGAAAAAGCTGTGAGAGCTCTCAAAAAACTGTTTCACCTTCTGACTGAGCTAAAATTATTAGTTGCTTAATCAGTGAAGAAAAAAATTGCAAGTGGGAGATCCATCCTCTCTGAAGTGAAAACTTGCTGTGGTTTTTGGTTTATGTTTGTCTATGCAGAATCCTATGTATGAGAAAAACCTTTTCACCCAGGATCTCACGGAGTCTGACAGTACTTTTTAAAATGGTTTTTCTATGCTTTTTTTCACTTATATATTAATAAATAATTAAGCTGAACAGCTGCAAAAATTGATACATGGAAAGATTAATCGTTGTCCAAGGACCTGGTCTATAACTATATAAATAGAAAAAAAGTTGTACATAACAGTAAATTTATGGATCTCCCACTGAACTGCCGTCAGAGAAACCACATAACACCAAATAGATAAAAAAAAAAAAAAAAATACAGTGGCAAAAAACAGAATTGTAATAGTAAATTACATAAATGCTGAATTAGTTTTCTACTGTGCATACTTATTGAAAAAAATCTAGCAAATTTTCCAGTTTTTGCACGCCTTCTCTTCCTGTCTATCAGTAGTCAGCAGGACAAAAAGCTGACTCTCGTCCCGTCCTGCTGAGCTGAGCTACAGAGAAAACTCACCGACTCTCCTGTTTACAGGTTGGAGATTCTGCACCCAATTTCTCTGGGAACATAAACCTTGTACACAGAGAGGACTCAGACCAACAGCAGCTTTAACAACAGCTGCAGCTGTTTGTCCCCACTTGTACCTAAAAAGAAACGCATGTCCTGGCTGCAAATCCTCCATGTTTAAACATCTCCCAGGTCCCTTTCAAAGAAAGGCAAAGGATTAAGCTGCTGTGGTGTAACAAGTCTACAGACAAAACACTTATTTTTATTCATCTGAGACATTTTGCCAACTAGTAGCCCTTGCATCTGATGGTGTCACACACATATGTGCTACTGTCGCTTCTTATTAGTCTTTGTCTCTGCAGCATAATCAAAAGTTTGTAATTATTCTTTAACCTCCTTCTGTCTGTTTTAAGCAGTTGTTTTACAAGGACAGTGGGTATATTCTTAACTCCTATGGCACAAATTTGCAAACTGATTTATTTAAATGTTAGCAACAAATTAGTGGCTTGAGAGTGAAGCCCTTTCTGTACACTGCTGGAGTGGAGTGTATCCTGGGGTTGATAATGGAAAACAGTCATCTACTATCTCATGGTAAATGTGTGCCCATGCAGGCAGAAAATTAGAAAATCAATTATGATGCACTCACATAAGACACAAATGTAAAATTACATACAGTATAGACATCTTTATTGTTTAATGTATCGATATAAACTGCTAATATCAAGTGCTTTGTTGGTTTCATGCTAGTAGATTGATCAACATTTGGCAGCAATGATTGAACATCCACTTATGATTATAAAAGATCATTTACTGCTAACCATCAGTGTATTTCTTTTTGCTTAAAATGCCTTTTTGCCCTGAGTACAATGTTTCATTGCAGTTGAAATAAAATGCTTTATTGAATTACTGTGTTGGTGTAATCTCTAGAGAGCAGATTTTTAAATGTATTTTAGCTGCACAGTTGTTACTGGCTGCTTGTGTGGTATGTCATTGCAGACATGTATTTGTTTTTCATCGCACTGTTTATATCTCTGTTGAAGTCAGTTAAGTTTGGCCCAGAGTCCTTCAGCTTCATGTTGCTCAAAACTATATACTTTAACAAACTAAGAACACAAGCACATGCTGGTTTCATTCAGCAAAGCTAGAACTGCACTGAATTATTTTTATAAGCAACAGGTGAGTGTTAGGATACGTGTGTGTGTGTGTGTGTGTGTGTGTGTGTGTGTGTGTGTGTGTTAGGGGGGCACCTTGTGCAGGGATTATTCTCTGCATTTTAATTAGCAATACAATCTGTGTTGCACATATTAAATTATGTACATGTACTATGTGTGAAATTGCTTCATGAAAAAATACTTTAGTAACACTAAAGAGGTAGTGTCTCTCTGCATCTGTTTATGTCGTCATCTTGCAAAAAAATGTAGTATGTTGTTTCCAGTGCTTCTTTGCCCTCACACTGACGTTCTAAAAAACTTTAATTGGATTTGTTTTTTGATTTTATTGAAAACAATTGGGGCTGTCAAATGATTAAAAATTTTTAGAATAATTTTAATCACAGCTCATTCATACAAATATTCAGTGTAAAATTCCCTTCCTTGGTTAAACATCAGATGTCCAACGATCAGTAAATGCAGCATGTAATGTATTTCTATATGTTGTTTTGCATCATCTCTACCAGGTTCTAAATCACAGTGCAGAATTCATAAAGCTTCTTCTGCATAGCTGAAGTATAAATCTTTTCTACCAGCTGTCAGCTACTGTGTTTGAGAATAGTCCTGCCAAAAACAACACTTTGGGGTAAATATGTGCTGGTATGAACTATGATTCCTTCTTCTCACCTGAACCATAAACAAACGCTACAAGAAAAACAGTACTAGAGACAAAAAAGCTGATCATCTATCTATCTATCTATCTATCTATCTATATATATATATATATATATATATATATATATATATATATATGAAGCAGTCACTAGTTTCCTTTGCAGTAAATGGAGATTCCTAATTCCTTGTAGAACTCTGCATTTCGTTGATGTTGTGATCAAGAACGACAGTTACATTTTAGTCTTTAATTATTTGTAAAAACAAAATAACGTAGGTCAGCCCCTACGTCATGTCCGTTGATGTAGGGGGTGACCAGTTAGAAAAAAAAAAACAAACAAAAAAAACCAAAACAAAACAAAACAAAACAAAAAAACAAGCATTTGGAGGGCCATGGACATCAACTTAAGTCTAAGCTTAGTTAATGTTGAAAAAAAATTGAAAAAAGTGTTTCTATTACACTTTGCGATATACTTCTATATTTGAGAGGTTTTTTTTTCGAAATGTAGGCCTTTCCATCCATTGTCTGCCACTTATCCGGAGTCGGGCTGTGAGGGCGGCTGCCTAAGCAGGGAAACCCAGACTTCCCTCTACCTGCCAACATTCACCAGCTCATCCAGGGGGATCCCAAAGCGTTCCCAGGCCAGCCGAGAGATGTAGTTCATGCAGCATGTCCTGGGTTTTCCCCGGGGCCTCTTTCCGGTGGGAAAGAAAGTGAACATGTGGACACTCTTATGTCTGAACAAGGTGTTCATTATGGACAATCCATGATGAGCACAGAAGTCCAACAAAAAAACACCACCCAGATTTAGATCGGGGGGGCCATTCCTCCCAATCACAACTCTAAAATGGGTGGGTACTCTGAACTGCTGTTTGGTGCATAAGCACAAACAACATTTAGGACCCGTGCCCCCACCTGAAGGCGGAGGGAGGCTACCCTTTCATCCACCGGGTGTTTTATGAAGGACCTGACAGAGACCAAGCAGAGTGTATGACAAGATTTATTCCAAATAGTCCACAGAGAGCTTACTGAACAGTAGAATCTTGGAAACCAAAACTAGAGTCCAAAAGGTAAGCCTGGGAAGTCGGGACCGGGAAAGGGCAAGGAGGAAAGTCCATCAGCATGGAAACGAGGTCCGACGAGGACTGAGCGGAGAGCTGGGATATTTGAAGCCTGGTGGCTAGATTGCACACAGGTGTAACAGGTTAGTATTCTGGGGATTGACTACGATGATGCCTGGCTGGAGTTGGTGTGTCCGCAGCAGAGCCAGGTGCGGATGTGACACCAGGGTAAATCTCACCTTTCAGGCTGAGCACGACTGGGCCCCATGGGCAAAGGCTGTGCCCCACCTCCAGGCCTGGCTCTATAGGGGGGCCCTGATCACCCTTTGAAAGAAAACTCATGATTATTTGAAAACCTAGGTACTTGTTATTGGGAACTAACTGTATTGACTTGCCTTGCATGGTTATCATCGGCTGAATTATTTCTGGTACTTCCGGTTCATGACAAATAATTTATTCTAAATTACATTGTTTTCACAAATGGAATTTTTTCTTTGTTAAATCTTCTTTTTCTCTGTCTCTTTTGACATTGTCTCTTTTCATTGAACTTTTAATTTGCCACAGTTGTGTATTTTTATTTTTGTATTATAAATTGAAAGAAGAAATTTCTTTCTTAAGTTTTGCATCTATTTGCTTACCATCTCATTCAGGTAAAACAACTGATGACTAACTGATATGTGCTTTAAAACCCACAAAATTAGAGAGTGAGCGCCAAATTTAGGTCAACTCAGCTATGTTTCATAGTATAATTCATACTGTCACACACAGGCAGACTTTCTCAGCAGGGGTCCAACACACAGTCTGCATATTTAAAAAAAAAACAAGCATTTGGAGGGCTATGGGCATCAACTTAATTCTAAGCTAAATTAATGTTGAAAATAAGCACTAGGCTTGCATCCTAATATAAACAGGTATGTGATAAAGAATCCATGTCTGTATAGTAAAGAGAAGCAAAGGAATAATAAATTACTTGCTACACGCAATTATTCATATTATGGTGGCAGCAAATTTAATCCAAGATACATTTTACACTCACCTTTTTTCTCCCAGAGCATTTACAATTTAAACACCTTTCTCTCGATATGTCCCTGACATGTACAAACAATCCAAAATAGCTGACAAACTAGCTGATAAGGCATTTGGATTTTACTCATGGAAGTGTAGTTGACTGGATTGATTGACTATTAAAAGTTGGAATACAAAAAGGTTTCTACATTATTAACTGTCATGATCACTAAATGCATTGTCACTAATGTCACTAAGAAACAAATTATAATTAACAAATACTTTCTTTCCACATTGCCTTCATTGTACATATACCTACACATAAGCATTCCAACTGTTCTTTGAAGTTTGCAGAAATTCATTTATTCATGGTAATATCTTAATTATTTTCCTATACAGCCATTCTGTTGCAGATGTGCTGGTGTGTTTGAGATATTTTCTTCCTGTTACATGACCATGTGTAGGTAAAACTTTACTGTCTTACAGATGAGATTTGATTGTGGAATACTGTGGTACAGAGGTTTGTATTATATTCTCAGTTTGTTTGCAGTATCTGACCTGGGAAGATAAGAAATTGTCTTGAATGGTTTTAATTTATGAATAATCTTTCTTGCTTTAGAATGATAGACTCCAGATTATTTTTAAAATGACTTTATAACCCTTCCCAGGATGAGGGAAGGCAGCACTTTTTTTCAAATTTAATTAGTGCTGTTTTTCTTCCTTTTCATTGTGTTAACACAACTGAATGTTTCAAACCAGCATACTGACAAAACTTTTATAGAGGTGAGGTCTGGTCAAACAGTCTTGTTTTGGAAGGTTTATAACTAAAAGAGGGTTCATTCACACCAGCTCTTCTTAATCTAACCCTAATTTGTTTGCTTGGAAAGTCTGGTTAGTTTAGGGATGTGTGAATGTACAGCAGAACTCTGACGTGCTTAAAAAAAATAAAAAAGAACTCTTGGCCATCTAAAGACCAAAGGCAGGAAGCAGACTACGATTTAGGTGGCGGAAACGTAAGATGTCCTGCATTAAATTAGTTATAGTGTAAACACTTTAAAATCAAACTCTTTAATATGCTGTGTTTCACAATAAAAATAAAGCCCCATTGAGGTTTTTATTCAAGTGTGTAACCATGTATATCTAGCTATGGTTTAAATTTACCATTCATTACATCAAAGCAGTTGTCGTGTTTGCTTTTAAAGTTGTGAATTTAACAGATTTGTTAGTTTTCTTTTGATTGCAATATTTTCCAGCAGTTTAATTTTGTTTATGCTACCAACAAAAATAATGCAGACTCTTATAAGATTTGTTGGAAAGCATCATTTTGCAAAACATCCAAATGAAGTCCTTGAGGAACTAATTTGCAGTCAGCTCGACAAAGATGTATGATAATGTTTGTTTTGTGTAAGTGTTAGCGTGTGTGTATTAGTGTGTGTGGTTCTCTGCAGGGAGCACTGTTTGACACACATACACACACCCCATCTGGACTTTCTCAAACACAGCATCAATCTTAGTTTCTGAGCATTAGTTTGTGTGCGTGTTTGTGAGGATGGTTTACATACAGTTTTGAGAACATCAGTCTCTTTCTGCATTACAATGACATCATTTTTTGAATGTTGTTTACATCTACAGACACGGACAAAATTGTGGCACCCCACAATGATCACTGAAATAACTTGAAATGGACAAAAGTAATAAATTAAACTTTATTGAATATTAACTAATGAAAATCAGACATTGCTTTTTAACTTGTTCGACAGAACCATAAAAAAAAAAACAACTAATGGAACTGTTAAGGATGCAGGAGAATGTCAGGAACCTCACAAAAACCAAAACAATGATGAAAGTAATAGGTTTAGTCCCGGGAAAATGTATGGTGGCGATGCAGAGTAGCTGATGTCCTCCAAAGTGCGGATGGCCTGGGTAGGTGAATCCTGTGTTGTACCCAACTATATCATGATCTGAGAAGAGCTGGACATAGACAAAAACAAAAAAAGAATAGGATCACAACAAAGTCACAGCAAAAAAAAAAAACTCAAGAGATTTTCAAGTTGCTGCACAATACTGCTGGTAAGCAAACAAACTGGTGCTGAATGAAGCACAGACCCAGGTTTGTATGGTGGAGACAATCAGGACCAGGTGCACCCATTAATCACGCACACACAGGAGAGCTATGAGCAGGGAGGAGAGGCAATAATTAAAACCCCAAAGATCCTAACAGAAACAGACCTTAACAAAAATGATGGCACCCCTAGAAATGATTGACAGTAATTTGACCACAGAGACATATTAAAGTAAGGTGTGTCCTATAATTATCATCACAGGTGTCTTCACACTTGCAATCAGTCAGTCTGCCTATTTAAAGGGTGAGAAGTATTCCCTGTATTGTTAATGACAGGGTTTGTACAGTGCTGAACATGGAACACAAAAAGTCAAGAGAGTTGTCTCAAGAGATAAAAAAGAAAATCATAGACGCATTTTAAAAGTCAAGCCTATAAGACCATCTTCAAGTAGCTTGATGCTCCTGTGACTACAGTTGCAAATCTTACTCAGACGTTTAAGGTCCATGGGACTGTAACAACCCTGGACGTGGTCACATAAGGCAAATTCGTATTTGTGCAGCATCTGCATCACTGCAGTAGGCACTGCATAGATCCGTGGAGGCCGACGTGCACCTTTTCCAAACCTACCGTGCACCCCTGCTACACAGACAGTTACGAGAAAGTACTCCCTTATGATTGGTCATTTTGGGCTTACGAGTTTCCGGATTTCTGGATCTTCTCGCTGAATTTGTGTAGTAACCGCCATTTTTAAAAACAACACCCAATGGACCAAGTTGATGAGAGGCTAATCGAATTATTTCTTTGTTTTCTTCCACAAGCTTATGACACATAACCATACTGGAAGCCATTGTTGCTTTAAACAAAAAAATATGTACTGGAACTGAAGTGAACCATCAAAAGAACCAGAGTTTACTAGCCGATACCACCCCTGCTGCCACCTTCAAATTAGGAGGAGAAACTGCAACACGTCACCAAAACCACGTGTACCCTACGCGCGAGTGTGAGAGCAAACTCACCAGTGTCATCTACGCCGTAACCGACCGCATGCAGATACTGCGTATTAATCCGCCTTTCATGGGTTTTCCAACCGGATAATGACCCAAAAGCTACACAAAAGCGCGAAACAAAGAATGGCTAAATTTGCATTTATTATTATTAGGGCTGCCAAATGATTAAACATTTTAATCGGGTTAATTACAGCCTACAAATTAATTAATCATGATTAATGATGATCACCAACACTTACAAAAATTTTACTTTAACTGACCTTCACTGTAGTGGTCACTTTAGTTGTAATAATCAGTTAAAAATTACATAAAATCAAGACCTTAAAAAAAATCTAATTGGTGCCCCCCTTTTCCTGGTCAGTGCCCCTGCCTGGCCTCCATCAAAACTTTTCTAGACCCGCCCCTGCATAGCTGAAGTATCAATCATATCAATCATTTCTACCACCTGTCAACTATTCATGTCTCTCATCACATTCATGGCCCCTAAACGAACGTCTGTACAGCAACAATGATTTAGAGACAACATCCGCTTGCTTCCTTTAGCTGCTTCACTCTCACTAGAGATCTGAACCTGATCTGTCTTCAAAGACGTGTGCATGGCTGTCTGTAACACAGGGACTCCTCGGAGACAAAGGAAGGTTAACCAGACTTTATTGAACAGACATGGATCAGATGAATGAACTTACATCAGGAAGAATACCAGTGAAACAGACAGAGGAAGAGGAATCACGGAGCTGAGCTGGGGAACAGGATAAGTCCATGCAGTGCGTAGGTTAAGGTCCGACAGGGAATGACCGTGGAACTGGGGAATATAAGGACTGGTGAGTTGATGGGAGACAGGTGTGACTAATCAGGCTTGACTGGAGTGAAAGGATCAGGGACAGGTGTGAAGTTATCAGAGGAGCGATGACGGAGGAACGGCAGGACAGGCTGTGACACTGTCGAATGATTAACAGACTTTACAGCTGTTTCACTAGCAAACCTCATTAATGCTGAAAACTTATGAAATAAAGGCAAACAATATTTAACTGAAATAGGGTGCTGTTATCAACACTTTTCCTTCTTCCGCTTCACGTGATTGCGACATGGATCTGATTGACATGAGACTGACAAATGTTCCCTACTTTAGCTAGCGTGTCCAGAAACAATTTTTTGGGTAAATATGTGCCAGTGTGACCTTTGAACTGCTATTTCCCTCCTTCTCATCTGAATGATAAGCAAACACAAGAAGAAAGATGGTACTAGTGACAGAAAAGCCGATCAGCTGATCACCGACAGCAATCATTATTCACAACAGGAGAGGGAGGAGGAGAGGAGGAGGCTGTCATGGTGTGCTGACACAGAGAGAACCAGAGCAGGGATGTTTCTGCAAAACTAGGTGAAAAGCTTTTTTTAAAATGGGGTTAAAATTCGGGTGTTGAACCCTCTCACAAGGAAAAGTGTGGGTGTTCAAACATCCTTAACTCCCACGGGTGTCACACCCTCAAATCCATCCATAGAGCCAATCAGATCCATGTCTCGCCGTCATAAATGGTGTCTGCTGCACATGCATTAAATTTTTAATGCAGTTAATTATATAAATTAGTTACCCTCATTAACAAATTATTTCTGACAGTGTTAAGTGTTGCTTTTGTCAGTTTCAAGTTATTTCATTGACCATTGTGGATTTTCGTTCATTAAAAGAGGATAGCTAGTAATTCTGCCCATGTCTGTATATGGTTATGTCTTCACTATGTGTAGATGTTTACCATAAAAAAAACATTCATTACTTTTTTAAAAATATTTACTAACTCCTAAATCACAAGCTTAATAGCCCAATGTTATATTCTGACCAAAGATACATTTAATGGTCATTCAATGCAACACCACATTATCTGAAAACACTGACTTCAGCATGGTTTCATGGATTAAACCCTTATTAAAAATAAGCACTTGTGTACCAGACAAATATTCATGCTCATTTCATGGACCAGAGCATGTGTTAGATACTGAGTATTCCCCAAAGACTACATGTAATAATTAGCAAAACAAGCTAATAATAACTGAGTGTGCAAAGACACAAGCCAACTCTCTGGAGACAATGAAAGGGACTTGTGACATGATACCGGGGAACTTTTTCTAACTTAACTGTTCTACTCGTGTTTTTGTGTCTTCGATAAAGCGATATTGCATTGGGGTCACCCTTTGCATGTGGACTTGGAAACAACATATTGTTCAAAACACAATCTTTTGGTTACCCCCAAGAACTCTAAGGTCATAGTCCTCAATAAAGAGAGATGTCCTTTTTCAAAGAAAACACTGCTAATCCCGCTCATATACTCATATACAATATTTGTTTCAGGCCTTTACTATTGCTTTATCATTGTTAAGCCTATGCTAGTATGGCACATTCTGGAAAAGGAGCAAATAGCACCTGCTTCACCATTTGCCATCACACCCTCAATAGAGGCACAAACTCTAAGTGATCTTCGTCACGTGCAAATCACTCCAAAGGTGGTAACTGCACAAGTAAACAAGAGTTCTCATGCACTTCCTGAATCTAAGGAAGTAAAGCCCCAGTGGTTTGTTTCTTTTTGGACTTTACTGTTAGCACATTGCATTGCTAATGTGGATCACTATAAGTTGCCATTAGCTTTGATGGTATTTTCATGGGCCAAAACCATACTGAAAATATTGCTGAGGAAAACTTTTGAATAGCTTTCTTTGAATATGCATAGGTAGAAAAGGAATTTTCAAAATGGAGACACGATTTAACAATATAGTGCAACTATATCGTGTAACTTAGTAACTTTTAAAGGTCTCATTTAGGTTGAAAATTATATGGTTATGTTACAAGTGCAGATATTTCAGAAATACTCACTTCTACTCAGAATTGCATAATTGTACAAAGTAGTTAGGATAGAATGTGACAGGAGGTAACATGAAGCAAATAATGTGTTTGCTTGTTTGTTTGTTTTTTAACAATATACTATATCTTGTATATCTGCTCTAAAAGATCCTAAGGGAAACATTAGGGACATTTATAATAAGTGTAATGTGGAGTCTCTGATCCTGAATCTACAGCAAAGAAGGAACGAATTGAGGCTTTGGACTGGCAGACTACTGCTGTTAGTAGTATAAATTAGTTTATTTCTGTCTCTTGAATAGATTAGCTGAAAGTGAGAAAAAATATCAACTTAGAGCAATTATTTCAAGGGTAGAACCACTTTCAGAACGATATCCTACCATCTACTTCAGATCTAAAGTAATTCAATCATAGACTGAGTCATGTGGTCATTGTCTCCAGCTGTTGCCATATGAACTGCCTCCAGAAATTAATGTATATTAGTGTTATTTCCATTTATTCTAATTACACCTTTTAACATGCATACACATTACACTCGCTATTACAGCTGTTAGGCCCTCTGATGTTATAAGGCGCATTATGCCATTCTCACTTGCATTGCCACAGCAGGTAATCAAATCTTCAATTTCCATTTTCCCATTGCCTTTCTACTTATTATAGTACAGCTACACCCATTACACCCTTCACATCCATCCATTCAGTTGTCAGAAAGAGAATGTTTGTCTCCTGATTCACTTGCTCTCATTGGAGTGCAAGGTATTACTAAATACAGAGTGGGGCCAATGCAAGTTGAGATTCCCCTTTGCGCTCTATGAATATAATTTTAATCAAACAGGCACTTTGTAAGTCAGACACCCAGTCAATCAGTTGTCTGGTCTTGGGGTCAGTCGGTGAGCAAAACAACCTGACAGCAAGTATAGTAGTACATAGTCTGTTCAAGCTATCGGGCAAAAAATAAAAAGCAAAGAAAAAAAAAACAGCTAGTCAGACAGAGAGACGTGTAATCAGTGATAAGTGATTAGGATGTTCCAGTCATTTAGGATGAACAACTGCATTCTGCAATTACAGCATCTCTCTTTCCCTCTGTGTCTCTGCAGCCCGCCTTATTCAATACGTTCTGCTCTCCAGTTACCGCTGGAGAGTAGCCAGACGCATCACATACACACTAACATCAGGATTCTGCTCTTTGCTGCACTTAGAAAATCTTCCATTGAGAATCCATTAGCAGTGTAAAAGCACTCAGATTAATTATGAATATAAATTCACTGATGTTCTCAGATGCTGTGTTCTGATACACAAAAAAGTTGTTTTTATAAAACAAAATATTTCACTGTTTGAGTCAAAAGCAAAAACTTCAGATGGACCATTTTAAAGTTTTACAATGTTATGCATTAATGAGCAGCTTTAACAAATGCTGTTATGTAAAATGTGTTCTCATATGTTCATAAAGCCATCAAAGTTCTGTGTGTGGATGGAGTAATTAAATGTTTATATGTTAGTTTCTTTAATTAATCTAAGCATACTTTATTCATCCATGCAAGTCTTCTGTTTAAAGTTAATTCTGTCTGTAAGGACTGGTTCAAGGACATTTATTCAGGAGTTATCTTTCACTGGCTCTTACATTCTTTTGTCTTTATCTGTATTCATATGTGCATTTAATGTTTAACATTTCCTGAAAAAGAGAAAGGGAAGCAACTACTTGGGAGGATGAAAAAAAGTATCAACATAGTCTAGTGTATAAGACACAGTGCACGTTGATAAAAACAATAAAGGGAGCAACACACCTTAGCAAACCATATGCAAACCACTGTGTTATATTTTTAATCTTTCTTTCCACAAGGGTATTTTTCCAGATAAAAGGAAAGTTGCAAAGGCTATCCCACTTTTTAAAACAGGAGATTAGCATGATTTTTCTAATTATAGACCAGTGTCTTTACTTTTGCAATTTTCAAAAGTGCTTGAAAAACTGTTTGCACAAAAATTGGATAATTTTATTGAAAAGAATAAGTTACTGAGTGAAAGTCAGTAGGGATTCAGAACAAACAGATTTACAGCCTCAGCACTTATAGAAATAGTGGAAGAGATTACAACTGCAATTGATAACAATAATTCCACAATAGGGGGTGTTTATTGACTGAAAAAAAGCATTTGATACTATAGATAATTTTCTTTTAACAGCAAACTACGGACATATGGGGTGAGAGGAGTAGTCTTAGACAGGTTAGGTAGTTATTTGGAAAACAGACAACAGTATGTACATTTTGCTGGTAATAAATCAGAGTGTATGAGTACTGAATGTGGAGTTCCTCAAGGCTCCATTTTGGGGCCTACATTTTTCATTTTATACATTAATGGCCTAATTTAAGAGTCAAAATTGTTACATTTTGTTTTATTTGCTGACGACACGAATTTCTTTAGTTCAGGGAATGATTTAAAAGCCCTATCAGAAAGTATAGTGAAAGAAATGGTTGAACTTAAAAAGTGGTTTGATAAAAACAGGTTAGTTTTAAATTTAAACAAAACTAAGTTTATGGTTTTTTCAAAAACAAAAAAAAATATATTAAATATAGATGGTGTTAATATTGAGAGAGTGTTTGAGTTTAGGTTTTTGGGACAATGACAAACTGACATGGAAATCTCATATAGCTTTTATTAAAATGAAGATGTCAAAGAATATATTTGTCTTGAACAAAGCAAAATATGTGTTGAATTATAATGTATTAAGGATTTTGTATTGTTCACTTATTTTGCCATTTTTAAGTTATTGTGTGGAAGTGTGGGGTAATACATATGCAAGCAATATAAAGCCATTGTTTCTTTTACAAAAAAGAGAAATAAGAATTATTCATAAAGTCGACTCGAGAGTACACCAACAAACTGTTTATGAAGTCAAGACTTATGACCCTTAAAGATTTAGTTGAGTTACAAACATTATTAGTTATGCATAAGGCAAGAAGCAAAGTATTACCGGAAAGTTTGCAGAAGTTGTTTTTTTTTTTTATTTCAGAAGACCAGGAGAATAGAAGAAAATTTCATTTTAAACACCAGTTTGCAAGGACTACTTTAAAACAAATGTGTATTTCAATATGTGGTGTCAAATTGTGGAATTCGTTACACATTGAATTAAAGATGTGTGTAAATATCTTTCAGTTTAAAACTATGTATAAAAATAGAATATTTAGTTTGTATGAACTCGAATGATGGAAATTGTGTGGATTGTAATATGTATGTTAAGGACTTTTCAGTATTGATTTGTTGATTGTCATGTAATTAGCTGACAGAACATTAATATGTGAGGTTTTGTTTAGGACAAGGGCATGGGAATTATAAGTTTAACTTCTTCCTGCTCCTTTTCTATCATGGTGGTGCAACAAGAAGTGTTTTGTTGTTGTTGTTCTGTTACAATTTGATGTTGTGCATAGCCATGTGTGAAATAAATAAATAAATGAGATGAATGAAAAATCATTAACCCCTTATCAAGCGGGGTCACATGGCTGCAATGTTGTTGATTAGTAGTCATGTACCGGGACCGGTACGTCTGCATCTTAAGGGGTTAACCCATGGAGGTCTGGATTTAGCGTCATACTAAAAAAATTTGAAACTGCGGAAAGATCAGGGGCCATATTTATGAAACGTGTTAGAATTACTCCTTATGAGTAAAAAGAAATTCCTCCCTAAAAACTGCACTTAAAAGTTACTTATGTAACTTATGTAACTTAAATGGACAATGGTAGTGTATATTTTCACAATTAACAAAATTATACTAAATAAATACATTGGCACAGAATCAATTTTTTTTATTTCACTCCTTTTAAAAATAATAATTGGACAATTTTATTTCCAGTGTAACTTTTTCTGATTGTATTTTATGTCTTTTTATGTTGCATTTGCTGCTTTTACTTTGTTTCTTGTAAAGCACTTTGAACTGCCTTATTGCCTTAATGTGCTAAAAAATATATTTGCCTTGCTTTCCCTTTCCATTTCATTAATTAGGTGACTAACTTGAAACTGGTGTGTGGTTAATTTACCATTTCTATTTCTACCGCAGTCACAGTCCACATAGCTGAAACCAACATGGAATCAAAAAGAAAACCTAACTGGAAAGAGGAGGAAATACTCCTACATGTAGAATTGGTAGACCAAAGAAAGGACATCATCAGAGGGAAATTTAGCAAAACGCATACAAGCTGTGATGAAAGAAACGCATGGGAGGAAATTGCAAACCAACTAAATGCGTCTCAAGCCTTCTGCTCTAACTCAGCTGACTCAAATTAAATGAATCCAACAGCCTATGAAGTTCTGTGCAACGACTCATTGATTTGGGCAGGTGAGTTCAAGCAGAGAGACATTGAAAACCTGCTAAATTGCGGCCCTTGTGAAAGCGAGTTGAATATTCCTGCTCTACCGGCGACTCCTAACCACTTAGGACACCTCTGGAGGTCTCTTAAATATTTGCAGGAGTAGGAATGATTTTCAGACTTGAGAAAGTTGATAAATAGCTTAGATGGCACTCTAAGACACTTGATAAATACGGCCCCAGATCACAGGCTGACCCAACCTCTGTGGAAATGCCTCAAAACATTTCAAAATGAGTTCCAGTAGTGTGTGTGTATCTTCCACGTGCCTTTATGCACTCCCCATGACATCTGGACATGCTACTGATGAGCCAATGTATGCTCTCTTGAGGGATCTCCTCCCAGACCTGGATCATGACATCAGTCAACCTATGGACAGTCTGTGGTGCGACAAGGAGGCGATGGATGGAACAAGGCCTGAGCTGTATCCTAGTTCAGGGTCTACACAATACAAAGTGCAGGTAAATTGGCTACATATGTCACAGTGGCGCTCCAAGTCTTGTTCCATTTGGAAGGCACCTCCGAATCCACCCTACAAACCTGCACTCTGTTTGACCTGTAGCGAAGGCTACTGGTGGTGGATCTTTCGCAGCCTCTTTTGTCCCCAAATTAATTTTGCACAAGATGATGGCGAATGAGCAACAAAGCTCTGAAGAGTATGTTTTTTGTTTATCTCACTCTCGCATAAATGTGACAAAGCTAAATACATTTTAAGCATACGTAAACGGTGGCATTAAAATTGTGTATTAATTTATATTTGTGGATTTTTGAGGGGTTAATAAAGCGTGAGTACAGGCTGGAGAGAAACAGAGCCTCAGATAGTGTTTAATTATTCTGTTAAAAAGGTAAGATAGAACCAACGCAGTCAGTTTTAACATTCAATAAAGTGACCTATGATATGCAAAACTAGGTAAAGTGATTCAAACACTATTCAGCTATAAATAATCATGTTAATTTAATTGTAAATTAATATAATAATATTATGGTATAATTATACTAAAATGAATTCAAAATAATAATTTATTACAAATAAGTATAATTACAAAAGTCTATAATAATAATTTTATCATATAAATTATTATATAATTCCTTATTATTAATTGACCATTGTTAATAATAACGTGATTAACATTAGCATTTGGTTTTCTGTCAGCGTTGCTTCTATGGGAAATTCTCATCAGTTAGATAGACTGTTTCATTTCATGAATGGTAAACGGCTTCGGAGTGCACAGACTACGTAGGCCACTTCATAGCCTATGTAGTTTGTGCACTCTGAAATGTGTAGACCCATGAGTGGGACACAGCTATGATATCCCAGAAGTGCTCAATTGGATTTAGGTCTGATGAACTGGCAGACCACTCCATAGCACCAATGCCTTCTTCATGCAGGCTGATGGACTCCAGCCACATGAGACTGTACATTATCATGCAGCAGAAGGAACCCAGGTGCCACTGCAGTAGCATATGTTGTGACAATGCTCTGAGGATGTCATTCTGGTACCTAATGGCAGTCCGGGTAGCTCTGACTAGCACATGGAGGTCTGTGTGGCCCTTCAATAATCTGCTTCCCCAGACTATCACTGACCCACTGCCATGCTGGATGATGTTCCAGGCAGCACAAAGTTCTCCACAGAGTCTCCAGACTCTGTAATGTCTGTTACATGTGCTCAGTGTGAACCTGCTCTCATTTGTGAAGAGCACAGTGCACCAATGGCTCATCTGCCAATCCTGGTGTTCTCTGGCAAATACCAATCTGGCTGTACAGTGTTGGGCTGTTAGCAGAGGCCCCACTTGGGAACATCAGACCCTCACACATCTGACAGTTTAAGCAGAAATGTGCACATTAGTGGCCTGTTGGAGGTAATTTTGTAGGGCTCTGCTCCCCAGTTCCTCCTTGCACAAAGGAACAGAAAGTGGTCCTGCTGCTGGGTTGTTGTCCTCCTACGGCCCTCTCCTCCATGTTCTCGACAAGGCTGGGAGACACAACAAAACTACTTGCCACAGTGTTAAGTGGTGTACCATCCTGGATGAGCTGTTCTACCTAAGCAACTTTTGTGGGTTACCACTGGCAAAATACCAACCCGATCAAAAATTAGCCAGAAAGAATAAAGCCGAGGAAATAGTTTGTGGCCACCACCTGCAGGACCGTACCTTTATAGGAGTTGTCTTGCTAATTGCCTCTCATTTCCACCTGTTGCCTGTGTTTTCTTTGTACAGCAGCAGGTAAATTGATTCACAGTGTTACTTCTTAACTGGACAGATTATTATCCCAGAAGTGTGACTGACTTTGAGTTTTAATGATTATGTGTCCCCTTTAGTTTTAGAGCAGTGCATTCATATTCATATTCACTGGAAAATACAACATAATTATATAAGCACTGTAAAGGTAAGAAAATCAGAATACAAAAAGGAAAAAAAACTGTAGAAATAAAACACAAAGCAAGCTGTTTATTTTACTGAAGCATTTACCTACTTTTTAATTAAAAACACAAAACACTAAAAGAGAGTCACTAAATGTCAGAGCAGATTTGAATGCAGATTGAGAAACAACAACATAGTATTCCCAGCACAATCTGTTGGTTACTCCCAAGAGCACTAATAACTGAATTCTCAAGTGTAATTTATTATTCACTGTAGCAAATGAGTAAACCATGTATGTAATGAGACGGATGAAGTAATATTAAGCTCTTTTAACTCCAGGGCTCTTCTAAATTCTCTTTCCCTCATTCTTTCTTCCATTCTCATCTCTCTATTCTCCAATCATGCTTTTCTGTGAACCTCTTAACCCCCTGGAGAAAGGGAAAAGGCTGGGATATTGGGTTTCTGCAGCTAATGGGACACGTTTAAGAAGAGCCATCAGAAAATGACTTTTTGTCCCTCAGTTTTACTCGTGCAGTACGGAAGTCTTCAATTTCCTGTTCCTGTGTCTCCATTATACTCATGCCCCAGTGTCGACGACAGCCACAGCCCCAGGCTTTATTTGAGGTTGTCAGTCCATGCATCCCACACTCTAGAGAATACAGTCTCTCAGAAACAGCTGAGGAAAATTTCTTTAGATTTTGTAGAAATCCTCACTTGGACTTAAGGTGAACTCATTTGAATTTTGAAGTTAAAGGTCAAAAGCGACAGTCAATGTTTCCTCATAAAACAGGCATAACTCATTCATTCTTCAGGCACACAAACTTAAGGTAGTACTACACAACTTTCCGACTTTAAAACTCCATGTTTCTAACTCGTTTTGATGGCATAGTGACATTTATTATGTATTTATGTAGCTGCCATTGATCGGCTGCATCCTGAGCTTGAGAAACTGCACTTTATAAGTTTTATTTTCTCTTTATGGTACCATGTCACACGCCAGCAACTGGATTTAAACACACTGGTTGTTTCGAACGCACATCACATCTGATTCAGCAAAGAAACCCAAAAGGACATTACTGGAGGAAATGAGGAAAAGAAAGAAAGGGATAGAGAAGACGTTAGACAAGGGAACATAAGAATAACTTTTACTGGGTGGCGAGAGCTCAGACAAGAGACATTCAAGACAAATCAGTGAGTCTCAGTGAGAAAATCTGCCAAATTTCAGTAGTAAGACTTTAAGTCTGCCCTAAGCGATCCTAAATGAGTTAGAAGAGCTTCACTGTATCACTCATCTTTGGATAATTAAAATGTTTTTCAAGTTAAGCACTAAAATATTTAGATGTATAAGGTAAATGTTACGCCGACCTTTAAATCACAATAAAAGTATTCATTAGGTCAACTAAAATATTTTAAGTAATTGTTTTCATTCATCTTTTTCATTGGATTAAATAAACAAAGCTGAAATGATCTGTCTATACAATTCATTCCTACAACTTACTGTGGATCCTAAATAAACAATGTGTTTCTTTTTATTTAACTGGAACCCTTTTACCTTTGTTGAAGCCATTGCAGCCAGTGTATGAATTTTTGCATGAAAGTTATTTTGCAAATTCATTTCAGTTACTCAAACAAAGATTATTGCATCTGCAGTGACATATTTGGGCCGACTTGGTCATAATCATTCATCAAATCACTCGTCCATTTTCACAGCATTGTTTAGTTTACATAAAGTAACTCAATTTTTTAAGATTCGGGGAATTAGATAAGTTAGAAAGGTGCAAACTAGAGCAGGTTTTGAATATGCTCTGTTTTGTCTTGATCAGCTCAGCCCATGACTGCTTACATAATTGTCTCCTCATCCTTTCAGAGCTCACGTAAACCAGCTGGATGTTTACTGCAAATATTTCTGACAGTACTGACATCAAACACACACATAGGAGGGGCTTGTCAGTGGACTTAAAGAAACTAACTGTGACTGAAAGTTATGCAGATATATACGATACAAGATGCTGTCAACAAATTTGCAGTTTGTGCATAGATGGAGAAGACATGTAAAAACTACAACAGGAGTTTAATGTTGATTTCAGAGGTTTTCCAACCATCTAATATTTCAGCATCATCAAGATACAACAGACAATTTAACCTTCTTTGATAATTTAACCAGTTGTAAATTTAAATTAAATTTATTTAGACAACAGTCGAAATTAATCTGTTTTGATTAGTTTGTCACTCGGCAGCCTATGGGTGAGAAGACGTAGCTCTGGGGGCAGTGTTAAGCATTATAGCTGACATGCAATCAGTGAAAGGAATAAACCTGAGAAGGGGAGTAAAAAGAAAGAAGAAGAAACAGGATAGCGATGGAGGGTCGCCATATGGCGAGAGCTTTTGAAGAGTGTGTGAATGTGTCGGGTGTGTTGGGCAGTTGCAAACAACTTTACAGTGGTGCATTACAAAGACCAACTGGCGGAAATGAATGAATTAACTTAACTAGTGGATAAATTGACTTAACTACCATTGTAATGTAAAAGATGCCTGGAAGTATGCGGGCGGTGACATATAACAACGGATGTACATATGTACTATATGTAAAGGTGCATCAATGGGCCTGTAGGCTCGGTGGAGGCTAGACCTGCACCTCTCCCAGACCTGACTTGGTCCCTTGCTACACAGCAACGGTTACGCAGAAGTACTCCCTTGTGATTGGTCAGATTGTGATTATTATGTATTTCTAGATTTCTGGATAGTCTAGCTGTTTTTTTTTGCTATAATCTCCATTTAAAAAAAAACATCTCACAACATATCTATTCATTTGTTTTCCTTCCACGAGCTTGTAAAGACATTGCAACATGTTGGTAGCCATTGCTGTTCTAAAACAGGAAATGCCTGCCAAAACCAAAGTGAACCATCAAAAGCACTCAGCCCTGTGGAGTTTGCCTGCCGATACTACTGCCACCTTCAGATTTGGAAAAGAAGCTGCAACATGATGCCATGACACTATGCTCGAGTGCAAGAGCCCATATCACCAGCATCAGCTACGGTGGCCCTACTGTGCGCAGATGCAGCACAAGTATAAATCCACCTTAAGAAGGCTCCAGGTCACATAACCCCAGTTCCAGGCTTCTGAAGACCTGCACAGACCAGCTGAATATAATTATATTACATCTGTTCAACCTGAGCATAAAGCTGGGAAAGATGCCTTGCCTGTGTTAGACTCTGTATTCCAAAATGACATTCTACACCAAACATACATATTATAATATTAAATAAATAACTGACAGATCAATAAATAAACTGATTGTATTTGTCTTAAAATTAAGCTTTTTCAGCCAGCAGGAAACTGATTTGTGTGACTGGCCCAGTAGCTAAACTTAGTTTTTAATTGAAGTTTCATCCACTCTATGAAGTACATCAAGGCTGCACAGGGCCATGGAACATAATACACAAATCTTTTTCATTCTCATCACACATTACAAATTTTGAAAAATACTACAATGAGAGATCTGATTTTGTGAAAGTCAAAGTGGATAGCCAAAAAAAAAAAAAAAAGAAAAAAGGAAGGGACCCGTTGATAAAACAGTTATTTCCAAAGTATGCCACAAAAGTCCTTTCTATAGCCAGATTGTCTCAAATTTGTAAATATTAATCTTTTGCAGCTCATCATTCATCATCTTTAAAAGTTACTGAAGCCACTCTATAAATATATTGTTACTACAGTCCCCCAAACCATACTGTAAAAGCAGTATTTAACAATAAAATCAAGCACTGTTTTGTCAATCAGAACCAAAACATTACTCATAATTCCTAATTACCCATCATAAAATGTGTTCACAGGTTTACATAATTGATTCATAGCTGATTAAAGAGCTTATTAAGTAACCTTCTCCACAAAACAGTAAAGGAAAAGTATCTCTTTTTTTAGCAGACATGATTATCTCAAAACTTGTCACAAGAATTCAGACATGAGTCAGCAGACGGTGCAGATTTGTGCTAGAGACAGCCGTAATGGGATTAAAATATCCATGCATGAAATAAGTTAATAATTGTTGTTTACAGAAGGCAGCCGGAAGGATACGAGACAAGAGGACATGTGACAAAAGACATGATGCAAATTTGACCCGAGTGTCAGCAGCACATGGCCTGATCTCAAAATGAGCAATCCATAAAGCTTTTACATCCACTCTTTTCCCCTGTAACCACATTATGGCAATAATAAGATAATGTTATTTTACAGAATGAATAAAGTCATTTTACTCAGGCCTCCTCTGTGTCTGCTTATGAAGAGGAAAGATCTGATATCAGTTTTTTACACTGATACTCAAACACAAACAGAAAGACACTTAATAGAGAAAATGCAATTTTATAACTTTGAGCTGTCAGAGAGTGGGTCAGTGTAAAAGAATGCCAACAAGATTTTTATATGTTACTCAAAAATATTTGTTTAGTCATCGTAGCAAATTGCTTGCCTTTGGTTGTTACCATGATAGTAATATGCTGACTGAATGTCTTTACAAACTACAGCAGTCTAACCTTATTTAAGACCCAATAGCATTTTCATTGGAAGATGATTAAAATGAGATTATTGTACTTATTTTCATCAGTGGTCAGAAAAACTCCTTCAAATGTTGCTTATGTTGCTGTGTATGTGCTGATGTGTTGGCAGACATTTGGTAGTTAATATACTAAACACGTATTCAACTGCATGTCATCTTAACAAATTGCTTTGAGTAATCTAAAAACAAATAACATCTGAACAGGAAACATTTGCAGTTATGTTAAGGATTAACATTGTGTGTTTCCCGCACAATACAATCATATTAGCAAAGGGGAAGAATTGACCAAGAAACGTTACCCCAGTTGACTGTGAGCTTATCCCTGTCTGCCAATTACTTGTAGGTCAATGAGAAACCAAATGCATCAGTGCATCAAGTAAAATATCATGCAGGATCATCAAAGCATCGCATAAATCCTTGTTATTGTCACCACAGATTTGTCTTGTAATTCTCAAGGAACAAGCAGCAATAATTATGAACCAGAGAGATGAGAAGAAAATCAAGAGGGTAGAAGGAGAATTGAAAATGCAAAGTCATAATTGGGGCCATAAAGAATACTGTTAGCAGCAAATGGCCCACATCATGTGATGACTCAGCTGTTCTTGGATTTAATAATGAGCCAGCAGCTCTGTGACCGAGAGGGTGACACTCATGGATCAACACACAAGACTGAAGCTGAGAGCAGAATCACATCAGAGATAAATCCAGAAAGTGAAGTTTGTCCAGGTGGCACACTATCACGTTTTTCTGCTGTTGAAGGTGATAAGTTTACTAATTCATGCTGGAAGCTTGAAGGAATAACTTTACTTAAAAACTATTTCAATGGAAATTGTTCATCCAGATATTTCACAGAAAACTGCATTTCAGTGAGTCTACTTGTTCAGTGCATAAACTCATAAATGTGTAAACAAATGAAGTGCTCACACCTCATTTAACAGAGAATAAAAGGATCTAAAACTATATAAAATGAGTCACATTAAATTCAAATAAAGTGGTGCAGTAAATCTTGGTAAACTCACATTTAATTGGCTCGTCTTACGCAACATTTAGCAATAATTTTCTTCTACAAGTACAGGATGTGTGTTGCAGTATTAAACTGACTCTTGATCATCTCTGTGTGACAGGACAGGAGTGAAATTCAGCTTCAAAAACACAAGCAGAGCTTATCCAGGTCATGCTACACAGGTATTTAATCGTTTTCAAACTTTGGGTGCAAAAGCTGACTTGACATCAGCAGCCTCCTGCATATGAATAATTTATGAAAGGAGCTGAAACCTTTGGGGCTCATTACAGTCTAATGGAGACCTGGCCTGTATCTGCCCACAAGCCCCTCAAGTTAGGAAACTTGTCCCTCACCATATTGGGTTTGATGTCACAACTCCATCTGGAGCCATTTTTAAGGCAGCCATTTTGTTTCTCCACTGGCAAACATCCACCCACTTTATATGGGTGTAGGAGAGAATTCAGCCCACATCACGAGTACAGCATGAGCTGCCTGGTAGTCTTTGACGAGGACTTGTTGGCTTGTTATGTCGGATTTCTCAGGTAATGTTTTCAGAGAAATCATTAAACTCCTCTACTTTTGCCCCCTTCTTTTACATTTCTGTTTGTATATTTTGATCCTTTCCTTCCCATCCTCCTCATCTTTCTGTTCTGCCTCTCTCCATTCAACCATGCCTCAATCCTCTCCAGTGTTTTGCTGTCTCACCCTCCCTCCGTCCTTCACTCCGCTTGCATATGCTGTGAATCAGAATAGGTTTCCATGGGGAACAGCTCTGAATATTATCTTAAATTTTTCATTCCTCATCTATGCTGCTAGTTTTACCCTCAATTTGTTGCCCAGGGCCAAAAAGCAACATGGGACTCACGAAACGTGCAGACGCCACAGAAAATGCGATTATGGCCTATCCATCTCTCTTTCCATCCTTTTCTCTCACAATTCAAAACAACTTGGGAATCATGAAACGTGCTCACACCTCAGACTGGAGCACTTCTCCTCTCTCATCCCACCCTGCATTGTTTTTTTGCCCCTCTTTTATTTCATTTCCCTCTCTCTAAACTCAAGTCATGGTATCTCTCCTTCTCTCCCCAGTTCAGTGCTTCTTTTTCCTCCGCCTTTTTGGCCCTCTACATTTCACTCCCTTATGCTCAAAGGTAATTCTCTCCCTCCTCTACGGAGCCTTATTCATCATCATCATCATCGTCATCATCATCCTTTTCTCTCCCACACACACATACAGTAGAATTTTCCTATTGACATGCACAAACCAAGTCTGCATATCTGTGTCACCGCTTCTGACCAATAGAGAGGATGATAGCATTTGGGTGGGTTGAGGGAGAGAAAAAGAGCAGAGATAGGATTAGAAAGGAAGAGGAGGGGTTGGACACAGAGGCTTTATACATCAAATATTGCTTTGAAATAACATGCAAATGTTCTTGCACCATTGATCAAAATTTCTCCTAATATAAGCAAATAGAAAATGACCTCATTTCCACAAATCATAAAGTCAAAATAGCCACATTTCCTGTGCAAGATCATTTTTTTGATTCCATATTTTATAACCTCAGAAAGGAAAAAGATAACAAGTGGGTTGAGATGGTTTAACATGTTATAAATACTGTACCTTTGGTCACCATTTTAGTGTTAAAAGTTAATAAGTTTAGTGTTTACTGTGAGGAATTGAAGAGTTCTTTTTCTATTTCATTTCTTTTATTCTTTTTAGTTAGTTTTATTTCTTTCTTTTGCACCTTGCTGTGATGCTTTGAATCTGATGTACAGCACTTTGAATTGTCTGGTATATGAAATGTGTTAAACCAATAAACCTGCAATCTTCTGAGGTATATTCACAGACCTTTATTTTTAGCTTTGGGGCTGGCCGTGAGGGCTGTGACATATTCAGCTTGGTACTCTAAATTTTGTGCATTTAGTTTGTTTATAACCTTTAAATAGATTGTGTGGTGTTTACACCATCCTACAGAATTTGCTGCTATTTAAATGCATACCTTATGTAAGTGTTTTCAATACCAGCCACAACACTTGCCCAAAGAATGATCAGTCCACCCCCGTGCTTAACAGTAAGGTCTTCTTTTCATGAAAATGTAAATTTTTTTTTTATTTTTTATTTTTATCATTTTATAGCTTTGCTTTTTGTGACTAAAAAGTTTACCTTTAGCCTAACTAGTTCACCATACTCGATTTTTAAATATACTTTGTATTTTAAGATATTATTTGCGAACTTATGGGCCAGATCCATAAGCCATAGATACATTTCACTGTGGGGGCTATAAGCAACTGTAGCCTTCCACCATGGTCATGTTTAGTTGTGGAAGATCTTCTGTTGAGGTTTTAATGAAGAATTATTATTTAGACTTCTATATGATTTTCTGGCATGATATTGGCTAATTAGCAGATAGCTAGATAGACATGAACCTGCATGCTGCACAGACTGTGTTCATCCGATAAACGCAGGCTTCATAATCATGTTACATAATAATGTTTTTTATTGCTCATTGCAAGGTAACGCTGACCTTGCAGAGTTCACTGCCTTGGTCACTTCTTTGTTTTTCCCCAAGAAAAACAAGTGTCATTTTCTCTTCTTTTCTAATGGGATGTCTCAGTTTCAAATTCAGTTAAATTTGTGCTTCCTCTTTACTGTTGCTGTCATGTCCATTTTGTTGTGGTTGAATGGATGTCTTAATATGAATATGAGTAAAGGGAGTGTCAGATCCATTCACAGCAAAAAATAGAATTGGGAATGTGCTTATAGTGTCTGAGTAAGGTACTATTACTACTACTACTTTTAAAATCTTAAAGAATTCTTTAAGAAAAAGGCTTAAAGAATGTGTATGCACATTTCTGTCTTTGTGCATACACAGTTTTAGCCATGAATCTATACAGTTTTAAGCATCTGGTTCCTGATGTGAAATTTTGTGGTAGGGACAAGAAAATTCTTCTCGTGAGTCTCCTGTGACTCATATTTGTTTACAATAGAAAAGCCCACCATCATCCCAGAGTTTAAAATTTTGCTGAAGGTCTCTTGCACCTATATGGGAGGTGATAACTGTCCTACAAACATCTCTCTCAGAAAGTTGTCATGGTCCTTAAGACCTCAACTTGACCCCCATTGATCCTTTAAACATTCCCTTTTTAATGGCATTTAAAGCAAATACTTTGTTACCTTCTTATAGGCTTTTTATTGGTTTGTGGCTATCAATGATTTTAATGACACAGTGCCTGGTAGCTGCTGGGACAAGGTCCTCAGCTCTGGTCCTCAAGGGCCACAGTTCTGCAGGTTTTATATGTTTCCCTGCTCCAACACACCTGACTCACATTAATGAGTCACTGAGCAGAACTTCATAGGATGTTGGATCCATTTAATTTGAGTCATGTGTATTAGAGCAGGGACACGCTGAAAACCTGCAGGACAGCAGCCCTCGAGGACTGACTTTAGACACTCTGGATCTAAATAGTATTGTCTTACTCTAGATGTTGAAAAAATATCTACTTTTTCCATTTCATGGAGGTCAGTTTATCTTTTCTTTATCTGCTGATATTAACATTAAGTTTTGCTTCTGCATGTCACTGTGAGTGCACACGCTAATTTACATCGCGTTTTGTTAGAAGCATTTCAAAAAGGGATAATTACCACTGCTCAAGCATGAGAGAAATCCAACTTAGAGATAGAAAGAGAACAACTGACAAACAAGGGAAGAATTTGATGGAAAAAAGTCTTAGGGCTTTGCTGGGGAGAGTGACATAAATAACAGCTTCTTTCTAAATTAGTAAAACATGGTTAAGTCAGAGAGAGAAAACTGAAGCAGAGATCAAGGCCTTTAAAAAGATCTGAAAAATAGAATAGTTTCCTTTCCTTAACATCAAAAGGCAAGCCTGTAATTTCCCAAAACTAAAAGTATATCCATTTAAAGGAATGTCTTATCATCGTTACAATAAAAGATGCTATTATAGTGCCAAAATGTTGTCAGCAAAGGTCTTGATTATTTTGTTTACAACAGGAGGCAAATTAAAGGGTACATAGGGCATTTTATTAATGCATATATACAGACAATATTACTTTTATTAACCCTGATTTAATGACATCTGTCTTAGACAACTTAATTTCCCACTTAAATAACATATATACTTTATATATATATATATATATATATATATACAGCTAGTTTAAAAAGCAAGAAAGGTACTTAGAATTCACCAGAGCTGATCTCCGCCTCTTTTTTTTTTCTTCTTTTAGCTTCAAATATACAACAAGAAACACAAAACAGTTAATTACATACATATGTTGTTCCTCAAACAGAGCTGTTTGGTTGTTTTGCATGAATTATGTTTTGTTTTCTAGAAATTCTTTTTGTTTTATGGTAGCTCTGTTTTATTTTCTGGAGCCTGCTTTTATCAAATGATCCCTTTCTCTTGCTATGGGGCTGTTGTATTTTTTAGAAATTGCATTAAAAATGTAAATCAAACCTGTGCAAAGTTTCTGCATAGCGTTTTTTTTTTTTTTAAAAGCAATGAACAAATGCACGGAAAATCACACCACAGCAAATGTGCCCCAATGTACCATGTCCCGTCCAAATTTGGTGTTTTTTTTTTTTTTTCTGACACAGTAATCTCGTAATAAAAGAAAGATGGAGCACATCTAAAGAATTTAGAGTCTGAAGGGGGATGAGAACAGAACAAATGCACTGCACAGGCACACTGGGGAGGTATGATAAATTAACATTGTGTGTTGTCAAAGACAGTTTACCCATGTGACATTAGCTAAGATGATGGATGTGTGTGGTTTGTAAGTGTGTTTGTGTGTGTTTGCTTGTTTTCATCTGAAACTGACAGACGTTAAACATCTTTGTGTGTTCTGGCATTTGAAATTACAAATATGCACAATCCTTATTTTTATGGTTTTGGATTAGACTGTTTTATGTTTAGGCACATGTTTTTGTGAGTTTTCCCTTTTCATATCACAACATCCCTCTATTCCCTTCTACATCGTCAGAGATTACTGCTGCAACAAATTCCCATGTGGCATCATTTAGTTGGAATGAATTCACTTTACTGCACTTTTTCCATCCCAAAGGACTATCACTGTAATAAATCAATCCATTATTTTCAAAACTGAGTTGCATCATATGGAGAAAATCAAGTCAGGGGGGATAAATTGAAATTTGTAAGATAATCAATGACTCCCAAATTGTTTCATAGATTACATATATCACTGCACTGGATCAGGAAATTTATGCTTTATTAAACCAGATTAAATCAGTGATTAGCTCAGCAGAGGGCTTATAAGAAACAACTAGCATTTAAAAGAATATAAAGCAACACTGTCAATCAATTTGTGGTGTATTCATTCCCAAAATAAGGACGATTTAGAGATTTTTGTGGGGGTTTTTATTCTTCCTCAACATCACAACTGCAACTGAGTTGAATAACTAAGCAACATTTGATGTTGGTCTCTTCTGTGATCTCAGATGAAAATGGAGATGATGGTGGGGAATGCTTCAGGGGACCGACTGGCCTGGTGGGACACAGTCAGCGGTCAGCCTGAGAGATTTGATTCTAGTTCTTTACAAAGCTTGTGATTTACCAGGAATCTACAGACACTTGAGTCCGAGGATGTGTATGTGTGTGGGAGTGTGGCAGTGTTGTGAGCACATACATGCATACTTGGAAGGGTGAGTATAAATGCCATATAATGATCATCACCAACATACTATATGTTGTCAGCTCCAAAGAAACTGTATTGCTAAATTAAAAAAAAGTGTCACACTGGCATAAAAGCTGTGTTGGCCTGCTAAGGGAATACAGATGGGAGTTAGCTTCAGCTATAATCTTACATACATTTTATACAATATATATATATATATATATATATATATAAATTAATATGTGTTGTTATCCCTTTTTTAAAAATAAACTCAAATTTAAGTAGTAGTTGGAGTCCTTATTGAGTATCCATTAGAGCGTCACAGGGCTCTGTTGTAATTTAGCTTCAAACTGTGTTCATACCAGTCATTAACATGCATCTTAAGTAAGTGCTTTTGTAACTCAGGGATGGGCAAAATCAGTCCTCAAGGGCCACAGTCCTGGAGATTTTGGATTCTTCCTGCCACAGCACACCTGAATCAGATTAGAGGGTCAACATGCTTGGCCAGAATTTGACAGCAAGCTGTTGAGCAGAGCCATTTAATTTGAGGCAGGTGTATTTAAACAGGAAAACATCTAAAAGGACTGCAGCCTTTGAGTACCAGAGTTACCTACCCCTGATGGGGACCAAGTTTTCCTTATTTTTGTACAGAGACTGCAGAAAGTTTAAGGGCACCAGTCTGTGTGTTGTAAAAAGCATCTATTGCATATTCTCACCTGTTACACTTGTTCAGATTTGGGTTTTTATTCTTTAAACAGGTAAGAAAGAAACCCTGTCTCAATGAGACATTTTCCTGTATAACAAAGTTAAAGAATAAAAGGTTTCCCACAGATGGAAGTAGGAGACCTAGATGTCATGTCTGTTATTAGTGTTCACTTGAACCACTTGTGAAGATCATCTGAATGCCAGATGTGAGCTGACACAGATGGACAGATGCCATTCAGGATGGTGATTTAAAAAAAAAAAAATCTGAACTTAAATTCACCTTCAATTTCACGCTGAACTCATAAATAAATATTTGTAATATAAATATCTTTAATACATGTTCTTAAAAAAAACAAAAAAAAAAAAACAAACTTTGTTTATTCCAGGTCCACCAGTCAGGGGCTTTACTGGATCCATCACTGCTGATTTTGTGCTCTGGTAAGATCTGCCTTTAATTTTTGGGTGAAACTATTAGAATAAAGCAGCTAAATTATTGGATGTTTTGAATAATCTTGTTGGATTAATTGAAATCAAAGTACAACATAAAGCTAAAAATGTAAAAACTCTATACATAAAAAACAGTGAGAACCAAATACCTTCATGTTAGAGATACAAAACACCAAGACTGGGGCCATCATGTTCAGCTACCTTACAGTGCCTTTATTTATCAGACCCAATAGTCTATTAGCTTACTTTATACCAGGCCTGGTTATGTGTCTCCAGTTAAGAACTTTTTTATTAAATGATGGCCATGATACAACTTCAAGAGGCTGAAATAATTGACTAAAGGGTGATGCCGGAATCCCAGCACAGACACAGAGCTGAGTACAAGGTAAAGCTTTTGTTGAATTCTGCTGGGGGAAAACAGGCTGGAGTTGAGCAGAAGAATGGAGTGGCTGTGACAGGCAGGTCTGATTTTCTTGAGAAGAAAAGACAAATGATAACTATCAAAAGTTCAGGGAAATAACTGGACTGAGACAACCTAAATATAGAACAGCAGAGTACTGTTACCACTTTGTAAACCAACAACAACATCTGGTGATGAGTTGAAGGCCAAGCAAGAATAAATACTATTACCGACGGGCAGGTGAGATGCAGGTGTAGATCTTGGTTGCCAAGGAAATGGAGAGGCACGCCCACCACAGCCACACACAACAAAACGGGAATCGATATGAGACTATATCGCATGCTAATTTTACACAAAAACTTCCATTCAGGCCAGATATAACAAATAAATCTACTTAATTTATTTATTATATAAAATATAATTTGACATTGTAATTACTGAGGTCAGTCTGGCATTAAAGGAAAAAAAATCTGATCTTTTAACAAAAATAAACTGTGTCACATTCTGCATATTGAATTTAAAAATGTTCTTCTATTGTAAAAGAAAACTGAAAGAAGAAATTTCTGTTTCTACACGCTAACACAGTATATTATATAAACTTTATTTCTTTTTAGAATCTACAACAAAATAGTTTTAGAACTTCTTTTTAATAACCAAGGTAGCGCAGTCTGACTTTATCCCTTGAGACCTGTGATTTTCTGTGATTTGTGAATTTCTTTTCTCACAACCCCAGTTTGGGAGCTTTTGCAGCCTGTTGTTGACATATCATCTTGGCAGGATTGGATTTTTTTGTGTGTGGTGTCCGATCACTATTGTGTGATTGGTGTGAAATTTGAAGTGCAGAAAAATGGCAAACAGATAGACGTCATTTTTACTTTTATAATGAAATATTTAACAAGGTTAAAAGGATAGTTTTGGGGAAAAGCTGGCTGAGGTGGTTAGAGTATGAAAATCTATACAACACATTACGTAAGGAATACAAAGACACGGATACCACCCCAATGCAAATTGAAATAAGAAATTTTGTTTGTACGAAAAAGACAAATATAAACATATCCAAATCATCACTCTATTGATTTTTGATTAATGTTTTCATTTTGGATTGAGGCTACTGGCTCATTCATCACTGAATCGAGGTATTGATGTAGATTAATATATTGTTACACCCCTTCTTTCCCAACCAACTCTGTAATGCAACAAAGATGTCCTGTGCAGACTTCCTCCACAGACACTGAATACATATATCAAATTGATGAAAAACAAAGCTTTTCCATAAAACCAAAGTAAAGCTTTCTGCTTTTTTAACTGTTCCAAAAAGCCCCCAAATGTACCTTCTTTATGTCCACAAATATGGTTTAAGCCACCAGAGATCTAGGAGGAAAAAATGTCAAGTCTAGTTCAGGGAAAATTCACTTTTTAAAAGAGTTAATCGAATCTCTCAGTTGCAAAGATCATGTTGGTTTTACAATGTGCTGAGTAAATTAAAAGTCCTGCTGAAACAAGAGAAAGTGAAAACTGTATGAAAGGCTGGACATGATTTCCCTGAAATGGCTGAGATAGCAATGTGCAAAAGTAGACACTGGTAGCGTGTAGACAGTTGGCACCATGAGACAGACAAAGACACGCAGAGAAACAGCGACACATCGACAGAGAGACTTTGTGGTTTTTCTCCTCTTGGATATATAATCAGTTTAAGAGGAAGTTTTTCCCTTCAGTTTTGCTTTGATGCACAATCAGATTTCGACCCGCACTGTAATTCTCCCTCTCCCTCCTCATCTGTCCCTTCTTTCTTTCTCTGTCTGTCCTTCTAATAGTCTCTCAATGGTGTTTGATGTGGTGACGCGCTGGCATTGTTTTTGCTATTGTGCCAGTGTGGAAAAACAGGAGGAGGGACAGGGGAAGGGACAGAGATAGATGAAGGGATGGTATTGCTGTATTGATGTGGCATCGAGGCTCCAGTAAAGTTGAAAATCTGGATATAATTGACAGCTACACTGGTAGATCTGGGATTCCCATCAGAGTGCAGAGGAATGTTCTGCAATGTTCCAGAGTGACCTCTAAGAACTCACTGGAAGGACCAGCAGGCAGCAGCATAAATATCACCATCACAAATACCAAAAATACCCAATACCAAATGTTTTCAATTACTTTGTCTGTAGCTGTTTATCTTCTATTACACTGTTGTTATCTCTCCCTTGTGTTTCTGTGAGAAAGACAGAGAAATAACTGACTGTGTTGAATGGATGTGTCCGTTTGTGTGTCTCCTGGAGATTTTATTGTGTAAAGATTTTAGCAACTTTTTATTTATAAATGGTCACCAAACACTGATTATCATTTAGAAGCATCTAATTTGTCCTGAACTTATTATGAAGTTGACAACAGACAGCTCAAGTTCATCTTCAGTGAATGAAAGGACCACAAACTGTGCAAAAGATCCCAGTGTACAAAGAAAAGTGCAATACCACCGATGGCCACCAGGAGCTGCCCCCCAAAAAACGGAACAATAGCTTGAATTTAAAAGCTTGAATTTATTCCTTAAAAAACTGTCACAGGCCATTTTACTTGCTGATCTGTGTTTAGAGTGTGACTACTTTTGTCAGTTTACCTCTTTAATCATTTCTTGGTTAACTGTAAATATATTATCTATGGTTTGTGGGTTTCTGGTGACTTTTGATTGTGTTTGGATTTGAGTTGTCGGGTTTGTTCTTTTGCATTGTCATATCCTTGTCTTTGTTCTCTGTACACGTCACCTCCATACCAAAAGTTTTTAACTTCTGTTTGAAGACTTCTTTACACTGCTGGACCTTGTGGTTTTTTTTTTTTTTTTTTTTGTTGTTGTTGTTTTCCTCCATAAGTTTATTAAGACTCTTGGTTCTGTAGCATTTGAATCCTTAGCCTTTCACTATTCTGCGGGTCCTAGACTTCCTGCCCAGATGCTGTACAGGTAAAAACACCTATCTGAAGCAGCTGTAATAACAAATGAGACCTTGTGTGGTGTTCATTTTGAACAGTGTCATGATGTTTGTGTTAACTTTATGGGCTTCCAGAGGCAATGGTGAAATAAGTAGAATGTGTGAGACTGATAGGACATAATGTGTTCACCTTTCTGCCATTTCTACTGTATGTCTACGTTCCAGTGTATCTGCTGGGACCTCTTTGACTGTGGTACTGACAGGGACAGAAGCTGACAGAGCGGGGGCCTGTGAGTCTGAAAGGTCTTGTTTTCCAATTTAATAGTTCCTCTTTTATTTGCCTTGATTTGCCCTCCCAATCCCATCGTAAATGTGCTCTATTATACAGTTTGTTATAATAACCCACCAGCTGATCCTGAGATATTAGGTGTTGTTTTATGTCCAGATTAGCGCTTCAGTAGGAAATTAGGATATATGCTGGCACATGTGAAACAAAATAAAAAGGAAAAGGATAAACATTTTTAGCTAATGTTGGTAACTAGCACTGCAGTTAGTTTTTCAATTGCTTTCTTTATGTTACCAGCTTATATCTCTGAATCAATACTATATTCATTCATTCATTTTCTCTACTGCTTATTCCATTTCAGGGTCACAGGGAAGCAGCAATTAGCAGGCAAAAGGCAGTGTACACCCTGGACAAGTCATCTGTCTATCGCAAGGTTAGAGAGACACAGTCACTCATGCTCACTCCAAGGGAATGACCAATAACTTTAAAACCATATATATATATATATATATATATATATATATATATATATATGTATATGTGTGTGTGTGTGTGTGTGTGTGTGTGTTGTGCCTCATTCTTGTTGCATGTTTCTGCCCCTAAAGTCAATGCTCCCACTAAGCCTGTTAGTTGTACTTAACATCACTTTGAGTGCTGATTACTCAAAGCCCCTTGCTGACCGAGCCTTTAATCAGTAAGTTTAGCTGGTTATGGTTAATACACTTGTCATTTTAACTTAAGTAAACTAGCTGTTGTGGTAATGGAGGAGAAATAAGACTAGGTTATATAGTCTACTGTCCAGATTTTAATAACTGTACTACTAATTCTTCACTTGATCATTTTGCTCGTGGCAGAGTCAACATAATGTTAAACACACAGGACCCTTCCTATCTGGTTCTTGTTTCATAGGTTCCCGGGTAAATAGATGGGATGATTGAAATGGTAGTCAGCAAAGGAGCTACATCACATGTACATTATTCAAACCTTAGAAAATAACATTATGCAAAATGACAACCTAAGTGAAAGAAAAGCATTTTTATGTGCTCTGTACCCAATCATGTATCATGACCTGTGCATCTCTTCTTGCTGTCCATCAGTTCAATCCTCTTTCTCTCTCTCAGTGTGTCTCGTATCGATTTAAGACCACAACAAATTATACTTAAATAACTCTAGATTAATACAAAGCAATGCCTTTACGGTTTCATGCTCAATAGTGAAAAAAAGAACCCAGAAAGCAGCCCATAGACTTCCCGGTGAATTCACACTGAATACTGAAAGGCAATCTCAGCTTTAACTTGCAGTTAATACCGAATGATTCTTGCTGACAGATCTAGGTGCTGCCGAACAGGGATAACTTACTTAAACTGACTAATATATGTCTTTTTGCCTTCGAGAATTACCTCTGCAAGCAAAAGTCAGTGTAACAACTGCAGGATCAAAAGAGAAAATTTGTTTGAAGTGTCACTTATGATACAGAAACTACAGACTATATCTGTGTATGTAATGAACACGTGTTCAACCTCTTACCTGTTCTTTTTGTGGCATTTGCATACTGATCCCAAATAATTTCATCACGATAGTGATTTGATTGTTATACTTGAAAGTGCCCACAGAACAAAAACAATATGAACGATTCTTTCTCTTAAGTGGCTTAAAGGATATTTTATTTTGGAAGCAGATTTTTATATAGTTGATGAACAGGAATTTCAACCCAGCTTTATTCAATCTTGGTGAATTTAATCTTTTGTTAATTAAACTTTTGACTATAAATAGCACTGGTAGATACTCGGTGGTTTCCACTCAGAAAATATGGCAAAAATTTGAAAATGTCACCTGTTCCTGCCAGGCGTAACTGTGTTGTGTGTGAAATTCAATGGCTCAGTGGCACATTCAAAAGATGAAATAAAGCATGTGTGAAAAAGATAAAGGGCGACAACTGATGGAGTGTAAGAGAAAAGAAAAGAGAAGGAATGAGAGACCAGAGAGAGAGGGACTGAAGCTAAGAGAAAATGAGTGAAGAAAAGGGAGAAATGGAGGCGAGAGGAGAGACCGAGAGATGATTGATGGAGCCAAAACGCCGATTTCTTGCTTCATCTGATCTGCATTACTCTGCAATCAGCAGACACACATGCACACACCTTGCAATCAACACACACGCTTTCAACATACCCTCACAGACTATTAGTCTGCAATCAACACACAGGTTACTGATCAGCAGCTGTCATCAACACACACTCCATACATTTAGACTACACACAAACACATGCACATGCATGCACACACTTTGAGTCGATACTGGTGATGAGGTCTGTACTCATCTTTTGGACCACATAGTGGTCACCATGCATAGCTCCATGCTTACACACAAACACTGTTAGAAGATAACACAAAAAAAGTAAAATACTGCACAAACAGGCCATATTTGAAACACTAAACGTGTAAACAGCAGCACATCCAACCATGTTTTACAGCTACTTTGGCATTGTGCTTTGGACATAGAAAAGTTTTCCTTTTTTCATTTTTTATTTCCTCTATTGATCCCCAAAGGACAGATTCATCTTGTTGCTTGCCTCCTCAACAGGAAGGTCAAACCGCAGTGTCGGCTATATAACTGCTCCCCTGGAGCTTGCACAAGGACATCACTCTCTGTTGAGGAAAACTAAATATTATATCAAAACCTGAAAGCCAAGATCTTAAGGAGTTATTTTGTGTATGTTAACATTGTATTATAGATAATCTTTAAGTGATTCTGAAGAATATAATAGAATAAAAACATTTAAAAAGGGGTAAATATTTTGGAAATACTGTCATTTCAATGTGGTTTCAAGCTTAATTCAGGCTCATGACCAGTGATCAATTATTATATTACTTTTATATGTAAAATATGAACTACTTTTCAGCACTAACTGAGAAGGGAAAATTGATTTTTTTAAACAACAGCAACAATTCAACATTCACTGTAGATAAGCCATGACATTTGTGATACCACACAAATTCCTTTCTGACATAAACAGGTGCAAAGAGTTCCTAACTGAACACATCGTGTCAGAACTGGATGTTGTGTTGTCAGACAAGCGATGCTTTACATAAGACAAATCTTCTGAGTGATCTTGACCTTTTCTTCCTCTTTGGACTGAAAAAAGCCATTCAAAACTATCTTTTGCAGGCTAAATCGATTTCAATGTTTCAGTATTGTGTTTGTTTCCTATTCTGAATTAATGAATCAGAATAAGTTAGCCATAGTTAAAGGGTTTTTTACCAAAGATTCTCTCCAAGGAAAAAGGCTCATTTTAACCACTTTTAGGAATTTTTTTTTTAATTTGACATCCAGCTCAGCCACTGTTGCCAAAAGAGGGAATCTAACATTTGTTTTTTGTTTTTTTTTTGTTCTTTCTTTGATTTTTTTAGGATGCCTTCACGAGAAACCCTTTTGATAGCTCTTAATTTTGACTGGTTCTTCAGCTTTCTTTGCATGGTAATGCTCTATCCGGTTCTGTTTTCTTTTTATTCTTTCTTTTAGTTTTATATTGTAAATATTACATGGCACATATGTTCTTAGCACTGCATTTCATATTCCTTGAATGCCAACAGACATAATTTAACAGAAGTACCAAGGCAGGACAGGATGGTGAAGATGTGGCCAAGCAGGACTTATCTACACACTCTGGTTAAACTGTTTCATTCTGCAATAGTTATATGACTTATGTGAATGAATGAATACTTAAATATATGGAGCTAATCTCAGGTGCATAAATAGGGTCTCCATTTCACTTTTGCTACTGTGCATGCCAGTTAGTTGTAGCACATAAGCAAAAGAACCACATGGACCACATGGCCTCAGAGATCATTGGTTGCCCTCTCCTCTCTCTGAAAGAGCTGCACAATTCCTGTTGCTTAAATAAAGCTCATAAAAAACTAAAAGATCCATTTCGTCTCAGCTTTTTCTGAACTGCTGCCCTTAGGCAGAAAATAAAAACATGGACTAACAGATTATACCCTAAAGCAATCACAGTGTTTAATTTAGCTAAACCTGCCTCTGTGTAAAACTGTAATATGATTATGAAAAGCTGCCTTGTGTTTCTATACAGTGTGTTGTGTTACTTTTAGTTTTATTACTACTCATCTGAAATATTTTTATAATCTTGCACTGAAAAATTTGGATTTCAGTTTAATGTACTATGTACAATGGCAATAAAGTTATTCTATTTATTCTGTAGTTATTCTATTTGAAAAGGAGGACTTCCTCTGAGTGCAACGGAAACCTCGTTGATGTACTTTCAGGATTCCAGCTCTTTTTTTAATGAATGAGCCATGTTTTCACTGAAGTTGTGTTACCATTTACACCTGTCTGGGACAGTGCTCATCGTCCTGATAACCAAAGGAAGAAAGAAAACCTTATTCCATTTCATGTACTGTTTACTGTTTAAATAATCTGTAGCCTAGTGTATCACTTGCAACTACCTTGTAATGTAGTGTCAAGTAAAGTTTCTGTGTGCTGTAGAAGCTGCTTCTTCAGCTTCTTCTACAGAGATTTGTAGCTGATACAATAAGGATTTAAATTACAGTATATGTTGTGCATTAGGCAGCATATGCAAGGTTTTTGAAAATACTGTCTTCATACCAAAACCAACTATGTTTATCATAAATCAGATGAATAAACACTGCAATACAAAAACTTTCTAAAGTCAATGCAACGGTGGCCATTCTCACCAGCACCACACAATTATTATATAACTTGGTCTAATGCCTGTGCAGTCTTTAAAAGCAAATGTAAGCACACACACAACCAATGTAGATGAATGATTAGTTACTTAATGTTAGTGAAGCGTCATCATTTTTCAGTCGAGTGCTGGAGGTTTGTTGTGATGAATTATGACCTCTGTAATGCCACTATACCACTCTCGATCTTCCCTCCATCTAACTCTCTGTCTTAGTGTGTTTGTTGTTTTCTCTCCTCCTGTTTCAGTCTTCCTCCCTCCCCCCATCCTCATCGATCATTTCTCTGTCTGCCTGATCAACATAATCAGATATGATTTATAGTGACACATACATGCAAGCATACAAGCAAACTCGTGCACAAAAATCATTGATCAGATATTTGTCTGCAGGGGGGTTATCACCACCAACACATGCACCCTCACATATTTGTGCTCACAATGGCAGGTGCCTGCTTAAGATCTAAAATGGCTAAATTATTGTGAGTAAACAATACACATGCACGCATACCAATCCTTCATCTCTGTTGTTTTTTTTTTTTTATCCTTCTGCTGCCTAGCTCATTCTAAAATGCTACACACTATCTCAGGTTAACTGATGTAAAAATGCTAAATGGTGTCGTACTGCACTAATGGGATTTATGCTGCAAGCATGCTAATGACTCTGGTAGCTGATTTTAAAGGTGCAATAAGTAATATTTCAATAGCTCTTTCAAAATGGCTATAATTTATGAGCAGGAGATTTGCAAGAGTTGATGATCAATGTCTGCAACTCAGCAGCCACTGAGGTAGGAAAAAGGCTCTAACTTTCTAAACTGGTGGGCCTGAAAGTAATGGCAGCTGGAAAAATGTACCGAGTTGAACTGAATGATTTTTGTACTGCAAAATGAAAAAGCCACTATTTATTGTGACATAATGAATGTTCAGCCTTGCTAGATGATTGTGAAAATGATGTGAAGATATTTTATAAATGTGCTTCATGACTTTATTGGTAATTAGATAATCCTAACACTTAGCATAATGGCTTTTTAAATTTTAATAAACAAACCACATTCAAGTGCTGCACTTTAACAAGATGAATTGATCTGCTCAGGTCAAAAGAGAGAGATTTCAAAATCTGCCATCTTTCATTTGGCAGAAAATATGCAGGTGGGTCAAGCTTTTTCCCAAGGTCGGTGTTTCATTTAGGCGGCTTTCTTACTGACACCAGCAAGCAGCATGCATTCTCATCTCTTGTTTGTGACCAATAAAAGATCACCAGTACAAACTAGTGCTGAGCAAGTAAATGTGCAGCCACTGTGCTCTCAGGCATTAAATCAAACCATCAGGGTGAGCGCTGGACTTTACAAAGGCTCCAATTTGTCTCCCTACTTACTTTTGACTTTCCCTGTCAGGATGTCAAAGCATAACTGAGGTGAGAAAGACAGGTTTTGCTCCAACAGACAAAATAAATTAAACATATGTTGCAACACAAACATGACATATCGTGTAAACAAGAGGCCAGAATGCAACAAACTTTTGCAGGTGAGAAGAACCAGATTATAGTCTGATCTTCCTAAAGGAGGCAGGGCCGAGGAGCTGTATGCATAAAATAAGTTTCACATCTTGTTTTGTCTGGTGGAACAGCTGACAAACTGTTGCAATGTTGGTAATTTAGCAGAGAGGGAGACGTTAAAATCTCAAGACATCGCAATGAATGCATTAAGATGCTGTGTTTGTAGCCTAGCAACGACAGAGTTGATGATGTCACAGGCTGTGTCTGCTGCAGTACCAGGTATGATATAAACCAGAAAAACACAGATAAACTCTCTGGGTAAATAATATGGATGAAAACTCACAGCCAAATTTGATGTCCCTTGAACAGATGTTCTTCTTCACAGTGACGTGTCCAGGATGAAACCAATGGTGGTTAAAAAGCACAGCAGTTCCACCTCCATTTAGCCTTCTGCTGACTTTCTTATTGCAGTGTGCAGACACATTAGAGTCTGGGATGTACATTACCCATCAGAACTGTTGAAAAAAATGGTTTAAATCTCCACTGTTTTGTTTTTCTCTCTGCCTTGCTCCTGCCTTGCATCCTCTTCATTTCCTCTTCAGCTCATTTGGGATTTGGTGTGTTATTTCTCTAATCATCTTGGAGTCCACTTCGGACTCTTTCAAAAAGACTCTACAAGAAATCATGTATGCGGCACAGCTTCTGAACCAGCATGAAAAATCTTCATGTAAAATTAACTTGGCGATCAATGTCTTGAAAAGCAGTATAGTTGCACGGTTTATGGTGTATTCTAGAGTGGAATCTAATGAAAAGTTATAATGAAAAGTTCAGAAATCTAGGAGCAATTCAGAGTAGCTAAACTTCTGGCTACCTTTATATTTCTACTAGGTAAAGCAAAGCTGGGCAAAAGCCCAGGGCTGTCACTGGCTGGAGAGATTGTGTGTCCCAGTTTGCTTGGAAACCCTCAGAAGAGCTGAAGAAGCTGCAGCTGGAGGATAGGAGCCTGTATGTATGAATCATGTCATTTAGAGGGAAAACAACAGAAAAAATGTAAAGTGTGGATGAAACTTAATGAAAAAGCACAAGACTAATTCAGGGCATGAAAGGATAACAGCAACATTTGCAGATGGTGAAATATGACATTGTGAGCATAATGATGGCAATATTTTTTGCATTATCTGCAGTGTGTATGTATGAGGGTGAGTGGTGCCAAAACTATCCGAACATTTAACAATTAGACTGTGACAAAAATGCACAATGTGAATGTGGATTTGTTTGCTGCTGATTCATAGCTGTATAGATGCTGGAAAGATGCTGTATGAGTGTTGTGTTGCAAAACAACACATAAAGCAACAAAAGGCCACAAAACAGATGTGTTGGGAATTAAAATCTCTCTGGACTGTCCCTGGCTGCTACTCTCATGTTGTGATGGATGATTCCACATAAAACTATTTTCACAAGTCACCAGTGTTCAGTACCAGTCCAGTAGGTAGTGTGTTCTGTGTACCTGTTTTCATTCTACAAAAGGAAGTTCATAAAGCACAATGACAAAGCAGAGCAATTTCCCAAACCAATTCATTTGCATGAATATTGCTACAGTGTCAGAAACACCAACAAAAATGTGTAGATGAGTTTTTAAGAGAAAAGTTCCTCAAAGCACAGTTGGCAGAGGACAAATTTATCAAATTCAAGGCTTTTTAGGCCAGTCCAGCCTCTCTTTGTTCTGTCAATACAACAGATACATCTGTCAGCACAATCACCAAAAAACCTGACTTTGATTTGTCCTCACGGCTAAAATAATAGGTTCAACAGCAAATAGAAATGGCACTTGAGGATTTGTCACAAGCTGATAAGCCAAAGTTCACAAAGTTTCCCAGAACCTCAATCGCTTTTCACACCATGCAGTCTTACCTGCAACTTCTCAAAAATGTTAAAAATGTTTTGGGGGCAGCAAACTTTTTACTTTGCTTCAGAGTCTCGTTTTCTTTTACTTTGACTCACCAGCTCCTACACCTTGCATTACTGCCATATGCATCCCCTCCTCAGTTTTACATTTGATTTTTCTTTTTTGATTAGAGCACTTCTGTTTTTAATCAGTCACTTTTCTCATACACTCACACACATGCAGATATGACCCTTGATAATTCCTCTCTCTCTCTCTCTCTCTCTCTCTCTCTCTCTCTCTCTCTCTCTCTCTCTCTCTCTCTCTCTCTCTCTCTCTCTCTCTCTCTCCCTTTGGTTCTCTCTTCCTTTCCCTCTCTGGAATTGCAAATTAAATGTAAATTATGGCAAAAAGCATGAATTTGAATCATCTTTTGGGAGCGCAAACAACACTCTCATTGTTATGCCAACCCCTGTCTTGTGGTAAAGACGGAAAGACAGAAAGAGAGAAGCTCTTTTCTTTAGTTTAACCATGAAGAAATCTAAATATCTTCTGGTGAAACCATAAATTTGAATGTTCTTTTCATTTCCTGTGATCCACCTTCTTTGTTGCCCTTGAAATATTCCCTCTCACGTAAATGCACACGCAGCACTTACATATACTACCTGCACAATGATGCAAAACTTTTAATTGAACAGAGTGCACGTCAGTCACAACTCTGATTTCCCTCTGGTTCACTTCCCAGCTGCTGTTTCTTTTTTTGTGTAAATGTGTAGAGACGTTTGCCATTCCTCGCGCTCATTCTTTGCTAGAAATCACTGATTTTATTTGTCACTCTTTGCCCGATTTTTTTTTTTCCTCCTAATTTCCCTCTTTGATCTAATCCCACAACTTGTCATGTCCATTTCACCCTCTCATGCACATCTTTTCTTTCTTTTTATCTTCAGTTCTGTCATCTGTAATCAGGTATTCTCTTCACCTCATCCTCATCATCCACATCTGGTACTGTGATTTTGCTCTTCGTTTTCATTAAACCACAAGATGACTTCATCTCCTTCTCATCACTGAATGTGACACGCTTTAGATCATAACTGCCAATGGTTAAGAGGTGCAGAGCTTTCATGGGACTTTCAGACCATTCAGTTACCACCTGGATAACATTTCACCCTTAACCTCATTTGATTGGAGAGACCATTACCATGGTAACACACTGCTTTTTATTTTCTCCTTTTCTTCTTCAATCAGCCTTCTTTCTTTACAGATGAAGAGATGATTTGTTCTATATTTGTACATTTTATTTGTGTATTTGTGTATATTTATGTATACTATTTGTATAGAAATAATTACAAACCCATTTTACATAAAAGACACTTCTCTTCTCTTTAATACCTAAAGTTTTATTATAGCGTAGCAGCCTTTATTTAAATGTAGTCTAAGACCAACATGTATTTGTGTCTAATGTCCATAAAGAAAAATAAATATAAACTACTCACATTTGCATGTACTGAGCCTTACTTGCATGTTTTTTGGTCAAACCATAATAAAATGGAAAAACTTGAGAAACTATCATGTAACTTGCAGTCATATCATTCCCATACTGAAGGTACTTCATTATACTAATGGCAAAAGAGTTGGCACATACAAGGACATATAAGTTATGCAAGGACAGTACGGCTGGAGCAGATCTTGGCAAACTTTTCTGCAGCAGGGCATTCTGAGTCTTTTGATTAGCGATGGGTACCACCATGATGAGCAAAGTAGACAATAAGGAAAAGCCCAATTTTTTTAATGAGAAGAAACATAATGGAAGGACTGAACACGTGCAGTCATCTGATGAATGGGTTTGGGAAAAAAAGCAGGAGGCTACAAGAAAGGACCAAGGAGCAAAAGGTGTGAGTGGACTTGGCTCAGTCTATTTATTGGATTACATTTATCCTTAATTATAGACATTTTTGCCTGTCATTTTCTGTTTATTAGTCTTGAAAGCAAAGTAGACCAGTGGCATGCTGCAGAGTGGTGGATAAACTGGACATAATAAAACATCCGTGGGTAATAAGTACTAACTTTAATGTAATTAAGTTTCTTTCTCTCAAAATGAACTAAATCAGAGAACTGTGAGCAGTCTTCATCTCAACTTTGCAGATAAAAACAAATTACACAGTGTCCACTGTGGCCAGTATTGAACTGGTTTTAGCCAGTAATAATCTCTTTAGACTTATGTGTGTCACTTTAGTGTTATTTGCTTGATTTGCGATGGATTTAATGGTTGTTTGTGTTTTAAATCCCATGAAAATGAAGTGTTTCCACAAACTTGTCCAAATACAGAAGCCAGAATCTAATAATGTCATACAACATGAATAAGTATCATAAATAGGGGTGTCTAATGTGTTGTCTCATTTTGGTTTCCCTCATTTCTTTTGGGAGTTCAGATTGACCAGGCTGGTATAAATTAAACAGTCTCAAACTTTTTCATTTGCATCAGGAGATGATTTGGGGATTTGCTTAGTAAATATGAGAATAACATTGACTTAGATTATCTCATGAAACTGCAACAGAACATGCAAATGCAGGGCTAAATCACACTGATGACAAGTGTGAATAGGGCTTTGGATTGGCAAGCCAACACTGCCATATTTGGCTATTTTATCTCATTTCTGCTGGAATATCAACAAGTGACTGTGTTGGGGGAAATGGTTGAATGAAAAACTTATTGCAAGTTAACAGTGTAGCTGACCTTTGAAGAGCAGTTAAACCAGAGCAGAATTGGTAAAAACAACTTCTTATCTGGACACAGAAGTGGTCCTGGTTTTTAAATGGAGTGGTATCCCCATAAAAAAGGTCCAGTCTTTAAGGTCACGGAGGTTCAGGGTTAAGATAGACAAAGACAGAGCTGGACAAGACTGACAAAAATAAATAAATAAATAAAACACACACACTCACACACACAACAGTAGGACACAGAGTTGGAGAGGAGGGCAAAACCTCATCAAAAAGAGAGAAAAGATACACAAAGTTCAAAAACAGTTTTATGAAGACTTGAAGCAGAAAAGAATGAAACAGAAGGAGGGAGGAACGGGTGGAGGCTCAGATGATGGCTAAGCATGAAAACAACAGAAAAAGTTCAAGAGGAAAAGCAGAAATTTCACCACAGAAGCCGATTGCACGTTCAGTCCTTTAACTACAGGTCAAAACAGCTACACATAAACACACATGCATCCCTGCATGCATGAAGGGCCCGACACACTCTCAGCAGGGTTATTCTAAGCAATAATGTCTTTAGCAGCGCAGAGGCCTCTTTGAGTCTTTGGCCCTGTGGCTGGGCAGCTCTAAAGCCACAAGCTGTGATGGCAACTAGCTGTTTTTTGAGACATGAAAAGCCAAATCATTGCAGTCATATACTGCACAAGTGACAATAATGGACATGACCCCAATTACAGGTTAACCTCAGTTTCTTTTGGCTGCTCCGTGGTACTGTGGAAAGCCGTCTGTGATTTGTACAATATTCTGTACAGCTCTGATACTCCTAGAAAAGCAATGACATGATGTTGGAAAGTCTGGCAGCAAAAGTGTGTGTCTAGGGAGAAAACTCACGTAAATAACTATCAGTTTATTCATATTATTTTGTTATCATTATCATGTCAGGTTTTCACAGTCTGTACAGTATCTATGGCAACACAATAAGCACAAGGGCAGGAGTGTTAATAACAATTACATTATTCAGAATTAGACACATATTTAGCTATTTTGCTTAAATAGGTATTTAATTATTTAATCAGGGAGAATGCAGGTACTAGGTGTGACTTTTTCTTCATGTGGTCTTGTTTTTACTTTGAACTAAGCACAAATCAGCTGCTAGGAGTGGTTCAGAAGAAATCATTCTGTCATAGTTGTCATCTACGCCAGAATGTTCCTTATTTGCACATGTTTATCCTTCTTATTGCTTGTGATGTGTTAAATAATTGCATGTGCTTTCGGAAATATGACATTCAGATTTGACACTTACACTGCGACGTAGTGCAAAGCAGATCTTTTTTTTTTTTTTTATGTTGGTACTTACAAAAGTAACTGAACAAGGAATCAGCTCCGTGTAGATCCAGTGCATGTGTAGCAAAGGGCCAGTGGAGGTCCGAGGCCTCCATTCTGAAAAAAACTGTGAGGGAGTTGTTGTGCTTGGAAACTAAATTTTACAGGGAGGCCCTCTTTTCTTTTCTGTGGTCGCTGTCTCAATTTCTTCCCTTCTTTTTGTCTATCAGTCGATCTGTTTGTCTGTTGTGGTTGGTGCTCATTTTAGCCTGAGGACAAGTCGACTCCACACACACACACACACACACTTGCACAGTACATTGGCACTAAGCTCAAACACAACCACAGCGGTCCAGCCCTTGGCAACATAGTTAAGATGAACTGACCACTTTGACGTCCGTTTGGAAACACACATACACACAGGCACACACAAACAGTGAAAAGGACCAACGCAGAGGAAAACAGAGTAAAATATTTGTGCTGTATGTCGAATTAATAATGGATATATTTTCTTTTATTAGTGTTGTCTTCAACACTGGATTTCGCTCTGCTGTGAGATGTCCTTGCAGATTCTGAATAAACAAAATTCTCAGATTTAGGAATCACTTTCAGATATGACTCAAACTTGGCAACACAAGCACACCGATGGCTGCGCGCCGCGCTGACGAAAGAGTTGGGAAGAATATTTCTTTACTTATTGACGTGAGTGGGTACACTACACCCTGACACATACTCACACATGTACAGTACGTGCACACCCTGAGTAAGGCCCCAGCTAAAAGCAGAGGGGACCGTTTCCTGTCTGTCGAACCACACCCAGAGTGAAAGAAGGAAAGAACACAGGGCGCTCCTGTGCTTTGGCAAATACTGTTTATCTGTATCCTGAACTTGTAATTTTTTCCATTTTGTTTCACTTTTTCTTAAGACACTGTGTATATGAAATACAGTCATATGTACATTATAGCAGATTTAATGACATGCTGGACTGAGAGTACAAGCAGCTGCTTCTGTGTTCCATATGTAGTCATAAAGATGCTTAGATTCAAGTTAATTCATGATTCAGAAATAGACTTTCGTAATTTTGTGATTGCATCCCATTTGCTCTCTTCTTTTAGACAAAATCTACTTTTGTTCTTTCCTCTCTTCCTTCATTTCTGCCTTTTCTATCGCCAGTGTTGCAGTAATTAATTAAGAAAAACAATAAAATAACTACATTTTCATTTTAAATGTGGGTTAACTAGAGGGGAATCAGGTATCTGAACTTTTAATAGTTATATTCCACTTTTTTTAATAATGAAATTTCTATTTGAGGATGAATAAACTATTATTTTTTTTCTATTAAGCTTTGCCATTTGTCAAGTAAGAAGTGTGGAGTGAATGTGTTTAGCTTTTGTTTGGCAGAAAAAAGCAACATCTTACAATTAGGAACATTAATTAGTTATTGCTGCTGAATGAACAGTTATTTAGTTATTTTTAAATAAAATTAAATACATTTTTTTATATTATTAACAGTGTTTAGTAATGTATTTAAAACTAAACAATACATCTTAAAAAAATATAGTTTATTTGTGCAATAAAGTTATTAAGAAACTGCCAACATGTCTTGTTGTTATGGATCAAGGCTTACAGTACATTTTAGTTAGGGATACACAGATAAGTTTATACACTAGTTTAAGCTGATATGCAGTTTAACGAAGGCCGTGATTTGATTTAGTTTGGATAAAAAAATGTTTTGAGTCATGTAGGAACTTAGTTAATCGGTAATAGTTTAACAAGAGAAAGTCCTTTGAAACAATCTTTTTAGATCTATTTTAAGTTCAAACAAAGGTTTTGAAAGTTTTATGTACACATTTGTGCTCAGTCAAACAAATTTTAATGAAGCGCTGAAATACTTTAAAACTTTTTTTTTTCACAACGCAAATTTCTATTATTTATTTTTCACCATTACACAAAATAAACAAAAAATTAAAAAAAGATAAAGGCAATGTGTATCAGCTGCCAGCTAAATTTAGCCAAATGATCATCTTTAACATTGACACAGCATGGTCCAGTACCAGATGACAGCAGCAGATCTTGTAGTCTCTGTTGGTTGTAGGGTTGCGTCTTTGTGGACTGAATGTCTGCTACTGTAGGGGAGTACTGTCGTTTGGGGTGTGACTGGTCTCTAGAAATGCTTAGATAGATAACAGCCATGGAAATGCCAGGATGCAGGTTTTCCCTGCAGAACTTTGCAATATTAAAAGATGAGCATTGTCACCTCGCCTGTCATTGGCTTTAATTTTGTTTCTGATCTGTTTATTTCATGACTGCTGTGTCATTTCTTTAATGAGAAGCAGCTTTCCTTTAGAGGTATTTATTTAAGGTTACTTAATGGGGAAACAAACATATAGAGTGGAATAGTTTAAATTAGGTAGTATCTTAGTTATGATGTAAAGTCTTGATGAAAGATAAAATCATCGTATTACCTTCACCCAGGAGTTCATATAGCTGTTTCCGTTCTTTTAGTTTGTTTTTAGCTGCTTGAAATGAATATTTTTTTTACATCGGTCCAGATGCAGATTTAGGCACTGTGTTCATTTGCTTTTGACCTGTACTACATTCCTCTATTACTTTCTTGTACTGTGTCCATCATTGTGTGTTCACACCAGCCATTAGAGTCTTATAAGACAAATAGATTTTTCATGTACTTGTGTTTTCAAATTTGCTCTAATGGTCATCACAAGGATGAAAAGATTATAAATATGAAGATATGTGAGCTTGTGTACCAGTGGGTGTCAGTTTGTGCATATTTAGATATGTGTGTGTGTGTATGTGTGTGTTTGCATGCGTGCATTCAGGTATATAACATGAGTGAAAAATTAGTCATGAATAAAATTGGCTTCACTGGCTGGCTGCTCATATTCGCTCAACCAGTCTTGTAGCTCCAGACAGAAACTATCGTTCAAATCACCTTGAATGGTGATCCAAACCCTCTCTCCCTTCCTCTCTCCTCTCCCCACTTCCACAGGCTGAGCTTTATTTTAGCTACTCAGCCATAAGAAACTGGGCGAAGATTCATATTGAAACTTTCCCATTTATACATCAAATTTGTTCCACATATACATTTTCCGTAGTGTGCAGGACTGCATTAGACTGTGTTTAGATAAATCTGCATTTCTCTGCATGTGTGTGGATGTGTGTTTAAAGCTGAGGCATTACACTAGTTAAGATGTATATGTGATCTTGTATTTATGCGTGTGTTACAGTAATGAATTATGCCATTGTTCCCCTCATCAACTCTGTTTATAGTACACTTGACTTAACCTGATGCTTTGTATGTATAAACTTATGTCTTGGGAGGTCTGAATTTATTAATCCTCATGTGCTTTTTTTTTTTTTTTTTTTGGTTGCATTCCTGGAAACACATGATGTTAATTCACAAAAATGGCAACTGAAAAGGTTGCCTGGCATTATTGACTGAGTGGACAACATATCAAAACTTACTGCTCCTTTCACAAAACTGTTATGAGCAGGTGGATGGAGGTTAAAGCTCTCGCTCTGTATTGATTTCACCTCATAAATCTGCTTCAGTTACAAAAAGGAAAAGTGAAACACATCAGGTATTTTGAGCCTTGGGACCATTAAGAGACAAGAGTAAAGTACAGAAAGGTGGCACAGGGGATTCTGCGATACATGTAGAATTTTTTTATTAAATAACAAGGGAAGATCTTCAGGGTGAGAGAGTTCATCGCTTTGGGATAAGTGATAGGAACTTGGGTTAGAAGAACAACTTGGCATATATATATATATATATATATATATATATAGCATCAGGTCTTTCTGAGCGAGTGAGCTCTTGCTATTGGCTGTTCAGTGTTGCAAACAAGTGCATGAAAAGGGAGGCTGCAGCGATGACAGGAGGCAAAGAACCAAATTAATAGTTCATCTTACTTCTTGGAATTTGTCATCGTCATCTCCAGAACAAGTAACACCAGATAATATGGTCACACGTGATGTATGACCAATTGATAACCATGAGACCTGCACTCACCACTCCTCAAATCAGAAGTTTTTGTTTTTCTGACACTGATGTACATGTTCAAGCTTTCCCTCAGAAAGAAGTTCGTAATCAGAATGAGAATCAGAGTAGCCTTTCTTAAATTTGGGTGCTTAATTATTAAGAATAAATAAAAAAGGATTATTTTCAAGAAGAGCAGTGGTCTAACCCTTCAGTAGAGTTTTGCAGACTTTAAAATGGGGGCTATATTAACACCAAATACATACCGTGTGCTCCATCTGTATCCAGATCCATCCATTTATCCATCCATTGTCCTAACCTACTAAGTCCAGTACAGGGTTGAAGTGGCAGCTGGAGCTTATTCAAGCTGCTATTAGACAAGATGCAAAGTGCACCCTGGACAAGGTGTCAGTCCATGTCAGACTAAATTGAATTTAATGGTCAGCCATGTGTCGCACAGAAGAAGTAAAAGGTCTATGACATTACAAAGGACCAATTTCAGGTAATCTTATATTTAATTTCATAATATCATGTTAATCTGACACTAAGTTGTAACCTACTTTATAGTCACGACTGGGCTGTTTTAGTGGAAGTTATCTTATATCATTAATTAGTTCTTCTGTGGTTAGAAAAGGAAACAACAACATTAATAAAATACACTACTTGGCTTTTGTCAGTATTTACTATAGAGAATATGGATGAGTTAAAGAAAACAGTGAAATGCAGAGCCTTGGAGCCGTCATTCAGCACCAGACAGATATAATTCCAGCAGTATTTTTATTGGCTGTCACTCCAAAAGTGATTCCAACAACGTTATTTGTGACCATCATTGTCATTAGTGTTGTGGTGAGGGACAGCATTTACAGCCATATTTTCGTAGTACTTGTTGAAGTTGTTATTTTTCGTCTTGACATCTCAATAAATCACAGCCAAAGAACATTACAGGTGCTTTGAAGGCTTTAAAAACAGAAACAGAAACCTCTCTTAAAAAAAATAAATAAATAAATAAAACAAAATAAAATTTTTACTACATTTTTTAACCATCTGCACAGACAGATTAATTGGAAGACGATGCTCTGACAAGTTCGACTAAACCTCTTGATACTAAAACTTTTGACTACTCTACTACTGAAGTTATGGGTATTTAGATTGAGCCATTCTCAATTAATGATCTCTTTACATTCAGCAGGATAACATGTTCATATAAATCACTGATACAAGTTTGTACATCTGTACAAAAAGTCTGAAAATTATTATTTAGGAGTTTAATCATGGACATAATTCTTATTTCGTGTATTTTCTATGTCATCGTACCAGCCACGTTTTGATTGCTGAATACAACTTTTTAGCTGTTTCACATCTCTTCTTAACAAAGCTGCCTCGGGACTCACTTTAGGTTTCTCTCTCTCACACTGAGTTTCTTTGAGCTGTAAATGAAATGTGTGAGTAGCCGTGCATTTGGATCTTTTCAGCAACAACTTCAGAGTTAGAAAGGGAATTACTCTGACACATTGTGTGTGTATTGGTTTGATTAAAGCTGTTTGTGAAAGCCTTTCATAAATTAAGCTGCAGTGCAGATAAAACATGATCAAACGAGCCATGAGTGATTAGTTACACAATAGACTTTAACTTAAGCTGATCCAGTACTTGGCTAGAACAATAAACACATCTGGAAGATCATAAAATGAAAAAAAAATAATAATAATAATACAATAACAAAAAAGGGACTATTACAGTAAATGTGTTTATATTTCCAGTTTATATTTTCAGCAACAGATTTTAAAATTATTTTACTTTTGTTTGCAGAAGAAAACATGTGTCTTTTTGCAGAGATTAGACTTTTATGTTTATGTAACAGTGTAATATTATTATTATTATCATCATTATTATTATTATTTTAGTCCTTATAAAGCATATGAATTACATTGTGTCATGTGCCAGTAAGCAACAGAAGGATGAAAAGAGAGAAAAAAGAGATTCTGGCTATATATATATATATATATACATACATGCACACAAGATTTAGCAGACCTGTGTATAAATAAATGAGCCCTCGTTTTTCATCTTCTTTGAGCAGAAAGCAAAGAGGAAGGAAGGAATAAGCAAAGCGAATGAATATAGTGAAATGGAAAATGTGATGAGCGGGTTGCTGAGATGCTGAGTTAGTAATTTCACAAGTATAACTGTCCTATTGTCTGTCCTTAGTGCAGGAGATGCCCACACACTAACACACACACACACATGAAATAAAAATGGGATAATGTTGCTATATGCCGTAAAACTGTCTTGTATAATTATGCAGTCACTCAGGTTTGATCTGTTCAGACCAAAGCTCCAGGTTGAGCCTGGAAAAACTGTCTTTATTTGGCATTTGATGTTTTCTTTAATACCACAGAATTGAGCCCACCTGTCACTGTGAGTAAACCTGTAAACAGAATATTCCAGTCTGGCTGTGGTGACCTGCTTTCAGAGTGTCACTCTTGTTTCTCTGACGGAGCTGCAGGCAACTCCTAATACAGTTGAAAACATAAACATAGTAGCTGTCAAAGCAAGCCAAGTTTGTGCATTGACAGATAGAGAGAGAAAAATAACAGAAGAAAACAATGGGACAAAACAGTAACAGCAAACGTGCTGCGCTATTATTTAGACACTGCAAAAAGAGCAAAAACATGTTTCCAATTCCATGTGGACACCTAGGTCATAAATTGTGTGTACTTAAAGTGTCTAAAAATGCTTACAACCCCTAACAGCTGGATTTTTAATGCAACTAGAAAGAGTTTAATTGACATTCAGTCCTGTGTTAAATGACTTACAGATATAATTCTGTTTAATTAGCATTGATGGAAACATAAGACCTGGGTGTGCATGCTGATTTTCAATGAGGACACTGCACATACAGTATACTGATTCTAACTGTTCACTCTGAGACCCTCAAAAGTGCTATCAAGCTATAGACAAAGTAAAACAAAATTCATTGTTTTTACTTATCTGCAAGGGAGCTGGTCATTCAATCTCTTCACAGTTGTGAGGTGCAGATGCCCACAGTATTGTCAAAAATATTAAACTTGCCAAATTAGCTCAGAAAATCCATCTTAGAAATTGTGGTCTAGCACAGCAGGCAGGATATAGCGTAATCCTATCTTGTCATGTGGCCTTAAGTAGTAGTAGTAGTAGTATTACTGGGTGTTCTGTGGTTGTAACCCTGAGCTTCATAACTGGATGGATCCCCAACATGTTGTTTCCTCACAGCAGCTTCGAGCCTCTTAGGACTCCAGGACAGGGGTATGAAGGGAACAACAAAAAAAAAAGAACTGTGGACAGATGTAAAACTGGGAGTTAACAGATTTTGTTGTGGCAAGTGGAAAAGAGGAACCATACAAAAAACAATGGTGGTGAATCCACAGCTGTTTATATTTCTCCAGAGTGTGGTTGCAACGTTGATGATTGGCCAGGCAATTAACCAATTGGCTGGTAGGAGGTGAAGGTGTGGTGGATGGAGCCAATCCTCAGCAGGCAGGAAACAAGGTGTTTTGAGCATAGCCAATCTCATGTGGGTGCTGGCACACACGCATTTACATGCAAAATGAGAGAGTCATTAGAGAAATGACAGACAGCTGTAAATTAAGGATTGGAGTTTTTGTTTATGCAAATTGGGATTGGTGGATGAGATGAGGGTAGATGTACATGTAGATGTAGGTGTGTACATGTGTTAGTGTATGAATGATTAAGTGTGGTTTTTAATTTGGTTAAGTCATATACTTGGATATGTGAAGGCTTAATTTGCAAAATCTAGTGTTTTTATTATATAAAGCATTTTGTGCTGCTTTTTGTATGAAAAGTCATCTATAAATAAAATTTTATTTGATTTGACTACTGTCAGTGGGAGAGGACTTTATTCTCTTGCTTTACAAATTACAAAAAAAAAAAAATTCAGGCATTTAATCACAGTTTGCATTCCAAATAATGTGGAACGTCTGTCAATTACACTGATGCACATATCCAAGCTGGGCTAACACAATGTTGCCGACTTAGCTACTTTTGCAGTATATTTAGCCAGTTTTCAGAGCTCTCTAGCAACTCTATTTAAAAAAAATAAACGACCAGCAACAAATCTAGCAACTTTTTCGGATGTTATAGGAGACTGACGTAAAATTGCGTAGTTTACTCTTTTCAATGAGCTGCGTTTGCTGCCACAGGCCCCTCCCCCGTCTAAAAGCACTCACAGCTGCAGTCAGTGCAGGAGACATTCACCTCTGCTAGAGGGGTCATACTGAAAGAAAAATCGCAAACTTTCCACTCGCCGCCATGGCTTTTTTTCAATTTCTTAATCTACAGTTTTAAACTGAAGTGCAATTAAATGCATTTTTCCAGACATTGTTTGAGTTTACAATATTAGTGTCGATTATTTGATTCAATCATCCACTAAAATACATTTAAATGAAAAATGTTTTGTTTTTTGGGGGGCACCTAATGTTGTGTATAGATAAATTCTAATCGAAAACTGTTTCTCACAATAAAAAAGAAAAAGAAAAATAAATGACAGTCAAGCATCATAGTTGGATTTTCCTTGTGTGCAAATGTAGGTAAAAAGAGGATTTGTGTTTAAAAAATTTTGGCAACTTAAACTGACCTTTTTGGGAGGGCAGGGCTTGCTGTTGGTGGAGTGGGGTGGGGAGGAGAAACACTGACTTGATCTTTGTATTAGTTTTGTGGCTGTGTAGATTAGTGGGTTATTGAGAGTTTAATCAGTAAATGTCTAATTGTTTTCTCTCTGTTCAATTTAATAATTCAATAAACCATCACACAAACATAAGTCTTTCCATAGTTACAAACCAAAGCTGTGTTTCTTTTTTATTTTTGTTTATATATTTTTGTGTTTTTTATATGTATTTTTTACCTATCATTGCTGCGTGTCACAGTGGAAACCAGAAAGATTTATATCTGTACTTCTATTAAAAGCTTCAATGTTTCCAAAACAGCATTTTAAATTCTCAGAGAGTCTTTCTACATGAATGTGTCCTACTTATGTCCAAAAAGCTGAGCGACACAATGAGCAAATGGCAGAGAAAAGAGAGGGGGGGGAACAGGAAGGCTGTTGATTTATGAGCAGAAGTGTGTATGTAAAATCTATAAATGTTATTCTGACATATGGATGCACCAGTAGAGAGGCAGCATGTAAACTGAAACCAGATTTACTCTTCACAAGTCATGCTTTCCGTTTACTGCATCTCACATTCATTCCCCTGTACTACTTCTCTCTTTATGTGAAATCCAAACTCCGCCGTATATATTCATTTTATGGAAATTGCTTCAATCACATATTCAGTGATATAATTAGAAAAGTCTTGATTTTACTGCCGGTGAACAAATATTCAGATATTATTATACTCTGTGGGATGGTTTTTATTTGATGGGCTGCTTGTGACGGATGACTCTGAAACAGAAACCTCTCAAAGCAAAGAGCCTTTAGAAAATTTATCAAGAAGTGCGCAGTGTGTAAAAAAAAAAAAAAAAAAAAACTTCTATTACAGTTTTATATTTTCACAGCCTACAGCTCTCAGACAGACACTGGATTTTATATTAATAAAAGTAATGGATTTCCACAGATTTAGAGTATTATTTTCATCTGCATAACATACTAGAACTTCATCTTTTTATATCCCTTGACTAGAGAGAGAATACCATTTTTATGAGGAAAGAAAATTTATTTCTTTTAATTCTGTAAGTTTAATTCAACTTGTTAAAAGTCTGACAAACTTTATATATATATATTATATATATATATATATAATAAAACAAGAAGATTAAAAGTATCACCCATGTTTCTGTCCCTTCACCTGTGTTGTTCTTACACGATTTTGAGGTAGGGAGCTGCAATAAATGGTGTCATCAGCAATGCTGACTGCAAATATGTGGATAAATTTCCTCACAAATCTCTGATTTGGTTCATGCAACTTCTGCAGCTACACTGAACATTAAGCACAGCATGTTATGAGTTGCATTTTGCATTAAAACAAACAGTGTAGATACAGATTCATGTATTTCTGTGCATTTTTACTGTTCTCTTAAATCTAATTTATCCAAATAAAACATTCACATCCAAGCAATTATAAGAACCACATGTTTGCTGTTTACATAGGACTTCTTTAAGTATTTATAGGGAGCATTGCATTGGTTTTGGAGTTTTGAGCCATGACTGGTCTGAATTATTATTACATGATGCATGATTTTAAGTTGATGTTTCAATATTTTGCAAGTTTAACACTTTTCAATTATTGGTATTTATCATTTAGCAAATACTTACGTACAATATTTAGAAAAAATAAGTTATGCATACATAGTGTATAACAGCCTTAATCAATCAACAAATACTTATAATACTCTGGAGTATAAAAGACATATTTCAAATAGTATTTATAAGACTTTCCACTCTAGCTGCACACACACTTACAGTAACAAAATACAACTACACAAAATAAGCAATAAGTTTTTCCTTCAGACTATTTTGCTTTTTCTTTCCTGTTTCAGAGCTTTTAAACCTTTTGTGCCCTCAGTTTACTTTTAAGAACGCAGGCAACAAAATTAGGTTTTAATCATGCCTTTAGTGGTAGATTACCAGAGGATAAAAATAACATTACACTACACATATTAGGATATTTTTCTGCAGTTATTTCTGTGAAAAGACATTTTTAATGACATGAACAGTGTCCGGTGCAGCTCCTCATGAAGCCAATAAACTGAGTATTCATCAAATGTGTGTGACTTGTGTGTGATTTACTTCATATTTGAAATAATAATTTGCACTGCGTGTATAATAGGCCTATATATTAGATATTTTATATTTTTACTCTACAGCCTGAAATTTGATTTCTGCTTTAATAAACTGTTGTGCTACTTAACGCTTCTTAACATTTCTGCTTGGATTACAATCAGAGACATTTTTTTTTTCTTTTCCTTTTTTGTGTGTTTTTGAAATGAATTAAATGCTACATTTATGTGCTGCTCTGGAGTCACAAAGTAGTGGGCGTAACTGGTTGGCGTGTAAAGTAAAGGCAGAGCAGTCAAGGCTTTAAACAACAAAACTTTGTGTCTCACATCGCTGCAGACTTTTCCAGTATTAAACCAAACCACAATCTTTTCCCAACCTTAAGCGAATCCTGCCAGGCTTTGAACAATAATAATATTGTTGTCAGTGTGAGCTGATGTTGTATTGCATATTTGTTCTTTATGAAATGCCGTCAGTGAAATAATAGCAAACACGGTTTGCATCATCTTAAAATAATGTTAAAAACATAAACTGTCCCATATGGTATTTCATACTAAACTTATTTCCTTTGCTTTTACAAATTTGTTTTATATATACATCCTGTCTTGGCAGCAGAATCAATAAAGCTACACTGATTGTATCTTTCGTTCTGAAGCATGAAATCTTTATTTGTGGTTTGGACATTTTTTTAATTTTATTGTATTGAATTGAATGAAACACCATGTTGTTGCTGTGAAACACCACAAAGAAAAATTCTGAACATAAACACTTTATGAGTCAATAAATGTGGCATTCGTTGCATCTAGAGGTTGTATGTTTTTAAAAAGAACAAAACAAAATTATATAAAGTGCCAAATGGATCTTTGAGCTGTGCATAAAACAGCCTTTTTAATTTGTTCATTCTTATAGTTTGTTGTTGAATTTACATGCTGTTTTTAATGTGTGGTGCCATGAACTTGGAATCTGAAACATAACTTGTCAAAATAATACAATTGTGACAGCTCAGAGAGTCATGAGAGTCATTAGGCTGTCTTTTTGCTCTGTCTTGTGACAGGATGCTCCCTCCTGGGTAACAATTTCCCCCTTAACATGACTGCTTACTCAGTCCGCAAAGGTTCCATATGAAATACTCTTTGGGGAGTGAAGAACTCTACATGAACCCACTGATCACCCTTTTATTATTATTATTATGGTGACGATCAGTGAATGATGTTTCTAGCATGCACTTTGCAGCTTCCAATGCAAAAAAAAAAAAAAAGGTAAATGACAATCTTACATGTCACCATTCAGCACCACACCTCACATTGCACCTCTATCTACTTTAGTTTGTCTGTTTCTGTAAAAATCTAGTACAGATAATGTGGCTTGTTTATTTGCACGTATTGTTACTCAGGCTTTGGTCAACTTGTCTAATCTGTTCCACATGTTTTCACACACCATCACCTGTAATCAGAGGCATCATTAGGACAGAAAATGTACTTCCATGGCGGAATTGTAAATAATTAAGTAATGGAAATTGATTTGTTAAGTGAATGTGTAGCATATTTTATCAGTTTTCTTTGGACTGCTGATGATGGAAAACGAGTTATTGTAAGGAAATCTCTGAAAATATTTCTTTGGTGTGGTTTCTACTCAGGTATTGTTAGGAATTGTACCAAGTTTTAGACGGGCTTATCATCTTGACCTCAGGGTTGATATCATGCTGGTTTCACCATCAACCCATTTTTTAAAGGAGTTGAACCTCTTGCTGTAAAATTGAATGATTTTTGCTGCTTCTGTTTTCAATCTTAGGCTGACCCTAAAAGCCTCATTTCTTCTCGAGGAGGGTTCATCTTTGATGATGTGAAAATCTTTCAGTAACTGGTAAATATAGTACAAAAGCAAATAGAGGGCAAAATAAAAGTGAACTTAAACTGTCATGTTTGCGTAGGCACTCTTTAACATTATAGACACTGTTTAACATCACTGGAATTGTGCTTTACACAATCACAACAGTCTTCTGTGACCAGAAGAATCGAAGGCTGCATCTGTGTCATAACGCTCATCCAAGCAGTCAAGTATCTTGTAATCTAACAGAAATAATAATTCTTCAGACTTTCTGAAAGTATTTAATAGTTTTCCATTTGACATTTGAACCTTACCATATTCAGAGGGTTTCTTTTGTTCATTTACTTGCAAAAAAACCATTTCTGACAGACATAAAATGGTTATTTTGCACCAGAAGAGCTATTGGGTAAAAATAAAAATTGCTATATCTCAGTATGGTGTGAGACATGTTACCAGTACAGCCAACTTTTTTTTTTTCCCAAGCATTGCCATTAAATCAGTTGATGTTTAAGTTACATTTCACTGGAAAATCAGCAGAAACCACAACTTCTTTACTCCTGTTTGTTCTCTTCCTAGTTGTAAATTTCACATTTGAGAGGGTGTCAAATATGAATTCTCAACAGAATTTAAGTCAAGTAAAGTCCCGGTTCATTATTTAAGTTATCTTCAAGGCTTCTGCTGGCTCGCCAAGCTGTGCAGTCCTTGGATGCACATGATGTCAATGCTGCAAATGTCTTCCTGCATGACAGTTGAAGGTAGCACTATCCAGAAATAGGCAGTTGTTTTTCAGTCCATATTCAGCCCACTAAGGTCCAGTCAGCTCAACCTTAATGATAGAAACCCATATAAGTTATCCTCCTCCACTCTGCAGGAGCCTGGCTCGAAGTGGTGTCCCGTTCCCATTAGTGATCCAGCTCAGGCTCATCATTCTACTCCACCAAGATACTATCCTGTTTCAGGGTAGCCTCACCTTTTTATTTTTTTTAAATAAAGGCTTCTGCAGTTCCTGTTTGTTGTTCCTTCCCCATATTTTTTTAAAGACAATCCACAATATTTAAAATATCATTACGTCAGCGTTGTCATGTTAACAGCATCCTGCATTGCTGATCAGTCTAAACACTTTTCCGTAGATTACTATGCTGACAAGTTCCCTCTGTGATGGTGCACTCCCTTAATCATTTTTCAGTGGAACTTAATAAGCCGGGCATAATTTAGTGACTTTATTGATAAGAGGGGATGAAAAAAAACATCCTCGAGGTTCTGCAGAAACCTTACCCATCAGATTTAATACAGGCCGACTTGACTGTGTTAGCAGATGATGTAATTGCATCAGAAAGAGCCTTCTTTACTGAGGGTCAGTCAACAACAAGGTAAAGATTTATCTGCATCTTGAAGGTCAAAGACAGTGAAGAAGACAACTTGGTTTATAAGATTCTAGGCTGTTTGACTCATATCTTTGCAGCTAAATGGCAGACTGAACTGTGAAATAAAATAGTTTGGGTTTTTCATTTGCATGCATTTTTTTCTCATATTTGCTTATTTCATCCCTACAGGACTGAAGAAAATACCAAATGAAAGACATACAACTCATAATGCCTTTCTCTTCTGTGGTGATAAGAAACCCTAACACAGAAATTGTAACCACAGTTTTTGGCTCATTCCTTCCACAGATAATAGTGGTTGTGGTCATGATCCTGGCTACTGTCCCCTAGCTGGACCAGCACAGGGAATAGTCATCTATTTTTCAGACTCTTGGGGTCCAGTCCAGCTTGCAGATAAAGCACTTGGCAAGGATTTGACACGAACTGAATGTTGCTTTGGGAGACATGGTAAAAGTTGCAGTGTGGCTGGCAGTTATTTTGGCTGATGCTTAGACTCTGCAGCCCCTTACTTTCCCACTGCATATAAGGACTGAATGGGCAATTTAACAGCTTGCTATGTTGACTGATTTCTACTCAAAAAAAAATTCCATTTTAAGGTTTTCCTACACATTGACAATAAAAAAAGATTAAAGAATTAAAGTGTCAATGTCTTTAATAAAAAAAAAAAAAAAAAAAACATTTCTTGCCAATGGAAATGTGAAGGTCATGGGTATGAATAAGTGATGATTTTTTGAAGAGAAAACTAATTCACTTTGGCAAACACAACTACAAATGAGTCTTGAAACTGACAAGAAATCAAGAGTCTAATGTGGAAAATATATAAAGCAGGGTGGGGCATCTTGGTGACTCAGTATTTCAAGGCTCTAGTCATTTTTGAGAGCAGCTTAGTTGCTTTTTCAGCCTCACTCTTTCCCATCGCTTTACTGGAAAAAATCACAATGTTTCTAATAAGAAAGAGGCAGAAAAACTTTTTTAAATGAAAATGGGTATTAAAAAACACCCCAGGTCACTAGGAAGTTGTGAAGGAAGATGCAGAAGGAGCCCCTTTGGAGAGGTTAAGAGTTACCCTCAAGACAGCTGACTTCAAGTGAGGCATTCTGACCATCTGGGAAAAAATCGGAAAACTGAACTGCACAGAGTGGGAACAGTAGAGAAGACAGACAATGTATAAAGTTGAGAAACAAAGACACTAAAACCAAAAGGCATCAAATTCTATATAAAATGCTTGATAGGCGTTTATTATTTAATCTAGAGGTCAAATCAGCTCATTGAACATTTGGCAAATGCTGTCTGTCTTTAGCTACCATGTGGCTATATCTTTTAGTAATTTCCCATTTAAATTGTAGAACTTCAACAGAACCAGAAAAGGAGCATTAATTTCAAAAGGATGGTCAAATGGGACCATTAAACATCCAGGAGCAAACCTAATATCATGCCATCGTGTGGAGGTTTTATTGGGCTCCATCTGTGACACAGAATCTGAATTTATCACAAACTATAACATAAAACTTCTGCATGCTATTTCAGTCTATATTATCTTTCACTATATAAAGTTAACTGGTTAATACCGATACTTTAATAAGGTTTTATTTCTTATTTTTTTATGGTTCTGTTTATTTGCTATGGCAAGGTGGCAGTTTTCAAAAAACAATTATTTTTCTCACATTGTTTAAATTTTGATCCATTTCTCCTTTAAATGGGGAAAATGTAGAAACATAAAACACAAACACTGAAGTGCAGTTTTTGAAAAATGCTGATGCAAAAGTTTTTATTCTGTATTTATGTTTATTGCTGATTTCTGGCATATGTCCTGTTATTATCTTTATAGCCACTTACTCATTATACTCTTTTATTCTCTGATTAAGGCCTGTAAGATCCAAATATTGGCTTTAAGGATTAAAACGTGCATTGATCCAATACTACAGAGGAACAGAAGAAGCTTTTTATTGCTGCATTAGTTTTTTGGACGGGGGAGATTGTTTTTTTAGCAATGAATATACAATATTATTACAGGGATTTATTTTACCTGACAAGTGAGAGTATATCTGTATTTATGTTGTTGAATGTGTCACATGTTATTGATTGACCATGGAAACTGTATACTGCGTTATTCCATGTTGTATTGTTTCTGTGGTCAGCATCAGTCCTCATCGAACACCCCTGGACATTAACAGGAATAATCACACTGCTAGACGTCCAGAAAAACTGTCATCCTTCATTTGAAAGTTTTGTTGTAAAGTTTCCAATAGTAATTATAGTTCAGTACATAAATATTATGAAGCTATACATTATTTCATGTTCGTGTAGTTGAATTTGCGGTGATTTGTGATTTGTATTTTTAAGAAGTAAAAAGACTTCATATGTCCCTGTATTGGATGTGGCTACACTTTATAAAAACCACAGCAGTGAGAATTCTGCAACATAAAAAGAACCTGAGCACCAAAATTATTGTTTTTTTTCCCCCTTTTTTTTATTTGTGACCATAAGGTTAATCTGTCATGCAGAAAGCCAAACTGTCTACATGAGAGTAAGACCTCATATTGTTCTAGAAAGCATCATTTACACATGGATAAGGAGAATCACGTCATTTGACCCACTTTAAAGGACAGATGTGAGAACAGCTCTGACAAATGAAATATATCTCCCACAGCTTCATCACCAGAATCTCTTGGGTGGGAGTGCAACAACAGTGTTCATATTTAAGGACAGAGCAAAGAGAAATCCCACATACTTATACATTATTTTAAATTGGTTCGTTTATTTATTTAATTTTTTGTTTTCAAGCTTGGTACATTGAAGGAAGACAGTGTCTGGGGTTCCTTTGTATTGCAACACATTTGTCACTTTGTTTTGTTGCAGCACAATTATCACTGACTTGTGATCAAGCTTTTGTTTGGTCTTTAATTGATAGTTTTTATTCTGTAAAAGTTAAAGTGGAACTAATTTTCTTGAGTTTCTTTGATCTGAAGAAGACTATGTTACTTATTTAGACCTTTACGTTACAAAGCTAATATGGACCAAATTTCTCACTAAAAGCAAAACACATGAAAAGGCACTATGGGTGTCAACATCAAGATTATTTTGTCTGTGATACCAATCTGAACAATTTAAGACTCAGTCCAGTGCTTCTTTTTATACTGTTTCAAACTACACAATATAAGTACATTAATGTAACTAAAATACTTTAAAACAAAATTATTTAAAAAGAAAACTCTTTAGAGTTTTACAAAGTGCTGCACATTTGTTTAATTACTTTAAAAATAATATTAATGAAATCACAAGCTTAAAAAAGCTAGATTTCTACACAGTATTTATTACACTTATTACACAAAAGGAACAAATCACTTAAAAAAAAATCTAAATAAAATCTTGAAATAAGCAGATAATATCAAATGATAATTGTCCTAAAGTATTCTTCCTTCTCCCACTGATTCTGGTCAGTGTGTAGAAACAGATTTATTCATATAGAAAAAAATATCTGCTGTGTGTATGTTATCAATGAATATTGATAAATAGCTTCCTTAATGTTTCTTTGTATCGATATGCTAATTGGCCATTTGCTAATCCCATGATACTGTCCCAGCAGACTTTAAACAGCAGATATGAATTTAAGTGTACTTAGTGTCCCTGTCTGGTAAAATTCTGCTATTAAAAACCATTCTTTACTTACTTTACTTTACTTTGTGTTCAACAGTTCTGTGATTTAAATACTACATCCTTGGTGGAAAAGAACTGTTGAAGCAGGAGGGATAACTACATTCTTAAAAAGGATGCAATTTTTAATTTCCACAATTAAAAACAATCAGCATCGATATAAAAATTGTACCAGTCAGTTATGACTTCTGTGACAAAATAAGGCATGAAGCTGGATGCTGAAGTGAGGGATGATACAAAGACCTTTGTACTCACACCAACACCACTGTGAGCTTTATTATAAAACAAAGGATGTCACATCACTAAAACTAAAGGTCAAACAGAAATTGTGGCGACAACATACAGCAAAGAAGTACTATGGTAGTTTTAGTGGAAAACAGTGAATCATGACTAAGTCTTATCAGTTGTTTTCACAGTAGAAACGTCAACATAAACAGGACCTCTGCCAATAAATGTACATGCTGTATACCAGTATTTGATAGCAATAAAAAGATTACAAAATGTGATGTTTTAGTTGAAGAGTGATTACAGAAACAGGGAAGACAGTAGAGGATGTTGTAAAAATGGGGAAATTCTGAAAGAATTCATTTAGAGGTTTTTCTTCAAGATCTGTGGCAGGTGTTTTATTTTTTTCAAAGAGACTTTTTCACTGAGGTCTGCACTGCTCTGGAGGTGCTGAATCCTGCTGTGTGTGTGACTGGAGGCTGTAGAATTGCTTCTGTAAGCAAAAAAATGTTTTACCTGTGGCTGCTGAAGGACAGTGTTTGAAATAGAGAAAAAAGTTTACAGTCTATTCCTCCCTGAGGGCCGGTGGTGAGGGGAAGCTTGTGACGAGAATGGTGAGAGACTTAGCCAACAAGCTGGATTTCTATGTGCTAACAAGGTCAGATTCATCATTTATGTCTATTCCCAAAGCATCCCTGCAGACTGTTTTGTATTATTGACCAAATATAAGGATAAAAGGAAAGAAAATCCAATTCCATGCAAGAATACTCAGTATAACTAGCATGGCAAAATGATTCCTACTTCCCAACATTCGTTTTGTCATTATCTATCTTGATTTCCATGTGACTAAACATTTCCCTGCATTTATCATTGTGCTTGGAGTACACTATGTCTTTTTGTGCATTGGAGAAAACATAACCAACAACAGATCAAAGCAGTTTCCCTGCCTGAGTTTTGATATATTATGATAAATTCCTATCTTATATAGTAATTACTGATTCATATTTTAGTTGTGCTGGCCTGTGCATCACTCATCCTTCAGTAAGTAATGATAGATAAGAGTTATAATTATGTAATATTTTGCTTAAAGAAAGTGTTTGAGGGGGGTATGAAAATTCAAAAAGAAAAAAAAAATCTGTTATAGGTCTGGAGCAGGTGTTTTGGTTAAATTTTTGTTTCTTGAAATGTGACTTGTTCTCTGAGGTCTGTGCAGACCCTGCACTGCTCTGGAGGTGGTGGATCCAGCTGGGAGTATGACTGGAGAATCGCTTCTGTAAGCAAAATCTTTTCTTTTTACCTGTGGCTTTTGAAGAGCAATGTTTGAAAGAAACTAAAAAGTTTAAAGTCCATTCACTCACTTCTGGACAGTGGTGAGGGGAAGCTTGTGAGTGGTTAGTCAATAAGTTGGTTTTCACATAAGCTAACAAGGCCAGATTTATTATTTTTACCCCTTCCTGAAATATCCCTGTAGTCTATTTATTGATTGCTTTTGCAATATTGTCTTTTAAATATTGTGTAATTTCTGCTAACTTGGTGTGATGCTATGCACCTATAGTGCATCTATTTGATGTTTAATAATTCTCTTTAGTCTGACATCAGACAGACTTTAACAGAGATGGGACATTTAATGGTTTATGGTACCTTTTATTTGGTCCATAGCTTAACATTTAAAGTTGAAATTAGTTTCAGGTTAAATCAGTCTTTTCAATTTTTCTGGATAATGCAATATTAAGCTGCATGTCAGCATCACTGCTGTTTTACAACATTCATTTCGTTTTTGTGTTGCTTGATTTCCATCGAACCAAACACTTGAATGACTCTGTTAAGGAATTTGTTGTGTGTGGGTTTGAGATAACATGAAATCATAAATGATTTATCAGACAATACAGGCTGATGTTCATCAAGCCGTTTTCCCAGCCCAAACTTTATCTGCAGATTTCTCAGGAGCTGCATTGAGGTAAAAGATTATTTTCAAAATTGATTATTTATTAAGATTTTGATCATGCTGGCTTCTGTTTACACAGGTAGTGATTCAAGATAAGAATTAGTAATACTGAAGTACTCTTGATCTTTCAGTGTGGAAGAAAACAAATGATAAGCGGTTTATTATTGTTATTATTATTGTTATTATTATTATTATTATTATTATTATTATTATCTGATGGCCATTGGCTTTTATTTGAGCTTTGTCTTTGGACATGTTTGTGGTTTATCTTGAATTTTACTTCTATTTTAAAACTGGTTGAGCTTTACAATTTAGATACCTGTAACTGTGCTGAAAGTGAACACCTGCTTCAAAATCAGGGTTCAAACATCTTTAACTAAAACTATATAACAGCTTTTACTGTAAAAAGAAAAAAACTGCACATGGTCACAAGGAAAACTGCCTTGTGTGTTTTTTTATATGCTCCCACCAACTGTTTCTATATTTTGTATTATGATTTCTAAGCTATTTTGCAGGTGTTTTGACCATTACAGGTAGTGTAGAGCAATATTTAGTTAAACTGATCTTTGCACTGTTAAGTATTTTATTGATTACAGCTTCATGGAGCTGCATCCTCTTACATATTCAAAAGCCAATAATTTAGCAGGTGAGAAATGTTCATTTACATTAACTGTAAAACATGGCAAGAAATATAATTCATTTGTGGCAGTGATGATAAGGAGCAAGAAAACTGCAGTTTCCCTCTGGGTTTAATAAAGTATTTTTCATTTAATTTTAAATGATGGCAGGCAGGTGAGATTTTACTAATTCTATCTTTGTCAGATTTCGTGTGATTTAGGGAATGGGTTTTAACTGTAATTCCCTTTTTAAAGTAACACTGAAGATAAAGAAGACTAACTATGTTATTAAGAATAATATAAGAATATAGGAGAAATATTGGCCTAACAGAATACATGTTATGTTACTTTAGGTGCCAGTCTTAGTTGTTAATTCAGATTAGTGCCCTCACTATCAATAAAAGAAGTGACAACGCAGTGAACGTCACTGAAAAAGTCAAACATGTGGACAAAACCAGACAGGTGAATATAAGTTTAACCTAAACAAATAACCCACAGAAACTCAGGCGATTCATTTATTGTATTATAAATTAGTATACATTTAAATAATAGTAGATAGTGCCTTGATCCAAATTCTTGTTTATTTTTGCTGACACATTACAGACAGTCTGCATTTTTAACAATGTGAGGCAGCGGTTAGTACAGTTGCATCACCAGTAGAATCTGCTCTGCTCTGACCGTGTGGAGCTTGCATACTCGCCCTTGTACCTGTGTTTGGTTTCATCCAGGTACTGTGACTTTCTCCTACAGTTCAAAGACATGCACGATAAGTTAAATAGTGTAGGGATGTGTGTGACCATGTGCAGTTGTTTGTCTCCCTGTATTGCTATATAAATGAGGCTATTAATGATATATGACCAAAGCCTTCTGTAAAACCCTTTAGGATATAGGTGGAATAAGCTGGAACACACAATAAGGACATCTACAGTGTGCTACTGAAATGGTGACTTCTGGTCTACTTTATGAAGTCAAAATGTATTTGAAAAATACTACAAACCTATATGACTCCATACAATCTTGAAGTCCCCACCAGTCAGTCAGGACTGGTGTCTTCTTTCTGGCAGTTTAACATAATTGTTAACCAAGGACAGAAGTCCTGTCTTCTTTTATTTAAGCATTATGGCTTTACTATTCTATACAAATGCTATAGAAATCCATATGTTTTAAATATGAAACACAATCAAACCTGGAGAGTCAGTAACTTACATGAAGAGAATGATGTCTTATAGTACAATATGTGAACCATGTTTTATGTTTTAAGTCCTACTTTGAAAATTAAAAAAAAAAATAAAAAAAAAAATAAATAAATAAATATATATATATATATATATATATATATATATATATATATATATATATATATATATATATATATATATATATATATAAGCCAATCCTAATTTAACCAAATATAGCAATTATCTTGCTAGACATTGCAGTTAGTGCGATGTTGCCACGCTACACTAACTTCTGTCTTATGTTGCCCCCCCGTTAAAATCTCCTGGATACGCCACTGGGTAAAGCCCAGAATCTAACATAAGACCAGTGCACTCATGATACATGTCTCTCCTTAAAGGATCAGTTTGCTACAGTTACTGAAATCTAGTAGTGAAGCTGGAGATGGCAACCACCTGAAATGCCTTCCACCCATCATCTAGTTATAAATGACTGTACTTGATCTGTACTAGTAAACTAAACTATGAGGGCAATTCAGTCAAGTTCACTTTAGAGACTTTTTACTCATCATCAGTGATCTCCACTGAGCGAAAAGCCACATGATTTTTATTCTTGTTTTCTAGCTTTTTCCTGAAACAGCTTTGCCTCGTCATGTTTTTGGTTAATCATTGCTAGATCCTCCAACTGTCAAACATGGACTTCAAAGTTCTGGTAAATCAGTATTCAAAACAGATTCCTCGCCTTTCTTCTTCTTTGATGACCTCTAAACAATATTCTTTTTCTGTGCTTTTCATAGGTGTAATGAATGTGACAACTAATTTAGCATTCATGCTTATAGAAATGTAGTTTTTATTAGTAGAAAATGTGACGGTAGATCATAATGTTGCATACTGTTAAGGTGTGCCGTCTTGTAAGGAATGCTTTGCAGCCATTGTTGCCTGGTAACACTTTGTTTTGTTTGGCAGCAATTGGTTAAATGAAATAAAGTAGTAGAGGAAGAAAGAAAATGAAAAGCAATCATTATCTATTGATTAACATAATTAATTAACAATGTCATTGTGCTGCTTAGGCTGCTGGCCCCACCACTCAGCCTTGGATAAGAGGTAGATAATGGATAGATGGATTGTGCTGAAATGTGTTACCTGCAAAATCAACATGTTTTTTTTTTTTTTTTTTTTGGTGAATTTCAATTAAGTAAACAAATGATAATACTTCCAAACACATTGGTGATGTTTTTATTTCATTAAATCATTTGTAGTGGATTTTATGAGTCTCTATATTCTGATAATAAACTTGTTTTAATATTAAAATTAATTAAAATATAGTTTACTTTTACATGCAGTGGAGAGATATGTTTAATTACGGAAGCAAACAGCAGTCATACCAATAAAATCTTTAATGTCATTATCTCAAGATAATAAGTTAAGTATCTCATAATTTTTTTATGTTGTTTCCTAGAGATATTAAGCATTGATTTATAAAGCTACATGAACAATTTCTCAAGATAAACATGTTTTCTTAAGATAACAGTAATAAAACAAGCAGATTTTTATTTGGTTGAGTTCAGGTTATAGTTCATTGCCAAGAAGCAAACAGAATAACACATGCATGTCTTAACTTACTATTACAATTTATTGCCAGTTATGACAATAAACAATGAAATTTGATGCTAACAGATGAACCACTCATTTATGAGCGTTTGAGTTTGAGCATGTCGAGATCTTGAGAAAACAAAACTCTTTTTCTTGTGAGAACAAGTTAAAGTGGGTGGTTATCTTGAGAAAACAAGGCTGATTTCTTGAGATAACACGATACATTTCCTTTCGGGATGACAGAATATTTCTCTCATGATGTCAAGACAATGGTTTCAAAATAAATAACTGCAGGCATGGTTGCTCTCTGCTACTGTATTTAATATTTGGTTACGAGGATTAAAGTTGACTTTGGAGGCTGACTGTGCAGCTCGATTTAAGAAATAATATCCTGATGTTAAAATTCATGGTTTTTACTTAAAAATGGTCTCAAAACAAACAAGAATAAGCATTTAGACATCTAAATAAACCAACTCAAAACATCAACTTTACATTGTCTATACTAATTTTCTCATAGATCTTTATTTTTACACGCCACAACCTCAAAGGTCCAGCATCTAAGAATTACTGACATCTAGTGGTGAAGATGGGAACAGCAATGACTTCATAGGCCAAGCATGATTGTGAATGGACGGCAGCCGTTAGTAGCCAAAATTCTTCTGTTTATATCGGTTATTGGATCCAGTGGCCTCGGGTGCAATGACTACTCTAAAGGTAATTACTTTTGGTGCCTTTTAAAGTGCTACCTATCCCACCTATTAAACTGCCAGTACTGCACTTCACATACATAGCTGTTTGTCCAGTTGGTTAAAAAATGGTGGCACAAATATGGCAGCTTCCATGTATGTGGAGCCATGGTAATTAGTCATAAATGTCTCATTCTACCTGAATAAAAACACTTTTATTTTAGTAAAATGATTAGATACCAATAGGAACAGTATTTTTTTTTTTTTTGTTATTGACCGTTTATTTTGTTGCACACTGTATCTTTAACAGGCAGTATTGCTGAAATTAAGTAGCTGATTTGGCTATTTAATAAACCACTTAAAGAAATCTGTCTTTATTTTGGCTGAGTGGTTGCTTTGTGTTGCAAACATTTCTTGGTATTTGGGATTTTGTTGCTAATACAGCTGTGATTACAGTCTGTGGGTCTTTGTTCTTGATTTTCCTTAAGTACTAAATCGTAAACTAAGTAGAAGTGGGATTACAGTGTGTGTCGCTTTAAGAGTCAGTCTTCGGGTGGCTTCTTGATATTAATAGAGCTGCTGTGTCTTCCTCCTCTGACGTAATGCCCCAGCCTACAGACAGGCAGAGAGGTCCTGTCACAGCAAAGCGATAACACTAGTCTGAAAAAAGAGAAAAAAGAAAAAGATAACGAGCTGCTCTGCTTTGGTTTTGCTGTGGCCAGCAAATCCGGGCGGCTCAATAAAAAAAATTAAACCTATTCCATAGGAAAAATTGCAATACCAGAGCCAAACTCACCCACTAATCAGTCGGTATTAGCCTAGTTTATGTGCTGCCGTGAAGCTTTAACTATCTCTCTTTCCCTCTCAGACCAAAGAAAAAAAGAGACAGCCAAGACACACTCACCCCGTCCGACATCATCAACAAACAAAAACCCCACAAAGAGACGAACCAGCCAGCCAGCCACCATCTTAACAGGCTGCTGAAAGAGACACACACAGAGAAAAGAGGCTAATGCTTATTTTGATCAACAGGTAAGCAGCACTAAAAGAAACACTAGCAACACAAATGCATACCACTCTCCTACATGGTGCAGGGGATTTTTCCTTTTTTTCTTTCTTTTTTTTTTCAACCAAAACAATATGAATGCATCGGCGATGCCTGTTTGGACTTGTAGACAGCGAAATGCATGCTCTCGGACAAGTGGGGAAGATGAATTTTGTTCGTCCTGGGAGGCAGCCGTGCGATTTAGGAGACAAAATTGTTGCTGTTAGCCGTTGGTAGTTTTTACGACGGGCAGCAGTCGGTTTGCGTCTTATGTAACTAACGGCCTGAGCAGCGTCGCTGGGGAAAGAGGGATCTGCTGAATGAGAGGGAGGAAAAAAAGAGCAGCACCGCTTTGCATTCACATGGCAATTTACATTTAGGTTTGGACACCCAAACGCTACACAAATACACATTTCGGGGGGAGGGAGGGGGGCTTACCGGGAGCAGCTACTAGCCTTTGATTTAAGACTGAGTTTGAAGCCAACAAGAAGGGGACCGTGGAGTGACTTAGTCGCCGCAAGTAGGTTTGTGTTTTCTCTAAGTTTTGATTCTTCTTTCTGCCTTCAGTTTACGATAAGTGGCATCCCTCATTTACTCGAGGGGAAAGCCGGCTACTCTGGGTGATTTTTTTTGTCGTCTAACCGCTTGCTCACACGTTACTTTTAACAAAATTTCATTGATAACTTTTTCAAAATCACTATTCGAACTGCAAACTTGATACTCAAGTTCAGATTTCTTGATCCTCCGAATGACGCACGTCGCACAGATAGAGGGAAAGTGTTGAAAGACTACCACGCTCAGATGATTTGCAGTTTATTGGACTAAAAGCGGAAAAAACAAGCGTGTCAAGATCAAAGATTTTGTTTATCACATGTTTTACAACCGATATGGCGCTGTTTTCTTTCTTTTTCTCACTTCTTTCATTGTTGGGAAGAGCGCATGGTGGATGTGAATCGCCGTAAAAGATCTCCCCCAAACATCCTCTCTTATCAACTTTAAAGTAAACAAGTGCATATTAGCTCAAGTATGTCGGGTTTATTTATTTGTTGTTGTTGCAGGAGGTTTCATGAGTGATGTCGGGAAGCCTGAGTTGCATTTCCACTCAACTTTGACAAAAGTCCCCCCCCCCTCCGTACCCTCCTCCTCGTTGTAAGAAACTGTGATGTTCCTTTGAGATAAGGGAGCTGGGTAGGCATGACAACTCTGTGGGGAGAGCAGAGTATGTGAAGCCAGTACAATGAGGCACACACTGCAAGGAAGCTTTTTACATAGTACTTCACCAGAGTTCTTCCAGATCTGCACCCCCCCATCCCCCCCCAAAAAGAGCTGCTTATGTGTGGATCGACTTTTATTCTGCAGATAACCCCCAAAGTTTTTTTTAAAAGCAGAGCAGGCCTGTTAGACTTCACCGTACCCTTGCGCTTGTCTGAAACTCATACTTTATGAAGTGATTAAGCTGTCTAAATTGGAGCTTCAAAACACTCCATTATCACCTTAAAATTATTCTAAACTTTGTCAAATAAAGTCACTTTCACATGATTATTTTTAAATTTAAATTTGCATTTTGAATACTTTGAGTTCTGGCTGCGACTTGTTCCCCCGAGTGACAAGAAATGGGGGCAAGTTTCGACCTCTTTGTCAGCCACAACTCAAGAAGAAAAGTTAACCAGATGCTTATAAAACAGTCAGGGTCATCTTAAGAGAGAGAGATGATGGATTCAACTTTTAAGGTAAAGTTTGTGTTGCAGTCTTGCTTGCAGCATGGCAACACCACAACTTGTAGTTCTGAGTTTGTGTTTTGACTGTGATTTTTACATAAAGGATGAGAAGGAAAGAGCACTAAACGGGTCAGAGAAACTCAGATGTATTCGGCTCCAAATTTAAATTTTTCTTTGGGTGTTTTCACATATGCTTTCCAATGCTTTGTAATGTGTAATGATGACATATTTCGTAGTAATTAAGTTTTTCTTTTGCCTTTTTAAAGTTTTATTTTAAAAAAGCTGACATAGATATGATCAAGTCAGCAGTTTGATCCTCATCAGGATCATCTGCTTCTAATAAACTTCCAGTTCTCATAAAAAACAACAACTTTTAATTAAGTTTGTAATATTTTAAATTGTCCTTTGATGTCCTTACACATCCATCTTCTATGTCAGTGAATTCTTTGCTTTAAATCGGACACACCAAAGCCGTTGTCGTACTCTGTAGCGACCGGTCCGCGATCATATAACTTGCATGGGTGATGTCAAACTTGTGCATCTTCTAACAGCGTTCTATAAAATAACTGAAATGCTGACGCCTCTAATGCATCAGTCTGGTGACGTTTTAAAAATTTCCGCTTTCCAGACACTAGATATTATTGTATCTTACGGCCTTGTTCGTAGCTGCTATTAAACGTCAAAACAGTTGACAACTTCCTAAAGAGAGCCTCTTGCTTGTAAAACTCATTCCTGAATGTGTGTGTGAGACAAAGTGGGAGACAGCAAAGGGCTTATTCCAGTGTGAATGTATGTGTGTGTGTGCTGCAGAGACGTCCATGGCTCGCTCATATGGCTGCAATATGTGAAGTCCCTGTGGTGGAGAGAAAGTTTCGAGAGAGAGGCAGAGAGAACACATGGAGCGAGGGAAGTCAGAAATGTCCTGTTCAACTAGCTGGAATGTATCTCCTGTGTGTTTTATTGATGGTTTGATGTTCTGGAAGACATGAGGAACAACTGTAGTGATTTTGTGGGCTGCCATGTGTTTGTGTCTGGTCCTTTCAAAGCAGCATTGCGTTACAGTAGAGGGGGGAAAAAGGCCAATTGAGACGGGAGTGTGAAAGGAGACTTCAACCCGGTCCAAGCAGCTTTTAGGTGTGAATAGTCCGTAGATGTTTGGTCTTTTTTTTTTTTTTTTTTTTTTTTGCTACCTCAAAGCTGCTCAAACTGGATGGGATTTTGAATTTTACACTATAAAATCAATAATCTCACTGATTCCAGAGAAGAACATAGACATGGAACAAGTTTGGAGGCTTGCTAAAAGTTTGTAAAACCTCCATCAAAGTCTCTTTGCTCCTCATCTATGTGCTACAATAGAAGCTCCGTGTGAGGTTAAGTATCTTATTTACTTAAGTTACTTGTCAGGTTTATCCCTAGTGTAGGGAAACGTTATTCGTCTGCAGATGCTGCTTCTGCTGTCATTATTCTTTTGGTCCAAACAATGCACAACTAAAAGCTAAAAAAAAAACCAGTATTTAGTGATTGCTATGGTAACCAGTTGGATGAGTCTCTAAAAGGGAATATTTAAAATGTTGAGTACCATTTATGTGGAGATACCTCATTTATCTCAGCTGAACATGTTAGGAAAACTAAAGTTTGAGTTATGTTTTTGCTTTATTTATTTTCACCTGTCAGATAGTTAAAATAGAGGAAGCTGTTGCCTCAGTAGTTCATCACAAATGTTCTCAGCTGACGCTGGCCAAACGTCTCGTTACATTCCTTTCTTTAATAGGAACTTTTCTTTCACGGGAACTCAAGGCTCTTATTTTATTTCAAATTTCCAATCGCATTTATTTATTTATGATCATGACTGTCCTAACTTTTCATTGTTTCTAACAAGCAAGAAAAGATGGCATCTATTAAAGCAATCAGCCGTTATTCATCTCGGCTCTGCCTGCAGTTCAGATAAAGGAAAACACCCATTTGTCACACAGTTTATTTAAAGAAAAAAAAAAAGCAGTTACTAGCCTTTTGGCTCTCTTGGCTCGCAGTTCTTTAGCTAGCACTGTTTTATTACCCAATGTCCTGTTTCACTCATATCCCAAGGACACAGTTGTTTGCAACTTCTTTTACTGTCTGGGCTTATTGTTTTGGGTCTTTCATGGCTTTATATTAGTTGTCTGTAATGGTGGTGATACAAGGATTTGAGCTTCTTCTCTTGCTTCATTTACTGGAAGTCAGTCTGGAAAAGAGTGTCTGCTAAATACCCAAAATGTCATCCCCACTCCGTCTGTGGTTTGTACAGCCGTGTTTAGGTTTGAGTTTCTCTAATGTCTTTAGTCTATTTCAGACTTAAAAGTCTTTCTTTTGGATGGCCTGCTTCAGATAACGAGCACATGGTCTTAGTTTAGGATGAGATGATTCTTTTTTCCAAGTTTTTTTTTTTAATTTTAGCTTTTTTTCTTAGATTCTTTTTTTTTTCTTCCAAGTTATGTACTTAAATACAGGACACTCTTTCTGTCTTTGATCTGAAAGATGGCAAACCTTTCTGTCATGATACGGTGGAATCTGATAAGTGGCGGAGTTAAACATGCACGACATGAGGGTGGTGGCACAGGCAGCAGTATAGCCTTGTGGTTACAGAGACTCTCTTGTTATCAAAGTGTGTAATACTCAGGCCCTGAAACGCCTGCTTAGTGCTTTTTTTTTTTTGAGTAAAATCTCTAAACTGTGGCAGATAGCACTAGTTGCAAACATGCACACTGGGTTTTACAGAATCAAAAATAATTAGGGAAGCATTTACAGCCTTTGCTTGTTAGACAGCTAGTAAAATGAAACCTGCTGGGTTGTTATGTGATGTGCTTTGAGTTGTGAGCTCTGACTGCTTTGACTCAGCAGTGCGAGAGTCATTGCGAAGCTTCCCGTACATACATGTAAATCACTGTTAAAATGGGCTCTGACGATGTGTTTTAGACTTAAGTTTTTCACGAATGTGAGGATTTCAACCTGTGATTAACCATCACACTTTCCTTGAGATAAATTCAGGTGTTCTCCCAGGTTCAGAAGATTATGCAAAGAGAAAAATAAACAACTAAAAACTAATGAGGAAATAAAGTAACTTTCCAGTAGTCAGTTGTCAGTGACTGTGTTAAAACACAGTAGACAGAGTGAGTTCAGTCCCGAACATCTTATAAGATTTGTGTGAATAAAACTTGAACATGTTCTAAATATTGGTGTCTCGCAGATCTGAAGGGGAAAGTTTGAAAGCCCCCTTGTGTTTTTATTTTTTATTTCATTGAGACTCAAAATCAGTCATCTGAAAGTTAACATTTAACATTAAAAATCTAAAAGTTTATGACGTAGATTTTAAGATGAACAAATTGGAAATTTTACAGCATAAAAATTAAACCTGTTATTCAGGAGAATAAAATTTGTTCAGTGAGTCCTTGGTAATCAGCTGACAACTAGTTTTTTTTTTTTTTTTTTGTCTGGCTTACAGTGAAGTGGACCAATTATACCAGCATCTGTCACAGCAGCACCTCAGAAGTACCTGTCTAAAGCCTTTACTCATGTATGAAAAGTCTAAAATGACACAATTTAGAAGAAGTCTGATTTGATGGTAATTATGAATTTCGTAATCCAGATTTACCATAATATTAAGTCAGAAAACGTGTGCACTAGTACCTCTATGGTGTAGAAATCCTTTAGAGCATGTATGATGAGTACTTTAATCAAGAGACTGTGACATCCACTAAAAGCTGCAACAATGGATCTGAACTTGTTGAGAGTAAATTTCCACTCATATTCCTAAAGTGTACTCCTGCACGAAACGCCATCTGCAATTGTGCAGAGTTTTCACACAACACCCAGTAGGCAGGCAGAGAAAATGAACTATGGAAAATGTGACAGTGGCATAAGTGGCATGAATTTAAATGGGATTTATGTTGTTAGCTTCCTTGTATTGCAGCTAAAAAGTCTCTGGATGGAGTGCATTTTCCTCAAGTATGCTTGATTAAGACTTTTTTTTTTAAATGAACTTAAAATCAAGGTATGTGCTTGGAGAAAAAGCCGTCTTTATCTTCACAGCGGGCAATTGTCAGGATTTTATGCAGTTAGGAAAATGACCAATCTCTGAATCAACACAGCCACCTGCTATTTGCATTAGTTTTTCCACTTTATAAGGTTTAAGATTTAAATTCTGCAGGCAAATTAAAATGTTAACAGATTTATGCTAAACTAACTGCACTTTATGTAGCTTCAGCTTAACTAGATCGGAGTATTTTACTTGGTATTGTTGATGTGGTTCCTATCTGTTCACAAGTGATTTCAATCCTTGTGTGTATTTCATTAATATGGCAGCTGCTCCAACTGTTTATCTTTGCCAGTCATCTCGTGCTTAGCATGCAGTATTACTCATCATTGATCTACAGACAGTTCAACCTTGTTGATAGATGCTTATCAATTAGTGTAAAAGTCTTTAAGAGCTTATCTCCTTCCGTTGAGGTCAAATCTATCTCCTTTGCTGCTTGTTTATGACTGAACTGACTTGCTGATAGTTTTAATTTCTGTACTGAAGGTTAACTGTCTGCTGGGTCAACAGTCAAACTAAAAACCCACACATGCATACACATGCTCAGATTTCTTATCTGATTTGTTCCTTCCCTTTAGTCTGCTACCTTTTCATTTGTTCCTTGAAGTGCTTTGTGTCTTTATCTCTGAATCTTTCTCTTTTATTGCGATGCAAGACAAGAAAGACTGCTACTGTCATGTGCTTGTGATTATACTGTAATCACTGTCAAAGTAGTGTATTTTCTTGCTGAAAGATTGCATTTAACTTTCATTTCTAGTGTAAATACGCACTGCCCTTTGTTTGCTATTGTGCTATCTTCTGACTAAGAGTTAGTGGCAGTTTTCTGTAGCCTCTCTGCCTTTTTTATCCATATCATACCTTGATGTGGTGCAGCATTATTGGGGGCTAATGCCCCTTTGTTTCAAAGATGCATGTGTTTGGCTGTGAGCATGTTACACACATTCATCCATACACGTGTCCACATATGTTAATTAATGTTTTGTTTGTATCTGTGTGCTATAGTGTGTAATGTGGAGCAGTTAGCTTGACTGTTAAAGGTGTAGAGGTAGACTTGTCATAACTATACCTACCGAGGGAAAGGGACTCATTTTTGCTGCTTTTTAAAATCACTTGTCTGCACTCACACACACACACATATGTACCGACAGCCCCATTAGTATTGTAGTCTGGGATCAGCCTAAAACATCTGGTGGCTGAGTAACTTTTCAAAGTAGTCTTTGTCCTCAGTCTGTGCGAATGCATACATGTGTCTGTCAGTGTGTGGTTTCCTCTGTGTGTATGCATGTGTGTGTTATAAGAAGCAGACTTTTTATGGTGTTCCATCATATTAAAACTGTTATTTAAGCGACTAACATGCACACAGCTTTTTTTTTTTTAAATTTTATTAAAGCAAGTAGTCACACTTGCCTTTCCGGCCTTATTTATTTATTTGTTTGTTTGCTTCTGGCTGTAGACAACAGAAAATGAAGAAACAGAACTGTAGTTCATGATCAGCCTGGCATGTTGTGTTATTTTATTCATGTAGCCCTGGCTGGCTCAGCTGTAACAGTGAGGAAGAAAGGAAGAGAGCACGGGGAGATATGACACCCTTTCAACTCGCCTCTGGTCTAGCTTGACATTGCATCCCAAATCTGAAGGAGTCTGTGAGACAGTTGGCTTTCTCCAAGTGCAAAGCTAACTGTCTCACCTGTTCTCTTCAGGTAGAGGCTGGGCTTTTTTTTATTTTTATTTATTTATTAATGTCTTTGATACTGTAAAATCATACTGCATTTGCTGCTTTGGATGTTGGAAGCTGCAGCCCTGAAGGCAGTTTGAGATGGTGCCCTCAGGGCTTCACTTCAAACCACATAAACTTTGGAAAATAAAAATGGGGCTCATCTTCTTTTACAGCCATACAGAATTCTTAGTGCATGGAGCTGCAACGCTTGTACTGGCTCTGTGGATAGTTTCTGCAGATTATGTGCAATTAGTGCCGTATTGTTTCCAAAAAAAGCAATATCTTTTGAAGATGAACTAGATGGTTTGATCTGAAGGGAGTATTTATTGTTGCACATACTTTGGAAATAATGTTACATCATAGAACTGCTCTTTTTATGGTTACATAATAGAATAATCTTATTGTGCTCAGTTGAAAGAATTTTTATTTTTCATTTATTTTTTTTATTTTATATGGACATGGAGACTGGTTTTACTTGGGGCCTCTTGTAGTTTTTGCTTTTCACTTAGTGATTGCAGTTTGTTTTATTCTCTTCAGACCAGGTAAACAGGCAAGTTGCATAATTTAGATTTCAGTAAAAATTTCTCCACAGCTGGTGTTTTCTTACTGAACAGACCTGCTGATTCACCTCATAAATATTAATTAGGTAATTGGGAAGCAAATCTGATTTATTATTTGATTGTAATGTGTGTGTGTATATACATACAGTCTATGTGTACATACATACATGTGTATGTATATTTCCACCTGTTAACAGTTGAGTTTTCCAGCATCAAATGATAATATACAACTAGAATGGCTTTTTTTTTCTTAATAGAAGCAGCCAGTCAGTTCAGTCTTAGTCTAAATCTCCTTTTTATTTAGTGCCAGATAAAATGAGACAACTGTCTACAATTTAAAATGCAGCATCTTTCTCCCAGTGCTACATATTTTGCTACAATATGCAACACAATGCTACATCACTCACAAATGGCTGTTTGAATTGATTTACCTGAGCTTTAGTATGGCTGCAGAGTACAGGAAAAGTAATTTATTCATAAAGAAGAACGTGACAGGAACTTATATTTAAAGCTAGCTGGTAAAATTAGGTTTCTAAGGTGATCCTTGGCTTAATAAGCTGCCACAAATTTGGTGATTTTCTTCCATTTCTCATTGTTGTAGGGCGAAGCTGATAATTCTTTGTCCATTTTTTAAGATGTGAGGCTCACTTAATGTTTTCCAGTAATTTAATAAAATGTTATGTTAAAATGTCCACTTTTAAATGCTTATCAATAGCAACTCACCTCCATCTGTGTTTGCTCTACCAACATTGCAAAGCAGTGCCAAGTAACTTGTACAAAAATATTGTGATTATCTTATATAATCCTGATTTATAAACCTGTGTGATGATTAGGGCTGTGCATCTTCACTGGTTTCCCAATTTGATTATGATTATCTTGTCAACGGTTCAGTTCGATTCAGCGATGTATCACTATGTGTTGCATCCTCAATTTTCTTTACCAATGAATACAAGCAGTCAGATAATTATGAACTCCCTGTTAATTTATAATTGTTTCAGAGATCTATCTGAATGTTCAAAAATTGACAAAAACATCATAAACATGAAAACAATTATTTTATTTTTAACTACATTATTTAACTTTTTTTTTTTTATATTGCCGGGAAATTCAGAGACATTAATAAAATGTGACATTGTTATTTAAGTTTAAGTTTCTTGCAGTAAAGCAGTGTGTTTGTCGTTCCATGGTCATTTCAGACAGAATATGGAAGTTAAGATGTTTTTCGTATGGCCAACAAACATTTGCCTGTAAATAGTTTAGTCGACTTGTAACTTAACACAGAGAATAATGTTGATGTAAACATTTGTTGATGGACAAAGTTGTTTAAATCCCTTTGCATGCTAACTGCTAGCTTGCCAATGGTATTTTCCATGGATGTTAGCCTTAAGCTAACATTCGGTTTTCATACATTTTTATGTGTAATGTTACGTGATTTTCCTGAGACAATGAATGTATTTCCAGTCAGTAAATGATGTATTTTCTGTATGTTTACTTAGTTTTACAATTTTCCTAAGTGAAGGTTTCAAAACTTATTTAGCCTTGGATTTGCCGAGCGGTTGCAGCAGCTAGATCACGCCACGCACGAAAGAAAGCAGCAAAACCATTACATCATTATAATTGATTATGTTCTGTTTCTGCATCGTGGCAGAATCGTCCACGTCTGCATTACGATGCATCGTAAAAAACTATTTAAATTCAACACCCCTAGTAATGATTTCACCAGGATTAAGTGTTACCAGTAATCTTAAACAATCAAGATTTATTTAGGCCTAATGTCTGCAAATCTGTGTTAAAATCAGAAAGGACCATGTCATTGTTTTGAGCCATTATGGTAAAACCAGAGACATTCTCAGAAATCCAAAATCTGTTTTCATCAGCATGTTTCCTCTTCTATTTTTGATAGTCAGCATATTTTTCTAAGAGTATCTCTAAAAGAGGAAGTCTTATTATTTATAATAGATTGTGTTTAACAGTGGAGAACTCCTTCCTGAAGGATGTGATAAGACATATTTGTCATGGCCAACTGTGCATTTTTTTCTTAAGGTTTTGTTTCCCAGGAAATGGAAAAAAAAAACTCTCTGATAAGTGTCTAACAGGGTGTTTTGAAGTCTCCTCTGTGTGAAAAAGTGATTGCACAGATAGATGGATGATGGCGGGAGGGAGGTGGTTCTTTTTTTTTTTTTTAAATGGAAATGAAGGGGCACACATCTGGGGGTCTTTCAGACCTTTGTGGCGGGAGACGAAGAGGTGGGTGTCAGAGGCCCACGGTCAGAAGTGTGTGTGGGTTGTTGGGGTAATCGAGGAGGGGGTGGGGGTCAGGCTAACGGACAGATGAAGGAAAGTGGAAAGGATAGTTTTTCATTTCTTGGAAGCTAGGAAGTAGGAGATAAGAAAAATGGGATATAGAAACATTCCTGGTTGGTGTTGGGGTGTGAGGGATGGAGAAACTGGCTGGAGCAGAGAGGAAAGGAGAAAGGGAAACAAACAAAAAAAAAAAGCTGCCATTGACATAAAGGTGCTGAACATGTGAGGGGAAAAAGAAGGATAAGAGTTAAAAAAAAATAAATAAAAAAAGGCAGACAGAAGGAGGGATGGACAACAGAAGAACAGACTCATTAACGTGAACCAGAGGAAGAAAAGTGGGGCGAGAAAAGGGGGCAAAAGATCATTTGCTATGGTTGAAAACTTTACGGCTGACAGTTAAATTTACCTCAGGCCCATGTGTGAGAGTGCACTTTGTGTGTGTGTGTGTGTGTGTGTTGCAAAGGGTGGAATAGCACAGTGGGGGGCATGGCGTTTGTTCTGCAACATGGCTTTTGGGCTTTTTAGTGCTTCACACTCAAGTTGTCCTCTTCCTTTTCTTTAGAGGTTGATTTCATAAAGCTGGAAGAATTGCTTTCCTTTTCTCATTCTCTTGCAAATTCTCTCTTTAAATGGTAAAATTCCCAACCCGTATACAAATGTCTGCATTGTGTCTGAATTTTCTTGTTGTGAAAGTAGTTTAACAAAACTATGGTGAATCTTGCATGATCAGAGATTTGTAAACTCTTCACGTAGCCACTCCCTCTGCTGTCTTGTGTTATTTCATATGATTGGACGTTCCATGTTTTGTATAAAACAGTTAAAGGTAATGCTTCCTGACACTTTTAGGCTGCATGTTTCTTGTAGGTTGTGATAAAAACCACCCCATGTTTTTGTTTTCAAACAATTAAATTGTATTCAGGATTAGTTCGGCTAGGTGTCAAGCAGAAATGCACTTTGGATTTATCTTGTGGGGAACTGAAAGCAGCTTTATGTCACGAGGAGTAAGATCAAAACAAGTGCTTTATGGTTTGTTTTTAAAATATAATCTACTCCAGTAATATTCCACTCAGGGATGACAACTTAACTTAGGCTATACACATGAGGTTAGGAAGCAAAAGGGTATCAAAGAGCTTGTTAGATGTTAAATTTCTCCTCTGAATAATAACTTAAGAAGTGGCAGTTTTAAATTTTAAAGCTGAAAATGGTGGATATGGGGAGGAAATGTGGGAAGAAAAGAAGTGTCAGATCTCAGCAGATGAGCTGGGATCAAGGGTTGGAAAAGTAGAGCGAATGTTTGGGGCACTGCAGTTTTGTTTAAACTCACAAGAGAAAATCTTGTAATATTTGTTGAATGATTGCAGTTTAGCGCCATGCTGTTCGTGGCAGCCATTCACAGCCTTCAGCATCAAGAGAAAATTATTTTGAATAAAACCTCAAGTGTGCTGCAGCTCAAACCTCCGTACAGCACTTTCTGCTTGTTTGGATGGAAATTGAGGTTGTAGCTCCATGTCTGCCTTACTAATGCTCTTTTTTACACATGAGATATGGAACATTAATAGCTTCAGTGATCTCTTAAAGACACGGCACATGCACACATGGACCACCTTTCAGTTAATGTTCCTCACCCTTCATTCAGAAATTCCTGAGAATGTGAGAGAAAGAGCCACTGTGTTCACAGTATGTGAGATTTGCTCAAGATTGGATTGTACATGAAGTGCAGTATAATAAAATAATTCTCATGGAGTCACAGCTTACCCACAGCAACATGTCATATCACTTTAAGAATTGATTTTCGCATGCCAACTGTGAAGTGGTTGTGTAATAGATAGCAGCAGTGCAGGAAGGCCGTTGAAAGATCCCTTTTCTACATGTTTAAGCTTGTTCAGCACTCAGTGTTAAAATCATATTATGTAGAGATATTAATTTTCATGCAGTAACAGTGTATTTGTTATCACCAGAACTGGGGAAAACGTGATGTTATTTCACTTCTTTGTCAGAAGATGAGCTGCAGCATCACAGAAAACTATCCAGAGTTTCAGTTTTAGTTTTGCCTTAAAAATATTGACTAAACATGGTGGGCTGTGTTTAAACTAAACAGTCTGAAGGAGATTGAAGGAAATGCGGGGAATAAAAGGAACTCGGATCCCTGCAGATGAGATTTTAGAAGGGATTGGGGGTTTAAAAAAAGTGCAACAAACCTTTGGGGCAATGCAGATTTCATATATGACCAGACAGTAAGGATAAACTTTAGCTACAGCCTAAACACTTTTCTTTCTTTTTGAATTGGCTGAGAGTATGAAATGACTCAGTGCAACAGGTATTTATTGTAGATAAAAACCATGACGGAGGCACACACAGTGCACATTTATTTATTTAATATGACAGCCTGTCCGATTCCTCTGAACAGCTGATCATATTTCATATTAACTGGTGAGTGTTCGCCTGTTAATGTGAATGCAACAGTTCACACTTGTGCTGTGTTGAAAGTGATACAGATATGTTACTAGCTCCAAGCTAGTCAGATTTCTGTGTTTAAAATGTTACTGGAAAACTCCAGGGGGGGGGGGGGGGGGGGGGGTCATATATGATGTTCAGTTGCCACCAGATGAATGGTATGCAGAACGTGTGAGGAGGCGGCTTGTGATTAAAAAGAGGCCTTATTTTAAACATGATATGCTCATATGCAGGTTATTGGTCCGCAAAGAGAAAGTGTGCTGCTGCGCTGGTCTGTAAATCTGACTGTAACAGATTGTAGCTGCTGGAGCCAAAAAGCCGTTGACTGATGTTTTGTTTTGTGAAACTGGAAAAAGAAAGGCACAGTTATCAATATTTAAAACATTTGTACATTTTTTTTCTTTTTTTCTGATCTGGATTTTGGAAAGTGTTGAGTATGAGGAATGATACGACTCCTGGGCATTGGGTTAGTTATTCTCCCTCTTTGCAAATGAACATCATTGGAAGGATAATCTTGCAACACTTCTGGAAAATGAAAGTTACTTTGGCGTGTGCACACTGGATCAGTTTTGTTACTTTTTAAAAGAGGGATAGTTAGCAAAGCCAATACTTTAGACATGACTAGTGTGTGTTTTAAAAATGCTTTTATTTCTATGAAAATACTTAAATTGAGAGCTTTTCATTGAGTTGATCATGTTTGGCTTTGGGTTTTGATTCAAGTCCAGTTTGGGTATGGAGCCCAGCCCTGCACTGACGTCTGGAGGGCCTAAAAAAAAAAAAAAAAAAAAAAAAATGGCTGTTGATTCCCGATAGTGCTCAACAGGGACACACTGCTTCACTTGGACAGCGTGCAGATAGAAGAGCTCTGGAAAAGAGTATAATGTCAACATTGTGGCTTGAAAATGTTCCGCCGTGTGTGCTTGTGTGTATGTGCGAGTGCATCTTAAGTTTGTCCAGACGTTTTCTATGTTGGGCCGTGCGCTTGCAGGAAACGTCCGATTCTCCAGGAATGGAAATTGTACGTGTATGCGCTTGAGAAAGAGCTTTGTTGACTGGCAAGTGTGTAGCAGAAAGTGCATGGTTCTGTTTGTGTGAATGACGTAATGTTTGAGCTTTCCCAGACAGAAAGAAACCAAATCACAACGCACATATACACACATACGTACGGGGTGTGTGCATGTGTATGTGTTTGTTTAAAATCACCAGATATGTCTGGCACACTCAGACATGGTGTGTGTGTCTCAGTGTAAGTGTGTGTGCATTTTTGGCAGAAGTTTAGTTTATTTTCTGAATTTTGGGGGGAAAGACGGCCAGGCAAGAGTCAACAATCAACATGTTGATTTATGCAGCTACTAGTTCCTTCCATTACGCCTACAACCACCACTGAAGCAGAGTTTGTTCTCCATTATTTTTGATATATGAGAGTCTTAGCTGTGGAGTGCAAGGTCAGAATCAACAGTCCCGTGTTGATTTATGCAGCTCATGGTTCCCTGCTGCTATCGTACATCAAGGCAGGACATTAACATCGTTCACGAGGCAGATGTGGGTACTCCCTTGTCTGTGGTTGGTAAGTTTGTCTCCTCTACCAGCCACAGCAGCAGTTTACCAGTCATCACTTAGGAATCGTTTTTTCCTGTTTTCTTACTTTTGGCCAGCAGTTTCAAAACTTTCCCTGTTTAGTTAACTAGCTGTAAATCATTGTTTATTTTTCCTGCATGCCTATTGTTATAATCCTTCAACAATTTTTCCACACCTAACAGGAAGAAGGAGACTAAAATTATTATTGGGATTGTTTATTTATATATTTAAAGTCACTAAGGTGATCCGTTTGTTACAGGAGGAGTGACAATGTGTCAGTAGCTTGCACGTGAATCTGTGTTAGAGCTCAGCGTGAAAGCTTTGGGTGTTGCTCACAGCTCTCAATAGACGGACCACTCCCTCAACTTTCACCTAAAACAGCTGACAGATCTGGTTGATCAAGGTTACTTAGGGATGTTGACACCAGCTGGCACAATCATAACAAACTTGATGAAGGCGTTTCTGCTTTGTTCTGTTGTTGATGCGTACTGTCGACAGCAGGCGAAGTGGCCTACAGGCAAGATAAATCGGTGCAGACGGCGTGAGTTTGATCGAAGTGGATATAGACACAACCGTAGCAGAAAGGTTGCGATTGTGTTTTTCCATTTCATTTCAGAATTTTGTGGAGCTCAAGGTTTTTTTTTTTTTTAAAGAAATCCCTAGAAAAGTAAAATCCCTTAAGTCCTGACATTATTATGATCTCACGTTTGGCCAAGTCTGCTTTCTTGGTGGGTGTTTTTACTATACTTTTATTCAAACTGTGATTTTAAGCAATTTAAATGGAAGACATCCAGCTAGAATGGGGAAATATTCTGCATGTTCTGTATGACAATCAGTCCTACACGTCTTTTGGCATGGACAATCGGCATTTAGTGTCAGCTCTTCAGCTGCTCAAAGTGGACTCCGTTTTTCTGACATGTCCTCTTCTGGGAGCTATAAGTATTTCCTAGCAGAGGGATAAAAAACATATTGTTTTATTGTTTTCAATTTCCATCAGTCTGTCAAACAGAAAACTGTTTTAACAGAGTTTTAACTCACTTACTTACAATATCATGCTTGGAAGACGGCATTAGTACAGAGGTTTTGATCATTTATAAGGACAGATATTAAATTTAATGTCAAAGGTAATGTGACAGTTTTACTTGTGGTTAAACCTATAAATAGTACATGTATATCCCTTTTAAAGTGGGTGCCTAATTCACCCTCTCCCCCTTTAGATGTTAATGGATAACATCATGATTTGCTTAAAAACAAGTATAGATGGTAATGTGCATGAAAGGATTGTTGTTTTTGCACTGATGTCAAAGAAAACTCAGCCCTGCGGAGAATCAAGAATCAAGGAAAATGATCCACAAACGTGGAACCTGAGTGAAATGCAGAGCTGGTGATGCTTTGGTTGATTCCTGAAAACTGAACTAAAACTAAAACCAGTTATCTGTTGGTTGGTAAATGTTCTGAGTAAATAACAAAGCATCTCAATGATGACATTTACAATTTTAAGTATATATAAAAATTTATGTACATAAATTTCAAGATTCAAGCATTTTAATGCTCCTTGTAATTTCAGATTAGTTTTAAATCAGGTGTGAGGAATACCCCTTTGCTGCTGCATTTGCCTGCTTTTTAATCTCTTATTCAGCTTAGTGTTAAATCCATGCTGCAGTAGTGATGAGTCAACATAAAAAAAAAATCTGCTTTAGCTTTTCTGCTTGTGTTTTCAAAGCAAACAAAGTTGGACTGCAACTTCAGTTCTTGTCATCCTACTTTTTACAATTCAACAATAAATGCTTTCATGTTAAATTTTGATCTTTAACTACCACACTTTATTAGTTTTTAAGAATCTGACGCAAAATAGGCTGAGCCAAAAAGGCAATCATTTCAGTAAAATGCTTTGCTTTCAACAAACTTGGCTGCTGTGGGTTAACAAAAATTTTGAACTCATAAAAAAAACAGTTAAATATCTGGCTTTATTTTAATCTAAAACAATGTAGCTCTAACCTGAATTGTAATAGATCTAGTCTAACAAAATTTAAAAGAAAGAAAACATAACCAAAATAATCCTGTACCAGAACATTCAACCTCTCAGTGTGCTGGCCTTCTTCTTTGTTAGAAGATCAGATCAGATGTGAAACTTTACCATGTCATGTAACGACTGCTCGATCCACCAGTGCCCATTAAGGGACCTCTGTTGGAAATAACTTTCAGCTGTGAACACATGTACAGTGCATCCTGCACTGCTTTTGCGACTGTCAGCATTACACGTGTATAAATTTGTTAATGAATACAAACAGAACAAAAAAGATAAAAATCCAATCAATGAAACTATTGAAATAATCCAAAAGGAAGAGTTGAGTTTGAAACTCTTCTCTTAAAAAAAACAAAAACAGTAATACACATCAAAAAGGCCTTTCAAAAACCATAATTTTCCTCAGGACAGAGGGGGGGAAAAATCACAGAAAAACGAAGGAACGGACATAATTAGTTTGACCACCATAACAATTGAAATGACATTAACAATAACAAATCAGAAAACAATAAAAGATGAGAAGAAGGATAAACGGCTCATGTTGCACGGCAAAAATGATTTAAATGCAGTTTGAGTGGTTCCTGCACATATTGTTGCTCATGCATGTAAATGTACACGTGTATTTGTTTTCAGGAGGCAGGGAGGCTGTTGAATACGTGTGTGTGCACATCTGTACGCATGCACGCATGTGCGCCTGTGAGCGAGCCGAGAGTTACTGAGTGGGTGTTTGTGTGTAATCATGTACGTCAGGCCGTCATGAATGGTGTGTTTGAGACAGAGCGGAGTGTGGAGTTCCTCGGGCTGGACCAAATTGGAAACAGAAAAACAAACATTCCCTAGGAACCCCCGCTCTCCACCTCCCTTCTTCCCTCCCCCTCGTCTGCTGGCCAGTGGCGCAGTCCAACCTGTCTGGGACAATGTAACGGTCTATAGTCGGACCGGACCACACACGTTCACAGAGAAGAGGGAGGGGGTCTGAACGCAGGGGGAGGTGGCTGTGGTGATTTTGTGGTGGGGGGGGGGGGGCAATGACAGTTGGAAAAACAGACAGAAGAAGCATTTAAAAATGACAGAGCCCAGTGATGGATTGATGGGAAAGACAGGGAGGGAGGAAAAGTAAGATGGAGAGTTTAAAACCAGTGGATGTGAGATGTGGCATTAGTAAGCGCAGGGGTGTGAAAGGAGGGAAAGAAAGGAGATAAGTCATTGTGGAGAAATACAGAAAAAATAACTAGAGAAATAAAAACAGGGAGACAGCAAAAGACAGTGATTAAGTAAATGAGTAAGCGGGAGCTCGACTGAGTCACAGCACCACAAGAAAAATATTTAATTCCGCTCACTTTTTAGAAAAAATAAAGACAACCGTTTTCTTCCCTTTCTTTTCCTTTTGTGCTACTAATTTAAATTGCCTCTCAGTCGTCATCTTTCTGCTTTCGGTCACTGCTTAAGAAAACACATTCTAACTTTGTCTCCGCTCTTATAGCTAATACTATTATGTGGTCTGTCTCGAAACAACAGGAAACATATCTGTGTATATGCGTGTGCGTCATGGGTAACTTGACAGCTGGGATATTACAGCCTGGAGAAATCATTAGAATGCATGAGCAGAATCTTTTGTGTCTGTATTTTTGCATTTAGTCCACACAGAGTGATGTTGGGCTTGCTTAGATGATTTACAGGGTTACCTGGGGGCATGGAGCTGTTTTGTTCCAATTGGCCACCTGGAAGACATATATTTTCATTTAGTCGAAAACATGCTTTTATCCCTGAAAACATAATTTTTTTTTAAAGATGGGAGGGTCTTTAAAATGACTCAGAATTTCAGTAATGACTCATAATGTGCGCTACGCTTTATGCCAGCAATTGTTTTTGTCTTTTTGCAACAGTACATATCTGTTTTTTTTTTCTCATAATGACACACTCCATTCTGTGTGTATTTACTTTCTATCTTTTCTCCAAACACAGTTAAAGCTGTATGTGGAAGTGGTCAGGACCAAAGGTAAACCACTGAACAGGTTGTCCAGGATATGAATACCCATCCTTTTTTATAACTACCCTGGGCTCTATCAGCATTGCAAATTAGATGTAAACTTCAAGCTGTAGCCTGTGCTATTAAATAGTGCGTGTGAGTACATTGAAGACTTGTCTGCGATCCACCACTGATACACACACCTACATGTGCACACACTGTTCAGACTGTCCCAAGGAAACTGGCCGAGGATAAACACAGGCTCAGATTTAGATTTGCGGTAAGAGGCAGAGAGAGACCGGATAGATGGAAAGAAGAAGGGGTGGCACAGAGAGAGAAAGAAAGAGGAGTGGTACAGACAGAGAGGGTGGGGTGATTTTTTGTGGTTGAGGCAACAAAAGGGGGAACTGAAAACCAAAGTGCCTGACTTTTAATGGTAGAGAATACAGAGAAAAGGAAATATAATTGTCAACAGTCACAGCCACTGGAAACTTGATATGGAAATCCCTGGAAATTACTCATCGATTACTGCCTTCTTCTGATTCAGCGAGCGATCAATGTTGAAATTGAGTGAATAATACTAGAGAAAATGAGACACTACTGGTTGCTGCAGGGTTTTTTTTTTTCTTCATTGCACTGAACGCTTTTTCTTAAGTGACTGTGAATATTAGCTTTGTATGTGCAGGACTGGACCAACTTCCTTCATACCCAATCCCTCCACATAGATCTGTTAAGCATACTGCATATAAGTTTTTTTTTTTAACCAGATTTAATCACATTTTTTTTTAAAACTACAGAAAATAAAATTACCTGAGATTTGCTTTAGTTTTCTTTATTTGAAGACGATGTCATCTGTCAAATCTGGTGATTAAATAAAATAAGTACAGTTTGAGTTGAATATATATATATATATATATATATATAATATATATATATGTATGTGTGTGTGTGTTTATATGTATATGTGTGTATAAACCTCCTTTAAATGTTACAAATGCACTCTGAAGTTCTTTCTTATTTTTGTCATTTCCTTTTGCAGGTTGGTAAGGTGACATCTGTACCTGCAGACTTCAGGTTGAGCTGACAAAACAAAATAAAGGGGATCAGGACAGGCACCCTGCAACACACTTCTTCCACAGATTTACAGCTCAAACTTACAACCGTAATGCCCAGCTGTTAAGCATAAGAACGCTGGACTAAAGGTAGCTGATGCTACCTGTAGCTGAGGACCTTTCTAATCACAAGTCAGAAGAAGCTGAACATTTTTGCTCTGGTGTTCATGGACCTCTGCGGACCTAAAGAGATGGAGGGATACTAGTTTGGGGCTGACGCCTGGTTTCTGCTTTCCATGACTTTGTTGTGGAGTACAGAGGACCCATAGCCGAACTGCGCTACTGGACGGACCGTTGCAGTGCTGGGTTAAATTGAGCTGCTTAAACCGTGCTGATGCCAAAGCCAAGAGTTGGCCATGGTGTTTTTATAACCTGATGATCAGCAGAGGTAGGAGATATGTTTAAATTTTTTTTTATCATCAGTACTTCTGTATGATTAACAATTTTTATGTCTACAGTTAAAACTTTGAATTAAATCATTAATGAAAACGTGTGAAATATCTCAATGTACACAAAGTAAAAGAAAAAAAAAAAGTGTAAAACATGTTATCAAATGTGACATTTAATGTTGAGACCAGATTTATACCGATAATATCTACCCTATCCTGTAGATCAAGCTTTAATTTTTTTAACTCATATTTTGTGGAGTAAAACTGGTATTTTTTTATATATATATGTATAGGTGTGTGTATATATATATATATATATATATATATATAATATGTGTGTATGCATGTATGTAGTTTGTTTGGTTTTTTCCATTTAAAACAAACACTACTTACATCATTAATGAATATAAATTTTTATTTATAATTTTTTGGGTCCAGCTAAACTGTGTTCAGAGGAGTTTCTAAATGACTAACTGATAACGATGGCATTGCTGCAGAGCAGCAAAGCATTATGAACGAAACTTTTCTTAGTCATCGTTGTTGGAGGAAGTGACTGTGTTGCATTGAAAAGCTGTTGGTATGATGCGATCTTAAATGTGCAGCTGTTAGCTGATTCTCGTGCAGCTTGAATTAACTGTGTTTGCATTTGGAAAAAGTCAAAGCACACAAGTAACATTACACATTATAAACAGCAGAGCGACCGACTCATGCCCAGATATTACCTGCGCTTCCATCAAGCCTGCTCTGTTACAGTCAAGTTCATTAAACCTCATTTGCAGAGCTCATTAATTCCTCACACAGTAAAAATTAAAGGTAGCAGTTTGGTAGCCTAAGATTAAACACAATTAAACAAAATGTGTAACTGTTGACAACAATGAAGTGTTAACAGATTTTTTTTCTGATACAATAATTATTTGGATTCAGCAGATAGTTGCAAATTTTAACCTCACTACTTCAGAATACAGTCAGTAATGTTGATAAGGACCAGTGAGCTAAAGGAAGTGCCAAAAGCAAACTTTATGCACGCTGATAATCTGCAGTTGCTGAATGATTATTTATCTCTCAGGGATAATTAGATGTTTTAAAAATGTCTTAAGCATGTGAATTTGGCATGTTGCTGTATCTTTTTCCTGCATGCTTCATGAATGCCATGATACATGCAGGTTACTGTATTACAGGAAATGTGGTAGTGTGAGCTTAAAGCTGCTGTGATTTAGTTTTGTCCATTGCTTTGCTAAACTGCAGATTTGTGTTGGATGTGGTTTGAATATTTAGAGGCCCTTTATTCTGTTTTACATATGTGTTTGTTTGTGTTAGACACAGAACATGAGTTTTTTTTTTTTTTTTTTTTTTTACTGTTAATACCATTGTATTTAGTTGGATTATGTTTAAAGCAAAACTGCTTGAAAATAATGTAAACAGACAGATGTGGATATTTACATTTTTATAAGCCTACTTCCATTTGTACCCACACAGTCATGCTCTTTTTGTTGATTTCATTGGTAGCATTTTTTTTCCTTGCTTAAAAAAGGGTAAAAAGCTGCCAACAGTGAGGTTTCTAAATGATCTGAGCAACTGTGTTATTGTAACTTTACAGTTTTCCATCCAGCGAGATTATATTTGTACAGCCACAAAAGACTGAGGTGGATCTCTTAAAGTCTCCTCGAATAGAAGTACAAACTATCAGCAAGGCTGCACTAGCTGGGAAAAATGTGGCAGGAGTTTTTTTTTTCTTTCTTTTCTTTTTCTTTTCCTTTTTTAAAAGTAATTTGATGGAACAACCCTTTAACTGAAAAAGCATGGAGTTTGACATTTGTGTCTGTTTTCGATCGCTCCGTGGTATTATTTCGTGTGAGTTTTAGAGCATTTTTATGAATGAATGTTTAGATTAATGATTTGTCCACATCAGAGTCAAATGTTGTGTCTCTGATAGTGTGTGTTTGCATGTTTTTCATTATGTGGCGTAGTGGCTTTCCTTGGTGGGGTTATCCAGCATGGTGGATTGATTGCTTTGAGCTGCTTGATTCTTTAAGACATGGTTTCTGATTGCGTGCATGTGTCTAACTATGTTTTTGCATGTGAATATTTGCATTCCTTCAGATGTGTATGCGCATGTTCATGGATCCAGTCTTGTTTGCGTGTGCATGTATTGTGGTATTGCATCGTCTTTGATGTTATCGCAAGTCAGATTTGGCTGGGGTTTTTTTCAGACTTGTGTAAAACTGAGGAATGCAGTGTAGAGACAGTTCAGTCAGCCTCACAAGACAGTTTGATGGTCATGCTGAACACAAACATGCACAATAAAGCATTCAGAATATTGCTTCTGTGACGTTTTAGACCCAAATAAGTTTTGGCTCCTCTCTGAGGCAGTGAGTCTGGTGCGTTCCTTCCCTCTGTCTCAGTAGAGCTTTCTGGGTTTCTTCACGTCATCCTCTGGTTATGTGTGTGTTGTCCTAACGAAGCCTGGTGTAGAATGGAAACGTGAGCATGCAAGCTACCTGTTGACCTATATGCACAAAATAGACCACAAGCTAGCTCATTGTCTGTGAGATGACCTCATCTCCTTATCCAACTTTTCAGCAGGGTGCATCATTTTTAGTTTTCACAACCAACTTCAGTTTCAGTGTCTTAGTGTTTATACATATATATATATATATATGTATGTGTGTGTGTGTGTGTGTGTGTATAGGACAGCAAGACATAAAACATTCATCATACTGTACAAAGGGTAATAAAAATGCATGAGCACACACACAGCTCCTCTGGCCTCATAATCCGAAACAACAAAATAATTCTAATTAATCCCAATTAAGACCTATTAATTATGTAGAAAAAAAGATTTATAAAGGAGGTGTCACCAGCTGTCACAGTAATTAATGAGTTAATTTGTTAGTTTGTAATGATCGACTGACTTAAGAAACAAAGAATCAATCAAAGAACAAAGTGACAGATGTGCGTTCATCCTCTGGATGAGCTTTCTGTTTGATCCTGTCTATGTTTGTGTTCTTCTATTAACTTTATTTGTATAAAGGCAGCAAACATGACTGTGTCATCACACTGTTATCTCATTTTCTCTTCACGGTAAAGTGGTTTTGGCCTGTTTTCAGTTAACACTTAGCAGGCCTCTAAATCACTTTGACATCACAAATTAATGAGGAGGACAGAGTCTCTGTTTAGCTGTTAATTGATTGCTTTGCCTCTAATAACTTCATTAAAGTTGGGATGGTTACCGGTGTATAATACGTACCGTATATCAGCAGTTAGCTGCAAAACCAAGTACTGTTTTTGTTTGGGATGTTTTCAGATTCATATTGTACAATGTTTACCAAATTATGGGGTTTGTCACAGTAGTTGGGTCTCTGAGTGTTTTTTAATGCATATTTTGGAGTTGTGCACAAGAACATGTTGATGGAAACAGTAAAGGAAAATGTGAAAAATACACACAAATACATCCAGTTAAAGTGAATTTTTCATTACTTCATTTTATTTCATATGTGATACAGTTCATGAGTTAGATTTTTCTTGTTTCGCAAAGTTTTGTTTCCACTAAACAACTTGTACAATGTTTATTACAACTGAGTGGAAAGCCTCATTTATGCTCTAATATTCATATGCACTCGCACAGAGCCTCGCAGAGAGTCTGCCTTCTGCATCATTAATGAATATTTTGTATATTATAGCTTGTGGGTTTCCAGATGTATTAAACTGAGTGTTACCACCAAAATCCACAGGGGCAATGTTGTGCAGTATAGCTCATGTGTGACCATCAAAAGGAACGGAGAAGGAGAATCTACAATGTATTTAAAAGCTGCACAGATGCGCAGCTGTCTACCGCTGTCTTTCAGAGAATCTACATGATCATAATTGCCGCCACCATCCCTATGTTTACTATGGGCTGAAACTGATGTCAGAATTCAAAAGTGAACTCTGAACTCTGCACTGCCCTCAGGTTAGGGCTGGGTGATTAATCGATAAAATCGATAAATTGAATTTTCCATTTCTGGAGATTAATTTTTTTGAAAATCGGGATTTTTCCCATAGCTAGTTAGCAGCAGACTTAGCCCTCCCTCCACACCAGAACGGTGTTTGTCTGACAGATTTTCAGTAAATTGACCCTTCACTCATTTAGGGATTTAGCTGTACGTATAACTGCAGTGAGAAATGCTGCAAACCCTTGTTAAGAGACAACCTTCATCAGGGGAAATTATTCCTGCAGTGGATCCTGTATGATAAGGATCCAGATGGAAAGAGATCACGGATGCATTGTGTCGCATATTTCAATGTAAGATATGAAGTCGTTTATATGGTGGAAGAGCTATGACATTATATGCTTTATTTTTGCTAGCATTTATCTATATAAACAAATGAATGTTTTAATAAGTTTATTTATGTTTTGTAAAAGAAAAGAAAAAAAAATCGATCAAAATCGGAAATTGGATTTGGTTATAAAAAATCGGAGATTTTATTTTTAGGCCATATCGCCCAGCCCTACCTCAGGTGGATCTATTTTGGATGTAACAGCCATGCCAATGTAAAGGATACATAGGAGTATGTGGACAATGACGTTTGACATGTCAAACTGATGTACTTAAAGGATGCATAAATGAGCCTTAATCCAGTCTACTTCCACATGTAGATGACACTACAAAGCCCAGTTTACTTGTTTCAAAAGCTAATGTAATCAAAATAAAAGCAACAACAAAAACTGATACTCGTTTTCTAAAACGAGAAGTTTTTAAAATTATGCATTAAATATGCTTTCCAATTTGGTGGAAGCACATTTAGAATATCACCCCATTCCTTTGTCAGAGCAAGAAGTGGGATGTTTTCAGTCTTAAGCATGTATTCTTGTAAGTCAGCAAACTTATTCAAAAACTCCCCTACATAATTTCATGAAGCTTGGTGGATCTTGCTTCACAAGTTATCCATTTGATTTTCGTACAGATCCCCTTGCGTTTGTTAAATTTTTTAGATAAAGTGGTGCTCCTTCACAGAAGTCACATCTGCTTGTATGCAGATGATATTGACTAATTCGAGTTCAAGTCTTCTATTTTTTGTAAGGGCAAGGCAAGAAAAGGGTAAAACACAGTAAATGTGTGAAATGCCTTGATGAAACCACTCTAAACTGAAGATGACAGAACGTAAAAAATAAGAAGTGTTCTGTATTACGTTGGCCCACACGTGTGTGCCTATTCCAAATTCTGGGACAATTCATTGGGGTGCTTGTGCCTCAGAGTTACACTTAGCACTGCTAACGATTGTTCTTTGTCAGCCCAGATTACAGAAGTTTCAAAGCTGCAAAATCTTGTGAAAACACTCAGCTGAGTTCTGATCTGACTGCATCTACAGTCAGCACGGTCATCCCAAAATAGCTTCTTCATTTGAGCTGTGATATGTGATAAGTCAGTTTGATAATTGCTATAGCTAGGTGGTCAGTCATTACCCTCCGGTTTATGTTGTATCTTGTAGGATAATCTCATTAAGACCCTGTGTTGACAAATTAATGTTAATACCAATAAATGGTACCGTATGTATGTATGTATGTATGTATGTATGAACTTAAAAATATATATTAACAGAACCACAGTGAAAAGTAAGCAAATATATTTAAATGGAAGATAAATGTTGTTTTTATTGGGAGGTTTCACTTCAACTCCTCTGAAGTTATTCTCCTACAATCCAACTAGTAATGCACTACATCTGCAAGTAGCATTTGTCCCAGCCAAAACTGACTGGTATTTATTAGCTCCTTGGAGTATTAATTTTCCACTGCTGTTTTTGTTTTTTGAGGGAAAATCCATTAATCAGGATAAGATTGGTGCCTCAAAACAGAGGCAATGGACCCAACCGAGTTTCCAAAGCATCAACCAGCATCTTTGTCTGTTTCTTTATTTGCTACATAGTTTGAGTTGAAATCTGGTTAGTTTAGCAACTGGACCACATATGTGGAGAAAAAACAGAGCCTAACTAATTGTTTTATAAAGCACAGAGTTGGCCTCTAAGTCTAAAAATGCAAAAATCCAACTCACAGTGGATCTTTCTAATTACAACGACATAGATCATCTTTAAATTGATCAAGTCTGATTGTGAAGTGTATAAATAAGAGTCCAACATATTTGTGCAGAGCTGATAGAGGAACTGGGTATGTTGATTTACTCTCGGTTTTTGATAATCACTAACTGTCATGCTACATTATAGTTACAAAAAGGCCCCTTGCTTTCTTTATGGATTTGTCTGTTTGCATTTTTGTGTTAGACCAGCATCACAACTTGTTCCCACAGTTACACAACAACAAATTGACTTTTTTTTATGGAGGGGGACATTTGCTTCTGTGTGATCTACCTGTTTGTGTTTGTGCACATGCAACTTGCATGTGTGCGCTCGTCTGGGTGTGCTCAGATGTGGGTGTGTGCTTTTTATTTGGTTTGCCCAAAACTTGTGTTCTAGCCAAGTGAACAAGTGTTAACAAGCTCTGTGCAGACTGTATTTATTTAATCCATATGCTGGTGATCTATACAGCTGTGTGCTGCTCCTGGTGTGTCTGGTTGGAAAAAATCACTCTGCAGTCACAGCCCTGTGTGAGGTACAGAAACTACTGCTAAGTCAGCTCGACTGTGGCTGCTTATACCGACAAAAAGGCATACTGAGATTTTTTTTTTTTTTTTTGCTGAAAGGCAAACTTTGCTGATATGAAATGTCTTTTACCATGTATTAGTCATTGGAATGACGTGCCTTACTGATGCCATCTATAACACAGTAGCCAACTGTAGCAACTTAGATCATTAACTTAAATGTCCTGACATCATAGGAAAAGTTGGGACGACATCAGTCAATACAACATTCAGAATAACCAGTGGATTTCAGGGATTGCTTCATATTTTGTAACTGTTGTCAGGGTCCATAACCATGTTCACCAACGATGAAAAAATGCAGAAGGAACAAACATTCTCTGAAGCAGCTGCTGATAGTTCTGCTGCCATCCCGGCAGCACCAGAACCGCTGGGCGATAATGGACGGCACCACTGGGAGCTGACAGGCTGGTGGCTAATGGTGGTGCTGCAGCAGCCAGGCTTCCTGGCAGCAGCAGAGCAACTTGCCAGAACAATAAAAACAGAGTAGCTGGGGGCTTACAGATAGTTCCAAATGGTTGTTTTTTTTCACATCCAGGTGCCCGCCAAAGCCAAATGCAACCAAGTCGGTCACCATGCTGCAGTGATTTTTTACAGTCGACTGCTGTGTTTGTTTGACTGTGTTGCCAGTGGTGAGGGACTGCTGGTATATGGAGCAATGCAGAGCCAAAATTATCAAATGACGGGAGGGAAAAAAAAAAGACTTTCAACAGATGTATACTGAATGTTTCTCTGTGCTGATTGCTGTGTTTCTACATGGCATGGCCTATATTATTTGTTAATGTCGTGATGGCTAATGAGGAGTGTTCCATTGCAGAGCAGAACTTGTGCAACAAGAAAATCGACATTGCCAGACTTAATACTCGCAAAAACACAGATGTTTAGGCCAATCTTCACCCTAAACGAGCGACTTGTAATGTGGTGAACACCATTATTTATTTTCTTATATATATATATATATATATATATATATATATATATATATATATATATATATATATATATATATATATATATATATATATATTATTATTATTATTTTCTGCTTTTCTTTAATTTAGTCATGGATAATTATTGGATATAAACATTCAGCACCACAACTGTACATGACAACCATAACAATTACTAAATAACAGATAAAATTGTTTAACAAACAAAAAATGATTATTAGAGTAAACTAACCTAATCACAGTGGAAACTTTGCATTTATTTAATATGCATATATATATATATATATATATATATATATATACACACACACACACATATACATACACACAGTTATGTGTAGTTTCTGCGGTGTTAGTAGAAAAGGGAGTTTTCCTTTCTGTGAGATGAGTCAGTTCTCCCTTGGCTCTCTTTCATTGCATCATGTCTCGCAGATTTCTCTTACTTAATCTTAACAAATCAATGCTGAGTAAGTCGACCTGAAAAAAATTGGATATTTATGTCTCCAGCTGCTTTGACTCCCTCGGATACATTTGACAGCAATAACAAACACTGTTGATTTTGACTCCTGAATCTTTTCATGGCCAATTGTCTGTAATGGAACATGAACTGTTCCATATTGTTAAGAGTATTGGAAGACCTGCTGTGTTTTTGAATGCAAGAAGATAAAAGCAAATTGAGAGATTGGGAGCAAAATGGATTTAACTACTGTCATAGAAAATACAGCTGAGAAAATCCTTTTTTTTTAGCAGCAGAGTAAACTGATGTGACTGAAATTGTAAGAAAGATAGCAATTACTTTGGTGGAAGAGGTAAAAAGAGAGACTGCATTTATGTTAATGCTGCTATGTCAAGGCATACTTAAGGAAGTGTTGGTGCTTCTTTTAGTCAAATTCTCTTCAGGTTTTAGGGCATGACTTAGCTCCAGGACGGCTGCTGTTTTAAATCGCTTTAGTGAAATCTGACTCAACGCTTGGTGATTCTGTGAAGTCTAATGCAGTTTCTAAATTCTCAAGGTAAATATCTTGGTAAAACCCAGTGAAGCATACTTATTTTGTTTGACAAAAGTCATCCTCTTAACTCTGGCAGTTAGACAGACAGACAGACAGACAGACAGACAGACAGACAGACAGACAGACAACTTTATTTATCCCCGAAGGGAAATTGCTTTGTTACAGTAGTCCAGTGTCATACGTGGCAGTTATTTACTTTGCAGACTAGATAGAAATGTGTAAATCTCTCAAATTGTCTTCTTTGATTATGATTGCTGTAGCACGAAGGTCATGGTACCTAACTGATAGTCTGCATGCTATTCACTCATTAATTATGCTTGTACTATTAAACAGACTATAGCCAGTCAGTGTAAATTCCAGATTTAAGATGAAATGTTTAAGATTATTTTTAGAATCCAAAGCTTTAATACAGCTGTGACTTTTCAAAACATTGAACTTTAAATCCAGAATCCAGCTGTTGATGGGTATGCCATGATGGTATCACAGTTTTTCAGTGCCAAAGAAGTAAAATATAAGTCACTATATTAGCCAAAATAACTAGTCAATTACTGTTCTCTGGTGCTGAAGAAATCCAGCTTTTGGAGGATCTCAGTCAGGTGCTTAAAGGAGCAGATTTACAACCATCTCTGCTGGAATATTGAGTTGAATTCTTGCATTCAGATTGAGAAAAATAACTAAACTCTCTAATGGATAAGTGCCCTAGAATGCTTAATGCTAAGCCTCTTCGTGTGCATGTGTGTGTGGTAATCTCCATAGCAGGTTCCTTGCCATTAGTGCACTACTGAACAAGGCACCAATTCATTCAGCAGCTTTAACTGTCTAGTGCGTGTGTGTGTTTTTACATATTTTTTTTTTAAGAGCAAAAGAGAGAGAGAGCGAGAATGTGTGTATAGCTGTATAGCAGTTTTCTAAGTGTAGACTGTGTGTTGTTTTAAAATAATTGTTTCCATACGCCTGCACCATATGGCCCAATGTGGAAAAAAGGCTCCGTGTGTGTCACGCACACACACACAAACACACATATACATATATATATATAATTTTTGTGTGTGTGTGTGTGTGTAGAGTGTGTATCAGAGAGAATAAGTGAGCAGGCAAGAAATTGTCTGTCTGTGTGTATTGGTGTGTGTGCAGTGGTCTGGACTGTCCAGAGTCAAGCTGTAAAAACAAAAATTGAACAGGAGAAAAAAACCAACATGGTAGTAGTGAAGACAGTGATGTCTGCCTTCTTTTCTTCTCATTTATACTCATATGTACTCAAACTGTGAAACTCCTGCTTGATTCCTAATTCAATCTGATTACGATTCACCATTTAATGATTTAATGTTTTTTTTTTTTTTTTTTTTTTACCGGGACAAATGATTTACCTAATGTCTTCCTTTTTATGTTTTCTTATTTTATACTTTTGCAAATTCAGTATTTCAATTAATGCAGCAATAATATAATTTTAATTTAGACTTACTAAAGAATTAAATAAATTCCCCATCTTACATCTTTAAATTCCTTTTGACTGCACACACACACACACACACACACACACACACACACACACACACGTGTGTGTATATATATATATATATATATATATATATATACACAAATACAGACAACTGTCTGAAATGTAAAAAAGCTCCATCTTCACAGTGTCTTTGTTTGAGTGACCCACCTCAGTAGTGTTCAAGCTCTTTCAGTTGGAAATATTAAGCTCGAACTGCAGAGCCAAGAACTTCATGAGCTGGTAAAACCTGGGATTGTCCACGGCCGAATGTGTCTGTTGTTCTGAAAGCTGCCACAGACTTGGTGATTATGTTCTCTCTGTCAGAGTTGGATCACATTGTTGACAGCTTCTCTCATGATTAGTTGGGCTGATGGTCTTCTGTGAGACTGCATATGTTTGGTCAGGGGGAAATGGCTAACATGGTTTTGTCATTCAGATCTCCATCACAGTGGATCGAAGAATCAGATAATTTCAGCATCTTTAATCCATGCATGCACAGTCAGTTTTTATTCTCCTTTTTTGTGTCTTAGCTTGTATCAGGAATTAATGGGCCAAATGTGATGATTTACTTGGCTGATTTTTTTCTATTTTTCTTCAATCATTACTTCTTTTTCAGCAGCTGCTTTTCCCACTCCATTGTCATTTTGGGAACAGTATTGTTTCCAACCTGGTGAAAATAATCACTCTATTCTTTTTTTCTTTTTTCTCCGGTAACAACTGTCTTCTCTCTTTTTGTTTTTCATTTGTCTGCTTTTTTGTCGCTCATCGTTTATTTTGTCTAATTGGCATAAACCTCAGAGCTGTGGTAATGACTTCTGAGGTCAACAAGCTTCTGCTAACTATCACTCACTCACTTGCAAGCACACATGCAAAAGCACATGGTTGTGCAACTGAGCGCACGTTCATAAACATTCTCAAATCAGAATGCATAAACAGACGTTTTATAGAAAGAGAATAAACTTGCAAAAACAAAGAAAGAACTACACAAGTAAGCGTGCACACCCTTACGCATATTTGCCAACAACAGGCATCTTACAATGTGCAAGCACTGGCATTATCGCATGAAAATTGTCATATTTGATTCATGAAGTTTGTTCCAGTTTCACTGTGTGCGCGAACTGAAGCTAATGTACATCTCCTGGAGAGGAAGCCAATTACACAAAGGTGTCATGTTTAAGTGAATATGTGCTGGCTTTTTTTTTTTTTTTTTTTTTAAATCAAATATGTCAAGAAATGAACATATGCCGCTGTCTCAGAAGAAAAATAGATGGACTGCCTGAAATGCACAATGCAACTATAAATATCCACACAGACCTTTAACGTCTGCTCCATACTAAATTAATCTGTGACATTGTATTATGGTACATTGAATAATAATAATAATAATAATAATAATAACTGATTATCTGATCTTTGCTGTAATGACAGAACTAAATATTCTGTCCAAAATGTAAGTTTTAGCTTCATCATCTGTTTATGTGTTGCAGTAATTAGCATAATATTTTATTTTTAGCAATTACGCTTGTTAGCCAGAAGTTTTTAGCAGCAGAAACGTTTTAAGATACAAGTCCCTGAATGTAGCGTATTGGTCATCTTTCATCTGAAAAATCCCAGAATATGGCCAGCTTGAGCTAATAATTTAAAAATCTTCAAGCATTTCCACAGGCAAAACCTGGGAAGGGTGCCAGAATGACTGAGTCCTTTTTTCTTTTTGAGACCCTTCTGATTGCATCTAAGTTTTGGCGATCTGAACCCTAAACGGTGGAGCTTGACACGCTGCAATCTGTTGATTGATTGGTTAAAAGAATCATCCCTTCCCACTGGGAACAGCACTATGTTTAAATACACAGTGGATACAGACAAACTGCTGGATGTCCACCATTTTCCTGCTTTGTTTCTGTTATTTTTTATTTGGTTATAATTCAAAGAAGGTGTTGTGCCGCTATGGCATCACACTATTATGTACCTGAGGTTATCTCTGTCCGGCTTATACTTCGCCTACCAGGTAAGGGAAGAGAAATCATGGCTTACCACCCCAAATTGTGATGTCCCGTTCCGTGTGGGATCCCTTGGTGGAAACAGGGCTTAAGTTTCCACCACGTTTCCTGAATTTATTTGAAAAAATATCATTGTTTGAATTGGTGTATTACAACAGAACATCAACAGTGTTTAAATCAATAATGTCTCTGAACATAAACCTTGAAACCTGTGTGAGAACTGACCCACCCACTTGTCAATAAATGCTGAAACACTCCTGAAGAAGAAGATCTGACAAAGTTCCACAGGTGTCTCATTCATCCTGTTCACTCTTTTCAAAACTTGGTGCATTCAGTAACAGATTAAAGAGTTTGTAAGTATAGCTTTGAGATGCTAAATTCCACTAAGCCTTATTGATGGCTGGAATCTGACTTGAGTCTTGTCTGCAGTCTGCTTGTTCTCCTGGTGTGAACTCTGCTTTAATCTCTTCTTTTCTTTCTTTCTTGCCCTCTCTGGTATCTTGATATGGTCCGTGTTCTGCAGTGACTTCTAAACATTTACATTTCTGCTTTCAAGTGCTGTTTATATATGGCTCTTATCTGCTATCTAACACACACACACTCGCTGAGACAGGGACAGACAGTGAATCAAATCTTTAGTCCTCCTGACAGCAACAGTCTTGCGATGTCCATAATAGGACAGGAGGAGAAGGAAAGAGGGAGGCAGAAAGAGAAAAGAGTGCCACATACACAGAAGGAGGGGGAGGCAGATAATTTGCCACCGAAGTGTTTTGTGGTGAGATGAGGCGTGGAACTTTGGTGACTTTTACCCAAAGGCTTTTTTTGTGATACTCCACTGATCCCCAGTAGAGGAATTTCTCTTCTTACCTCTCCTGTTAAGATTGCCATCCCTGCCACAGAACAGCACCCCGGAGACAAGTAGGGATTCAATGTTTTGCTCAAGGACACTTTAGCAGGTCACAGGGGAGATAACTTGGCCTTCTGGTTGAAGGATGCTTGAGTTTTTGAGTCACCCCACCACAGTTCTCAGCTCCCCTTCGGCTTGTGTGCTTGAACGCTGCCCTATCTTGATAAACGCTTGTCAAATTTCCAGTGTGGGGAAAAACAAGGCACCTCTGGGATTCTTGGCTCCACCTTCATCTTCACTCAGCAGGGGTGTACAAATAGTAATGGGGTTCCACTTTATTCCTTCTAAGGATAAAGACTAAAGCAATGCCTCTCAAATGTTTTTTTGAAAATGAGTTGGAAAGATATGATAGAAAGAAGGCAGTAGGTATGACATGTACACAGTTTTGAAAACTGATCAATAACTTGTCTTTTTTTAAGCAAAAGACCATGTTTATATGATGGTAAACAGATTTTTTTAGTCTGGGCTGTTGCATAAACAAAACAAGTTAGTTGAAGTCAACTGAAGATGCACTTTGATCAAGAATATTCTTTGTTGTCAGATATAAATTATTTTATTTTTTTTACCCATACCCATTAATATGACTTAAATCTTTAGGCTAATGGCGCTATTTCTATATAATTTTTAGTAAATCGGAATAAATTTGTGAAATGTTGCAGCATTGGAGACAAAAAAAAATTGTAAGTTTAAAACATTTTTTTTTTTTTTTTGAAGAAATAATAAACTAGAGTTTTTATTGCTGGGACAGCAATAATGGCTAGGCTAAGCATGGCTTTAATAAACAACTAAAGGCAAGTTTTTGCTAGTTGGAAACAAAACGATGCAGAATAAACAAACAAAACCAAAGGCTTTGGCCTTTAAAGAAAAGAAACAAGTAGAGAGGTCCTCAGGATTTTTTCTTTTTGGTAGTCGTAGTAATTGTTTCATGTTGGCTTGTATAAACAATTTTTTTCATGGAAGCAGAAACAGCTGCTCAGGCATGTGATCAGAAGTTTCCATCTCTCTTCAACTGCGTTCATTTTTGGCCAATCTCAATCTCACGCTCAAAACCAGCTAAACTGTCTCGATACTTGTCAGATTTTGTCAGATTTGTTGCTTATATCCAATTTTTTATGCAAAATATCAAAATATGCATGAAAACATGACTGAAAACACCACATGTTGCATCATTTAGCAAAACAAGTAAAAAATAGAATATATAGGGATTGTATATATATATATGTGTGTGTGTGTGTGTATATATGTGTATATATATATATTATCACTGCACACAAGTCACGTGATCAACTGATAATATCTGGTCAGGTTGCCACAAACTGACAACCTTTTCATGATAAACTCCATTGGACAGCATTAATATGGGTTATTTTTTAAAAAAATTTTTAAGGAAAAGTTCATTTTTGTAGGAGGTAGATGCGCCGTGAGTGGCACGATGATCAAACAAGAGTAAGATGGGAAGAGAGATAGAAAACTGTTAGAGTAGAATTGTGGTGCTAGGATATAAAGGGGTGATGTAGAGAGAGTGAGACTGAGGGAGGAAATGACACATAGGTGGAAAGAATCTCATCTCCTCTCGTGTCATGCTGGCTTTCTTTTTCCTGCATGCTTTCACACATTCACGCATACGTACAATATAATTGAACAGTAATTGAACACCTCTTATCTGCGTATTTGTTAAAAGAGGTTCAAAGTAAAGATTTATCAATCTTGAATGTGTGTGTGTGTGTGTGTGACTTCTGATTCTTAGCAAACTGTTTGACTCACAACTGCTTTTGAGGCAACGAACTTGCATCTCATACTCTGTCTCTCTGCCTAGGTCTGTTCATATCTCTCTCTTTGCTCCTGTATTGATCCCCATGTTTATCTCCAAAGTCTATTATAAAATTTTTATTGTCAAATTTTAATTAGCTTTTTTTCCAAATATTTGTGAAATTAATTTTAATCTCTAAAAAGTGTAAATAAAATGCTAACTAGACCTGTTTCCATTAGCTGTGTATAGTGCTGTACAGGCTGGTTAAGAAAGACTGAGAATCTTTTTTTTTTTTTTATTGTTCACTTTTTAAAATCAGGAATAGATTAATTTTACAACAGTTCTTACGCATAATGAATATGAAAACAGTAGTTTTACTGTCAGTCTATTATATCTTTAAAAGTCAAACAAATCAGATTATTCTGCCCATCTTTCTCTGTTTATCCATCCATGAGGACTCGGTGATATACCAACTCTTTCTCTAAAACTAAGAACTAACAGTCTTTTTACATGGAAATACCACTGATATTAAAACAGACTTGGAAAAAATGTGATTGTGGCTTTTACTAGTTATCTCACTAGGCAGATGTGTATTTTTGGACACTTTGTTTAGTAGTAGGGGAAACTTGGTAAAGTAAGTGCTTGTGTCGTCTGGCATTGAGTTAAAACCAAATATTTTTCCCAAATTGTATGAAATGCCTACATGTTTTATAAATTGCCATTTAATCTTGTAATACCAGGATATGAATTTGATTCAGATCGTCCATTTATACATCCATGGAGCAAAAAAAAAAAACTTGTTGTGAATTACCACCCTGCCTGCCTGCCTCACTTAGTCTCAGTAGATCTCAGAAAGGATGAGTTGGTGATACTGAGGAGGTACAGAGACCTGATGTGATGAGACGGTCACATCAGCTGCCAAACAGTCCTGAACAAACAACTCATGCTTTGGTGTTTCTTGCCAGAATTGTGGTTTGTTGTTTCATTCATGCATAATTCAAACGTAACGATACAAGTCTGCATGATCTTTAAAACTGACTATAAAAACAGTTACTGTACAGGGTAGCAGTCAGCCGCAGCGTTGGCTCATTTCCCCATTGATGCTCATGTTCATTTGACTTTATACAATATTCTCTGTGGTTTGACCCTGGGGCTTTGAAACATTGGCTTGCATGTGGATGACAGTTTCACTTGTCAAAATTGAAAAACTGAACACGAAAAAAACCAAAACATTTTCAGCAGCTTACTAAGGCTGCCCCCTTTTTTATTTCTTGTTTTTGTCATTCATCAGCAACATAGATCAGAGAGATTACAGAGAAGAATAAAAAGAAATGAAAAGAAGGGAAGGACGGAGGGATGGGCTAGATCTAAAATGAGAGATGAAAGGATTTAGGGTGTAGTATCAGCTAGATAGGTTTAAGCACTTAACTCTGTGCGTGTCCATGCATGTATTTATGTGTATTAATGTGTCTTCTTAAGGGTGTATCAGCAGTTGGATGGGTGTGAAACGTTACATACCTTTGCTCTTATTACTCATCCACACCTGAATCTATTGTAAATCTTTGACCTAGTTAAGGTGTCCTGATTTAGGTTGATTTGCGATTCATCCTCATTACATACTTTGAGAAAAGCTGAAAAGTTCTGACAGAATGGGTGTGTTTAGCTTCTTTTCTCAGACGTCTTTAGCTGGAGGCCTAATGATTGCAAACACAGTACTGGATGTCCCATCCTGTTAAAACTGGCTTGCTTTGGTGAGATCAAGAGTTCTAACAGTGTCTTTTATGATTGCACACTCCTCACTGTTGCTAAATTTCTTTATATGAGAGAATAGATCCTGAAAGTTCAGCTCTAAGTTATATTTTGGGCTGCACAGAGTTTGTAAGATTTATAAAAAAGAAATCTATCTCTGTTCAGCATCTAATGAGCTTACTGCACGTTTTTGGTAAGGTGGCTATAAAAAAATTTATATATCCTCATGATAAATAATACATTGAAGACAAAATGAATTTCAACTACAGGCCTGTGTTTACACAGAATTATTTGACTTATTTAAGTTATTCTCCAAAGTGCATCGCCGCTGGGAAGCTGCCGCCTGGTCCACAATATGCGATGAATGGTCGATGCCACCCTGCCGATATTTCAGTCAGAGCGCTCGCGTCAAGACAGCCTTCTGTGAATAATCTCCACCTTCATCCTGCTCGCAAAGCCGCCACTCCTCACTCTCCCGTAAAATCATGCCGAGCACTCGGAGACTGATAGTCACACCTGATCGATTTCAGTTTATCAAGTTCAGAACCCAGAACTGGATCAAATCATGTGTATTACAGGCACTTGGATGGTGTCTGTAATCTGTGCAGATTGATGCAAAGGCTGCAACAAGTCATTTTAGCCCGACTTTGTGTTTGGTCATTTATAAACTAGATAACCGTTGAAATACAAGCTATATTAAATAACACATAATATTGACTCCTGTGGGAATATCACCAACCTTTTAAAGGCAAAGAGTTTATCTTTTATTTTTTAATTTCACATCCTTCCATCTAGGCGCTACAGTAGATTGGCCACCTGTCCAGGCTGTACCCTGCCTCTCGCCTGCTAAATGCTGGGATAGGCTCCAGCTTCCGCACGACACTGAATAGGAATAAGTTGTGTTGTGTAGAAAATGGATGGATGACCCTTTCTGTTCTGGGTCACTGGGGTTTGGGGTTACCTCCTGGACACAGTCAACTGCGAACACTCACACTCATTTCTTTGGCCAATTGCAAGTCCCTATTGAACCTAACATGCAGACTTCACACAGATTGGACTCAGTAGAAGTTTGAATTGGGGAAAATTCTTTCTGAGGCAACATTATCAACCACTGAACCACCTTGATGGCTTTTTTTAACCTACTAACATAAATTAGATCCAATGTTGTAAAGATATTTCCTCAAATACAGTGGGAGAAGTCACTTTTTGATTGGCTGCTCTGGATGAAACCACTACATCTCAGATTTATTTTGGATGGATTTTATTTTAGGTTTAAATTAATGAATATTACAATAGTGGGTTTACTTAACGCCTCCTACTAATCTTTTTTCATATAGGCAACCAAATCACAGCATTACCTCATTTTTATAAGAAAGCAAAGTTCCTCATTTTGTTTATGAATGATAACTCTTCCAAAATTACACTTCATAATACAGTTATTCCTTAGAACCCACTCATGATAAATGAGGAACAAAATAAAAAAATCTTTGAGCTGAATATATAGTACATGTTGTGTTTTTCGTGTACTTGTTTTTCTGTTGAGGAGCTCTTATCTAAAACACTGATGTCGCAACAATGTGCAACTTCCCCTTGCAAAAGAAAAGCTAACAGTCTGTGTGTGTGTGTGTGTGTGTGTACACTTTACCCCTTCCTCTAAATGATTACGTTTTAAAATGTAGATCGTATGGTAAGAGTAAGGTAATGATTTAGGGCTGCATAATTAACATTAAAGGAAACTAAATTTAGTGTGTCTGTGTGAATAATCAAGAAACAAGTAAGAGAAAAACATGTCGCTCACAACAGAAACTCAGGAATGATTTTTTTTTTTTTTTATCAGACCTTTTCTTTCACTTTATTCACAGACAGCTCAGTAGTAGATTGAATCACAGGGGTAACTTTTTCCTCACATCTGAAGTTTCCTTTGGCTTTCATGACTTGACCATCTTGTAAAAGTGAAACATCTTGTCATGTCAAATGAAAGAGAGCCTGAATTTAAAAACAAAACGTGACTTAAATAGAAGTCAGTCTACTACATCTTGTAGAAATTCACAGCTTCACGTGTCTTAGAAATTGACTGTTTACATCTTGTTTGGATCTTACTCCACTGCTGACATTATCTCTATATTACTACAAACATGCAGCTCTGTAGTTCATCTAAAATTCTATTCCCAGGCAAACTGATTATCATTCATTTAATCTACTTTAAATGTTTTTGATTGTTTTGATACAAAGTGGAGTTATGTAGTTATTACATGTCGTTCTAATATTAGAGTTGTTTGCAGCGAGAGTCGAGAGTCCCTCTGGGCAGGTGAAGAGTCTCATAACGTTGCATTTTCTGTCTATGTATATCTGCGCAGTGTGTCTGTGTGTATCCGACAGTTGTGCAGGATAGAGGAAATGAAAGCTCAGACTTAGCCTTCAGGCTTTCTAAATTGGCCTAGTGTCCTCCACATGCTGATGTTTCTCTGTGTGTGTTTACTCCCATGAATGCTCGAGTTGAAAGTAAAAAAATAAGAAAATAGAAATCCAGACGCAGTGTCGTCGTCTTGCTGTGGAACGCTCACATGGGCACACACCCTGTCACACATATGTAAGCATTGTATGCACACAGTCAGGAAGTGATTGAATCTCAGTTTTAATTGTGAAATTTGCCACTTTCTTCCTCTTTTTTTGTTATTTACATGAACCATGTAGGTTGAATTTGCTATTTTAAACTTGAGTTGTGGACACAGCCAGGTAGATCACAGCATGCTCTGAGTTGGGTTATTTCCTTCCTTCTATGTGATGTCACAGGATATATTTTCATAAAATAATAATATGGTATTTTATCTTAATGTAACTTGCATATATTCAGTATTGAGGTCAGAAAGTTAAACTGTTTATTTGTTGTTCAGTCTTCATTTATTTAAAACTTAATGTAAACTCTGTTCAAGTAAGTGTGTGTGTGTGTGTGTAATTTCCTGGTTCTCCCCCAGCGACCCCTAAGTTCTAATCACAGGAAGTTTAAAGGAAGTTGTCGGGTCTCTGTTACAAACACACTCCCCTCCCTACACCCACGCTTTCACACTCGTAGGGGAAATGGTAGTGAGGAGCGAATAAGGGTGAAGAGCAGCAAAGAGAAGGGGGAAAGGGGGAGTGCTCAGGTGTGATGGTCTCCCCCCCCCCTTTCCATGTGGTGCTATCTATTCTTCATGAAGTGTGAGGAGCCTGTCTGCTTCTACACCACCTTGTCTCTTTCTTTCATCTTTTCTTTTTGGCTCTGACGTTCAGTTTGAAGCATCTGCCACTCTTCAGAAAGCTCAGAAAGAGTGTGTTTCACTCACTTTCTGCTCTCTATCACAGCCTGATGTCTGGAAACATTTCACTGAGAAGGCAGGTGGATGGGAGGAAAATTCGGTGCTATCATCTGTTCTGCATGATCTGATCGCAAGTGGACAACACAGAGTACACAGTGACGGAAGGCTCATGTTAGCATGAATGATCTTTGATGGTGCAGAGTTCATTAGCGCACCTCTGATGCATCAGCACGCACTGAAGCTTTCAGCTCTGAATTTTCTGACGGCTTACCAGCGAGTTTTACTGGCCTGTAACCATAAATCGCTAGTCCCATCTCATAATAGCCTGAGTCATATTTTGGTTAACTTGTGATATCTGTGTGACACTCCTTTCCAATCACTTCTGAGTCACTGTACATCTTTCCCCATAAAACCTTAAAATATGGGCAACTGTTAGGTTAACACCCACACATATGCTAAATAATTTTTTCCTGCTCAGCTGTACATTATTTGGAAAGAAAAACAAAAAAGAACAAGACAAAACTCGAATCATTTAAAGGTGGAAAACCCCCTCATTACAGCTATAAAACACAGCTTTTGAGCACAGATTCAGATCAGTATACTATGACTCTGCAGTGTAGCACCAAGCAGTTTCTAGTATTTTTTTGACTGTTTAAGTTGTCGTTTGTTGAACGTGTGTATGTGCAAAGCTGATGGTTTCATAGTAAATCGGTATCAATATGACTCCCTCTTTCTCTCTTTGATCGGAGAGCCGCTATGTCTGTTTTGAAACTGTGAGAAATGTTACGTTACAATCTAAAAAGTTTCTGGAGACTCAGATCATAACTCTTTACAGCTTGTGTCTACTGGTGTGACTACCAGACTGAGTGGAACGGTTGTCATTCTTGAATATCCTTAGCACTTATAATGTCATTCTGTAGGTTGGTCTTTAATTAATATTCATTTTTCTCAGGTTTGTGGTTTTGACACGTGGTATCAGCATGGATGTTTTCTCTCCTTCATACAGAACTTTTTTTTTTTTTTTACTACTTTGTTAAGGAGGGGTTGAAAACAAAACCCTTTTATTTTGGGTATTTGGAGAATGCCCCTCAATAATTTAGCAAACAGTGTTTGATGTATTTTTTTGTGCATGTGCATTCTGTATCTGTGTACTGTCAGGGTGTTTCCTTTGGTCTTAAGGCTGTGATTTAGTACTTTCATCTTAGTGTGAAATATCTCTCTTTTAAGTTGGAGAGTCAGTTTCAACCTATTTCACCAGAAAAACACCTCAGTTTGTTTTTCACTTGTTGTAGTGCACCATCGATACATTTCCTCCCCCTTGCCCCAGGAATGGCTGATGGTGGGGGAGATGCATGCTGTAATCTGAAGCGTGGCAAGTGTACGATACAGTTATTTATTACTATCAATAATTTTGCCCCTTTTATTAAAAAAAAAAAACCAAACCAAAACAAACAAAAAAAAAAAAACTAGCCTTTTTTTCTTATCTGATGAAGGGGGAAACATCTGTTGTGCTTGTTTAAATAAAACAAACATGGTAAAAATAGTATATTGCAAATGATAAATTACAGAAAAACTTTAGTTTATTTTCATTTCAGGTATGATTACTTAGTAATGTCTGGCTTATAAAAGAAGAAAAGGCTTACAATTCCATGTGTTTTTACTTAATCTTTTTCCTGAGTGATCCTAAAAAGCGGCGCTACTGGATTGAACTCTCTCCAGCAAGTAAAAGTTAGTCACCTTCTTCCTATTCCTTACTTCGTCTGATATCGCCTCTTTTTTTGTACTGAATCAGATGTGAGGTTTGTTCCAAACAGCCAGTGTATTGATAACCAGTTGCTGGCATGTGACAGGGCTAAACACAGCAGTAAAAAGCTTCATTAAAATGAGTCATAAGCACAGAGATTTAAAGCAGTAGTGCACCCAAAAATGTGTTTTTTGAGCTGTAAACAACACAGACTTACTTAATTGTGATGAGACCACATACACTGTTGATAAAATTATTTATTTTAAAAGCGGGATTTTGTGGGTAAAAAATGGCTCATAACGTCCTCTACAAGGTAAAACCAGGTAGACATAGAGAGGTTATCCACGTCACGAGAAAATTAAAAAAAACCCACAGCCCCCTCCCTCCAGATGCAAACAGACGGGTCCTCATCTGGCAGGCATAGAAAACCACGCCCACCAACGCATATGAAGCGATGTGAACTTATATCAGGTTGATTTGATAGTTTCTGGTGAAACTATCAAGTCCCGCAATGGGATGGATTTATGCTTTTGAGGGGTGTAAAAGTAACACCAGACTTTATTCTTTACCTGCTGTTCCTCATCTAATAAGAGACAGCAGCTCAAATCGTAGCAGCAGCAACTTACAGCAGCACTTCCTGCAGCTGTCACAACCTGCCACGAGTCTCTGCAGCTTTCCAGAGTCTTCTGGAGCTGCTGACAGGCCAGCGCAACAGCGCTAACGGCTCAGACTGATACGGTTCAGGACCACCTTGTTCTTGTGTAGCTGAGGAGATTTCAGGAGGGGAAAAGTCTTCCACCTCATAGACCACTCTGTGGTGAAGGTGCTTGTGAATCTCACTTTGTATCTTCCCAGTGAGCTGAGCTGCTGTCTGACAATCATTTCTTCCTGTGTATCCCGACCTGCCCACGCTCCACTCCCTGATCACCCCAAACCTCGCAGTTACAGGCATTTTTTTTACAACTTCGGCAGCGGGTAGAGTTAGGCAAAAAAGTAGGACGTGTAGTTAGACTTTAAAGTTTAAAAAGTACTTTAAAGCAGCACTAGTAAACAGATTTTCACACTTTAGTTCCCCCAACAAAGGCTAATCCGTCTTGCATCCTGTCTCCTCTCTGAGCCCTCTCCAGCAGGTAAAAGTCAGTCCCATGTTAACTATTGCACTATGCCACTTTATTAAATATATTAATTAAATATATCAAAAAATATATGTTTAATATATTCATTAAATATATTAAACTGTCTTTATTTGCAGACATGCTTTTCACATCTGCATAGCTGTTTAAATTTGATTAAAATAAACTAAGAATAAAATCTGGATGCTGAAACTATTGTAGCTTCATAGGGGAATTTTCAGGTCTTTATTTAAAAAATAAATAAATAAATAAAATTTAAAAGCATCTTATCTGTTGAGCTTGCGTAGCACCACCTACATATGGCATCTGTAGGATGTTGGTGATGGAAGTCTTAGATATGTTGTTAGTTATTGTTTGTATTAACAGTTTCTTGATTAAGGTTAGTAAACATATTTGGAAGTTTGATATTTTATTTTTTTATTGTCACCTCTAACATGAAACTACTGATTTTGACACTCAGTAGAACATTTTTGATCTGGCAAGTGGACTTTTTGCAAATATTAAGTTTGGTTACATTTAAATCTTGCAAATGGTCACAATACCCTTTTAATGTGATCCCATTAGCTAACCATAATTCATTCCAAATGTGCACAATTCACTGAAGCGTAATTAATGTCTTTTTGATCAATCCCTATTGGAACATTATGCAAGTGTGTGTGTGTGTGTGTGTGTGTGTGTGTGTGTGTGTGTGTGTGTGTGTGTGTGTGTGTGTATTTGTTGTGTTGGCCACATCTTGGCAGAATTTTAATATTTAAACTATTTTCAATCTTTGTGAGGTAGTTTCCTGTTAACACAAACCCATGAAGTGCAGTTCTTAATGTGGACATGCATTTTCCTTTTATTTCCATTTTTGTCCCTCTCGTTGCCAGACTGTCTCCTGGCAGCCAGTTTGCAATAAGTAATTACACACACTCCTTGCAGTCCCTGTGTGTGTGCGTGTGTGTCAGTGTGTTATTCGCTCATGTGTGAAAGTGTGCCTCATGTGACAGCTTTAAGATTTATTGTTGGGTAAATAAATTAAATTTTTCATGCAGAAATACACATTATAGATGGCCTTTGTTTACAGTTTGTCCATCACAGAGATGCTTCAGATGACATCATCACTGATGGTGAGAAAGCGACTCAGATCTACTTTTAAAGGAGCTCTCGAAGACGTGACCACACACACATGGTATGCTCCCCACACACATTCACACACACAGACAGAGTATGCTCTAAGGACCATAGCAGGGGAGCTGTGTCTGTATCTGAGTGTGTGTGTGTGTGTAAAGTTAAAATCCAGACAGCCATTCCAGAGGCCAGACTATTGAGTCTTATAAACTCTCAGGTCACAGATTATTGAAATAGCAGAGGAGATATACAGTCTTCATTTATGTGTGTGTGTGTGTGTGTGTGTGTGTGTGTGTGTGTGTGTGTGTGTGTGTGTGAGTGAGAGTGAGTGCAGACGTATTCTGTTTCATTATTTCACTTAAGTATCATAAAATGCAAAGACAACCCCAAAATCCAAACAGATGTGAACACGTTGATTCAATAGAAAAACACAGGTGTGTATGAAGTTTGGGATGACGATGTGTGTGCCTTGATCTGCGTATGTGTGTGTGTAAGCTGTTATGCTGATTTATGCCAGCACCGTTTACCATCCCATTGGGAATCAAACCAGTGAAGTCTCTGCAGGTATTTGACTGTCATGGTCCAACATTTTGTCTCACTGTGTCTACTCTGTTTTGTTTTCATACTAGGACCTAATAAATTTATCCAGATTCCAGTAGACGAACTGAGTCACCTGTTTTTATAGTCCTCTGACTCACCTGCTAAAAAATAAAGTTTTATTGGCCGTGGGATATCGGTGTAGTACTTTCATATTTGCCTTTGCTGGTGAAAACAGCTAGTTTGCGTCACGCTGAGTAAGTCACAGTGGGGAAAGTTTCCTGATTGGATTAGGTTTCTTGTCACTAAAAACAGTCATTCATGTGTGTGTGTTGTTAATTGAGCTTGAAAGTGCGAAACCAGATGATGTAGTGTTTCAATTTGTCAACCAGTTTGGAGAAGTTGGTAAGAAACAGGCTTCTTTTTCTCCGTTGTTTTTAAGTAGCACTCGATCAACACTTTGCATCCCAAATTTGCCAAAAGGCTGCTTCTACTTACACGGTGGTGTGGTTGTGTCTGCTTGTGATGTAAACCAGCGTTCTCCTTTGAGTCCCTAAAGGGTTAGACTGGCCTCCTACAGAGTATTAGACACATACAATACAGTACTTCCCAGACTGCGTCTGGTGCAGTAATCCAAAGTAGTTATTTGAGGTCAGACTCTGCTAATAGACTTTTAATAAAGTTTTTGCAGTTGGAGGCTGGGCTGCTTCCCCACCTTCAGAATGAATAAGGATATTTTTGGGGATCAGTGAGGATTGTTCCCTAATCTTTGTTTTTTGATGCATCTGTAACAGATAATCTGAGCAAGACATATTTAAATTGTGCTACTCTAACCAAGTAAAAACATTGTTGTTGGTTATTTAACAGCATATAGACTGTCTTTTATAATGCTTGTCTATTGTTTGCAATAAAGGAGAGGGTTATTAAACCAAAAATGAACCAATCAGTGGTCAACCTACCCTAACTTTTGAATTGCAAATGCTCACACCTCATTTTGGGTGCTTGTCCGAGTCAGCCAGTTGGATAGCATTGCTATTTCAGCCATCTTTACTGATGCAGTAACCTGAATCAAACCTGTACCAGAAGTCTCCCTGTTTGGTTCGACTCAACCACAGCACTACAGATGGAGAGGCTGAAGGAATGTAGGTGTTGGTAGGTAGGTTAATACTCCATTAAAAATCTTGTGTAGTAATTCCTCTGTCAGATATTGGCACCATAAAACTTGGACTTAACTATCACTACATTCCTCTGTGTTTGGCAGCTAAAGTTAAGATTAGCTGCTTAAACAGTCTAAATTTAACTGAATTAGTCTTTTTAATGGTGAAGGGTAAAGCCTTCAATGAATGGGGAAAAAATGAACACACAGAGAAGTCAGAGTTCCTGATATGAAAGTTGAACATCAAGGCAAATTACTCAGAGTAACGTTAGCTTATTTCCCTTTTGAGAAGTCTGTACTAATTGTTTTCTGTTCTCATTTATTAGATATCTTCTGTTTTTGTAAGTCATTTGGAGTGATAGAAGCTGGTTTACTTTAAAAACTTAAGGCTTTAGACACATGCACACACACACAAGCATGCAGGCATGCATCAATGCTAGGGAAGTGAAGAAGTGATGGGAGGAGAGAAGTAGAGATTGAGAAGACGGCCATGAGAGAAGGAAACGGATGAGAGATTAATTTGAGAGAGTTCTGGATGAAAGATGGACAGAGAGAAAGAGGAGGGGAGGAGTGAGGTGTGTTCATGGGACTAGCTTGTGTGTGCCGATGTGTGACAGAGAATCAAACCAGAGAACCATTGAGGGAGTGAGGAAGAAGAGGGAGGGAAGCCCATAATGAGAGAGAGGTATTGAAATATGAACCTCTGATTAAGTTTGACATTTAAGATGACATATTTTGCATGCTGTTAGGTTATTACAAATGAGTCCTGCACTTGTGGAGAGTGTCTGCATGCAAGTCGGTATGTGTGTGATTTGCTTGATGCATGGCAGAGGAGAATTGGGCCTCTGGTCCACAGCAGATTGTGTGTGCGTAGGAATTCTGGCATTGATTAAGGGTCTACTAGTTAACTGCAAGCTTCTAGTCTTAAAATGGCAGGTGGACTCAGTTTCCTCCTTCTGTTTCCCCTTTAAACCCCTCCCTACCTTCAATTAGACTCCCCGCCTCTGTAAAATCAATTCCAAGCTCTAACTAGTCAAACCCCCAAACAGAAATCCTTCATCCAACTTTTTTTTTTTCTACTTCTTCTTATTCCAGTGTTTTCAAAGAAGCAAGACACTTGGATCTCAAGTGAAACACAACATGCAGTCGAGGTTGTTTCCTGTTATTATCCAGCCACTTTAAATAGGCTCAGTTTAATGGGACTGATCGGTTTTGTCTGTGCGGATCACATGCATGCTTTCATTAATGTGTTTTTTGGCTGTTTTTCTTTTATTACAGGGTTCTCACCGTTCCTACCACATTGTGCATTAATAGCTTTTCTTTAAAGAAATGATCACCAGCATTCTCATTTAAATGAAAAACTGAGTGTTGCATGCTGTGTGGTTTTTGGAAGAGACACCTTTGTGGACAGAAACTAATGGTGAATGATAAATAATCCATTGTAGTAGACACAAAAAAATTTACTTCATTACTATTATGCTATTATTTCTACTGTGTGAATTATTTAAAATTAAAAAAGGCTAAAATTGACTCTCTATTAGGGCTGTTTGATTATGGTAAAAAATAATAATCACGATTATTTTTATTGAAATTGAGATCTCGATTATTTAACAATTATTCATTATTCGCTTTAATAATATGAATTTCTGTCTATCTAGCTATCTATTGATCTAGAGAGAGAGCCAGTGGGACATTTGAAGCTTGCCTGTGGTAATGCAGACTAGTTTCTTTCCACACAGGTCCCACATAGATATTGTTTGTCTCAGACCAGCAGCTATGTCCTGCCCAGTGTGATCTGGAAAAAATGATGTCTGGAGACATTTTGTTTTCACGTTGAAATCCGCGTCAATGAAACGCAGTGTGACATTTCTATACGGCTCTATGGTGTGGCCTGACCACAGGTCTGTAGCGGTGGCAAAACATCAGACTGTAGCTTCGTCCTTCACAACACCCTCATGACACTCATCATACAGGGCAGGGAGAGACACTCCACTGCAATGGTGACCACATGGCAAATAATACCGTTTGTCCAAAATGTTGATGGGTTTCTTAAATCCCGGGTTGTTCACTGTGTTAACTGAGCACTGGTCTTTGGCGAGACGAAAAAAGGTGGGTTATTTAGTCGCGACTCTTCTGTCTAACTTGAAAGCTGTTGGCAACTCGCGCTGAATAAAAGCAAAGCAATTAGGGTGGTGGGAGGAGTCTGCAGCAGAGCGCTGAAATGCCAGCGGTGCTCAATTTACAACTGAAAACAGCACAAGAGGAAACTGAGAAGGAGCAAAAAATTGCATCATTTCATTTTTATGATTGTTGAAAACCCGTAATTGAGATTAAAGTTCAATTAACCACCTAGCCCTACTGTCTATAATTAAATAAATAAATAAAATAAACATCAATAAATAATATAATAAAATAAACATATTTGATCATAAGAGAAACATTACTTATTGGTTTTTGAGATGCCATTTTTGAAGCCTTAAGTTCAGCTTTAGCTATGTGCATTTTTTTCTTGGTTAATTTCAAAGTAACGATACTTTTCTAGACAAAAATATGTAGTCAAGTTTTACAAAACCTAACGACTTGTTAGAAAAATGTATCTGTGCATAATATAATAAAACAGCTTGATGCTTTTAAGTGTCTTGGAGCCAGCGTCTAGTTGTTGATGGTGGAATTGTTCTTTTATACACTTCTTGATAAGCTTTACTTTTGATAGCCAGTCACGATGTCTACCTTTTAAATGGTACTCCTTCACATCTCCTTATTAGCAGATCTGCAAGTAAAAATTAGTCTGTAAAAAGCATCCACATGAAGTGATTCATAATTGTATCACACGAGACAAAATCTCCATTACAGCTCATCCTGTTGTGTCCACACGCCGTCACTTACTGTCATTGGCCTTTTTTTCTTAATGACATCATCTAAATTTGAGTTCATTTGAATACCTCCATCTCCAGTGTAGCTCATCTTTTACTTCTTATTGTACGGAGGTTTTTCCCTCCTCCCTCTGTGAATATATTTCCTTCATAAAAGAGAAAAACACATTTCCTTCTGCTACTCCTCTGTCCTCTACTTTCATTCCCCCCTCTCTCTCTTTCTTTGTGACAGTGTTAGCATTTTAGTCTAATCAAAAGTCTTGACGTTCTTCTACCATCTCTCTTCCTACTTCAGACAAAGCTACAAATAATGGCACTGATTAAGAAACAAAAAGAAAAGTTGGAGAGAGCTCCGTCTATTTAACAAGGACCTTGCATTAAGTGTTATTTCTTCATGTGTTGCACATTAATCCTGTGTTTATAAAAGGCAGAGATGCCAACTACAGCTGTTCCACAGAGGGAGGGGGGGAGATATCTGGTGGCAGCAGAAGCGAAGGGATGTGTTGAGAGTTGGTATCAAAGCGATCCATTACTGTGACTCAATAATATGCATTTAGAGAATTAGCTGGGAGTCACTGGGTGAAGTGGTGGAGATGTACCGGTAATCTGTTTTTCCTCCATTAGTGACATCTAACATTGTTCTCTGAATGACAAAACCATCCTTTTTATTTCTTGCAAGGTGAATGAATTTTAATTTTAATGTTAAGCTGGTTTTACTCTGGGACACATTTTTGTGGTTAATATCTGTCTTCCTTGTTTTTAATCAGTGTGTGCTGAATAGAGCTATAAAAACAAATGCAACTCTACATCTGTTATTGGTTATAAATATATTATTATTATGTTTTTTTTTGTGAAGAATTGTATTTTTAGTTCAAACTTCTGTTATTCATATTGTGCTAGTTATTTTCAGTAATTCGAAACACAGATACCTGATCGAAAAGTTAATGACGTGACTGTTAGAAGTCAAATCTTTTTCCAAAATTTCATACAATTGTTAGTTTTATTTTTATTACAAGTTGCTGGTGAGGCAAAACAATCTGACATTTCTTTTTACATTTTGTTATGAGGCTTAATGAACAAGTTGCTTATTTAAAAAAAACATCCAGATATTTGATATATTAAACATTATTTTGAACTTTTTCCAGCTACTGTACGTCCACACTTCCCCAACTTACCATATATGCCATATATTACCAATGTATACCACACTCCTGGATCTTACAGCAGCTGTCCTGGGACAATTATTGGCAATTTCAGATAAAAGCTTCACTGGCGTTGGGGCTAATTGTAGTTGATGGAAATGATTAGCTGTCACATTTGTCTTCGCTGTGGTATTGAGGCCATTGTGGTGCATAGGGGGCTAATTGTAGCTAGTAGCAGAAGTTGTTATGCCGCATGTTGTAGCGGGTTGTACCTAATTGTAGTTGATAGTAATAGTTCCAGTCTGTGTATACAGCCTGAAGCACACAGAGGCTGCACTGCGACATAAAGGAACACAGAAAACAGGAGGCATACACTCTGAAAGGCTGCTTTCCAACTTACTTTGCCTCTTTTCTTTCATGTGAATGCGTTCTAAATATGCAAAACAACGGATGCCCCTGTAAATAAATATTATATAATACAAACGTTCTTACTGTTTGATGGTGTGCTGATTTCACGCTCCACTGAAATAATTTATAAATCGAATTATTACTGTCATTATTGCGCTTATGAACTTTTTAAGTCCCCCCCCCCCGCTTGAGTCACACAGGGCAGATGGAAACATATTTAGGTCAGTCTTTGCTACTTAGGTCGGGATTTCAGCTTCATCGCTTTACCACAGCGATCTGTAGTTTTCCACTGTGTGTGCGTGCACATGTGTGTGTAAGTGAATGATGAATTCTGACTGGGTGTGGTGAACATCAGATGAGATTTTCCTCTGCTCCCTGCACTTCACTCCCTGTTACGCACACACATACAGAGCCAGTGCCAGGGCTGGTCTAGGCGTGGGCCCTTGCTGACATAAATTGCTTTATTTTAATAGTTGTATGGCGTAGAGAAAGAGGGAGAGAAAATTGTAAAATACTACAAAGACCATAGAGAGAAAATTGAATTCAACAGAGGAGAGAGAGCAGCTCCTGCTCTCCTCCTGTCTTTTTTCTCCTCTCTCTTTTTCTAATCCTTCTGATAACATTACAGGGACTTTTTAAAGTGTCCTTTTTAATCTGTTTATGTGTATCTGCATGTGTTTTTTTTATGGTCAACTGATTACTGGCTTTCAACTGCATTCCTTTTAACTTATTTTCTTTAGAAGTGTGCATGTGTCCATTTTCTCATGCTTAAAATGTTTGCCAGTAACTATCAGTAAATAACAATAGACATTAGTCTGTCTCACTATAACACAGGCTTCCTCACAGTTTGGCCACACATGCTATCTCTCCTCCAGGCGTATCATCAAATATGCATTAGTCACACTCAGAGACACTCGCACACATTCCCTGCCATCCCTCTTCATATTGCATCGATCTAAAAGTGATCACTTTTGCCGTCCATCAGGTATCTGTTGGGTTTGACCATATTTACAACTAAAGACACACACACATACAAACACTGCCTATGGGTCAACGGGTTGACTCGAACGACCACAAATAAACACATTGCATCCATGGGTATGCAAGCCCTCGCAAAAAAAAAAAAGAAAAGAAAAAAACATGCAGCATCTTTCTGTCACGACTTTTGCGAACAGTGCAACCACAATTGTTCTCTTTTTGAACAAAAGAAAGATTAGGGTTTAACATAAAACACATGGCTTTGTAAAGTGATTATAAGGAAAGAAGGGGAGGAAAAAATCAGGGAGGGCAAGAACAGAAGGGAAAATAATTCATGGAATTGCTTAAATTATTGTAGCAATTATTCTTGCATGTGAAAGAGGGCGATAGAGAATAAGAAAATGTTTAGAAATTGAAACGAACTGCCTTGACAAGTGTGTTTAGTTTGTTTTTGCTTGAATAGCTGCACTTTGGTGGGACTGTTTGCAAATACAGAGGCGAGAAAGGGGTGAAAAGTCAAGACAAAAAAGGAAAATAAGCAGTAAAATTAGATGTGAAATGAGAAGGAAAAGCAGAGAAAAAGAGAATAAAAACAAAAAGAGGAAACCAAAGGAACAGGAGGTGATGCAGATGGAACGAGAGAGATGGAAAAAAGAGCAGTTTGCAGGCTAGAAAATGAATGAAAGGCGAGTGGAAAGAGATGCGAAAAAGAGAGAGAAATTTGGCGCTCTGGAGGGGATGAATTGCCGTCTGCAGCCTCCCTCATCCATCTTTCTGATATGGGGTGTTCCGTTTGATGTGGTTGTGCGTTGGCCATTCTCCCCGTCTCACTCCTACATCTGTCTCACCCCCACGTCTCTCTGTGCCTCACCCTCCTTGCTGTCTCAGTCTCTGTGATATGGTTTTTGTTTTGATGTGGTCACGTGTTGAAGATTCTCACGGATGGTTTCCATAACGATAAAAAGATTCTCTCCCTAGTTAAAGGAGAAAAAAAAAAATAGCATGACTGGTTTGCGTATGAGATGGAACGTCCATCTCTAAAAAATCTCTCACGCCTGAGATGTTTCTCATTTGTTGCCTCTGTTTTCATTTGACGGGGTTTGTTTTTGATGGTTGTTACAGATTTTTAAGATGCCTGTTAATGAAATTAAAGGCATTCTGTGCACAGTTCCCATTACTCTCTGAAAAGTTAATTGTGTTTGTATTCACAGTTCTGGAAGCACCTTGGAGGGAAAATAAAAGTAAATATAATTATTTGAGCATCAGGTGAATAATAAAACAAATATTTTTCTGTTTCTGATCACCGTTTCAGAGATGGTGAGGAAGAAGAATCCCCCTATCCGGAGTGTGGGAGGTGAGGAGGAGGAGGAAGAAGAGGGGAAGAGGCCAGCAGGAGAAGAAGAGGAGGAAGGAGAGGAGGAGGAGAGAGTGGGAGCAGAGGCCGACCGAATAAACCGACCCTCCGAGCCAGAGTCCTCTGAGCGCATTAGAGATGAGGAGCAGGAGGATGAGGAGGGAGAAAGCGAGTGCATCTCCTCGTCCATCTCTCCCTCATCCGTCAGCGAACGCTACAGTAATGAGGAGCGAGGGGGGAGGAAAGGAGGGGAGGCGAGGGCAAAACAAGCACGAGCGGTGTTGGCCGAGAGACCCGAGAGCCAGTCGGAGCCTGAGGACGGCGAGATGGGGGCGGAGGAGGGTGAGAGGAGCCACAGAGACGGAGGGGAGGCAGATCATCTCACTCCTCCTCTCCCGTCTGCTCTGAACCTCCTGTCCAGACAGGAAGGAGGGGAGGAGTCGGCAACTGACACCCCTGCGCTGCCCTCCAGCCCTTCTCCTAAACTCCAGGACTTCAAGTGCAATGTGTGCGGTTATGGTTACTATGGCAATGACCCTGCTGACCTGGTGAAGCACTTTAGGAAGTATCACCTGGGTCTGCACAACCGCACACGACAGGATGCGGCCCTTGACACACACATCCTGGCCCTCCACAACATGGCTCCCCAACACACAAACCTAGGTAACTCCAGCTCTGTTTATGTACATGTTTGACTTCTATTGGTTCTTTCTACACCATAAAGTTATTCCATAGCTACTTTATATACACACTTTGATTCTTTAGAGGGTCATGGGATCATTTAAGAACCACCAATGCTTCAATCCAATGCTTTTCTAAAACTGGGAAAAATGCTAATGCCACAGTTGATCAACTGGTTTGAACATTTTTACTGTGAGGCTCAAAGGTTCATGAATTTAGCATCTCTGAGCAAGTTTAAGATCACACGCTGGCAGAGGGCTACATGCCACAACAGTTTATAGACTGTTGATCTAACAGCTTTCCTTCCTACCAGATGTCACCTGGTCTCATTTTCCCTCGAGCACCTTGACCCCTTCTCATTTATCTTTTTCTCTCAGTGAACCTCTTTTTGTGTCTCTGATGTCAGACATGCAGGCAGGACAGGGACAGAGGAACCAAACCAAAGAGCTTGTGAAGATGAGACCAGATACACAGAATCAGCAGCACAGGACAACCATGATGAACGGCACATATGACGTCCAGGTAAGTACTGGTGGAGGACTAGTTACTGGAGTTTAACTGATGCGTTTATGCTCAACACAGAACTATACATCAATAAACTGTAGCAACCAAAGGAACTCGTACACACAAAATGAGAAATAACTCAGTGTAAGAAAATAAAATAATAAAATAAATTTACTATAATCATAAATCTGGGACTTAACGCCTATAACTGAACTGAATAATTTATTGCGTAGTGCAAGCTGCAGCTCATTTGTAACATAGTGTGTGTGTTACTTGGACAGTGAGGCCCTGTGCTGCTAGTTTTGAAAATTTATAGACATTTATTAAGACTGAAAAGGAGGTAAGCTGGGCACCTGGCAGACAGGCTTCATATATTTAAGCTCAGAAACGCACACCTACTTATTATCTGTCTCGTACATATGTATCATTGTATTGGTGTTATGTATTGGCTGATAAATGTAAATGCTTTGCTAATCTCTCAGGCTAAAATAAAGGCTAGGATCTGGCAGGATTTGTCCTGCTGAGAAAATGTAGGTTAATGACGGGCATGTGGCAGATTTTCAGCTAATTCCCTCTACAAGGTAAACGCTGCCTTCCCTTGTAATCACACACCCACAGTGCGCATTAAGTAGCCGCCTGTCATTTTTACATGGGTGACTGGCCGTCAACAGGTGAGCCAATCAATCGGAGGTTAAAAATGTCCTCAGTAATTTTGTTATATTTGGCTCCACTTTAAATCAAGGGGTCCTAATCACTGAAATCAACAGCTCTAGACTTTGTCAAGAAAAAAAAAAAACATGCAACACCTCCACTCAACACTGATTTGCTGTTCCTGCTAATAATAAACATTAAAGCATCAGGTAAAACTTCTAACATGGCTCCCATGGTTGCCAAGAAACAGGCATTTTTATCCAGATTATGGCCTTCTGGAGACTTCCTGCAGCTTTAAAACTTAATGCCAATCTACACATAGATTAGCCTTTTAATTTTACATTATCTCCTGGTAAGGTCCGTCAATCTTCCAAATACCTTTAATTAAAAGTGTTAACTAAACACTTGTTAATGCTGTATGTAAGTTTTTGGTACGTAAAATGAGCTTTTTAGTCATCATTGATCATTTTTGGCTAACATCTGGATCAAGGGTGAAGTTTAGGCTGTGTGACCAGAAATCGTGAAAAGTTTAAGCGAGATTATTTTATAAAAATGTGTGTGTGTGTCTGTGTGGCATAGTCAAGGAGTTTCATTCAAACCAGCAGTCTGTAATGAATATAAGTCACTTAATGGCAACAGAAATGCACGCATACACACACACACACTGACATAGAGTCAGAAATAGAAAATCCAGTGGGCTTAAATCGTCATTATTAAGAAAAAGTGAAAGTATTAGAAAAAAAGAGAAAAAAAATCGAATGAAAGGGGTCTCTATTCTCTCCATCCCTCACTTAATTTTTCTCTCTCCTGCCCACGTTTGGAAAATTCCATGTTGTCATTTGCCGAGACGAGATTCCCTGTCAACCAATGAGATGCTGAAAAAAAAATCAGAGGGAGAGGGGAAAAGAAACGATAGAAGAGAAGGATAGAGATGAAGGAGGAAAGAAGAGAAGTTAGTGAGCAGCAGACGGAGAAGCAGACGTTATAATCGGCTGCTAGAAAATGTAATAAAACGGCTGTCAGACATATTTAACTTTCTTATTTTCTCTTTCTCCTCTATTTGTCTGTTTATTGCATCTTTATCTCTCATCACTCTCTTCTGCTCTGCCTTTCATTGCTCTGTCGTTCTGACTAATACATTTTTCTCAAACTGCTTAATTCAATTTTCACTCATCTCACAGCTTTTTCTTCTCCACACTTTTCCTTCAACTTAGGGATACGCCTGATTTATTTCTTTTTTCCCTTTTCCCGCTCATATTCTCCTTCATATCTTTTTATTATTTAAGCTCAGTGAGATTAGTTGTTTGCATTTTTACTAATTGCTTGATTAGGGTCCTGCGGGCTGTGATAATTGTAGTATTGCTGTTGTGTGATCACACGCATCAGTGACTCATTTATTGTTCTGCCTTTTTTCTCTGCAACTGAGCTAAAATGTCCCATCTGGCACTATTTTTTTTTCCATGGTAAATATTAGATTTCAAGGTAATTTTCTTACACTTTCAGCAGATGTTAAAAACTGACCCTTCTGCAGGAAATACTGAATTATTTTAAAGGTGCAATGATACTTTTTTTTCTCTGTTATATCCTCGTTTCTCTTTCAGTTGCAAAATCAAACACATCCTAAATTCTTATTGTTTAATTTTTCACATTTAGTGAAAAGAAAGAAAAGAAAAAAAGCTTTGGCTATCTGAACTAATTTTTCTCTCTTTTTTTTTTTTTTGCACACTGCGTCGAGCCCATACCTCTTCGAAAATGTACTGAAGAATGTTTTGTGTTTTTCTAATGTATTTGTTCCAGCTGCAAAACAGCATAAAAGACAAGTTGCTTTTTTTCCTAGAATAAAAGAAAAACAAAGAAAACAATTGCATGAATGATAAGAAAAATGTATTAATATAAGATTTGTGAGAAATCATCCAAGTTTTAACTTAAAATCACAAAAAAATAGTTAAAAATTAGGATTAAATTAGGATCAAAATTTTTTTCCCCCAGCCTTTTAGTATTAACGCTTACTTGAAATGCAGCATCGCTGTTCATTTTGTTCACACTATACTGTTATCAGTTAGCATCAAATCATAAACCTGTGAAAAGTCAAATTAAAATGATGTAACTAAAGTAAAAAATGAATAAATAAAAAGATATTGTAGCTCTTATCTCACTAAGCATTGACACGTTGCATGTTCAGCATCAGTGACACATCAGTGATACACCTTTCATTTGGGATTTGTAGCATTCCTCAGCAGCTCTGTGGATTATTTTTTCAGTAAAATCCAGTATATTTCACAGATGTTTGCAACTTCTATTTGAAATCTAAATAAATCTATGTTCATCTCCTGCTCTTCATTAGGTGACGTTGGGCGGGACGCTGATTGGAATTGGCCGCAAGACCTCTGATTGTCAGGGGAACACTAAGTACTTCCGCTGCAAATTCTGCAACTTCACATATATGGGAAGTAATTCTGTGGAACTTGAACAGCATTTTTTATCCTCGCATCCTAACAAAGTGAAAACTCCACCAACTACACCCCTGCTGGCCACCAACAACCTAACGACGCATGACAACCTGTCGAAGGGGAGGAGCCCAATATTAGACGTGGCCGAGCGGGTGGCAGTTCGAGCCGAAGACGATTCTCTGGTTGGGTACTTCATCCCAATCAGAGGGTGTTCAGATCCTTCGGGCTGGACGGGGGAGACGGGTCGAGGAGCCCTGCAGGTGTATTATTGGTGTAAATTCTGTAGCTGGAGTTGTGAGTGGGCGGGGGGTTCAGCAAAGCTATTGGAGCACTATGAACAAATACACAGAGGGCGTGGAAGTGGCGCTGTGAGCCCCAGCAATGCTGCTCCTGTGGGAATGGAAAGAGTAGGAAGAAGAGATGGAGGAGAGCAAGACCACATGGTATCCAAAAGCCGCAAAGATCAGCTATCCAACCCGTCCAGCTCCAGTCAAGGTAACGAACAGGAGAAAGTTGGGTGACATGTTCTCTTAGTAGGCACTTACATAAATATACAGCTGTTGCCAGCTTTAAAATACCCCCTTACATCCTGTTTTATTTGTATTTTTCTTTTGTAGGGCTCTTATAGTACTTTCAATATTTGTTTGCCTTGAGCATCACATACAAATGAACCTTTCTACTCTTTGCTCCCAGGAGACCCAAACAGCAGCGATTCAGACGCAGTGGTGACCAGTTATAACTGCCAGCTGTGTGACTTCCGTTACTCAATGGCCCACAGTGCGGACGTGATCGTAGTAGCTCCGTTGCTGCTGCACTACCAGCACAATCACTCCATTCACCGCTGCTGCATTCAGCACTGCATGTATTGTCCTCAGGGGCTTTGTCAGCCACATAAACACCTGGGGGAGGTGAGATTAATGGAATATTGAATTGTTTAATTTTGTGCCATTACTGTGTTTACTTGGCAATTAATGCAAAAACTTGCTTTTTTTTTTGCAAGCTTATGAAAATATCCAAACAAGTATAAAGTGTAAATTGTCATAATTTCCAGCTTAGTTGAAATTCTTTTGCTTGCTGTCCTTAACGCCAGCTGCCAAACAGTCAATGCATCTGCTCAGAAAAACAACAAAAAGCTAAAACAGAGCATGCAATGATTTAGGGTTTTGTTCTGATCCCACTCATTTCATCACATACTAAATTCATCGTACGGGCACTATATTTCCAAATAAAACTAAAGCATGCAAACACCGTTCCACAAAACTTTAACTGTCTAATTTGTCTCTGTAGGTGTCCCATCCGTTCGCTTGCCAGAAGTCCACCTGTCCAAAATGCTGTTCAAAGTTTCCTCAGCCCAACAAACAGCAGGATGCCATCAGTTCAAAACCTGCTAGCACCACCTCACCCAGTGTGACCCCTCCTAACTCGAGAGGTGACCCCGGTGTGATTTCTGGTTCAACCTTTCACCTCTCTAACCCTGCACATCCTGTTGTCACACAAGGTATTTAAAGGCATACAAAGGGTCCTCGTGCAGAAAATCTATAACATATGTTGATCATTTCTTTTAAACACATAGATTTAGCAGTCAAACATCATCTTTTAAGCACAAGTTTATTTTTCAAGCTTTTTCTACAGCTTGAATCTTCTGGGTTTTTTTTTTTTTTTTCTTCAATTCTTGCTTCTGATTTGTTCAACTTTTCTAGGCGTCACCCACTTGTGTGACCAGTGCGCGTTTGCCACCGCTGACATCGATGTGTTGTTGCAACACTACGAGAGCTGCCACACCCTGATCAACCTAAAGGGGGCTCCTACACATGTCAAGGCTGAGGAGGAAGTTGGGGGAGAGAAAGATGGAGGCAGAGGAGGAGCAGGAGAAAGAGAATACTCATGTTCAAAGTGTCATTTCATCACAGAAGTGGAAGAAGAGATATTTAGACACTACAGGTAAGCAGGAGATTGACTAATTTATTGTTGGTGGTGTTTTTCTCCTTACTTCTTTTCAATAATATTATTAACTGATAGGGTTTTTGACGTTACACTGCATATTTCTTTAAGATTTGACTCACAGGGGCTCATTCAGCAGTTAGAAATATGTGAGTTTTATCCAAAGATATAATATTCCAGTTAGAATGTGTGACTAAACACCCATGAATAAAAATCAACTACCCAAAAATAGTCCATTTTCAGGTCTAAATGATGATTGAGTGTTGCCTGCTCCTTGATATCCCTGTAATTCTTTCTTTTTTTGTCAATAAAACTCATCCATGTTGACTGAGCACACTCATTTTCAGCAATGGCCCCCTTCATAAAATCATACACTTAAGACGCTCAGAGATGCTTTTTAGACATTCATAGCTGGAAGCCATACAGCCTTAATCACATATTTGTAGTCTGTCACACATTCTAAGTTGAATTTTAAATAAGCATGTGTTGAGCATCGCATAGCAGCAGTAGCTTTACTCCTGCAGTTTGCTGTGAAATCAACACATAAACACATGGGCCACAATTTCTTGCTTAAATCCATTGGTCTCACATAAAGTTGTTCTTTGCCTGTACAAGCTGGTGGTAGCCTTCCTTTGGAAATTTTCCTTGGATGTAGGTGAAGTTGTGCCAGACATCTCAATAACAGTGACAAGCTCATTAGACTTTTCTGTAATTTGTCCAGATGATGTTACACTTTTAAGAACGTAGCCCATTTAAGCCTGAAAACTGTGTCCAGTGTTAGGGTGAGAATAGAGTAAGGCTGTCTTTACATCCGGTATTATCATGCATGTTGAATGATCTGACAGTTATAAGGCATTAAGGAGCTTAAGGTGGAGGTTGTCCTCCAACCCGATCGATGGTTCAACCTCCAGCCCCAGTTGAAGTGTTCTTGGAAAAGACGCTGAGCTGCATGTATGGACCAATATGACCATAGAGAAAAAGTCCTGCGTATGTATAGAATAAGAAGTACTATATGGATCAATGAGAAAGTCATTGTAAGGCGCTTAGTAGAACCTAGACAAGGTTAAAAGGCTAAATTTAATGCAGCAAATACCATTAACTCCACATGGGCCTTGAGCGCTCACTCTCTGCTCCATATTCAAACTAATGCCGACATTATTTGCATTTGCAAAGATCAAATACCAGAAGCCACTGTTCCAGGTTTGCAAACCAATATCTACAAACCTTTATAAACTACTGTAACCAACTTGTTACACTGACATCATGTCTGGACCCAAACCATTAAGGCTAGACAGTCACTTATTTAAAAGTGTTTTACTTTACAACACAGTTGGCCAATAGCCTAATAATAAACAAATGGCTAGTAACTGCAGTCGGTTTTCTACCTGTTGCAGGACTTTGACAAGTTGTTGCTGCCCGGGATACATCTGCATTCAGACTACTGAAAAAAACAAAACAAGAAAAACAAAACCAAAAAAAAAAACACAGCAACCCTATGACCCCTCGTGGTGCTCTGGATTGCACCCTCACTTTAACTGAAGGAAAACAAGTACATGTATGTGGTTACCTGCTAAAACACTCATAAGCACAATGTCACAGATCTTTATCACTCAGAAGAGATCAGACAAGGCTCCAGAGCCAATTTGTTGTTGTCTACACAGATAAACACACACACACACACACACACGCTCTCTGGTGTTTCAATGACAGAGCCAGCAAATGATAGAGAAAACTTGGGTAAGTTAGGGTGGGAAAGTCAGAGGAGTGGTGTGAGAAAGTCGGGACTGAAGACGTCATACATTAAGAAGGACATAGAAGTTGTGTGACATATTTTTTCTCTATTTAAATACTGATCTGGGTTGCAGATCTGAAATGCTTTTTGATGTGTGCTCACTACTAAATTTGCACACAACTTTTCTGCCTTACGCACACACACGACAGACTAACAAAGCCATTCTAGCAAAATTTTTCTGCCACAAACGTGCAAAAGATTGAAAAGTTTGGCTCATTAGACAGCAAAAACATATATCAGAGAACGAAAAAGAGAAGAGGAGTTAGGATGGAGTGAAAGAATAAGGAAGAAGAAAGTAGAGTGAGAGAGAAAAAAAGTAAATGGAGAGAAGAGGGAGAGAGAGAGGGTGACAAAGCAGAGTTAGGAGGGGATTTAACAGTCCACTCACGTCCTTAACAAAATCTAAGCTCTGAATCTTGGAGCTCAAATCAAATAAAAGTGAAATAAAGACAGAAAGTTTTGCACTACCAGTAAAATCAACCAAAGCTAAAAGGGTTCCAAAGTTTTAGACAACAAAATATAGGATTTAATTATCGGCTGTTCAGACAAGATCGTGGTGAGATGGATGAAAAAAAAGTCTCCAGCTGAAAGAATCTAATCAATCTATAGAAATACCTTTTACTCATCCACTCAAAGGTAGTTTGTTCTAAATGAAAATGCACATTACATAATTTAACATAATACTTTGTTAAATCTTTTCAACAGAATGTGTGTATTTGTGCATGACATATAAAAGCAAAGTGAATTTGTGTTTCTGCAGACTTGTTATGCAAATGAGACTTTTAGGTAGTTGATGCAACTTAACATATACCAGCAATAGGGGTGTAAGTCACCAATTTAATCACAGTACAATAATATGGATAGCTATTCTTATGTTTGCAAATATCACGCGTTTGATTAGATTTAGGAAGTAGAGATTAAAACAAGATGTTTCCACCTGCTGATTAAACACAAAGAGCAACTAAAACACCAAAATATGATTTTTTTTTATTCCTGACTTATTGGGACATTTAGATGAATAACAACCTGTTTTTTAAGAAAAATACACCTTGCCATATTCTGTATATTGAGGTTTTAAGATGTTCTCATAATGTAATAGAAAACAGAAAGAATGCATTTCTATTTGTAGACATTAAAGCAGGATATAGATAAAACTTTACTGTTTAAAGTCTTAAATTAATATATTTTGGTTACTTAGTTTTAATAACCCTGGTAGAAAAGTCTGACTTATCATAGTTGCAAAGCACACCACATCAAATTATAATATAACATTTTTTTTGTTAGAACAAAGCAAATGGAAACAGTTTGGCAAGTTCTCACGATAAGGGGGGGGGGAAAGTTCATTTTTAGAGAGAAAGATGCTGCTGGTAACTGTTACGGGGAAAGTTGGGTTGGAACGCTGCATGTGCAGAAAGAATGATATAAGGTTCATTTATCATAAACGTGTGTGTGTGTGAAGAGGAACAGTGACAGCAAGGAAGTGAGTGAATGAGTCAGTGTGCATGCATGTGAAATGTGTGTTCGCTGATGACAGACAGAAGCCTCTTTGTCTTTGTTCTGCATCTGGAGACATTTAATGTAACTTGGTGTGAGGTAGCCTTTTTCACTGGCATGTTTTTACAAATTTCCATAAATATTTAGACCTTTTTGACCCTTTTGACCTGCTGTTTGCAGCGTATAAGAACATGAGAACGTACGAAACTATACATTTCTTTTTTATGTGTGGGTGTTCATCTCTGTGAGCATCTCATTTATTTTATAGGCTAATCTTAAGGCTCTTTTTCCCCTTACTTTTGCTTTTGCTTTCTTACCCTCATATGTGCAAACATAATTTTCATGCTTTTTACATCCTGTTATTGTGGAACATTCAAACAGCACCATGGCCTCAAATCATTAAGAAGACACTTGTGAGAATAAGGTTGTATAATAGCAAATAGTTGGCAGACATTTAAGATGGAGGGAAGAGAATTTAATTTTTTTCAAACTAGCATGATTGCAAAACATTTGTGAAAGAAATCAAAATCAAATTTTTTGTATAAATGTAGATAATTGTGTAATCCTCTTAGGAGTATTAATACTGGGCTCGCTCATATTCATGCATGTATGTACAGTATGTGGCAGCTGCTTGTTAGTAGTTCCCATTCACTATAGATGTAAATTAGCTGCCCACCAAAGGCCGCTGTAAACAGCAATCCAAGTTTGTGTTGTAGATGGTTTATTGATTTTGCTTGTTGGCCCGCACAAGAAGCACCAAAACGGTTTTCTGAGCCAGGAAAAAGTTCTGATGTCATTATCCTAGATATATAGGTGGTCATTTAGGGCCGGGCCAACAGGAAATGAAGGTGGTTTGTTGATGGGTAATTCAGTACTTGTCATTCAGATTCATTTATGTTCTTCGCCATTTTTAAGTAATTCACTGTGATTTAGCTGCATACTGAGTCACTTTTTGGCCACAAGCTGCATGAAACTCTACCTGAGTGGTTGGAGGAAATCAAGCAGAAGTAATGCACTTTTGATTTAGTCGGTTCCGGGAGTGGAACCTCCCCCTCCTCCCCCCCAAAGTGTGAGCAATTTCACTGTCAAGCAATGCGAATGAGTGTCTTTTACATTTTAAATGGGCCTATGCATAGATGAACTAAGTATTGCCATAAAGAGGAAATGAAACACAGTTATGTCTTCGGTGCTGCTTTTAGTCACATTAGTGTTGCTGCTATGACTTCACTGTGACTCACTCAGTTTAGATGACTCTTAATGGGAAGATGCATTTCACAAAAAGTCACGTTTCCAACATTAAACTATTTATGTTTCACATGATGAGTAAATCTGTCTCCCCTGATTTAAACTTGAAAATAAAAATTTGAATCATTTTTATCTTCCTGCAGGCGTGTCCACGCATGTTGCCGATGTCGACGCTGTGACTTCACGGCTCCAGATTCATCAGCTCTCCTCGACCATTTTAACTCCGCCCACTGTCACGACTCCTCTCCCTCATTAGGCTCCCTGCCTGCCTCGCTGACACCTTCGCAGACACTCTCAGCTAATGGCTGCTCAGCTCCCTCTACGCTAGCCATTAAGGAAGAGAGCAAGGGGGATATACGCCTCCTCTACTCCCTTGCGCCGCCTGAGGGAAGGTTGGCAGAAGGAGTCAGGGAGGAGGCAGGCGGGGTCGTAAAAAGCGAGGGAGGTGAGGAGAAAGAAAGAGAGCGAGAGAAGGGCTGGGTTCTTGGGGAGACAAGAGGACCTGGACAAAGAGGAGGCGAGCAGGCCCATGGTTTACTTTGGGTGCCCAAGGAGCGTATGGGACCTGAAAGAATAGAAAGAGGAGCAGGAAGTGGGAGCCCCTCTCTTTTCCCCTCCCCCCTCTCATTGTCTTTTGTCTCAGCCAATCACGAGGCCTCACAGCAGAAAAGAGGCGTGGCTTCACCTAGCATGGTTTACCTGGGAGACACCAAGTCGTTTTTGGGAGATACCAAGCTGTTTGGAGGTGGGAGACCAGGAGGAGCTGCTACAGGTGGTGGAGGAGGAGGGGAGAAACAGAACCAGATGCCCCCTCAACAGTACACAAGCGGAGGAGGTGCTGGTGGAGGAGGAGCACAGGAAGGGAAAGGAGGAGCCACAAAAGAGGAATCCCAATCCCTGCTAAGGGTAAGGAGAACAAACACTCGCACTTCCTTCATTTGGATCTTTTTTGCTCATGGAGCCTTATCTATTTTCTTTGTCTCATTAACACCCAGACATAAGTGTTTAGCCCAGGCTCTCTGAATAAAGGCTTTTGTAGATCGGATTTCATATCCACATCCTACCTGCTGAGAGCATTAGTCAAGTGCCTCTATTAATACACTTTCATCCCCAAATCATCTTCCCTTTGAATCAAATAGGAGGATTAGATCTCATGCAGCGAGCTGCTACAATGAAAACTGTTATTCTTTTATCGTATTTAGAGGGTTTATGCAAATTTATGCTTGCTAGCAAAGCACGTCCAAGCGTTTCCTCATGCACGCGGGTATCCGTATCTGTGTTTATGACCGTATGACTTACTTTCTTTTCCCATCGACTGAAATCATTTTTAGCTTTTTGTTTTTATTAGGATTTAACTCTCAAAACTGAAAAATTTCCATGTTGTTATAACAACCAGGGGACAAACTGACAATAACCTTGGTTACCACCTGTCACTCAGCTCCCTCACCCTACTTTGTGGACCACAATGCCTTTCACTTCACAGTGATGTCATGGACTGGCAGGAATAGACTGTGGTTCACCATCGCCACACAGCTTATTTGCTCTGATCACATTAGTTCAGAATAGGCTCAACTGTGTGTGCATATGTGTGTGTGTGTGTGATGTTCAGGCTGACATGGGTCTATGTAAGTGGTAGTAGTGGAGTGTGAGAGGGCTAGAGTGTGAATACACACATCGGTGTATGAGCTGAGTCTATGGCTTCTTTGTACAGCTGTGGTGTGGCCTGTTGCATGTGTGCATTTGTGTGTCTGCGTGAGGTGTTGGCAGTAACTTGGCAGACCGAGCAGGGTGGGGCAGCACGAGGTTCATTCATTATTGTGGGTGGGGCTATGTCTCAGTGAGACAGTAGTAGTCTAACGATGAAATAAATTAATAATAATAAAAAAAAACCTGCATATTTGAATGAAGAACGAGATGTGGAGAGTTACAGATAAGTGTGTTTTAAAGAAACATTAAAACTTTAATTATTTTTCCCTGAGAGAAAAAAAAATCTGTAAAAACAAAAATCCATGAAACTTTCCCTTGATGATAGATTTCCCTGTTTTCTTTCTGGATAGAATCAACAGATATTAAGAGCTGATAGTGCATGTCTTTTCACTAGACTTTCACTTTAAAAGAGCCTTTTCCCAAGTTTTTTTATTAAAATTAGGCTAAGCTTTTGATTTTGTGCCAAGGGTTGATGTTGTGAGAAGAAGATGAACTTTAATGATGAGTTCTGATCACAAATATTGAAGATCCTCTAGTACAGTAATGCAGGGAAAATGATGGGATGTTACTCAAACAATGCTGTCTACCTAAAGAGGTAGACATTTGCAGAAAAACAGAAAATGTGGAGGACTTATGCCAGATAAAGGTGACGGAAAGTCAGAGCTGCCACTATATGAATAGTGGATAGTTGCTGTCCACAAACTGGGCCTCAGATCTGCACAGATAAAAAACAAAATAACTCTTGATAACCTGAGCTGCCCATAAGCCAGTTATCAATGCATGCTCTCCATATGATGTCTTCCAGCCCCAATTAACTACCAACATCGTATCAGATTAACTACACACCATCCACAGGATTATTTATGCAACATGACTGATTTTAAGGAGGTTTTCTTTGGAGAGATGCTTGCCTCATGTACACCGTAAATGCCCCAGAGCCTCAGCCATCATATAAGAGGTCAGAATACGTCCAGAATACAGCCCATAGTGTTCACTGAAACAGGCAGGAACATTTTGTCTGTATAAACAGGTCATACATGTCCACAGCATCTCCTAATGCTAATGTTGGAGATGGGATGCTTTATAGGGGGAATGTCAGGAGAGAACAGTAATCTTTGTTTAACCAGCCAGCTCTTCACCATGTTGATCCCTCTCTTCAGTGGCCCCCTAACCGGAACCCAAACCATTATTGTGTTCACAGTTTCACTCACCTACTAACACAAGACTTTGGGCTAGTATTAGCCATTTAGCATGGGTACTTTACTAATATCTCTGCAATACAATATATATATATATATATATATATATATATATACACAGAAGAGGGTCTGTGACAGAGCTGTTTTAAATCTTGGGTCCTGTATTTGTAATGGTACACCTGTCAGTAGATCAGTTCAGGCTAAAGCACATTTTTTTGTGAAGACATCTGCTTACACTCGGTTTAACCCATGTCTGTGTTAGATGTGTGCCTGAAAGAGTCAATGTATTCATAAGCAATCAATAAGAAAAAGCGTGTGGGTGAGGTTAAGAAAGAAGCAGAGAGCAAGAAGAAACATTTTAATAAAGGAAAACTTGAGCATGGTCTGTTTGTTTAATAGCTCTATAAGATATGGTCTTTGCTGCTATCTTTCACCCACACAGCTCAGCATTTGTTCTGTTTCCGTGACATGCGCTATCGCACAGAAAAACAAATGTAACACATGCACAGATAGGGTGGAGTTGAATCATTACTGGGAGAGGATTAAGGAGAGGCATCAATGCAAGGCATCATCTTAAACAGTTTAGAACACACAAGCACACATCTACTGTTTATCATGATATACACACACACACACACAGGGCATTCAGTTAAATCTAAATGAAACCTTTGAGGGCAGAGACTGATGTTGTGTAAGTGAAAATGTCCAAAATACAAATTGACTCTTTGCAAACAACATGTGATGGGAGGATGCAGGGAGGAAGTGAGAGATTAAAAAGAGACAAAAGCAGCAACAAATACCCGAAGTCATATTTAATCTCCACCTGGGTGTGTCCGAGTGTGTTTTCATTTTGTGCCCGTCTGCGGGTCTCTGCGTTGGTGTTTGCGCGCGTTTCCCCTCATCCTCACTTGTGCTTTCTATTCTCTGCTGCATCGATCCGTTTCTCCCCCTCTCGTTTCATTCGTTTTCTTTCATTTCCCTCCTTTTCCTCAAAGGACAGCTCACCCGATACACAGGGATTGATGCACAGCTCACACGCAAAAATGCATTCCAGTGCGCACACGCTCACACACGGGCATAGGCAAGCATATATACACACGGAGAATCTGAGTTCTTAGTATGCTGCTGTGTGATGCCTTTTTGCTTTCCAGGGAGGAGAGAATATTTTCCTTTTAAAGGGCCTGATCTGTAATTGTTTCACAGTGCTACCTTGTTGAGACTGTTCACTTCACTACTGGCTTTGTGTTTTAGTTTTGCATTCAACATATTTTCTCTGTCTGAAATTTTTTTATTTTATTTTTTTTTTGACTGAATGTATAAGACAAGGACGGAAATGGGATGAAGTTTAGAGACTGAATAAAAAGAGAGCGCTTAGTTGATGTTTTAGTTTATAAATGGAATGAGACAGACTTTGAGTAATGGTGGCCTTTTAAATGTAATAGGGCTGAAAAAGGTTCGCCTTTGAGCCAAACATATGTGAACACATGTAGATATCTCTAAACATATGTGAATCGACAGAAAATTTGGTACATCTAATAAATTCCAGATTTCATCTTCAAAAGGAATTCCACCTCTAGGACAGCAGAGAGGGTAAATGGACGCAAGCGGGGAGAGGGAGAATTTGTGGATCTGATCTTACAAACACAGTATAATTGTGTTCATCTCATGTGGCCGTAATGCATTACTAAAACGTGAACCGTTGGGGTTTTAGGAGGCCCGTGCACGGCATTCAATAACATGAGTCAACAGAGCAAACGGGAGAAAGACAACCAAAAAGAGATACATGGGAATGTGTGCTTTCAGCAGATCAGAGAAGAGTTTCTCTTGTTTACATTTCTGCCTGATGGACCTAATTATGTTTAAAGGACACACACACAAATGACACACATACACACACACACACAGCTGGATTTCCATGCAGTTCTTACTAGTTGATGTTGTGTTTCCCTTCGTTCCTCTGTTTGTGTTTTCATGGAAGTCAATTCAGGGATGCATTTGTGTGTTTGTGTGTGTAACCACGCGTAACAAATCTGCATTTGCATTCTGCCGGAGTGTGTGTTTTGAAGGGAAATTAGAGAACGAATTTAACTTATTTGCCATGTTGATAATTTGACATCACTTTATATCCGCTGCAGGAAATGACAGAGCTTATGGTTGTCTGTGTGTGAGTGTACATGTGTGTGTGTAAAACACTGTCCGTTTGTGTGCCTCATGCTCAGAAACTGTGTTCCTGTAAAAATAATTTGTTTTCCTAAGGGAATATTATCTATTTAAAGTCTGTTATGTTTTGTTGTACCTGTGCCAATTTGTTCTACAATCAAACACAACAGTTTACACCCAAAGCACACTTATTTTTAGGGGTGTAAAAATAAAACAAAAAAAGTGATTAATTTAAATAGTTAAAAAAGCTGTGTTGAGAACAATTAAAAAAAGAATCTCTCTAGGAAGATGTGAGGTGGACCTTAGTAATAGGCTCATAGTGTTGAAGATATATTTTACCCATGTTTTATTTTATTCAATATAGCGATCTCACTGAAATGGGAAACAAGAGACTTGAGAACAAATGCATAAATTTTAGGTTCGTTTGTAGTTTATTTGCTTTGCAGTTGCAGAGTTCCTAAAACTGACCAGTCCTTCCATCATTTGTATATCTAGGTTACTGGTTTGTTTTGTTGTAGATTGTAAAGAGAGAAAAGATGTGAAAGCTTAAACATTAGCACTATATCATAACAGAAAAAAAACATGCAATCTGCAATATTGAGCATTGCAGCGGTGATATGACTCAACATACATAAACAAATGTTTCAATATATGGCTCATTAACAGACTGCATTCCTGTGCATCCATTAAAACACAACATCCTAATTCATATAAAATTTTCTTTGTAATATCAACATTGCATACAAGCAGCCATATCAAACAGAAGAGCTTTTCTTCTTTTCAACCATAAAGAAGTCTATCAAACCTTTGGTACTGAGAACAGACACAAGTGTGATTTGTTTTGAGTTTGCATATAATGAAGCATAGTAATAACATAACATGTGTAATAACAAACAGATTTCTGGCAGTAGGATGAAGCAACATAACAAAACCGAATATCTTCTAAGACGTGGACAGACATGAGGGTTGACTGCGCAGTAGTTTTATAGCTGAATGATGAGACATCCACCTACTATGTACAAAAAGCTGAATTTTGTCTTATACTTCTCAGTCTGATCTTGGAGAAGAATCTTCAATAAAGGTTTTCTGTCCAGAGAAATTCCTGTAGACAAGATATACCTGTCGGTAAGTTAGGTAGGTGTTTTTGAAGAATACTTAATAATGTGGTCGAGTTAATTATTTATTTTCTGCCTCTTGTTGGCTAATATCTAACATATTTGCTCTGTTATGAAATGCGGTCTGTTACGACTACATGTTAGTCTACATTTGCTGATTTTTTTTCAAATGTTTTTTTTTACATCTACCTTATCCTTGGAGAAAATCACCCCCAAACATCTGCTGGGCTTGGATTAGGGCTGTATTTACATGCAAGACGATCACTCGGAGAGAAAGTTGGTTAACATTCGTGACTTGCTTCTGTGTGCTGATTCTCTTTAGTCTGTCAGGCAAGCAGCGTCGTGCTTGTAAAGTGCATATGCCAGCAGCTACCTCTGTACTACCTGCCGCTAGCTATTGACCAGCCCACCAGCCGTTAAACATCGATATGGCAGTACAGCTGAAATCAGGCTGAACTCTGAGGCACATTTTCTGCAGACATCCTTAAAAAATTCAGCCCATAGATGAAGATCCTTTGCTGAAGATGCTCAGCGTCTCTTAAGGATGGGGTGAAAAGTGCCTTATTTTTTCTCTACTTGGAATGTTTGAGCTTATGTGCGCGTGCATATGGAAAAAAAAAAGAAATTGACGCTAATATTCGCGCAGTCTGTCTGTCGGAAACACATCCACACACTCTTAGACAGAGTTGTCTGTTCTAAGCGGTTCAGTTTGTTTGTGCAGCAGTCACATTTCCCATCAGGACACAGACTCAAATAAACGCAGTCATACTGGAAAGAAAAAAAATAAAATGAATAACTGCAAGTGTGTGTGTGTCTGTGTGCTCAGTGTATAAAAGACTGGCTGTGTTTAATGTAACGGAAACAAAATCATAGAACCTGTTTTCAGTAACTTTAACTTGCATGTTTTTTATGGCGTCTGTATGGAAATATTGGTAGATAAGGCCATGTGTAATTAAGTGCGTTTCTGTGTGTGAGTTATGTGTGTATGTGTGCCATGGTGGCATGTGGCTTTACTCTGTGTGACAGTCCACAGCAGTCTGTCTGCTAGGAACATTACATTCGGCTCAAATAACAAATAATACCATTTTAACCACATTTAGGTCTGTTCTAGGTAATTCCATACATGCCACGCTCACACACGCGACATTTCGGAAAAAGTGACAGCTTGGCGTGATTGGCCCGTGCACATTAAGTGTTTGCATTTTTACTTGGCACGTGTTCTTGTGATGGTAATCCTCTGTTCATGTGTGCTTTAAATTGTCTGATTCTGATTTGTTTTAGAATAAAGATTAAAAGTCAAACACTCCCTCTAATGGTGCTTGGGAAACATGAGGATTTTTTTTTTTTTTTTGCAACATCATACCACTTCTGAAAGTGTATCATTCACAGGAAAGTGCAGTAAATCGCTTTTGAAATCCTGGGATTTAACAGTGTGGGTTTTCTTTGGGTTACTTTGTGGAAGCAGGGCAGGGCCCTGATTAGTCAGATGTCCCATTAACCAGAAAGTTCAGACTCATTTCCCATGTGGCTCACTCATCGTAGACGTGGAAAGCTTAAGGTCCTGGTATGACGGTGCTTTCCACCTCTACTGGTTCTATGCAAAGCATTATAGATGCTCTTCCACCTATGTAGCTAGATTGTGTGCTCTAGCTGTTTCACTTCTAGCTCAAACCAACCTCACCCAAACCAGCATTCATCATTGCCCAGTTTGTGTCTGTAACTTGGTTTAGATTTAATTCCCATAATCCTTCACTCTGAGACAGCTTAGAGCTATGCAAACTGACAAACATAAACTGGCCCTAGTTTGCACCTGGTTTACTGCTGGATTTACAGACCTTCCTCCAAAGAACAGACAGAAAATGAGGCATTTTTCCTTCTGGAATCAATGAGAGATCAAAGAAGATCTTTTAGAAATCATCTGAACTTTACTAGCACTCTGTAAATGCTCTGATTTATGGCAACCTGCAACTGTTTGGCACAAAAGAGGGAAAAATGATAGCTTGCATACAGCTTTATGATGGCTTTACAAGAATGTCAATCTAAAATGATTTACAGAAGAAACAGAACCAACTGCCTTTTTTTTCCTGACTCATTTATATCCCATAATGTCATATAATGAGTTTGGTTTGGGCCTAGCATGCTGTGTGCTCGGATATTGTCTTATTGCAGTACTTCATTTGTTCAGACAAACGTCGCTTAGTCATGCAGCATTTTCATTGGTTCAGCTGGGCGCCCATGACACACATGTTCCACCCTCCCCACCAGTGGAACAGCCAGGTGTTTTTCATCATGTCGACATGGCAACGGTAAAACACAGTGGTTATTTTAGCTCCTAGCTGTAATTTAGACGTTTACATCAATTACTGTTACAATCAGCTTACACACACGCACAACTGAAAGTGTGTGCGTGTGTGTGTGTGTGTTTTTTTTTGTTTTTTTTTTTCCAATTCCTCTGTTTTTCTGCCATGACTTGCACTTCCAGTCCCTCGGTTTTAGTAGTCTTTTCTTTATGTGTGCCTCTGTAAATCAGGATCGGTTCAGTACAGTGTGTATATCTTTGTGTATGTGTGCTCTGTGCACGCAAACATGCATGCCAACTTAAGAGTGTGTTCACACATGGAACCAGTATTGAGGCCAGATGTTCGTTTTGCTACAACAAGACCTCTACACGCAACATTATCCAGCGCCACACACACATGCACACACACACACACACAAATGAATAGGATATGCCAATCTGGCAGCGCTTGTGTAATTAGGAAGCTGATTGGTTAGATTAAATGTCCATCTGACCCCTGACCAATAGTTAATTTGAAAACCCTGCCTGCATTCCCCCTTCCTCCTGTCTCCTGGCTCTCTTGGATGACTTTCCTTCGCTTATCTCTACTTTTAATCTGAGACTTGTTCAGAAAATGAGACCTCAATCAGAGCTGTGGCAAAGGTAACTGGTGTTATTTGATTAATTAGAGCAAAAAAAAGCAGAAAAGTTTGGTGAATAATTTGAATAGATGCATAAATGATCATTTTTTTCTGCTTTTATCCATCAATCCAGACTATAATATACCAGGTGAGGTGTCAAAGTTACATCCATGTGAAAGTCAGGATGCAGTTTTTCTCCTTAAACATTGTCATGATAAGATGAGCACTTTACCTGTCAAGGGTTAGAATTTTTTGGCCGATCGGCGTACAAATGAAGAGATAATTATTATATTATCTGTATAGCACTTAAAGTTATAAAGTGCTCTACGAGTAGGGATGAGGTAATTAAGAGCAGACACATGCTCACAAAAACACAGTAATACGATGTGTTTCAAAAAGGAAAGTTTTAAAGTTGATTTTCATGGTAGCTAGAGACGTAGTGTGATAAGGTGGGAGCTCTAGTGGAAAAAGCCTGATCTGATTTCTCAACGGTGGGGATGTCGTATACCATGTCAATAAGTCTGAGATATATCTGGCAATGCCGTTTTAGGCTTGAAAGGTAACTAGTAAGACTTCTAAAATTAATGCAGAATCAGCCTCTGCCAGTAGGACAACAGTGGGATTCCTGCTGAACCCGCTCAAGAAGACATCCAAAAGCACGACAAGTTATGGGGTGTTAAGACGGTCTTCAGACTCTCTTCATATACCATTCGTCAGATTTAATTGCATCTATGGAAAACCAAACCCAATCAAAGTCACAAAACCTTCACACAGGTTATATTCTCATATAAAGAGTTTGTGGGAAAAGTTTAAGGCTGCGTCATATTAAGAAAACGCACAACATGCAATGTTTGAAAACAGCAGTGATGATGTGAATTGCAATATATAAACTAGTACATATACAAATTTAGCAAATCCTGGGTGTATTAATAAGGACTGATTTCCACTTTTACAGTGCATGTTAGTTAACTGCAGAACATCCACAAACACAGAGCTTCTTCTAAGTGGAATGCAGCCCTCATTAATACACCTGTGCTTGTCTGCAGCAGGGAACGATCTAAAACTTGCAGGACACTGGCCCAAGAGGTCCGGAGTTGATGAGCCCTGCTCTAGTGCTACACCCCCAAATTGTTCAAACTATCTTCTGTTTGGATAAAGTTTCATTATTGTGGATAGAAATCATGATGGTAGTGCCACGCCTCATTTACAAGAAAAGTAGATTTAGAAGAGAATCTCAAGGTGTGGTTTCCCACATTCAGATTCACAAAACTCACACACATATTCTTTAAAAAGATATACATTATATGCACACACACACGCATGCTCTACAAGTCATTTTGACACTTTAATCCACTTCACTTAAGGACATCCAGTCACACCCTGCTTCGGTGTGCATGAGAGGGAGAAAAAAAGAGAGGGAAGGAGTGTGTATGCATGCGTGTGTGTGTTTGTAACGAAGCAATGCCATGGTAACCTTGGCGGCCGAAGGCCTTCTTGGCAAGGTAGTAAGATTGCCCTGGGCATGAGCTCGTGCGGCAGATAGCACCATCCCACTGTGTGTGTGTGTGTGTGTGCGCGTGTTTGTGTGTGTGTGTCTGTGTTTGAATGGAATGCAGAGTAGAGATTTTAGGTCTTAACTCCTCTCAGTGGAAACATATATTCAACCTCAAACTTGTTATAGACGCACACATACACAGTGCCATGCATACTTGATAAGGGGTAAAAGCTAAAGAAAGATTCATCTCTTTCCCTCTCACTCTGTCTTTTCCTCCATAGCTCCTCCCCTTTTTTTTCTGTCTGTCTCCCCCTTTGTGTCCCCTGTGGGGTCTTCACTCATTACGGATTCTCCACAAGTGTATGCATGTGTGTGTTTCTCTGTGGAAGCGTGTTTATGAATTCTCCTCCACTGGCATGATGCATCTTGTACACTCAATTTCCCTTAAGACCATTTCTCTTTTTTTCTTCTTCTCTCTGTGTCTCTCAGGCTGTACAACACGACAGGACTCGACACAACTTAACACAGCTTCAACTGCTGGAGACTTGTTCCTAGAGTATTTATATCGACTCATATTGTGTTACTGTCCTGGGTACTGTATTGTGTTACTTGTCCTGTATAGCTTTGTGAGGAGAGCTGAAGCTAAATGTATTGCAGTCTGGTTGTGTCACAAGAGCATTGTTTTTGTCAGGTTTTAAGTTTTGCTGAGATCTGCTGAGTTTGCTCAAATTGCATTTTGAGCTCATTGTTCTTCTCAACTACGTCTGTCTGCAAACTTCCGTCAGATTTTCTCTGAAGTATTTCTGTCCAGTGTTACCAGATGCTTATGGTTTTATTTAAAGGTCCCATATTATACACTTTATTCCCAATCTGAGACCATTCATTAATATCTAAATGAAATATTTCCGCCATGGTATGGACAAATCGACCCTCAGTTTGAGTGCAGCGGCTTCTCTTCACCTCCCTCTTTTTAGCAGCTTCAGAAATGTGCCGTTTATGGTGGGCGGAACCCTGGTGGAGCAGCTCAGCTGTTGGCTCCGCCCATCGCATCGCCCGTCATGAGGTGATTGACAGGTTAATATATTTTCAAGCTATCAGACTAATAAGGCCGAAACGATAAAATAACTGCCAGCTCTTACCTCTCCAGCTGTGTCACGGACAGTTGGTATTGAACCTGGCTTCAGCTTCAAACGGTTGGCGAAGCCTGCTTTCCATGCCCCCATGTTGTGGAAACAGTCCTCTTTGAAATGCTGGCCACAGACATGCAAAACCTTTGGAAGTTTTCCGGGTACATTTCCTCCAAAAATAAAATTAATCCACTCAGTCCTCGTGGGTTCAGTGGATGGAAGTAAAAAAACGTTTTCGTGTTCATTTATGCAGCCACAAACAGAACAGTGCTTCTGTCGCTTAGCCATGTCCGCTAACGAGGGTTGCCGAAGAGGGAAAAACACTGGGCGCTAGGTGATTTTTAGAGGGCGGGCTTTGAGAGCCGGTAGACGGGTCCATCGCTCTGTGGGGAGTGGTTATTGTCCCTTATGACGTCATAACGTACAGGCTTTCAAACAAGCTCATTTCAGCGCTTACTTCCCTAGAGGTGGAGCAGGGGGGAGAGAGAGCGCCTGAAAGAGTTTCACACTTACGGGTCTCCTACACATGCGGGGGGACCAGTATGACTGTTCCAAAACCATTAAAAAGTGAATTTTGCATAATATGGGACCTTTAATACATTTAAAGTGGCAAAAAAAGAAGCAGTTTTGAACATGAACGGAAAAGTGTCCCACTCATTCTTACCCTATGATAGATAGGTTTTTGAGCCAGTGAAATGAAGGAAACATGAAACTGTAGTCTGTTTTTAGATGTATAAGAGACTGATAACCACACAAAATACACACACACACATATATATATATATATATATATATATATATATATATATATATATATGTGTGTGTGTGTGTATGTATATGTACATATATCTTATACAAATATATAAATCCTTGAGTAGAGTAAATGTGTGCTTTCACGTCAGTCTTCAAAAATCTCCAATATCACCAGAAAAAGTCTGTAGATTTGTTGCTAGTCGCTTTTTAAAAGAAGGAATCGTTTGAGGGGTCTGAAAACTCACTGATGTGTGTGTAGCTCTAATCGGTGTACTGGAAACTGTTTTTTGTAATTAATTAATAGTAAATAAAGCATTACGTCCCACCCCATATATAAAATATATAATTTTTGTTTTTTAAATTATCTGGCAACCCCCAGAAGTTATTTTGGGACCCCCAGTTTGAAACAGGTCAGTAAAGTAACAGTGCAATGCATGTGCAGATTGTCATGTTAGGTTAGGGTATAATTGGTAGTGTCAGAGTTTTTAACAGCAGTGTATGTTTGCAAAGGCTGCAACGTACTTTAAGATATTTTGGTTTTCCCCATTTTAAACCATGTTGGATGTGGGAACTACTTGCCCTGCTATCTGTGAACATTACATGTCTGCCTCTCTGCAGTTGCTAGTTAATAGACCGATAGTGGCCAGTTGAAAGACTGTCAAATATCACCCAACCCTGCAGTCATTTTGTTAAATTTATTACAATTATTAGGATACTTCAGAATATTTTCTTCGGGGGGAGGATTACTTGGGATTTTTTTGGGTGGTAGTTAGAAAAAAATCTGCAGGGAAATGCAAGACAGTACACTTCATGTGTTGTTAAACATCAAGTTAAAAATGACATAACTTGTGTGTGCACATTTACATGGATTGTGTGAACTCTTACTTGAAGGTGCGTCATTGTTGCAGATGTTTGGCTTCTGAGGTTGTCCACACACACATGCTGACAAAAACATTCACACAGTTGGGTCCCCTAGTCCCATCTATCCTGTTCTTTAATAGGCCAGGTGCAGCCACACAATGGGTGCGTGCATGCATGCCCTTGTTTGTGTGTCTCTGTCTGCTTCTCTCTGTAACCAATGTGCTTCCATGTCCTTGAGTCTGTGTGTGTTTATTTTCAAAGTTATCTTTATGATTCTACTTCAGTCAGGTCTTACAAAGTACACTCAGTTTTACTAACACAGCATCTGACTGTAACTGTAGTCCATGTTTTTGTTACTCATTAGAGGAAAGCAAAGAAACTGGCCTCATAAGTCTGTTCGTTCAAGATCAACACAATTACAACGCTGTTATCTCCTCTTCTCCCAGGAATGTTGGAGCCATGAGCCATCTCTCTAACTGTAACAGAATATTTTTTCCGATATCTAAGCCAAGTCAGATAGGATCCACTTCCAGTCCAGCGTTAATTCATGTGTTTTGGTTTCTGGTCACTGAGATAATCAAACCCGTTTTGGAAAGAAACTCTTTTCTGAAAGTGGATCCATGTTATTCCTTTGATCTAACACGGCTCACTGATTAAGAATAACTCTCCCTCTCAAAGCTGCAGTCCTCAGAGTTGCATTGAGGCCAAGAGACCCGTCGACTCTGCTGATAATAGTTGTAAGACTGATGGGAAAAACTGTGGAATAAATTCTTTTTGTCTCTTTAAGTCTTCTTGTTCTAAAAAGTTTATCACTTCTTGGATCTTACAGTTTAGTTTTGGTCACCAGGTCTGTTAATGAAAGAAACACAATATTAGTCCAGTTAGTTAAATGACAAAATCTTTGCTCAAAACAAAATCAGTTTAGGTAATAAAAAGCATTATTTAACCTTGTTTGTTAAATAGACCTGATAAGCAGTAATAAAATTAATCAATTTACTGCAGCCCACAAACCGTTAAAGTTCCTTTTTTTTGTTGAAGTTCTACACACGAATATTTAATGACACAATCTCAACTTATTTCAGTTTTCCCTTCACATATTCTGGCTAAACTTGTTTATCGCCCATCTGCTTACTGCTGTCTTTTTTTTTTACTCCACTTTGTTTTTGTTTAGCACAACTGTGTTTGCAGAACTTGGGGAAATAGTTTGACTAAAACAGAATTATAATATTTTATACTCAAATCTACCCGAAATAAGATCCAATTTTGTTGTCAGCTGGGATTAGCCGCCAATTTCTTTTTCTGTGTCATGTTAACGTTGTTTATGTTTACTGTTTTTTGTTTATATGTGGGAAATGGACAGCGGAAGCAGTTAATATACATAATAAATCTGTTTTAATCATTCACACACAGAACTCTGTCATATAAGCCGTCACACACCTTGCAGACATATGTGTAAGATCATCATTATTGAAATCCCATTATTTGTAATTTAGCCAGGAAACAAGTTTTATATTACTTGGAGACCACCGAGGGAGCAGTGGACAGAGGAAGGAAAGAGAAGACCAGCAGAGAGAGCAGGGAGACGACGATTTGAGGACAGAGAAAACACAGGGGAAGGAAATAAAGGCAGACAGAGAGAGAAAGGGAGCAGCTGCCAAACTCTGAGTGGGGTTAAGCATCACCACAAGTACAACCTAATAAGGTCTGAAAGTGTGTGCGCACACACATATACCCAGACTTGGCCAATGTTCAAAAGCAGTGTTTCTGCAATAAGCAAGAGTAAGCAGTAAATCACATTTGCCCCCAGAGCCCACAAAGCTGAATATTGTTGTGATGCATAATGCTGAAATCTTGTGGAGGAGTTTTCCTGTGCTGACCTTACACTATGTAATATTTTAAGTTATTCTGGTGGTTAACTCATTTACAAGTCAAGCAGATTCACTTGGTCAGAACTGGTCTCAGCAGCCTATTTTTCCACGTTTCTGTTCTGGTAAAAAGAAGAAGAAACACAAAACATTTAATAGTGCTTGACTTAGTTGTTCAACAGACTGTGTGATGACAAGAAAACATCATTTCTACAGCATGAGAGATACAAATGTGATATCTAAGAGTTACAGTTGTCAGGACAACCCAAAGTCACATTTTGATGGTCAAAGGATGTGATTCAGGAATGATGTTTAGCTCAGCTGGTTGAGCGGGCGCCTCATGAACTGAAGAAATAGCTCCTCGATGCAGAGGGCTCAGGTACAAATCCCAGCTATGTGCCAACTTTAAAACATCTTTCAAGAACGGGGGAGGTACATATTTTTAACTAGTCATAGTCTTGTTGATATATTGTAGATATATGTTTATACCCTCTAGTTAAAAATATCACTTTGAGATTCAGAGAGGCCAACATGGCAATAACTTGTTTCTGAACTTAAATATTTAAACCAGTGTGTTTGGAAAGTTCATCCTCATTAATGTACAATCTATGAGAGCATCACAAATGTTAAAATGTATGTTTGGTACTCTTAGAATAAAGTAAACCAGCTCCACAATATAAATAAAGTAGACTTTGCTATCGTGTACTTCAACCATTTTCTGAAATGTACTAATTGCCGACGTCTTGAGTCCCAAAAGCCCTCTCACCTGCACATTTACTGCAGGCTGAAACCTCCTTCACAATAAGGTGGAAGTTGCGTAACCTCATCCAAGCAATAAGTCATGATCTAATTTGTAGGCCAAACGCAAGAGAAAAGCTTTTAGTCATTTACTGTAATTGGACAGTTTCTAATGTATTTAGCGATGAAGATTTCACTTTCACCTCCTTTGTTCTTGTCAAAATGAAGGAGTTAAACACTTCTGCACACAGTTATTGGACAAAAGAATTAGATGATAAGATTTTGATTGAGATCCAGTTTCAGTTTCCAACTAAACTAGCACAGGGAGTTCATGGGCTGAGACATTATTACAGGGCTTCCATGCTTGCATCCACTTATTTCCTGGACATTACAGAGGCTACAGCTTTGCAAATTGGGCAGCAGGAACACCGTGGAGGGCCTAAACAAACTCAACAAGTCAACCACTCCAAGCTAAATAATAACTGTTGAGTAGTGTGAATGCACCAAGTGAGGAATGAATTCTGACATTTCTGCCTGCAACGCAGCATTCTAAGTCAAGAAGCCAAGATAAAAGTTGTAGACTCCCACAGTTTTCAGACAATAAGAATTAAATCACACATAACCCCCGCAACACAGACACACATGTATACACATGCAAACCAAAGTCCTGCTTGTTCGCTCGCACTCCGCCTGAGGCAAGGAAAAAGCCAAAGAGCCTTGCAAAACAAAATGAATAATGGGAGGATCGAGAGATTGGGGATAAATTTGCCCCCCCACCCCCTTCTTCTCCGCTCTGCGATTATCACTTTCTCTCACTGAGTGCTTCTCCCTCTTTCTCTCTCCCTCTTTCTGCCGAAGGGAGATTAAAAACTGATAGAAGATTGCAAAGACATGTTGCACCCCTGTTCTGACACATGGACGCGCATGCACACACAGCTGGTAACATTAGCTCTTGTATAGCTGGGAGCTCTTGATGTAAAACACATGTTCCTGCCTTAACAGTGTGTGCCGGTGTGTCTACGGCTGTTTAAACCAACTTTATCGCTCCATCAGTTCAGAGACAAGAAACAATTCATTCAGAGCGGGAGCAGGGATGGGGGTTTGGCTTTTTTGCAAGTGTCTTTTGTAGATATGCATTTGGTAAGAGTTTTTCAAATTCTCTACTCATTATTGAAACCATTGGAATGTCAAATATCCAGATTTTCTGGCTATGGATTATTACCTTTTTGCTCATTTTAGTCAAACATGTCATTATATAGAATGGGTATTAAATTAATAGCAAAGTTACGTCCATCGTGATTCTTCTCTTCCAAATTCAAACAAATTCTTTCCATGTGACGAGCGTTCAGATGTTACTAACAGACCAAATAAGATTTAAGTACATGACATCATAAACCTCTAAACATGGACACGTTGGACAATTAGTCCAGTAGAAGTTTCCTTTGTGATCCAGTAGAGGGCACTGAAGGACCAGCTTGCCCTAATGTGCGCCTTGCTAAGCTCGCAATAGAAATAGCTAATATTATGTTTACTATGTTGCTATGAACATAAAAAAAGAAAAGGAGCAATGCTGTCCTAAGGGAACGCTGAGAATTAAACATTTTCTGTCTTTATTTTGGGGAAAATTTGAATGTGATTGAAGGATTGAGTATCAACAAGTTTATAACAAGAAACTTCAATATTTAATGTAGTTATGTTTATATTTACCCACTAAATATACTTGTCTACATTTGGAGGTCAGCTACTGTGGGTTAGCTTTAGGTATCAAAACTACTTGTTGAGGATTAGGTGCTAAGATATTTAATTAGGTTTAAGAAAACATCATGTTGTGGGTTAGAAAACACTATTTAATGACATAAACAACATTATAGCAGAGTGAATCATCGTTATCCTCTGCCTGATGGCTCTGCAGGTTCAGAAATTACATTAAAGGGATATGAACTCTTTGTGTTCTAAACAGACTAAAAACAGTCATTACTAAGCATCCAGAATTGGAATTAAAAATACTTAATTATTCCCAGAGTTTAATTTCTGCAACCTTTTATTACCTGTAATTCAGCGGTAAAAGGAGCAATGTGGCTGATTGGAAATTACAACAACAAAGACCAGCAGCCCTAACACAATGTCTGCTTTTGGTTAACCACTACCATGGGTTTAGTCTAGTAGAGAAATACAAATACAAGTGACTTCTTTGCACACACACACATTTTACACTCTGTGCTCTGTGTTGCATCAGACTTCAAATAATCCTATTCTGTTCCTATCGGTAAGGGAAAATAAATAAATAAATAACTGAGACATGCAGGCTGGGTAGGTAAAATTCATCAATCAGCAAATGAATGTATAGAGGATCCTTTTTTATTCTCCCCCTTGGCTTGTGTTTGTGTGGTCTTTTGACTTTCTTTCTCTCCTCTTGTACATTAGTTTGTTAAGTGAACCAGTGGATCTGAACTGTAGTCACATTTTAACTAAAACGTGCAGTACTGTGAAATTAAAGTGAAGAAACGCTTGTCGATAACATTTTGTTAAACCGATTGATAGGATGGTCAAACTGCAGTAAGTGAAACAACAGAAAACAAATAGATTTGCTCGATAAAGGTTCCTTCTTGCCGCAAGTGGTTCTAGCAGACTGAACTCATCTACATTTAGATTCACAGTCCGATGTGTGTGGTCATCCGTGCCTTTCATTTAGTGTGTGTATGTGGGTGTGTGTGCTAGCTTTATTGACCAGTAGATGAAAGCTGTGGGTGTGATGAGTAGCAGGGGACCAGATGGACTTATGGGAAATACAAAGTTTTTATTTATTTATACTGGTTGATTAAATGGCATTTGTTTCTATCTCTTCGTGGGCGTCTGTGTCTTTGTGTGGTGATCTCTATTTGTATGTGTACGCCTTTTATTTAATGACAAATAAAATTAAAGGATCAGTGTAATAAGGTTTGAATGATTACTATGGGAACCGAGGAGAAGGACTGGTAGGGCATGTAAAGGAGGAAAACTAGATTACAGAATCCACTAATTGGAAGGCAAACTACTTGGTGCATCTGTTAGATTGATACTAGTAATCCTTGTACGTGCACGCTTTCCCCCATTTTCTATTTTCGTTGTTCATCCCATACTCACTGGTAGAGTCAGGTCTTAGGTGCATTTATGCTAAAGCCCTGTTTCCACCAATGGGTTTGGGTTGGGGAGGGGTGGGTTGGGTTGGGACCAAGCGGCAACCTCCAGTGGTGAAATGTGAAGCCGGAGGTCGCACAAAAAATTGCAGTTCACCCCTCATCCACTAGGGGCTGGCTCCAAAACAGAGCAAATCCCCATAGACTCCCATGTAAAAAATGCCAACTTCACAGCAGAAAGCTGTTTAAAGCCTGGTACAAAAAGCCATTTTAGGATTAATAGGTCAAGTTTACCTTCATGACAACTGTAAGGGGGGTGAATTTTTTTCTAACTTATCTGTTTGGAAGTTATTTAATTTTGAAATTCGACATAATTAGGGGCATGTCCTTTTGATTGATGTGTATCCAATATCCACGGCAAGAAGGGAGAGTGCAGCACAACCACGGTTTTTAGCTAGCTAATGATGCGCCTTAGCTTTAGCCCACCTCGTTACCTCGTTACCCAGTTAACTTATGTTAGATCAGGGTTGGCTCAGTTAGCTCTTAGCTACAGGCAGCTCAGCGTTTGATAGACATCAATCATCCACCCCCACACTCACAGCCCCCCTCTCAGTTCCGCCATTTTGCCCATTTTTGTATTTTCCAGGAGCGACGGCACGCGTGACGCTGCCAAGATGGCGATGGTAGGAAACGCCTAACGAGCTTCACTTCTGCTCTTCAAAAACCTACGGGTGACGTCACAGAGGCTCTGTCCATCTTTTATATACAGTCTATGGTTGGGACACTTTTCTTTCTTTTGTGTTTCCACGCGCAAAAACTGGGAAGGGTAACCTAATATCCAGCCCGTCCTACTTCTTTCGGACCATTTCGTTGGGGTACCAATCTAAGTGACCTAAATTTTGACACACTGCAATTGGCTGATTGGTTTTCAAAAAAGTCACTTCCTGTTGAAGTTGGCATAAAAATAAAGCAGGAATGGCTCCTTCTTTAGAGCTTTCTTTTTGTTGATTGAATCTCCTTTTAAAAGGACGTTACGAAGCACCCCTGAGAAGAACAGAAACTGTTGGATGAACACCATTCTCCTCTTTTGTTTATGAGTCGTATTTTGGTTATACATTAAAGAAGGTGCAGCATTACGATGCCGTCATGCTATAATGTAGCTGAGGCATCTATCGCTCTCCGGCTGATACTCTGCCTCTCAGGTAAGTTTATGGTTGGCTGTGGAATTGCAACAAGATTACAATTTACAAACCATATCCGCACCCGACACACACCCTTTATTGGAAACGAGGTTTTAGTACAGAAGATCCATGTTAATATTTGCTTGTCATCACATTGAGTTAAAATCTGTAACGATACAATTTTCATCTTATTTTCAGTGGACAAAAAATATATCACATTCATTAAAAATACAGTTTACCTGTCTTGATGTTGATTGAGGATAATTATTTTCAGTCATCGTCGATAACTGAATGTAACTGTTCTTAAGCAACAGCTTGGCAATTGACATTTTTTCTCTTTAGATTTAACAAAACTCTGTATTTCTCACCATTATGTGAAGCTTGCTGTGTTAAACGGCTGTACAAGCAGTTGCAACGCTGCAGTAGCGCCACAGCAGAAAGGTCATTGGTACGAGTACAAACCAGCTGCTGTTAAGCAAGGCGCACACAACTTACATGCCATGTTCCCTGTGTGAAGCTGGCATAATTACTTTCAAACCAACACCTCAAAATACAAAAATGTGTCAGCCATTGTTTTAGTATTGAACAGAAGGAACCTTATTAGTCTTTATTGTTTAGTAGGCAGGAAATGAAGATTTCACTAACTGAATAATTGTTTCAGTTATGTAGATATTAATGTTTAGTTTTTTATGCTGTATTGCAGGTTAAGACAGTTGTGTTTGGCCCTTAAACCACACTGTCATGTTTTTAGAACTTATAACTTATAAATGTGGATGAAAATTGCCCCCTGGCAGCTGTTTCAGGTCACCTTAAATGTAACATCAAAGACAAATATACTCAAAATAAATGCAAACTAAACACCCAAGAAGTTAGCTTAGAAATACGAGTGGTCTTTTGTCTTGGTAAATTTCTTCTATCCAAATACTCTGGATGTTTTTCTAGTAAAAGCTGTTGGATTGTAGCTAAAAATGTTGAAGAAACGTAGATGTCCAGAGAACCTGAATGTGTAAGTTTTTAAGCCTGCCGGCTTAATGAGGATGTGAGTATGTGTGTTTGCATGGATGTGTTAATGTGCGGTTTGTATAGGGTACAGTTTACAGGTAATTATTCAAATGTAACTTACAGAGGATGTGGTGCACATAAGTGTATTTTTCCACTGTACACCAACTACCAACCTACGACGTGCCAGACACTTAGATTGGCTAAAGACTGTGATCCGTGTGTGTATGTGTGTGTATCCTAGAAAGATGTAACCAAAGACAAGGAGTGTCTACATATGTTCCAGCACAGATTCCAACCTCATAAATCACTTCTACTAGTGTTCAACAGTCAATCTTTTTCTTTCTCTCCCCCTCTTTCTCCCCTCTCTGACTTGAAACTCACTGTGCTTCCTCTGCCAACAGGAAGATTTGTGTTCTGTGTCTCTGTCGTATCGGATTAGAGGAGAGACAACGAGAACAGAAGGAAGGAAAGAGAGGGAGAACAGGAGAGAAATAGATGGAAAGAGGGATAATATAAGGAGGAGGAAGCAGGAGGGGAACAGCAACAAGACTTTTGCATTTTTCTTGGCAGTGTGTGCACCCTCTCTTTTTGGCCATCTCTTCTTCGACATCATCTGTATGTGTGTCTGTGTGTGTGTGTCTTTATCTGTGCCTGCACGTCCTGATGCTCTCCAGATGTGCAGCTATAGTGGGCTGTAAAACGCAGAGTTGTTGTCATAACATTGTTGCTCACCGTGCATGTGTGTATGTGAAGGAGTATGAGTTGATTCATGGGAATGTGCATGTGCGTTGCTTCCTGTCGTGGTCCTAACACTTTATTTTCAGGCTGATGGAGAGAAATCATATGGACATATTCTCTTACATATAGGTACACGTGTGCAAGTGTAAGACAGTTTTCTGCAGTGTAACTGACTTTAATTTATATTTACAGGCGTTTTATACCATCTGTGCTAAGGATGTCCAACTCTTGGCAGTTATTCATCTACTGTATGTTTGTATCTTTTGGGTAATTAATTGGTAATTCAGGATTAATAGGCTGCTGTCATCTGTCTGATTTCTCTATTGAAGTTGGTTATCTTGAATGAGGCGTACTTATTTTGCGCATGTCCTATTGCTATTTTAAAAGAACACATTGAGCACGTATTGTATTTCCTCAAGTTGTACGTGGAGACAGTATTTACCTCAACCACAGACAGCAACAGGCCTTTCCTAGAAACAAACTTCTGCTGCAGGCATGACTTTACTTCCAATTTTGTGGTAAGTGAAATTAGTCTGGATATAAAGTCTTGGTTTTATCCACACCTGTAGCAGCATAATGCTGAACCTATCGCTTCCTGTCAAATATCAAATTCAGCCTTTTAACATGACATAGAGCATCAACCTATCTTTTTAATCCAAGTTTTCCCAGTAAAGATTTGTAAATATCCCCATTGTTCCCCACACTCATTGCTCTCTTCAGAATATCATAAATATTTTAAATACTTTACCTCATCAAGAGCTGACTAAGGGACAAAAATTGTATATTTATGTTAATATTAATAAGATTGCAGTTTAACAGAGAAAAGCCAAACAAAAGCAATGTTATTGTTTACCATATAGGTTCTGTTTTTGTAGAAGTATTTCATAATTGCCTTGTTAACAAATGGATGAAACACTTGCAGGAAAGTCCAACAATGCTCTGATCTTTGTTAAATTCACAGGAAGTGCCTTGTTTTCAACCTTTCATTATCTCTTTATCTCAGGTTGATGAAGTACCTGTTGATACTTGCCGACAAGCAGCACAGATAGATCTAAAGCTCCCAATTTTCTGACTTTCTAAAGACACTCTTTGCAGTCATCTTCAGCATGACAAACAGATTTAAAGGACTGATTAGCTGTCTCACAGCACTTTCAAGTGGTTTTCTACAGTTTCTATCAGATTGTAATTTTTTTCCATAACAATACTTACTGTTACTGAGCTTTTTCCAGGAAGTCATCCCTTAAAAATGCTGACGTATCTGTGTATATCCATATGTGGCCTAAGAAATTATTTCAGTCTTTAACTTACCAAAGGGCCATAATCTTTTTTTTTTTTTTATTTGTAAAGATAATGGTAATGTAGGCCTACTACTGGTTCATACATTTTTTTCTGCAAGACCCCCATTTCATTGATAACAATATTGTCAAGCTGCCCCCCTTACTGGGTGCAACTCTGTTAACTGTAGTTAAACCATGTCAGTAGCAGAAGGAACAATCAATTCAATGTTGAGCGTTTGGTCACTTCAGGTGTGTTGAGCTTTAGATGATATGGATGCTGCTTTAATAAAACAACTCTGCTATATACGACAGTTGAATAGTTTATTTCTAAAGCAATCATCAGACTTTCCTTTGTGCTCAGGATGAGAATTTCCCAAGTAGCATTGGAACTTCTTTAGCTTCATAATTTTGCGACATACAGCAGTCTCTCCTTTATTACCCACTATTGACCATTACTTGAGCATTACCTGATCAAGCCCCCAGTTTAGGAACAACTGGCCTATTCTAAAGGTCCATTTATGCTTGACGCAGAAGACAGATACGCAGATGGACGGACAGTTTTATCCTTCTTCTGGGTGGGTTACACGTATAATTTGGTCCATTTTCATATATAAATATATATAGAAAGATCAATCTACCCAGGCCACTTTCATATGTGCTCCGAGATCTGATACATATTCGGCCTGTTTAGAAGCGACCTTAGTATAAATGGTTATGCTGCATTTCATTCGACTTTGACGTCACAGAAGTGAGACTAATGTCACAATTCTGCTCCGTTGGAAGGGGAGTGTGGCAATATTGAATCATGGCAATATCAAATCATTTTATTCATTACTTGGGCGTAACCGTGCAAGTACTTCAAAATTGATGCACAAACACATGATGCATCCATATTTACTTCCGTAAACAGACGTCAGGCTTTTCTCTGCACATGCGTGTCACCTCAAGACCATTTACCAGCCACTTAAATATCAGATTTCAGCATTAATATGAACATAGCCTTTGTTTGTGTTGGATTTCTGTGTCACAGCTACTGTTTGAAACAATCAGTAGTTCTACTCCACCCTGTAATGTTTACTGTTCTCCAACCTGTAAGTTTTCTGCCTTTTGATTTATTTACTTGCTGTGAAGAGATGTGAGGATAGATATTGCTGAAGATAAAATGAAAATAAAAAAGGAAAATATGTACAATGAGTCTCCCCCATCCCTCTGTCATTCTATTTCTATGATTTTATTGCCCCCCCCCCCCCCCTTTTTTTTTTTTGTTTTTTTTCCTTCCTTTTTCCTCCCTCTCAGTAATGATTACATGCGAACTATCCCTTTGAATATCTTGGTATTTGCAAAGCTGTAGGTGTCTTTAGTGAGCCTTCAAGCTTGTGTGTCTCATTATGAGAGTGCATGTAGCAGTGTGAGAAGAATAAGTCAGCCCTCAGGCAGTATCTGGATGAATGATGATGTGTATGTATGTGTAAGTTTGTGCATGGTTTTGGAGGGTAATCAAGCTGTTAGTACAAAATCTTGTTCACCAGTAGTAATTTGCTCACTCGTTTTCCAAATGTTTCTCCCCACATTTGTGTTTTGTTCTTCCTCTCTGTCTCCTTCTCAAACAGATTGCTTTCTGCAGAGGTGGCACACAAGTACTGATAGAGAAAAATTGAGATTCCTTGTCCTTGAGTAACCCAGTTGCTCCTCACCCTGACATAAAAAAAAATCTTCTTTGTAGTTTTTTTCAACCACTGTGCCTCAGAAAGATCACAGCATCACATTTTGTAATATAATTAATATTGTTCCCTTTTTAACAGCTACCAACTATTCTCATACATACACTTCTTATGTCATTATTTGTTTTTGCTCATTCATATTAACCAAGTAGAAGGTAGGACAGCAAGATTCAACAAACTGGCAACAGCCCCTCCTTCAATGAGCAATGTGAAAAGGGTTAATGATTCATCGTAATTTAGGTAAAGCCAAGGCATGGGTAACTTCTATTAAACTGGCAAAAAAAAGAAAGAATGTAAACATGACTTATATAGTTGTACGTATGTTCTTGAAAAGTAGTTTTAGTGTTTACGGATCAGCTAAGAAGGAGGAAACTAGCGGTTCATGGTTCACACGTCACATATTCACCTCAAAGTATTGTTTTTGGCAGAACCTTCTCTAACAAAGTAGCTGACTAAAGCATGTAGCTGACAACAGAAAATAGTTGTGGAAAGGATTTCAGCTATGCAGGGGCAGGTCAAGAAAAGTTCTGACAGGGGCCAGGCAGGAGAACTGACCGGGGGGGCGGCACAAATTAGTCCTTTTCTAGGTCTAGATTTTATGAATTATTGAACTGATTATTACAACTAAAGTGATCATCTAATTTAAAGAAGTGAAGAAAAACATCCTAATGGTATAATTTATCAGCAGGTGTTTACTTTGGGTGAAGCTGCTGTTGGACTTTTATCGCTGCTGCACAAACACACTTCAATGATAAAAGGAAAAACCTGTTTTTATCCAGATCATCAGTTTATCAGAGTTTCTTCATCAATGTTTGCTGTTTAACTACAGTCGCCACATCTGCTGTTTATTTTATTCTTATAATAAAAAAGAAGTTTTAATTTAGAATTATGATCCAGAACATGGTAGAGATGTTTCAGAACATCATGTAGAAGTACATTACATGCTGCATTTACTGACCATTGGATATCTAACTATTAACAGTAAATATTTGTAAGCATTGGTTCTTTCTGTTGATACAGTACAGTAAAAACAGGCAAATTTCAGGTATAGTCGCGAATGGTGATTAATCACCACCAATTTTAATCGTTTGACAGCCCTAATTCTAAAGCATCCATCTGCACAGCTTTTAGTCTGAACCATGACAGACTGAAGTCTTTAATTCACAGGTTAAAAAATGTGCTCGCATTTGCTTAAATAAGACCCTTTTCCACAATCTGTGTAGAAGAATTACTTTCAGGTTTCCACATATTCAGCTTTTATTTAATTTAGTTCTGCATTTAATAGTTTATTATTACACATGAGTATAATTTTAACATTTTATACATTTGGGGTTTTTTTTGTTTTTGTTTCTGTATGCCTTTGTGCATTATTAAGGTGGCGTATATCCCCCCCCCCAAAGGAAAAAAAAAATACAGATAGTGGAGCCACAAACACACTGCGGAGATCCATGAAGCAGAGTAAACAGCAGTGTAGTGTTGTACAGATCAGGTAATTTAGTACTTATGTTTTCACATACTTGATAACATAAGAACTAAATCAGCTATAGAAAATATAAACACTATGAACTTTATTGGATTGTGTTGTATAGATCAGTTAAGATGAGGCTTTCTGGCCTTGATGTAGCTTTAGCAGGCTACCTTTACTTGTGGCAGAGACAAGTTTGATTATAAGCCAGGTTTGAAACTCAGTGATAGATCTAGCTGTTTGGTCGAGGCTCTGACACATGTGTGAGAGGATTTTTGAGAAATGCAATTAGGCCTCATGAAGTGACGCCTAAATTTTGCTGCCAGACAGATTACTTCCATGCTCTGATGCTGTTCTCTCAACAGATGGAGGGCAGTGTGAATCACAGTATGAATATCTCTCAACAAATAGGGTGTCAGGTGATATTCCCCAAGCAACCATTTCTCTCCCTGTCTCTCTGATAACATGAGGGTTATCATACATGCTGCTGTCTGGAGCAAATGGAACAAAGATGAAACATCGATTATACACACACACACACACACACTAGTTGGAGTATAGCTGATCTGTTCCGTTCCTCTTGACAGCTCAAGCATGGCCATCAACACCCTAAGTGTTTGTGTGCGTGTATGTGCATCCCTTTTCCTTTGCGTATGTGTGTGGCCCCAGAGCAGCAAAAGGACTTTGAGAAAGAGGGGGGATGAAAGGAGGAAGGGCTGGAGAAAGAGTTAGAGTAATCCAGATATTGATGTTTCAGTCTCTAACTCCGCCCTGAGGCCTTGTCAAGAAGGAAAATGTCAAATGGGCCCTAAGCTTGTGGCACCACTTAGCATCGCTGGAGCCTCAGTGGTAACACAGAACAAACACAAACAGACCTGCATCAGCCATACTATAAAATATAAACCACATATATTTAGAAAAATACATCCTGTGACAATCCATCTTAATTCAGGTTTTTTTTTTTTTTTTTTAAGAAATGTTTTTACAGAAACCATTTCAAGACTAAAAATCCTTATTAATTTTGGTGATCCCCTGAATTTTAAGGCTAACATTTTGTTTCTTTGAATTAAAGTTTTCAAAGCATTACCCTGTGGGACACCATGTACATTCACTGCAGCACACATTTGAAGATTGAAAAAAAGAAGGAAATCCCTGGAAAATCATATGGCTTCTGCAAATTCTTAAACTCCCAGGCTGTTTTCAATATGAAATTATCACCACCAATTTTCCAACTCGAACGACGTCCATGTTCACTCAACAGGAGACAACACTGCATGATCTATAGCGAACATGAATCTAGAGCTCCTGACTAGAGCCCGACCAATATGGATTTGTTTTGAGGCCGGTATTTGGCAGAAAAAAAATCACGATAACAGATTGATTGACCAATTAATTAAAAAAAAATAATAATAAATAAATAAATATATATATATATATATATATATATATATATATGAATAAAATAACTTATTTTATTTTAAATATGAATTGCAAGTTTTTCTTTCTATGGAGCATGCAATAATATAGATATCAGTTGTACTGATATATTTAGATTTATGCCATAAGTGTATGCTATATATAAGCAATATGAGTGAAGTTACTGGCAAAACATTATGTATGCAGCCCTCTGATGCCCTTTAATGTTAAGAGTTGCATTTTAAACATATAATGGTCTTAAATAGTCTGGCGCTTATGTTACTCCACAACAACACACCCAGTACTTTGCTGTTACAGCCTGAGTCTCATTGTATAATTTTATGACAGTTGCTGAAGATAGAGAGTAATGTTCATCATTTTAACTTTCCTCCTTTCTGCGTTCACATCGCTCCTCCTTAAATGCATCTCAACACGCAGTTGATGGAGTGATGAACACTCGTTCTGTACTCAAATATTTTGTACACTTATGTTATTTCAGTTACCTACTGGCTTTTAAGCTGTTAGCTAACGCTTTTCTAGGTTGGCATAACCACAGCGATATTTTTGCTAACATAAACAGACAGAGTAATTTAAGCTAGGTAAGCGCAACTTTAGCAATGCAACGTAAATGAAAAGCATTACAGACGCAACACAGCACAGGTCACTATCATGACACAGTTAACAAAGTTAAACTGAAACTGGAAACATGTTGAGTCATTCTTTATTTCACACCGTCTTTATAAACATACCTGACGTCAAGCTCCACTCTGCCCACCCCTGTAGTGTTGCCTGGCTGTAGCTACTGCTGTAATTACTGACAACGGTGAGGACTGAGGATTGAATGGAGTCAGAGCTCAGTCTAGTGGAAAATGGCGCAATAACATAATCAGCCAATTTAATCGGCCAGCCGATCAATTGATCGGACTCTACTACTGACTACTCAAAAGAGCTGAACTGGCCTATTGCAAAGTGAAACTCAATGACTTGCAATTCCTATAGGTAGGTCTGGATGGTAACTTTAGATTAAGGCTTGTTTTCAGTACTGAGGTGCTTGTGGGGATTGTGGGTATGCAGGACTCATTCAGTCAGTCTTTGCAAAGAGAAATTATATAAAGGCTGCGTTGTTTGTTTGCATGCAGATTGGGGAAGTAAGGTCTGAGCACAAATAGTCCCTCCAGATGCAAACTGAGATGCATACTAATGACATACATAGAGTTGTTCACAGGTGATTGGATCGCCCAGGATGCATGTTAATGCCAGTTGTTAACGGGACCTAGGAGTATGCTGACATTAACATTCATCTGAATACATATTTTGCCTTTACAGCTTCACAGAGCTGTTACTCTAAAACAAGACCCTTACCCTTTACACATACACATGATATACCAAACAGTTTCTTCCTGCCTATTTGTTGGTGACAAGAATCAAGGATCACCAATCAAGCTGAAAGCAACCTTATTTAAATGGAGAGTATAAAGCCAACTTTAAATTAGCAGCTTCCACATGGGAGCAATGTAAACTAATTAGACATGGTGCGTTCTTTTTTTTTAGTGTGTGTCTGTTTGTAGCCACTGAGACTAAACATTTCATAGCAGCTGGTATCTTTCTCTCTGTAACAAGTGCACCCGTATCAACAGCTCAAAGTCCCTCCCCATAAATAATAATGTAGCCTCATCAGGAGCATCCCATACGCCCTTTGTTCCTGAAATCTGATGCATCACATAAAGCATTCAGCAAACTGATTTCTCCATTATCAATACTGCTCAGTGTCAAAGTCAATGTACAGCCAACCTCACCATGAAATATTTTAGGGGATTTCTGACAGGTGCTTCATATTGAGACTTGCTTAAAGAAGTGCTACAGTACTGTCAGCTCTGAAGTAATGATGCTCAAAGGTCACAGTGTATCATTGATTTGAGGCACTCTTTATGACTGGCTCTAGTACTCTTGGCATGAAGTGCTTCCACAACTGTGTAAATATGGTAAGAAAGGAAAAAAAAGTAAACACTGGGTGAATAGGTTGAGATGGACCTGTTAGATGGCAGACAGAGCAATATCTGAATAGATGTAAAAATGGTGAATTTAGGAATCCATCAAGCAGCTCCTAGATCTTGAAATGAGAGCCAGGCTTTTTAGAGGGTATCAAAGCAGAACAAAGTTCAACAAGCTCAGTGGAAGGAAACTTGGACAGTCCTTCACTCACATGCACTATGATGAACACACTAACACAGGGAGTGATTGCAGTCAGTCATAGCTAAATTCTTGATATTTTTATTGGGAAGCTGCTGTGCTAAACCATGCTGTGGGTTATTCAGATGAATCGCTGCTCTGTTGCTTACTTTGTATCTCAGCTCCTTCACTTGTGTTGCAAAGCCTGTGTTACTGAAGTCAGCACCTACTGTGACTGAATTCCCCTCTCTGCATGGGTGTATGTTCACTCCATGTGTGTTTCCCTGTGTCTTCCTCTTCTCATTGCTCACCTTGAACCTTGTGCCCACTCGGTGTTGCTCATTTCCTACCGCCATGACCTCTGACACACACGTAAACATGCTCGTATACCGCAGAATAAAATTCCCCAATTTGCCATTGGACTGAGCCCAGGAGAAGCTCTAAAATTGTTCCACTTCAGTGACGACCCTCCAGGCGCATCTTGCTCACCTTCTATCCCTTTATTTATTTATGTTTCCTTCCCCTGCGGCCATAAATGGTGTATTTTCCACTTTTGTCAATACATATTGACAGCGTACAGAGAAACATAGAGGCAGGTGTGTTGATACACAGGTCGTTCAACTGGGCGACTAAGAGGGGTTGGTGAATGTTCTTGGGAAGGACAGCTTATTGCTTGGGAATTAACGGTAATAAAAATGGCAATGCTGTCAAAAGTTCATTTTCTCTTTGTCCGTTCACTCCATCTTCACCTTTTCTTCTTCTGGTTCTCCCATTTTCACTTTTTCTGACCAGGCTAATTGGAAAGATGAAGTCATTTGGCAAGGATTGTGTGGGTGTGAGGTTAAAAAAGTGTATTTCTCTCTGTAATGTAGCTCAGTTGTGATTATACTCTCTCTTTCTTCTTTTTATAATTTCTTCTCAGTCTTTAAGTTTTTTCACATTTCTCTCCATCTGTACCTGGTTTCTTGTTCACTCTTTTTCTTTATCTTTCACTCTCTCTTGTCTGTCCAAGGTCATTTGGCAATTAATATGTATGAATGATGTGTGTGTGTTTGCAGCAGTGTGCATAATTTGGTAAAAACAACAAAGTCACCATCACAGCTATCATTACCAGTGAAAAATGATGGGTTAGGGGAGGTTAAGCTGCTTTTCTGTGATACAATAAAATAGCCTGAGGTTGAGATGATAGTTTGTTCTACTTAGGTGCCCCCCCCCCCCCCCCCCCCCCGAAACTGACATCAGAATGCGGGAGTGAACTCTGAACTCATCACTGCCCACTAGTGGGTGAATTGACTTCATAACCATGGAAGTATAAACGGTGGCGACATATAGCAATGCTTGAAATGTATCTATTATGTACGTAAGGGAGCAAAACAGGACTTGCCACTGTGCAGGATGAGGTTACTATTGAATATGTGTGCACATGTGTAGTTTGTGTGTGGAATGTAAACGAAAGGTGCAGCTCTGCAGTAAAATAAAATTTTACCATTTTGGATGGTCAAATATTACAGTGCATGAATTTGAAAAAGTTGCCAGATATCCTTAGACAGCTGTTGCTACACCTTGGCTTCCCATCCATGCATCTTTCATGCATGGAAAACCTTATTCTTAGGTTATGGAATCTTTCACTAGAAGCTTTGCTTAAATCCTAATTATATTTCCCTGTTTACGCAGTGATACAACATTTCTATCTGAATGAACCAGTTTGAGATAAGCACTGGTGGGATAGTCCCAGTTCAGAAAGGTTCTCCTTAAAACACAGCAGATGAGCCTTAAATCATTCAGAAATTTTCTATGATTGGTCTTATTCCCTAATCCTAATTAGATGAGTTTAGTGTGTTGGGTTACATTTCAGATGTTTCATCTGATCTGACTTTCAGGACTTCACATATAAATTTCTTACATGGCCAAGTTAGATTACTTGAATGGGTCAGATTGGTCTCTGTTGTGTGGGAATCAGCCCACTGACCCATTCTCAGATAAACAGTAAAACAGAGTTAAAGACAGTTAATAAGACACTTAATACCACTGGATATACTGCAGGTATTAAGGATGCACATCATAATAACTTTTACTCTTCCCGCATTGTATCCTTTTCCCTCTTGCTTTCTCTTCCTTGGGCAGTGGGACGAGTTAAGGTTTCAGTGTCCTGGTTTCCACACCAGATTATGTGCAAGTGTGTGTGTGTGTGTTGCAGCTTGGTGTTTTAATTTCAACCTAAGGGGCCTTCCCATGACGACACACATGCTCTCTTCCTAACACACACTCTTGTGCAAGCATTCACATACATTCCTTTGAAATACACACTGACATGGTGCTTTACTGGTCAGCATGAAGTGGGTTACTACTTTCCAGACTCTCAAGGAAGGAAATATAATTTTAGATAAGAAAAATAACTTTGAACCCTGGAAATGCACATTTAGCTTTTTAATGAAGAATATGTATCACCTGAAAACGTTGGGGGGGGGGGGGACTCAAGGGATCAGGGAAATTATCCTACCCTCTTCAGACTTTTCATCACGAGTTGTAATATTCAGACATCACCAAGGGAGTTTCACATTTTTTGTTATGGATTGTCTGGTTCATGGGAATAAGAAGAGATTCAAGAGTGATGTCTAGGACTTGCGTATAAATATTGGAGAGTACAACATGCCCCATCACAACATAAATAGTCCCAGGAGAACTTTTATTCAATTACAAAAGGAAGAAAATACACAATATATCTAATCCTATCAAAATGATACATTTAAGGTTTATAAAAATGACTTGTTTGATAAAACACTAGCACACTTTTCTGGATATCAGTAGTTCAGATCCAAACACAAAGAAAAGAGAAACCCACATCCACACTAGTGCAGAACATACGCTCACAAACACCCCAGCTGTGATCACCAGGTCCATAGACTCCAGGTCCACATGCTGTTTATCAAAATTAGATCAGTGTGGAACAGTTTCCCTTTTTCTCTCTCTCTGATGCTTCACCTGCACGCCATGCAGCCCCCTGCTGATTGTTTACTTGTTATCAGGCTTATCCTAGAATGCATAACTGCAAAGTCCATGCGTCTGCAATCGTTTATCAAAATTAGATGACTAAAAATTGGATTCTGCTTAAGTGTAGTCCAGTCTGTGTTTTTGCTTTAAGTCACACAGATACTGAGACCATCACTGCTGCACAACAAAAGGTAGCAACTACAGTATTAACTAAACACAGGAAGCGTGAAAAGAGTGGCAGAGGGAGAAAAGCAGGCCGGAAAAGAGTAATCACAAAGAGTGAAAGGAAGAAAAGGGGGAAGTGGGCCACACACTGTGGCCTACGTGTGTGTGTGTGTGTGTGTTGGTGGATAGGAGATAGAGAGAGACAAAGACATTGACCTCGCTCTTCTTGTGTGTGAAGTAGAGATGTATGTGCGTGTGTTACAATGATGTCATCCTGCTCTGGTTTTTTTGTAGTTTCTCTATTTCTCATTCAGCTATTATTCTTCTTTACTTGTGCCTCTGCAAACAGAAGATGTGCACAAAGAAACACTTCCAGAATAAGATGTTTCTTATGCAACAGATAAATTGTAGTTTTACATTTCCAGCCCATATTTATAGACTAAGTTTATCCCCACACATATTAAACATGCATGTCAATCTTGCCATTTCTTCATAAGTTATTGGTTATGCTGCATCTTGCTCATACAGGAAGACAAAGATGTCTAAAAACTGACTGTCCGTATTAAAAGCTGCTGATAAAGAGTTTCAGGCCACCACTGTTAGACAAATTACCATCGTCATCATTATCGCAGTCTCCAAGGCCTCCAACACGAATCAATGACGAGCGATCATCACATTCTTTCAGCTTATACCATCACGTACAAGCCTAAGGCTGCAGGGATAAAGGGGTTGTTACACCTGATCTTCTTGGCAGGGGTGAAACTGATTCTCTTGTAGCAAGTCTGGCTCATCTGGTCAGGTTTATGACAGCTGATAATAAGTTTGACCATTTAAGCTGACCTCACAATACCACTATGACTTGGGAGCTAAAGTAGTTTTAAGTCAACTTTTTTAATAGTACCAGGTGTGTTTCCTCAAACACTGTTATCATGCCATATGTACTGTTTATTCAGAGCAGGGAATGCCCTTGCTAGTGTTATTGCAGTAAATGATTACAAATCCAGCATCTTCATACTCTGCTGCTGCTGCTCACTCTGCATACCTAATGTATTTGGATGGATTTTACTCTACAAGTTATCCCAATTTTCCCCCAGTTGCCAGCCTCTTATAGCAGCCTCACAGTGGAGGATTTCTTCCTGAAATTTGATGTGCTATAACTTCTTTCACCACAGCCTTTTAAAAGTAGATATCATTTGGATTATGCGGGGAAATCTGAGGCCTGCTGAAGCAAACTGTTGGAGCATTTCTGCAGGCTGCCATACGTGACCAAATTAAAAATCAACAGTTGGTTAATTGTTGAAATAAATAAGATGTATTGACATTTTTTAAACAAATTGTGCAACATCTCCTAAATTTCTTACCAGATTCACCTATTGGGTTTATGCTAGCTCACATAAAGGTGCAGCCTATCCCATTTTCTACAGTGTTATCATTATTTATTCTAATAATCCCTAAAAAGAATAATTAGCCTTTTGGTTGCTCGCCTTCAGAGTTGTGAGGGCAAGGCATTTTTGGAAGTTTATTTCCACATGTTTTTTCTATGCCTTAATGTTGCTGTCGTTTAAACAGGAAATTCAGCCTTTTGTTGTATGTTGTGGTTGTGCTGTGCCAGCATCTCCAACCCAAAACTACAGCCCAGAGGCTCAGTTCATAATGAATCTTCTAATTCCCAGTGACTTTTGCAGTTTTAATTTATTTAATTAGTTTTTGAGTCATTTCTATGCGCACATGCATTCAGATGAACAAAAATATTCTTTTAAAATGTCAGGATATCTTGGTATTTGTTTGCTTTAATAACATCATGGATTTCCATATGTTTATTCAGTCAACAACAAAATAGCGGTACCTGGTGGGGGAAGTCCGCGACATGCAGTAATCCTGCAAGTAATTCTGCCAAAACTTTGATGTATGTTTGGATCACTATCCTCCACTGCAAGGTGCGAGATATCTTTGAAGAATAGAGTTTCACTTCTTCTTAATCAGCTGTACCATAGAGGCAGGTGTCAATCACCAGAGTGGGCAAAAACCCTCGAACCCTATATTCTTACAATGCCAGTTTGAACCATCATTCTCTCTTCTGTTAGATGCCTCCTGTACATCTGTCTGTTACTGTCATTCAAATTTTTTACAGTCATCTACTTGAAGCATCAGCTATGTCTTGGCCCGCCTTCAAGAGTTTGGCCTTGTTTCTCCACCTGAGGTCTCTAGTTTGTCTGAACATTTGCTCACTGGAATCTTGTGTTTTGTTATTAAGCAAATTCTTTGTTGAACTTGCTCTTTTATTAACAGTATCTGCGTTTTAGAAAGTGAGCAATGAGTGTCACCTGCTTGCTTCATTCACACCTAACGTCTGTTTAATCGCTGCTTCAGTAGAAGGGATAAAACATAAAGCAAATCTGTAGCTCTGCAAAGGAATTTAAATTGTCAGTCCCACAAATAACCTAACATGGTTGAGATAGTGTCGAATCTGCCCCCCCCCCCTCTGTTTGTTTATCTTTCCCCTACAAATGGAATTAATTTCAATCCATCCAGCTTGAAATCATTGAAATGAAATCTAATCGGTCTATTAGGAGAAGTAATTTAAATTATAGTCCATAGATGGACTTCTGCAGTCATATGCATTAGCAGGCAAACTCACCTGTGCTAAGACTCAGAGGCAGTGGATGGTTGGCAGCACTTGCAGGAGGTCCCTGTTACATTAGTTTCAAATGCCTTCAGTGTGTCTGTGTGAGAACGGGGGAATCTTTATCTGAAATTATCCCTGTATCCTCCTACTCAGGTTCTGTTTCTTCTTCCCCTTTGTATCTGTATGTAAGACTGTGTGTGTGTGTCTGATCCATTGTATAGGATATTAGTCTTGGCAGTATGGAATTCAGTTAATTCCTCCAGCTAGTCTTCTCGCTTGATTAAATAATTGCTGATTTAATGCAAGTCAGTGTGCATACAAATGTATGTGTGTATGCATGTCAGTCTGTGTGTATGCATCTGTATGTTAAAAACAGGGCTGACTTGCTCCTTAAGTGAATTAAATGTAATTTAATTTTAAAAGACTTTGTTTCAAAAGCTCTCTTTTTTCTTTCTTTTTTTTAAATTCATTTTAGACCACAGGGTCTAGGTGCATTTTTCTTTCTTGTCTGTCCCTCCACCTCCAGTTTTTAAAAATGTTTTCTCCATGTTTTATCACTGTTGCAATTGAAAAGATTTGAAAGTTATTTGAATATTAACTGTTATCATCAGAAATGGACATGTTTCTGAGAGAGTTGATTTTTTTTTAGATGGATATAAAATCTTCTGAGATGCAGCAGCTCACATGTAGGCTTTAAGCTAGAGCTGAAAGACGTTACTACACATTGCTGGCAGATGCTGAAATACATTTGAAGGGCCCAGTGTTAGAACACGACCTAAACCTCTGGATGCATATCTGTTCCGGCCAGTTCCTTCTTGAAGATCCAAAAGACCACGCAGTGTAAACAGCTGGTATAACATCTGCAGATTTATGGCTTCAAGAGAATCTCAAAGTTGAATAAAAGCCACAGCTGAAGTGTTCAACCACTGTGCGGTTAAACCATATGTTAGATGTTTAAAAAGCATTTTACATTTTACTTATAATTTATTAGTACATTTTATAAGGAGAGTCACAAAAAGCCACTGAAAACAACCCTAAATTTGGTTTGAGTTTAAAAAAAAAAGCACTGTAGCCCATTTCATGGGAAGTTGGCGAAGCAGTAAAAACTCTTAAAAGGAAAATAAAAGCACATTTTAAATCAGAGTATTGATACATAGATAGCTTAAATGTAGCCTCTTTTCAGAGTGCTTGCTTTCTCCAACCAACGGCAGTCGGGTTGTGTTGCCGTGTTTATGCGTTCTTCCATTAAATTTAACACCACAAGGGACCGAAAGGCTTTCTGCTAGAGCTGTTTGTGTATTAGAGCAGAGAGTGACCCAACTGATTGTGAAAGCTATTACACCAGTAAATGGTTTATATGAAGCGTCACCTGTGTAGATTTTACTCTTAATTCTTCTTGGCATTTTTTTATAAACATCACGAGACCAAGAAAAAGCTGCTTATACTGTCAACCTCTGCGTTTTAGTTCTTAAGGATTCATTTCTCTAGACTACCTTTTAACTTCTCAAGAGTTTCATATCGGTACTTCAGTAAAACCACAAAAAGAAACACATTATTAACCACTGAAAAATCTGCATGGATACCAGATAAGGCTTTAAAATCATATCATGGCGAATGACAACTAAAGGAGCAGACTGGTGGTTCTCACACCAGCACTTAACAAGGCTTGCTTGAGCTTCTTCCCACTCCCTTTGAGTATCTTATGCAACATAATTGTTGTATAGTAATATTGGATTATTCAGCATGTTCAAACAAATCACAGAATCACAAGGCGGATATCTCAACACAGAAGGCAGCTCACTGTGTTGCTGGCATTTCAACTGAAGATGATGCTGCTTCAGATGCAAATTTGTGCATCTAGTAAAAATACATTCACAGATCGCTGCTACATAGTTGGCTAGCTAGATTTTAGCTGCCTAGCCAGATTGGCTGGTGGGCTAGATGGCAAAGCACTCTATATTCTATATTGTTTTATTGTTAAAGAAGCACTGCATCCATCTTGCTTCCTACCTTGAGCAAATATAAGTCAGTCCAATGTTGACTCAGCCACGGTGGACTGTAAAATGGATAGTGTGTTGATATCCAGTTGCTGGTGTGTGATGCGGTGCATAAAGCAAAAGTCTGAAGTATCATGTGGTCCCAGGCAGGAACCCGAAGTTGTGAAGGGTTTCTCGGCCCCGGGACGCTGCTGGACAGCTACAGGAATGAACATAATACATGTCACTGTGCCATCAAAATAAGTCAGAAACACGCTTAAGGCTGTCTTTAGGGTTTTTCGTTGTGTTTTGTTTTTTTCTTTTACATTGTCATGATAACAATAAATTGTTTCCAGGCATGGTCCACTGTCAGCTGTTCTCCAACTTGTTTGTATCACCTGAACTTGAAATCTAACTATAAATCTTAAGGTTTCTTCAGTAGCATTAAATAGAATTTTCTGACCACTGAACATCTCAGAGTTTTAAATGTCTTTTTTTCCAATGTGTGCACTGCCAGTGTGTGTGTGTGTGTGTGTATGTGTGTGTCAGGGGGCGTTATTGGTGGTGCCGACTGAACAATTATAGGCTGCAGATAAATAGATGTCATTAAGACTCTGAGCCCTAATTACCCACAGCCCCTTTCTGCAGGCTGGGGTGAGTGGGAGAGGCCAGGTATCTGTAATAAATCAACAAAACATACACTGATTCACACGCAGTTTGTTTCCACACACCAGCACAGAAACTTTGTTGACTGAGATACCACGACAGGTATGTTACAGTACTTAATGCTCAACTGTATGTTTACACTGAGCTGTGTGTGTCTGTGTGTGTACAGAAGAGGCACAAATATCAAGCCAACCAGGTGATGACTGAAGAGGAAGTTGGAGATCATGAGCCAAATGCTGTGTGTGGCTGTGCGGTCTATTTCTGTACTTTCCTGTGTAACAGACACCTGAACCACTACCTCAGAGACACACGTACACTCTGTACTATCATCGTAGCACAAGTCCAGCCACTGTATCTCTAACACACACACGTTTTTTGGATTACAGCCTCTCATCCAAATCTAGCTTGCCTTCATTAGCCAGTGGAAGCAAATGTTTTCAGGTGTGTGTGTGTGTTGCAGTGAGGGGCAGCTGTGGGGCCATATGTGAGTGATTTGGATGCTCGGAGGGAAACTGAATTCTGATGACAGACGCACTGTTTGGCTTGCAACACTAGACACACATATACATGCGCATACACAGACACACACAGGAAGTGCACATCAATCAATCACCTGGCTCTGTCTCTCTACATGTGGTGACCGTATGGTGTGTGTGCACCATACACACACACACACACACAGAGGCACACACTCACTCCGACTCAGTGTGCCACTGAGGATTCGGTCATGTAAGCATTCTTCTGTCTGATGTCAGATGGTTGAAAACATGTGTTCCACAGAGACTCTGGTAAAATTAACTCAGGTGTTTATAACATGCAGCATTATTGGAAACGGGATGGTTTATAATACACACATTAAAAGCGAGAAACAAAGGTTTTTTTGCAGGATAAATACACAAAAGTGCACTTTCTTTCAAATTGGTGCCTGTTGAGTTTGTGATTCATCAGGTTCCGGCAAACTCTCCAACTTCATCATGTAGCATTTAAATTTAATCTCTTCACAGCTGCAGCACCATCTTCTTCTTCACATTACAAATTCTGCTGTCCGCACGTGATCAGGCCGTGCAGATGAAGTATGCTCATGTCTGTATGTTGCTTTTAGAGGACACACAAGAGTGCTGTGTTTCTTGCATTGCATTAGATTGCAGAAATAAACTAAAAAGAGCTGCATTCGCCAGACTCTTGTGGGTATAGCTGGCAGCACAAAACAGATGCTCCGTGGAAGAGCTTGTAGTGGCTCCATCTGTAGCTCTGAGACTGCAGAAAGCCTGATTGAAATGAGGCATTCTTCTGTGTTTTCCTCTAGAAGTGAATGCATTGCTCCTAGCTGTGTTATAAACATAAAACAACAAGCGGCCGGCACTGACAGAAGAAGGTCCTGACAGGAAAAGTCCAGGATGGAGGGAAGAGGAAAAAATCAGACTGACACTAGAATGAAATGAACACAGAATGTGTGAAATTTAGATTTAACTTGGTGGGTATCATTAATTTATGGTACACATTTTTGCAGATGTGCATTATATAAGGTTGATGGAAGTGACGAAAAATAGTTTGCATGAAAGTTTTTATGCTCACTTTAGGGTATTTTAGTTTTTTTCTTTGAGAGGCAGAATCACCTGTTTTCAGTTGTCATGCTGAACAGCTTTGTCACAATGAGTCACTATCAGCTGGTTCTTCTTTTAGTGAAGAAACACAGCATAGTTAGTTGAAAATAATTACTAGACATTTTCATTTTTCCCTCAGAATTTAGTTTATCTTTTTCCTCAGATTTCTGTTTCTTGATCATAACTACTAACCATGTACAACATAGCCTGTAACGCCACCTGCTGATGACGCTACACCAACTTCTGTCCAAACACCAAACAACTCTGAAGCGTATTTATTTTTTATTAGCCCACTAAGGGAAATTATAATGTAATATATACATTGATAATAAATATAATTTAAAAGTTTGTTTTAAATGGCTTTGCCCATGGATGGAAACATAGCTAATACTCCATTTCCTGTTCTTATGGTTGAGAACAAGAATGGAAAGGCTGAAGAAAGGAGAAGACAAGGGAAAGGAACAATGATTAGATTTAACTTAAAGACAAGAGAGAGAGGATTGGCTAGACATTTACAGACGGGGAGAAACAAAGTCATGGAGTAGAAAGATGAGGTACGCTGTCCTCTCAGGGTCAAAAAGGTGGCGAGTAGGGCCAAAGACTTAATGGGATGGAGAAACATTTTGATTGGCTCATTACTGTGATGGAGCACATTGGTACCACAATTGACCTTTTCACCCCCACCCCTCCATCCCCACCACCCCTCCATACACACACTACCTTTTCATGCACCACTGTACTGTGAACTGCAAAGGTGTGGATATGAAAACACTTTCACTAATACAGTAAAAGTCAAAGAAAGTCTGGCCTGCAATGTGCCTGCTGCAAGGCAGAAAGCCGATGCAAGTCTCCTCATGTCTTACAAGTCATATTTGACAAAATTACTAGGCAATCTCAAGAGTCATTTACATTTAGGTTTATTCTCAGATTTATTTGGGTTTTTGTTATTTTTTTTTAAATAAGTATGTTCTTTGGAGTGAAGATCACAGCGGGGAAGAGAAATGTTTTCAGTAGGGTTTCCTACTTGGCATGAAAAATGAGAGCAGTCATCTATCAGCCAGCAAGCCACACTGTTCTTTGTTTCCATTGGTCTTTTAACCTTAACTATAAGTCACTTTGTCTTAAGTGGTGTGAACATTAAAAAGGATCAAAATTAAGTTTACATACTCTGGATTATTTTCCTCTACTTTCTCTCAATTGCTTGACATCCCTGTCATCCTCACAGTATCTTTCTATTGTTATCTCTGTTTTTACTTTCAGTCTCTAATGTTTTCTGTTCTCTCTCCGCAGCGGCGCAGAGGTAGTGGAGTTTTCTGTGCAAACTGTCTCACCACCAAGACATCGCTGTGGAGGAAAAACGCCAACGGGGGCTATGTCTGCAATGCATGTGGGTTATACCAAAAACTGCATTCGGTAAGTGATTAACAGACAGGCGAGCCAGTACATGCTCACACTGTAGGATGTCTACACTAAACTGAGTAGCAACAGAAGTTTGGTGGGTTCAGATAATACTGTGAGGACTTCCTGGCACTTCAATTAATTGGTTTGAGTCCTATTTAAAAGACAGGGACTACTTTGTGTCTATAGGTAATTATAAATCTGAGCAAACCAAAATAACCGTGGGGTTCCCCAAGGCCTCATCATTGGGCCACTGCTGTTCAACATCTACATGCTTCCATTCGCTCAAATTATGACAACAACTAAATATGTTACAACAATTATGCTGGTGACACACAAATCTACATAACCAACTCACGAGGAGACTACAGTCCGATCCAACAAAGATTGGATGTGCCAGAACTTCGATTCAGTTAAATGAAGACAAAACTGAAATAATAGTTTTTGGAGCCAAGGAAGAAAGATATTTTTAGCCTTTTTTTGCCCTTTTAAAAATGTCTGTTTAAAGAAAAGAACCAGAATACTCACTAAAGTTGTCTTTTCACATGTATGCATATTAGTCTAATTAGTAAATGCCTTATTTGCCTTGTCTCTAAATATTGATTTTTCGTTTCTTTTTTTTCTTTTATTTATGTATATAATTTGCTTAAAAATTCTGCTTAGCCCATTTAAACCCCTTCCCATATTTTAAATGTTTATATTGAGATTTTTCTTTTCTTTTTTTTTTAAGAAATTATTGATGGCTACATTTTAATAATAATGTCTTCTTAAAACATTTTTTAAAAAGTTTCCCTTCTGTCTGCTGATTTATGGGCTTAACTGTTTTCTTTAATCCTTGTTTTATCCAATCTTTAGATTTTAACTCTGGAAATGAAAGCAAATTGTCTAATTTGCATATTTGATCAAACTTGCACTACTAATAAATATTAGCCTTTAATTGCTGGTTAGAATATTCCCTCAAGTTTTTTCTAATTAAACTATAAGACAGCACTGTGATCTCAGCAAGTGAGGTGAAATTTTTGTCATCTAAAGGCCGTTAGATCCTCCACGAGAACAGAAAACTGTTGTTGTTCTCTAGGCTACAACAACAGAATAACGTCATTTTGTTCTTGTGATCGTGGTGTGGGAGTTCTACGGCTTGTTCTAAAAACATCAGCCGAGCAGAACGTTCATGGTAATAGGGTGTCTGAGAAAAATTGTGTTATTGTTTAGAAATTTTTCATTTCCACTTTTCCACTGATGCAAAAGATTCAACGTTGAATGGATAGTTTTAAGGAGCAGTACGAAAAGTACGAAATGGGCACAACACACGGCCCTTACAGACACCGACACTACAGCATGCACAGCTCCACCTTGCCACGGACAAAGTTTCTCATAAAGAATGAAATCTGAAAGTAGGAAAGTTTCTCATAATGCGTGAAATGACCGAACCAATTGTACATTACACATAAAGAAACAGACAGCCCTCCCCGTCCCCCACTGTGTATTAAGCTTCTCACGAAGTATGAAAAAACTAAGCCAAAACAAACTTTTCTTATTTTTTTTTCTTGCCCCCCGGAGAGCAAGAACAAAGTTCTTTTTTTTCGCGGAGTATGTAACAAGCTTTACAGAAATTAATTTGAAGTGCCAACTCCATATCCACTAATAATAAGAGACTCACAAATGTAATGTCACCATTTATGGAGCACTGTGTTTTAGTACATTCACAGGGTGGCTTTGACCACTAATTATCATTCCCCCCGGGTGGCTAATTAGCATACTATGCAAATTAAATGGTGCATAATGCAGTTAAATTCCAGCTTCTGTTTTGTGAATCCTGCTGTGGAAAAGTGGCATTGTTGAAAAGCCTGCTTCATAAAGTGAATATAATATAATGGAAGGAGTCGAGTTTACGATCTAAGCCTGAGGAAAGTCAGTGGAAATCCCAAATTTAATTAAACAGCGTGAAGTGCAGCTTAGATAAAGACTCAGTCTGTAATATATTTGACTTTAGAATATCAAGCTTATTCATTTCAGACATGCTCCGAAGGTATTTAACGCGACTCTGTGCTTTACATATCACTGGCATTAAAACAATGTGGTACTTTTGATGTACCAGATTCATGTTCACACAGTTTTTAAGCTTAGCTCGTAAAAAATTCATGGCAATGTTTTGTTGTGAAACAACATGGTGTAAATAAATACATCATGTTACAACATCCTACAATTATCAAATGGAGCCTTAAAGCTTTTAGAGGGTGACAAGAAACTTTCTTCCTTCCTGCCCCTGCAGATGTCCTTGGTTCAACCCGTTCATCTCATCATGTTCCAGCTCCCTGTATTCTTGGCAGTCTTCACGGCAACCATATTTTATATCCCATAATAAAACTTTTATACGCTCTACACACATTATTAGAGGGGGATAGCAGCTAGTAAAACACTTGAGTCTTAGAGGGGAAGAGAGAGTTATGAATAAAGAGGCAGAAAAAGGTAGAAGGAGAGTAAGGAAGGAAAAAAGACAAATAAAGGCAGAGAAAGGGTTGGAAGGCAAAGAGGAGAAAATAGAGGCAGAGTGAGATAATAAAGTTTGGGGGGTGTATAGAGAAAGAGAGAAAGAGATAAGGAGAAAATGCAGAGAGGAGCACTGGAAAAGAGAAGTTGGAAAACAGATAAATAAATCAGGAGTTTTGTCTACCAGCAGTAACCAAGCCCAAGTATTGTACTAATTCAACACTAAAACCATAAAACTGAGCAGCATTCCTTCTGCCACGTTTGGTTTGAGTATCTCACACAGGATTTAACGAGGACTGCAGCGAATGATTATTTAAGTAATCAAATATTTTATCAGTTATCCTATGTAATCAAGTATTTGGATAAGAAACACTTTTGTCTTATTAAATATCAGTTACGATTTAAAAGAGGAAAAGAACAGCCCTCTTAACATGAACCAGTCACTGGTTCATTTTTCAGAAAATGCAACAATTTACTGAACATAAAAAAAATAGTGCTTGTAACAGCCATAAAAACCAATTTTTAAATAAAACATCTTTGTCTTCAGAGCAGAACTTAGCTCACACGGAATAACTTAAGGGTATTAATACAATTTAAAACTAAGAAGTAAATTAGAATAATCTTTACTTTCTGTCTTTGTGGAAAGTTTTGAATTTGTATTTGAATGATTTTTTTTTTTTTAGTAACTAGCCTTTACATATGGCCACAATTAGGATGGGTGATGTGGCTAAAAACATTCTTGTGGTACAGAAAGAGCAGAAGTTGGAGCCCAATTAACTTTTTATATTTTTAATATTAATATATGTTTAATATTACTTTAGAGTTAGCTCCTTGGAATGAAGGTGTAGTTTAGAAGTGGGTCTCCAGTGCCTTCTTTCTTTTTTTGTTTTTCTCTTTGTTAATGACCTTCCTCTCACTCCTGCTTCTGCACACCACTTCCCCTCGTGGTTTAGCTCACCTCTTTGTTTATTCCTCTTTAGCTGGAAACACAAAAATCCCTTAGAGAATATGAGTGTCAGCGTTATAATTTTGTCATCGTTTAGAGTGTCACTGGTCTCAATGATGTAATCTCGTTTTGATATTGATCCACGTGTCTGAACTGTGTGTGAAAGTCATCATTTAGACAGCTCCCTAGTGAACAGTAGACACTGTTAGCTGTCTGCCTGCTGAATGATGACACCTGTCCACACGTGCATTAGTAGATTGCTGAATCAGGGTCAGATCTTTATTTATTTATTCATTTTTGTACTTATCAATTTGCGCACTTAAGCATTGGAGACTTTTCACACTAATCTTTGGATTACTTATGAATGATTTTTCTTAAATATCTACAGGAGCGGCTCTGTTATACCAGACACACTCTACACCAAAAGTGACAGACTTTAACCTTCTACCTGCATACAGACAGTTGTTTTAATGTAGGCATTTACAGTAATGTAGGCTTTCCCCGTAATGCAACAAGAATACACATAAACAGTGACAAACTCCTTCAACTCATTTATTTTCCCCCTTTATTCCTAGTTGTCATAAATAATCACACAAATAATCACAAATTTAATTAAATGGAGCAGTTACATCAATTCAGTTACACAACTAAAGAGTTTAAAATCACTACTTTGGAACTATGTGGGCAATCTTTCAACCTGGCAGATTGAATAAAATTATTTAAGCAACTTTGACAAGCTTTTGAACTTGACTGCATCCCGAGGTTATGATTCATTATGCATGTTTAGTTGTTTAATAATCACTGACTCTGTAGTGTTTATTTAACTGTCGGGAAAGAAACTCCTAATTTGTTTAGAAATGTATTTTGGCTGCTGGAGTGGAAATGGAACAAGTCATGAGTATTAAAGGAGTTCTGTGTTCTGGATGTAACAGAAGTTGGTTTTAAAATGAATATGTATTATAAAACTTGACCTTTCTATTGACTTTGAAAGAGACAGACTGTTTTTTGCTGTAAAATGAAACTTCAAGGAACAAAGTTCTCCTGCATTTACATAAGATGTAAGTGCTCCCCCTTGTGGTCAGGGCAAAAACTGCAGCCAGTAGTTCTCTCCATTAGTGAGAGATATGCTACTACTGGCTGTTTTTAACTGACCAAAGTTGCCTATACATTAAAAAATAAATAAAAACTTATCAATAAAGTTAAAACTGATTTTTTTTTTTTTTTTTTTTCGTTTTCTTTCAGACACCCAGACCCCTGAACATCATTAAGCAGAACAACGGGGAACAAATCATCCGACGGCGAACCAGAAAACGGCTCAACCCTGACTCGCTGTCATCTGAAAACCCCGCCCAGAAACAACAGCGAATCACCAGCGAGGAGCGCATGAACGGGGAGGAGTCAGACAGGAGCTGTTCATCTGTGAAAAACCAGCAGCCTTCACCGCGTTCGCGCTCACCCCGATCCACTCAGGCTTTCTTAGCCAATCAGACGCTGGAGATCCACAGACGCATGCCTCCTCTCCTCCTCCCCTCCCACCCCGCCTCAGCCATGGTAGCTGAGGGCAATGGGGGCATTACAGAGGGAGGGATGACATCAAAAGTAGAAGGTGGGAAGGGAGGAGGGGGATCAGAAAGAGGAAGTCCTATTGAAAAGTATATGCGTCCATCCAAACCTTCTAGTTATTCTCCTCCAGGTTCACCGATTGAAAAATATCAATATCCTCTTTTCTCGCTGGCCCATCCATTAACGGTCTCCCCTGATTTTAAGCCTGATGTGGATTGGATTAGATTGTTGACCAAGTATAACATGGCAGCCACCTCTGGGTTCCCTGGTAGTATCAGTAATCTAAGCAGCCCTGGCAGCCTTGGAAATAACACCCACTATCTTGGTACAATGGTGACTCCGGTACAGCATCCCCAGCAAAGTTACACGGTGCCTTACTGTGCCTCTCCCTACTCTCCTCTTCCACCTCCTCCAGCCCCTCCTCACTACCCACCTCCTCCTCATACCCAAACCTCGTCCTCTTCATCACTAGAAAATGATGCTCCTTTGGATCTTGCAATAAGACAAAGAGAGAGTGCCTTGAACACACATATGTCAACAAATGGCGCCGAAAGGAAAAGACAGGAGTCGCCTCTAACTGAGACACTGGGAGGGAAGTGGAAGGAGGAGGAGGAGAGGACAGATGAAGGTGGGAACACAAGTGAGGTGGGGAAGGATGAGAAAAATAATTTGACAAAATGTCAGTCAAATGTCGCGTCAAATCGCACAAAGGTGGAAGCAGCCACGCAGGACGACCTTACCAATCGCTGCTCCCACTGCGGGATCTACTTCCTAGACGAGGTTATGTATGCCCTGCACATGAGTTGCCACGGCGACAAGGGACCATACCAGTGCAGTTTTTGCCTCCACGTGTGTGCGGATCGTTACGACTTCACCACACACATACAGAGGGGCTTACACAGGTACACAGACAAAATGCCACAACAGACGGGTCACACGCAAGACGGCAAAACTCAAATGTCTGATCACGAGTGTCAAGATGTGACTTCAGAGCAAAAAGATGGAGAAATCACATGTGATTGTGATGATGTCATAGGAACGTGTAATGACAGCCAAGCAAAGGAAAACACAGGCAGCGATGCCGGTGACAGCGGAATGGCAGCTGAAAAGGAGGAAAGTCGAGAGCAGCAGGGTGAAACAAAAGAGGAATCAGGAAGCACAGATATCAAAGATGACATCACTAAAACAACAGAAGTCATGACAGAGTCTCAGAAGTTAGACGGGATCACAGATGGAAATTAAATGACATCTTTGACTCATGTAAACCTTTAAAAACGTGTTATTGGATAAATAAGCTCTATGCCTTCATGTTCCGTGAGGCTAGCTCATGTCTAAATGGGCTTATCCTGGGCACTAAATGGAACGCATCCTCATGCTGGAAGCACTCCGCTGTCAAACGGTCAGAAAAATCATTGCAGGACCCAGCTGAACTACAGCAGAGGTAGTCTGGGGAAACGGCCCAAATCCTTTGTTGAGTAACGGTCACTTGACAGTCCTGTGGCAAGAAGTCAGCAGGGTGCGAGCATGCAGCTGAAATCACCTTTTATAAACAGCCACTTCATGTGCTTTCCATATAAGAGGATTGGAAGCTGGACTGAAAGTCAGACTGGTCTTTTTTTAGGAGGTTTGAGGAGTTCAGCACTTGCATAGCCATAGTACAGCAAAAAAGAAAAACAACAAAAGAACAAAACACTTTGTGATGTTCAAAGAAGCTGGTCCAAACTAGTCTCACATGTCATTCAGATGGTTTTATTTCATCCCCACCAGATCTGATCTGGTTTGATCAGCTGAGTTCTTGCCCATTGCCTGTTTTTCTTTCTCTCTTTGTAAATTGCCTAAACAAAAAAAAAAAAAAAAAAAAGAACAATCAAGTCATGATTATTTGACCCGGTTTGTTTGAAACCGGTTTGGGCTGCGCTGCAGTTCAGTTGTAACAACCTGATCGGTTGTTTTTTCTTGTGCCCTCGCTCTTTTTAAAACGGATCAAGCTTCCAGATCAATGCAAAATCACCATCACCGCATGGTGGCTGAAGACTGCTCGGGCTCGATATGACCCTGCCTTTTTGAAAACTGCCTAAAGCCGGTTTAAGTCCAGACTGAAATGATCTTCATCCATTTGGATCAACTAAGTGACTTTATTTTCTACCTTCCTCTGTGCCATGATACTAGCTATGTGCCTGGCTGCCTGCCTAATAGAACAACCATCTATTAACCTGCTTAACATTTATAATAATAATAATGGTAATTATTATAATAATAATAATGATGATGGTGTTATCGTACAAAAATGCAATTTGCTACACTTATCTTATTTTGTAAAGAAAAATAATGCTTTTTTGCAGGAAATGGTACTATAAAAAATTAGACATTTTGAGTGTTGTTTTTTTTTTTGTTGTTGTTTTTTTTTTTGTCTTTGTTGTTTGCGTTCTTAATGAGACTTGTTGATAATAGCCGTCTAACAGCAATGGTACAACAACAGAGGGGGTTTGTGTGCACGTTGCGTAATTGCATTTACAGAATGTGAGTGAGGATCAAAGGCTTTGTCCGTCCCCAAATGATGATGTAAACATAATGAAGGCTTGTGCTAAGCTTCTCAGTCCTCAGGGGTCACACGTGTTGCACACCAACCCGCCTGTTTCACAGCATGTGAGACATCTTTACATGTTGTATGGTCTATTCAGTGGTTTATAGCATGTTACATTGTTTTCCAACATATGTGTTTTTTATTTGTTAATAGGTCAACATGTGTGTAGTAACATTTTTTTTCTTAGTGTCTAGATATTTTTAGGTTATAAAGTTTTATAGAGAAACTTAGGAGCTTAGGGAGTAAACCCCTAAATTTTATGGAAAGGATCAACTTGTTTGGGTGAACTGTATAAACTCTGTACTGACTCTACAGAGCTTCTTGCCTACAGTGTTTTATCTCATGTTGCGGAGAGTTCAGTAGGTTGCCTCTATGTAGCATGTTAGCATCTGCAAAATGCATTTTCTTTTCTAGTCATGGGAAATTTTTTCATGTTAAACCTGAAAAAAACTGAAAACCATCAGAAGACATTATGAAGTAACTTTGTTTTTTAATTCATTGAAGTAAAATTACCACGTTTCCAACTCTACCTGATTAATCCCTTATATTTCCCATTAGTTGTTTTCAATCCATCGTTTACACATAGTCGCAGAAAAGCCCTACAGTTATCCTATTTTATGTTAACTTTTAGAGTTGAGAGTCCTTAAAAAGCATCTTTAGCCATCTTGAGACTCCTCCAGCCTTGCTGCCTTAGTTGCTAGAAAACAAAATAAAGGGACTCCTTTGAAGGATTGTATAGATGGAGTTGGAAAAGATGCAAGGACAGAGCTAACGAATGAGAGGAAAAAATATTTTTCTATGCTTATCCAAAAGAACAGAATGAAAAATGTTCCGCTCAGTGCCTGGTTACCTGTTGTGTTTTCTTCAGACATGATTGTTTTGTTGTTGTATTGTGTCAGGCAGAATCATTTTTTGTACTGGTTTTCAGGCATCTACCGATTTTACAAACTATATGATTGGTCAAACTTATTATGTTCAGTCTCTGGACAAATATCCATTTTTTGTTGCTATTACAACAGCTCTTCACTAGTTAGCTTTTTTCCCCACTTGTATGTATTTATGTGCACTACGTATGAAAAATGTGGAGGCTCAGCTGACATGAGGCCAATACTTCGTGTTTGATAAAATCAGAGCGTTGACATACAGTCATGTCATCAGTGTCCACATCTTGGCAAAGGTGATGCAGGCTGGTCGACAGTAAGCTGTCAAGCAAACTTAATAACCAGCTAATAGATCTGTTGACAAATCTCCGAGTACCACACACACACCAGGACAGCTTCTTTGTCCACACCCTGGCTGGACTCTGCTCGGCACCATAACCATAACTTGAAACTATTTTCTCCACTAAATGTAACGTTGGTTAAATGAAGAGAATATCAGGAAATAATGTTTCTTGAGTCCAAAAAAGATTAAATATAATTAAATTGAATCAATAATGTATTAAAAAAGACCAAAAAAAGCTAATTCGGTCTCCTGTGTGAAATGCTACAAGAAGAAATAGCCCAACTTCTGACTAAAATAACCAGGAGCGCCGTTTCCATGTTCATACTTGCAGTTTTAACCAAAAGCAGTCTTTGACATTAGAACATCTTGAATACTGTTATTTGAGGGATGATTTGTCATTGTTTATAAAAGCAAAGTACATATTTTCTTTTAAAGTACTGACATGAAAGCTTAACATGTACACACAGTCAGAATTTGTCACCTTCAAGTCCTGAGATAGAACAAAACACTTTTTTCTCATAATGTTTAAAATCATGTTTGAATTTGGGCTCAAAAAGTTCACTATTTAGCTATTTTGTCCGAGTAACAAGTGAAGGCATCTAAGTTCAGTTTGGAACATGGTTTAAATATTATTTACTTCTGAAGTTTACCCTTTATTTGTTGAACTCATTCCCTTCATCAAAGCAATGTTGGAGTCAGTAATACGCATATATTTATGCTAGAATTGCTTTTATTATTAGCAATGCATTATGCTAATGTATACTGATTTTATAATTGGATCTTTTGGTACCTCTTTAGGGGCTGCTAGTGAAGTAAATACTGTTTACATTTGTAAATGTAGCAAAACAAAAAAAAATGGATAAATTAATGCAACGATATATTTCAAGACAAAGAAATATATGAACAGATTGGGGTATTGGAGGAATTTGATGAGGCAAACTGATGGAAAAAGTGCATCTGTGTTAAACCCCACCATCCTGTTTTTGTTTCAGTCGTCCCTCCATGTCTGTGCATACCTCTTTTTTATTTAGATAGATGGGAAATGATTTTGAGACAAGATTGAGAGTTATTCAAGTATTCATGTTCTGGACTTTTCTGCTGATGTTGACTCTAATCAACTTCTAGTATGTTTAAAATGTTTTGTCTTGCTTTTAGATTGACCACTTTTCCAAGAGGATTGATGTTTGATAAGACCATAATTACTTCTTATAAGAAAAAAGATTATTAAAAAAGCATTTGGAAGGAAACAGTGTCATCTTAATCAAATTGCTTTTGTAGAAAGACCCTGATAGCAACCTGAAAGTGGAACAAACATATTTTATGATGAAATCTGGTCAGATTTATCGAAATTGTCCCATCTGCATGTATCTTTCCCATTCATTTACCAGCTTTGTCTGCATTACCCACAGAAGCCATTTAAACTACCACATAAATAGATGTTCAAATCAAAATGACTGTTGGAGAACATTTTTCTACTTCGAGGTTGCGGTGATGCAATGATGCTAGGGAATCATGTTCTGTCGAACACGCGTGACATGGCCTTGTTTTACTTCAGTGATGTGTATGCTTTAGGTTCGATGGCGTTTCAAGTCAGTGTTTACATTGGGAGGCCTTAACAAGTGTCTTACTTTTTGTCTTTGTGTTATAGAAAATGATGCTGTTGCTTGCACTCCACTTAAGTTCTTTTGTGCCAAGGAAGGGACAGTACACACACACACACACACAGTGGTACGAAGTGAGTGTACGTTTGGGAGTGTACAGTGTTTAACCAAGGCCAGTTTATTATTGGCTGAACACATGCATGCACACACATTAATTATGTACTTTTAATCAGTATATTTTAGTAGGATTTTGTCTCTGTTCATTTGAGCGGCTTTTATAGAAAAGATTTTGGTTTTTTTTTTTGGTTTTTTTTTTTGGTTCTCTCATGTTGTACTTTATTCTGCTACTTTTCTGTATGTCATTGTTTTTAGGTTTCATTTCTTGCAAAATATTTCAACATATTTTGACAGCCAAGAAAAGTTTGTTACACAGCTAAACTTGAAGAATAACGTTAATGATGATGATAATAATTAATAAAAGTAATAACAAACATTCTCAAAACGGGCAATGTGTCTTTTATTCAAAATTGGTTTAATAAAGAAACGAGAGGAAAGTGTGTGTGTGTGTGTGTTCTTGTAATCCTCCGTAGAAGCTGCGGCCTGGTGGGGATAAGTAAATCCTCATCATGAAGAGTGGGTTCTGATCTGAGACGAGCTGGGAACTTTGGGTCAGAGTGACACAAGTCTGGAGGCTGCAGGTTAATTAGATGTACATAAATCTTTTATCCCAAGTCAGGCAAATGTTTGGAGAAAAGGGACCATTTTAAACCTTCAAACCATCCTCCGCCTGGGCTGTGTGATTGTAACTATAATCTCCACGTCATTGATCTGTTTCTCTTTTGATCTGTTCTTTAATTCCACCTACCTGATTTCTTTTTCTTTCTCCTACACTTGACAGATGCATCAGATTTTTAACTCTTTTTTTTCCATCTTAGAAAATGCATCACAGTTCAAACTGTAACTAAAGATGGATTCCCTATAATTTTGGTGACCTGGGATCTTTCAGTTTTCACTTCAGCAGTAAATAGCAGGTGGTGTTTTTTATTTGTACCTTTTTTAAGCTTTGCTACCAAAGTAAAATGTAATAATTTCCCACTCATCAAGCATGGATTTTAGAGAGACTGATTACCACCTAATAAGCAGACTGAAATATATGAGGTTGTCAGCAGCACAGGAGAACCACATGAGGCTGCACTGTAACCATTTTCTTCGTGCCTTAGACTTCCAATACAGTTCTTGAGACCTGTTAACGTGCAAAAATATTCACATGACTGTTCAGATGTAAAGTGCATCACTGATCGACAAGAAGCTGCAGGGAATTGGCTGATCAGTTTGTGAGATGGTGCAGAAACAATCTCATCTTAAAAATAAACTAAACCTAAGAGAAGATTTTGGGAGGAACAGAAATAAGGAAAACACTATTTCCAGTTTGGGAGAAGAGTTGGAGGATGACTACAAATACTTTGGAGTTCAGCTGGACAACATGCAGACTAGGCTGGAAATGCAGCACTGAGGCATCTACAAGAAGGGACAAAGCAGATTCTACTACTTGAGGAAGCTGAGATCTTACAATGACTGCACCAAGATGTTGCATATCTTTGATAAGTGTTGTGGAAAGTGTAATATGCTGTGCAGCAGCATCAGAGCCAAAGTCTAAAAAAAAAAAAAAAAAACCAGTGCAGGAGGTCATTCTGGCCAGCAGCCTTCACCCTGTAGGAAATATTGATTTTTGAAAAAGGAGGAAAAAAAACTACTACTACATTATAATTTTTCTTCATGGATGAAGAGAAAGTATTTTTGATTTATTAATTTATTTTGCTAACATAAAATATGAGATTCTAATCTAAGTGTTGATGATTTTTGACATGTGTCCGCCTCCAGGTCCAAATGTCAGCTTTGCAAAACGACAGTCATTAAACTCACATTAAAGCCAAGGCAATTAGTTAAGCTATCATTCAGGGTCATATGGTGATATTAGGGCACCATTAAATGAGTGTTATGGTGTATAATGACCACAACATATTTTAATTTTCATAGAGAAACAGCCGCTCATTTACCAGGCTGCCATTACAACCAGAGGCTTGGTTCTCATTTGAGAACCTGTTTTAATCTTCCAACAACCCTCCTTTGTGTCAGGATCTTTGACAAACTTAATCAGTGCGGCGGTGCTATCTGCCAGAAGACAAAAAGCCTCTAATCTTTGCTCTCTATTATGTTTAGCAATATCAATTTATCTTTGTGCTTATAAAATGAGCGTTGATCAGCGTTGATTAACTCTGCCTTTGAACTTGCAGGAAAATTATGTAGCAGCAGGATGCCATTTATATCCGCGAGTGTGTGTCTGCATTGAGAGCCTACGAGTGTGAGATGATTGGCCACAGAGTTGGTTTCAAACCGGAATATCAAACACCCTGGTGTCAGCTGGAGAGGTCAACCCGCAGACACATCCTGCAGTACATAATTATGAACCTGCTCAAGGCAAAAGAGATTCAATCTATGAATAAACATTAAAATAAAAAGGAATGAAAAAGATATTTGCCCCATATGGATACTATGCATCAAATGAAGGTTGCAAACGCTGAATGTGTTCTCTGTCAGCTTGGCTGTATCTCTTTTTAAACATCTCACAAACAGCAGTTCAGTTTATTGAAATTCATGTTTATGTATGAGTTGCACCGATGACAGGATGTTTGACTTTGTGTGTGCTTAGCAGGAAGCCTCAGACGTGTGTGTTGATGTGTAGAGACCTATAATAAAGCTGTTGTAGGTTTTTGGATATGTTTTTATAAGGATCACAAGCACCTGACATTATGAAACAGTTAAGAGTTTATATTCTGGCAAATAGGTCAATGACAGATGCAAAGATTATACCCTCTGGGCTGAGGCAATGAAAATACTGAAGAGTAAAGCAGCATCAGATGCTTTGGGGTCTGAGACCTGACTCAGGAAAAGATAAGATTAGATGGAGGAAAGATGAGCTTCTGGAAGCCGAGCAGGATTTCTGCCTCTAACCAACTCTCAAACCTTAATTCCTGATGAAAGCATAATTAGAGCTCTGCATCATCATATTCACAAGTTTACTGTAGAGGGATTTGATCCATAATCTCCTTTCCCTCTATTTCCTCTACACTACTGTAATTACAACAACACACTCTTTTCCTTTTTCTAAGCCTTCTCTCTGAGCTTTCCAACCCCGCCAGCTTACCAGAAATTTGTTTTTCCAAAATCTGTCACAAATATAGAATAATAATAATTAAAAAAAAAAAAAAATAGGAATATTTTTTTCTGAAATGCAGAAACATGAAAGGCCATTCTATGTCTGAGAAATGTCACTTTTAATCGTTTTCACTTATTTAGACACACTTTTCAGATTTGATCAATTCTGTGTGTAAAACTAAGAATAGATTTGCTTTTTAGCCTCTTGTGCTTGAGGTAAAGTGGCTGTACTATGCATGTTACCTGATGATCCTACTAGGGGGCACAGTGGAGAATTCAGACCAGATAGACCTGCCGGATTTGTAGGGTGTAAACTAAACAAAGTGAATAAATAAAGTATTTTTCATTCTTTTTAATTTTCACAGTCGCCCTCAGTCACATGCTTGTTCAGAATGGGGGGTTGAATCAAAGAAAAGATTTCATTGGTGGTTTCCTTAGCTGGGTTATCATAAACTGGATTAATATGGATCATATATTGGATTTGTTTTAATTGGATTGTAATCAGACTAAAATTAAATGTACTGAATTGGACTGTCTGTGAAAGTACATTGAGATGACTTTATTGTGAACTGGTGACAAACAAATACAGCTTGAATTGATTTGAATTATGCACATATTGCAGCTTGCAGACACGTAGCTGGATTTTCTGAGGAGGTGCACAAACACTTAAAACAAACAGAAAATACATGAGACAGCCATGATGAAAACCTGTACACATAGTTAAGAGCAAGTATATTCTCAGCCTAAGACTTGAAAACACATTTTCCACTGTGATTCTATTGATAGGAAGCAGATGTTGAGCCCAAATATCACAGACATATAACTACACAAACTTTTTCACCTCCACTTCTCAGAATAAAGTGGAGGTCGTACGTGATGATTCAGGGTAGTACACAGGTGGCATGGGGTTAGTTAATGATTGTTACCAACAATGGGGGAGAGAGGTGTACTATGAGAATAAGGAAACACAAGGACATGAGGAGTAATTTCTTAGTTAATATGAACATGATGTTGTTTGTAAAATGAAAAGGAAGCAGGGCAAAGAGTTCCACCAACTCACGGTGCTGAGAAGAGAGCAAATTAATCTTTTTGTTTTTCTAGTTTTGCTCACTAAAGGTTTACTGTATACAGATTTTTTATTAAATAAGAGAGCGGAGAGGTAAAGCCCATTAGTGGATGAATGTTAGTAAGTTGAATATAAGCTAACTGAATGTTAATTTTAGAAACTACATCTAGAGCTGTAAGACAGCCATGTGAGGGTTCAAGGATTTCTTTTTCACTTTCTTCATCCTCCCAGAAGTAAGAAGATGTTGTATTTGAAATGGTTCTTCAAAATAAAGTCGTTCAACTGCGCTGAATAGAGAACAGAGCTAAAGACTGTCAGTTCTGAGTCAACAGGCGCTTCTACCATTTATTGTGTCCTCCAGCCTTATGACATGTGCATGAAACACATGCAGAGAATCCCCTCTGAGTGCACCACAGAATGGATCTAAGATTTCACTTTTTGCTAACAGATACATGCAGTGCTAAGTGTTTATATGCAGAGCTGTACGGCTGTCAAGCAGAGCTACACTGGAATTCATGTAAATCAGAAATTCACACCATCTACATAATGCATAAGACTTACTGAGCCACTGTATCTATTTTTACATATAGAAGGTATTTGGATTGGATTCCACCGAGAGGCCCCATGAATTAATTTTTGTGGATGACGTGAGTTCAGCCTGAGAAAGAGAAGCTGGAACTTAATTGGTCAGTGGGGCATTGTCAAAGTCTGACTGGTGCAGTTATAAAGTGGCAGCTGTATGCACACCAGTAAGTCATTGTGGGGTCCTTCACTCTTAGGAGGATGTTTAGCTGGTTTTCAGAGTGTCACGTTTGGATATCGGCAATGCATCCTCTCTGTTGTAATTTCATTCAAAATGTTAAGGGAAGTTTTTTTTTTCTAATGGCCCAAGGATTGACAGTATCCAACATGACAACGCTTCTTTTACTAAAGTCAGCTGTTGCTCTAATTGTTCCCTCTCATTTTGTATGTAAGTTGCCGTGTTCCATCGCCTGGCTGGGATTGGCTCCACATGGCCACACCTTCTTCACCCGCTCCCTGGTTCGCTGCCTTCAAGACCAATCATTGCCAAAGCTGCCGCAGTCCAGGACAGAGGTGGGTAGTAATATTTACTCCGTTACATTTACTTAAGTACATTTTTACATAAATTGTACTTTTAAGAGTAATTTATTATGACACACTTTTTACTTCTACTTGAGTATATTTATGAAGAAGAAACACTGCCTCTACTCTGTTAGAATGGCATACATCCTGCTCGTTACTTTTCTCTTTTTCGGGGGGGGGGTCAGGTGTTAATGCACGAACCATTTGTTTGGTTTTGTTAGAAAGACTTCCACTTGACTGTTTTAGAAATCAAATGTAGCTAGTCGCCATGTCAAAGGTTACTAGCTATATTTGACTCCGTACCAACAATCAGATGTAGCCAGGGTTGGACTAGCCCACGGTAGATCAACACGAGCAAAGCACGCGGAGGCGGAACAGCTGCAGAGAAACATGGTGGTTAAATGGACTCAGGATAAAGATAAAAGAGGGAGACAGTTAAGGAGGAGGAGGTGTCAGAAAATGTTCAAATCATCATCATGTGACTTCACTGTTTAATAAATGAGAGATAGAGGAGAGACAGCAGGTGTGTTACAAGTTGCAAACTTTTATCTGAGGATGATATGATGAGCACTAATTGAGCTTCTTCATGACCCTTTTTATGTAGCTGTAATAATGACTCTGGTACTACTGCTGTAATAATGATCTTTGTACTACTTGTTGTCAAAACTTCATTCTATTGTCAATGTTGTCGTGATTTGTTGCTGTATTGTTATATCTCCCATCAGCCCATCAAACATAAAAACTACTGCTTATTCCAACCTTGGACATAAAGGGGGTCCTATATGGGATTTCCTTGTATCACACATTAAATATTATTTTATCTGCTGTGTTACAGTAACAGGTGGATATTTCAATACTACGGCTGCTCAGCCCATGTTTGTACACATAGGGTACTGTCCACATCTGTCCACATCTGTCCTTGTCCAGCTCAGTGAGGAACATTTTATTAATCCAGGTTAAAAGCTGATGAGGGAACTTTTTGACTTCATTAGATGTCAGTGTGTTTATCTCACTTTTTGTACACACTATTTACTGTATTTATATTTTCAATGCACCTTACATTTATTTGCACCACAACCAATACCGCTTATCTACTGCATGAAATATTTGGTGGGTCCTGCATACCTCCAAAGGTGGGCTGCTGCATGGAAATGTTTGAGAATCCCTCTTAAGGATGGAAAGTATCTTATCTGTTTAAGTTGAGTTAACTTTTATAACGAATATTAATGTTTACATATTATATTTATGGTAAACTAGCATCTAAATTATTTGCTGACAAAATGACTCGATCATGTTGTTTCAGGTTAATATAAGATCATGTTTTGAATAATGAGTCCTGTTAGGACTGTTGTATTGAGTCTTTTGATGAGAGTAAGATAGAGAAAAGTACTGGACTGGTGGCTTTTAATTGTGTGTGAATGTTAGTCTATACAGAATATTAAGCTTTGGTATTTATTTGGTATAAAATTTAGCCTAGGTGTGTGTGTGCACATGCATGCGTGTGTGCACTTGCATGTGAGCATATGAATGCAATATATGAATTGGGGCGTGTGTTAGGTGAGTGTCTGTCATGCACTGTAATCTGTGTCTGCCCAAACAAGTCGACGTTTCAGCCTACAAAAACTCAACTTCCCATGTGAGAAAACACGTTGTTGTATATGGCAAACCGGAGTGAAACAGACGGAAGGTTTTTCAGGAAGACATTTAGCTTATGTGTCCTTTGTCTCAAAAGTTTTGTTATGAAAGAGCATGACAGCCAGACAGAAGACAATGCTCTGAAAAGAAGAGTATTTTATTTAATGCCTTCATTTATGTTTTCCTTTTTTTTACATTAACAATTATTCATATTACATTTAAAAGAACAATAAGTTTGATTTTACTCAGGAAGTACTCGGTACTCAAGTTGTTTTTTTAATTAACTACTTTTTTATTTGAGTAATTTTCTGGATAACTACTTTTTGCTTGTACCTAAGCCATATTTTTCTACAGCAAGAGTACTTTTATTTTTATAATTTTTGGCTACTCTACCCGCCTCTGGTCCGGGGATAAAAGGCGTGGCGTTACCTAGTCCAGTGGCAGCTGTGTTAGTTTGTTAGACAGTGTGAGCACTTTGCAGAGATGCTGTTTGTTAGTTGGGCTGTAATTTGGAAAGTATTAGATTGCGCCTGACTTCTTAGGTTTTGTTGAGGTCTGCTGTTGAGCCTCTAAGGTGTTTTGCTTAGTGTTTGAAAGTCATTGTGAATTGTTGTCTGAAGATTGGGCCATGTTTAGACAAGTCACAGTAATTTTCTTTGTTAGATTATTAGTTAGCAGTGCTGCTTCCAGTTGTGTTTTGTTTATATTCTTTGCAGTCCGGCAGGTTTGGTTTCTTTGTGTTGAACGTTTAGAAAGATATCTTTCCATTTAGTCCCCTCTATTTGATTTTGTTTCTTTAATTTGAGCAGCACCCCCCGTCCATCCCTCATGTTTGATTGAATTATATCTGCCTAGTGGAACAATAAACTCCCTGTTACTCCACCTTATATCTGGCATCTTTATTGCATCTTACTTCACTGTTCCCTAGCCAAGCCCAGTTGCAACAGTTACATTTCACACGGTGTCTTTATGTATTTATTTATTGATTTATTTTTATTAAAACAAAAAAGAAAAATCACAACAAAAAGCAGAGCTTGACATTGAACACAAAGGCTCGATTGTTTGATATTACTTGAGGTTCAGGAAAATGTATGTACTAGGGTATTAATTTGCAATGGTTTGAAAGTTAATAGCAAATTAATTTTTAATGAAAGTGACCATAATGTAATTTCTGGACAACAATAAATGTGATATACAAGGCACAAAGAGGCTACATGTATCAGATTTTGGGTAGGCAGATTACACAGATATTCTTGTGGTTCAGAATTGCTTTACTGTAATATTTGTCTTTTAATAGGAAAACAGAGTGTGAGATCAGTGTAAATACATTAAAATATCATGAAATTTTCTATATTTTATTATTTAAGTTCTCAAATCATCCCCACAGGTGGAGATGACACACTGGGAAATGGTTGTAAAGGCATGTGCACAACCATTGATCAGGTTTATTGGTAAAAACAATTGCTTCTTTCTCTTTTTATCTCTCACTTGCAGGTTATGGTTTGTGGACCTCTGGAGATGTCCAGGCATGGTGAAGTTCAACACCCATAGTCCTGTTAAATGATAAGTGGACTGTGTTTTCCAGTCTTATTTGACTGCCTGAATGAAAGTAATATTACTTTGGTTTCTAACCTCAAAACTCTATGATCCTCATATCGATGGCACAGTGACATTCATTATACATAATCCTGGAGTTGCGATTGGCCTGCAGAATCCCTGAGCTGAAAAGTTTGACACGTCACATGACAGCTTCGTTTTGCTTTATGGCACCACGTCACACACCAGCAAAGAAAGAGGACAATATTAGAAGAAGTGAAGAAAAGTGAAATATAGAAAGTGGCAGAGTTAAGACAAGAATCAGCATCAGACTGGCTTTCACTGGCTGTTTTGAACAAGAGACAGGATGCTGAATTAATCTGGTTAGATTTAGTAGCGCTGATTTACCACTGCAAACCACATTTGCACCATCAAACACAAATTCATACAGCATCTTTAAGGTCTTCTATACACAGTCATGGGCACATTATGAGGCAATGTGGTGTTGCTCATGGACACTTTGGTACATAATGCCTGGGGAAGCCGGGTATAAATCCGTCAACCTTCCACTTGGTCAACAACTGCTCTTCCTCGTGAGATATATCTCTCCTGTTCTGGTGCTTTGCACTGATGCTTAACCAGACTGATATCTGGAAATTCTGGAGGAAGGTTGCTCTTTGACTTTGAGTGGTTTTAATGTTGAGGTTGATCAGTGTGCAGACCATTTGAAGAAGTAGACTAATAAGAAAATGTACAGACTCGTGCTTATATAATGTGTCAACCACACACGCATACACTCACCCACACACTGCACCATGAACATACAGCCTTTCGTTGCCCCGTCCTTCACATTATGGCTGTGAAGTTCTTTAATAATCATTCTCTTAATAATATCATTGCACAATAACGCTGATAAGGATAGGTACTTATGTGTCTGAGTGTGTGTATTTGCACGTCCTTGAAAGACTATTTCTGTTTCTGTGGAAAAGATAAGCTTTTGCTCAGTTTCTTCACCTGCAACCGTCCTTCTCACAATTTTCCAATAACCTGCATTTTAATTTTCTCCCAAGCACATAAAAGGACATCAGGCGAGCACTTGGAACAATTGATAATAAAATCTTTCCTACTTAAGTTTAAGTAGATTTTCTTCTACTGTCTTTACTTTCTTTTCTTGTTAAAATATTTTTTTTCCACACAGTACAGTTTTGAGTTATGAGTGTGCACTGTATGAAACTTTTTGATAGACATATATATGTGTGTGTGTTTGTGTGTGTGTATGGGAGTGTTTATCTTCTTTGTGCATGTTTTTTTTTTAATGAAAGAAAAGCTCAGTGTGTTGGATACGTTTATGTGCAAATTTAAACATTAATAACATTTCTTTTTCTTCAGCTATCAACAGAAGCACGAGGGAGACGCTCTGCTAATCTGAGTTAAACATGTTTTAAACAATGAGTGTGTTGTACCTCCTAATGCAATTACTATTATTAAAGTTTATCATTTTGTGCTTTTATGGGGATGTTTGAGCTGTGATACATAAGAAAGACTTTTGTTTCCCAAAAGTTTGCACTTACTTGTTGAAGTCTTTGTTTTATCCACCATGCTCAGACTTTATGAGGCTCTGATTTACACCCATGCTGTGTTGATTCTTTAGTTCCTTGTGCCCCACAGTCTCTGAATCAACGTTTAGACTAATATATCCCTCAACTGCATTCTTTCATCTTCGAAAATGAAATGATTGCATAGTTCCATACACACAGGTAAAAATTAATCCCAAACACTCAACTTTTCAATCATCAGGTTGCAGCTTTTCAAGAAAGAATCAGTTTTGGGGACTCAGAGCTAAATGTGAAATGTTTTCGGTTTTGGAAGCAAAATTTTGAATTCACTTTAAAACTCTGTAAAGTTTTTTTTCACCTTTTCTCTGAAACATTTGGTAAAATTAGCACAATACGGCAAATGTTTTATCACCATAATTATAAGAAGCCAATTTTTAGTGCATGCAAAAGCTGCAATTGGCATTTCTGTGTAAAGTGTGCATTTGTTGTTTTTTTACACAGCAGTTTTGCAAGAACCTACTAGATACTGTAATGAATTACTCTCTGTGTTATTTAATGTTCTATTCATGCTCATCAGGCTTCGAACTGCAGTGATAGTAAGAGTTGTTGGTTTAAAAATCTACACTGAGGGCAATTTATAGTATATGACTCACTGACTTAATCAGTGATGACTCTAATACCATGTATGCATCTTAACTTGGCTGTTGACTGCAGACATTTTACATCAACAACCACTAATACAGCATGGATATTAAGCATATTAAAGTTCAGCAAATACATGGAATATAAAAACCTGTTTGAAGACACTTACTGGTAACCAAAGATTAATTTCCATGAATATATTCCTTCTAGGTTAACACTGCCTGAGGAAACTTAAAGAGGAATATTGCTTATTAATAAAAAATGTAGAAGGGTTGGCTAGCTGCATGCCATACTCTATTCCTATAGTTTGACTGAAAACCCTCATAGAATTAAGCAGGACTATTGCACCAATTTTAAAATCCACCTGCTAACAATTCCCACAAAGTCCACTAAAAGGATTCCAATATCCCTTCTCACTATAATATCTATATCTATATATATCTATATATATATATATATATATATAGCGCTCACAAGGCCTTTTCTGGAGATAACCACCTATCGCAACTGGTTATCACAAGATTAGTTTTCTTTAGATCATAAAAAGAAAAGGAGATGATCAAAGTGGCCTTGGAAATGAGTGGTTAACACTTAAGTTAATTGGTAATTGTCCCAGTTGGTCAGAATCTACCAGCAACTTCAAGCTTTTGTTTTCCCATCAGTGTTTTTGAAAAGCATATGGTGAAAAAACTGCCATCAAAATGATCCTCTTAGCCATTAAGCAAATAAAAGCAAGGCATTACAATTTAAAGGAGCAGAGAATTACACATATAAATCTTTTGTATGTTTAATAGACTACTGAGAAAACCAACAGTGGATGCAAAAACAAACTTATTGGAAAACAACTAAAATGATCAATGCTTTCACATACAGAGGAACAAAAAGTAAAAGGGTCTAACTTAGATTTACATCTTATGAATATGACATTTTTAAAGCAACACAATTGAACTTTTTTAGATTTTTACAATCACATCCACCAGGGTAAAGCCCACTGTATAGGTGCCAAGTTGGGGGGCAATGAATATGCCCACACCTCTCACTGGGACCAACTCCAGAATAGAAGAGAGTCCAGCCCTTCTTGAGGACAGTGGTTCCAGAGCCCAAGCCATTCATGGAGGTAAGTCCAACTATAACTTGCCGGAACTGCTCAGCCTTGCGCACCAGCTCAGTCTCCTTCCCCACCAGAGAGGTAACATTGCATGTCCTCAGAACTAACTTCTGCAGCCAAGGATCAGACCACCAGGGTCCCCGCCTTCAGCCGCTGCCTAGCTCACACTGCACCCAACCCCTATGGCCCCTCCAGCAGGTGGTGAGTCCACAGCAGGGGGGGGACTCATGTCACCCTTTCAGGCTGAGCCCAACCAGGCCCTGTTGGCAAAGGCTGGCCACCAGGTGCTCACCTCGGTGCCCCACCTCCAGGCCTGGCTCCACAGGGAGTCCTCCAGTGACCCATGTCTGGGCAAAGGAAACCTGCATACCTTGATTTGACTCAGCATAACTTTGTTTTCTCTGGTTGCTTTGCATGGTCCCTTTCCTAGAGACCTGTTTGCCATGGGTGACCCTACGAGGGGCATAAAATCCCAAACAACAGAACTCATAGGATCTTCAGGATGCGGAAACTCCCCAGTAAGGTGGCAGTTCAGAGGGAGTGCTGGATGGGTTTTAATCCAAAAACATATAAAAACTTACAAGGGTGAAACAGAGGAAACATGATGGGGAAACACGATGAATGATCGGCCAAAAGAAAACTGAAACCAAAGAGTATAAATACACTGAGGTGAAATAACAAGGAACAAGTGAATTGAATGATAAAAACAGACTTTGGCGTTAAAGGCAAAAGGAGGAGTGTCCCCATTGGAAAAAGGAACCTCAGGTGGAGGAGTGCCTCGACCTGAGACCCCCTCAGAGGCAGGAACCTTAGGAGGTGGAAGAGCGTCCCAACCCGGGACCCCCTCAGAGACAGAAACCTCAGGAGGCAGAAGAGTGTCTTGATCCTCTTGGAAACAGGAACGTCTGGAGGTGCCTTGGACCAGGGCTGGAACACAGGTGGCCAGGAACACTGAAGCATGGCACACTGAAGTGCTGGACAGGACCTGGGCTGTGGCGTAGGATACTGTCTGGTCATTATGTCACGTGGTGTCAGAGGTGAGGAAGTGGACCTAAATTCAGGACTCAGAGGCAGGAGGCAGACAGAATGCAAGAATAGAGGTTTTAATCCAGAATCATGTAAAAACATACAAAGATGAAACAGAAGAAACATGACGAGGAAACATGAAGGATGAGCTGACAAAGGACAACTGAAAGCAAAGGGTATAAATACACTGAGGTGAACTAACAAGGAACAGGTAAAGTGAATGAGGAAATAAAACCAGGTGAGCTAATGAACATGAAGCAAAGCAGAGTTTAATACACAAGGGTAATCAACCTACAAAATAAAACAGGAAACCAGAACTAAACAATGAACCAGCAGTACAGTAAAACTAAACCAAAAACACACAGACCATGACAAGTAAAAGTCAGCCCGATGTTGATGCTTGTCTTATCAAATGTAAATCAAAATATTTTAAAAATATATATATATTTGTCCCCTTTATTAAAAAGCCCCAAAACATTTTAAAACACTGCCAGTGCTGTGATGGGGCAACTTTCTAAGAAACTCACACCTTTTTCTTTTTCTTTTGGCCTTTACATTCCCTGATTATGGCCCACTCATTATCAGGCAATGCAGGAATTTAAACAGCTATGTTTGTGTACCATTGACTGCATTTTGCTTTTGCAATGAACCAATGAGCTCTCCAAAATATTAGCCAGAGAATTTCAAAACATTTGTGTATTATGTGTTGTAGACAGCGTAAGTAAATGCTGCTTGTGGAGATGATACAAAGAGGGGAAAAGAAATAAAGCAAAAAAGTTGAGAGGGATGAATGAAGTGGTGGCGACTCCCACCCATCCTCTCTTCTCTACTCTCCACCTCATGCATCCATTATTCAGCATACCTTCAGGTCAAACTCTCAGTGTCTTCTTGACATCTCCCCAATCTCGTCTATACTGCATTGCCCATTCCACCTTTCCACTGTGTCTTTCCTTTCTTCATCTCACTGACTGTCACACTTTCATATTCCCCAGATGTGACCACAGGGAGTAAAGAGCTTGCTTTAAGGAATCAAATTTTTATGGATATATTTTTTTTCTATGTTTTAATTATAGAAACATGCATGTAGCTTTTGTTCTTACAATAAAGAAAAGTTTTTTGTCAGTCGCTCATCTCACTTTCCACCTCTGTCTGTATATGCACATGCTTGGCAGAGCACAAACACAAAGAAATCTGAGGGACACTTGTGTCAGGTTTTATTCATGAGCAGCCATCTTGCATTTCATTTGTAACTTTCATAAAGTGGATACATTTGCAGACATGTAGATTCCTCTAGGAACTGAGTCAGGAGCTGGTCTTTTTTGCGTATTTGTACTTTTCTTCTTTAAAGATTTGAGCAACAAATGTCTATCCATATTCCTCCTACTCCCTGTGCACAAAAATAGAATCTTTCAAGGCTGAACTGAAAGAGGTTACAGCACTTGAAAAGGTATCAAGCTGATGAATGTCAGATATATTCTGCAGTCAACATTTACTCAGTTCCTTCGCATTTTAAATGAAAACACTTGTTATTCCTGCAGTCATTCTTCCTCATATCTTTATATTTTTGGGGGGGCTGCTCAGAACCTTCACTTGCCCATCATAGAGTCCATCAGATTTTGAATAAGTTGTTTTATTGCATTCTTTCCTTTTTAAATTTTGTTGTCTAAATAGAGCTCTACAAAATCAGCCTAAGACCCAGCTAATTTAGACATTTTCCCAAGTGACTGGTAAACACCGTATTAATATGCCTCATTTCTACAGTAGATAGGTAAGATTAGAAAAACTCCCACCAGAACCATATTTGAGAGTTGAAAATCAAAGTATTTTACATAATTTGCCATCTAACCTGGATATTTCCAAGGAAAAACAACTGAACAGAAGCATTCTGTCCCACTCGTGTCCTATGAACCTATAAACCACTGGTAGTGTGTGGTGATGTGGCACTACAGAGAAATGTACACTCCTGTGAAATATAAATAAAACAATTCAAAGTTTATACACCTTGCTGCAGCCAATGGAAAAAAATGTGTACTGTTATCAGCTAATTTCTCTTCTGAACAGTGTTCTTGTTTATAAAAATGATTACTGAATAAACATTAGGTCTCAAAGATGTGTCCTTGGAGTTGTGAGTGGCTGGACTGGCATGCCTGAGAAAAATGAATTAGTGACGTGCTATATGGATGGAAGCCCAGGAAGTTCATTGCTAATTGCTAAGTGTTTTGATTAACCAGTATTTTGAGGCTGTATGTTTTCCATAGACAGTTTTATTATTTTGTCTGAATTAGTTCACTGTAATTATTGTCTAACTGAAAGAAGCTACCTGTATTTATTTCCTGGTTGATACTGATAATCCAATGCTAAATCAAGAGCTCAAAATGCTAGTTCATAAACCAGTGGGTAAATTCATAGGGGGAATACAGTCTAATCATAACATATCTGCCTGTCTTTTAAAGTAGAGAACATTTCCTCAGGAGTCCTCTGAAGCAGGCGTTAGTGTGATGGAAGACCAAAGTGGTCCTAAACTCTATCAGGCTGAAGCTGGAGCTCTTGGCGCTGAGATAAGACTACAGCCTCTGAGTATTATACAGTAGTAGCGGTTTAAAAGTTCCCATCCAAGCTGAAAGCCAGCCGAATACCTGCCGGCTTCCAGCCCAGTTCCATTCCAGTTCCAGCCAGCTGCCTTCCAACTTCCAGCCGCCAGAGAGGCCCCCTCCTTCTCCTGGGAGTGTCGATGTTTTAATCAAACTCCACCCATTCCTTGTAATATAGGGTAGACCCAGAAGATGGCGCTTCTCTCACAGACTTCTCATCGCCCGTAGTCTGTCAGATTTTATCTGAATTTACACTGACCGGCAGAGGCGCCACTCAAAGCACCTCTGATGGCCAGTCACAATTCATAAAAATGCATAAAACTTAATACATAATCATCGTTTGACGTGGAATGTGAAATTGTAACATGCTTGTGCGCTGCCAATTGTTTTATTCAGAAATGAATGCTAGTAGGTTAATAAAACCTTTCAAATACTGGATCACAGCCCCTAGCTCTATTCTCAATAGGATGTATTTATCATACTGATTAATCTTTTAATATTAGCATTATTAACATAGACAAATCAGATTTGGATCAAGCAACACAGAATCTGTTTGAGGTAGCTAGGAAGGGTTATTTTATTCTCATATTATTTATTTCACCTCCATAAGAAGACAGGGCGACAGATAAAAGCCCCACGCAGGATCGGAGATAATTTCTTCCACTTCAATGTGTCTAATCGCGGGGGGACATCCAACACTCGCTGTGCTGCGACTTCCTGCTCGCCGGGAATCCCGATTACGTCACCCCTCCAGGTGGGCTATTCCCCGACACGCTCTGATTACCATTCCAAAAGGTACTGTATGCAGCCCCCAACTTGAACATGCGCCTTCTTCAACATTCGCACTTGCTCCAGAAAATTACCATCTCTTCGGCTCCTCCACCACCACTTTGACTGTGGATTGATACGTAAATGAGCCGCAATGAGGCAGCTGAACAAGTGACCCAGTTTTGTGATTGTTGCACATTGGGTAAGAGTGGTCAAACGAGTCCAGTTTGTGTTGTCATGCTACCAGAAATTCAGTAGGCTAGTCGGTCCTAATGCAGTGAATTTCCATGTTAATGTTGCCAAATTCAATAGCATAGCAAGAGATGAAAAAAGAAACAACGATATTTCTTCAACATGTTAACCAAAATATTTACCTCTTAAAGCATAAACCAAGTATTTACAACAAGCAGTGTGCTTTTTAACGTTAACGTGTGCCATAGCCTACTGCACCGCTGTTCCTCCTTCCAAGTCTTCTTTTTTATTATATTGTTGTTTTATCATCTGAATATACTACAACAACACAGAGAAAATATATGAAAGTTTATTTTACGCTGGTATTTGCGCAGCAGAGTTTTCTGCCGCCGGATTTGTAGTCCAGGAACGGAGAACACAGCTGCTGCCAGGAAAGGTGGATTACATTTTGTTAAAGCACAGCAATCTCCGAGTAGCCTATTATAAATACCCTCTCAGTGGCAAAATAAAAAACACTGGTCTGGTTTAGTCTTCACTCTGAAATGGTTCAGTCAGAGGAATATAAAGCTGTTTTAAAAATGTTGAGCAAGCTTAAAATAAACATTCATAGGCTATCTATGTGTTTTAGATTAACACAATGATAAAACAACAATAGGCTATAATAATGGAAAAGAAGCGGTGCAGCATGGCAATGATGCGTTAATGGCTCGGGTCGCGGGTTAAACATCAGTCTGGTTCGGATTTAAATGGAATAAATACATTGGTGACGAGTCGGGTTCGGGAGTCATTCTAACGGGTTAGGGCAGGTATGCGTAGCAAAACGGAACCGTGCAGGACTCTGCTCTAAGCAGTTCGGACTTGGTTGACCTGGAACCATTTGACAATAAAATCTGGAGCCATCCTGCAACGCGCTCGCTTAGGCGTCCAGTTAAACCGTGTTTATTCAACCAGTCCCTACTTCATTGCATTCATTCTTTCCTCATAGCCTACGTGCACATTTTTTTCAAGATTGTTTATGTCAGTTTTGTTTTGGAAAATGAAAAAGGAGTCTTTGCGCAGAACTTATAACATTATTCTAATCTTGCCACTTGCCTATTTTATTATTGTGTATTTTTGTAATAACATGTAAATTCACTGCATAGGAACCAACTAGTCTACTGAATTTTGTGTGACAACACTAACAGAACTGTTTTGACAATGCAACAATTACAAAACTGCGGCTCATTTACTTATCAATCCATAGTCAAAGTGGTGGTGGAGGAGCCTTGGAGATGGTAATTTTATGGAGCAAGTGCGAATGTTGAGGAATTTAGCCTTTGTTCATGTTCAACTTGGTATACTTTTCAGAATGATAATAAACAGAACAAGACACACCAAACCAGGAGCTAAGACCACGAAGTTCAGCATCATGCTCATCTATCTTTGGCGTTTTTACACCAACATTTTTATACACTGGATAATGATAATAATTATCGATTAAAGTCACGGATAAAACTGCTGTTGTTAAAACACACCCATCTCTTACAAAATCTAAAATGTAAAACAAAAAAAACAACAAACAAAAAATCTGGATCACTGTAGAAATATCTTTATTCATTGCTGATCATCTGGCCATGGAAGCGTTTTTATTTGGAATTGGGAACAAATATTTTCCACCCTGTTATATTCTGTTCCACTCTGTTATGTTCCATTCCACCCTGTTAGTAAGGTGTTTTTTAATTTTTTTTTTTTTTACTAAAAACATTGAGGACTGTGAACCTTGTTGCACCATATTAGGAAGTGAGGAACATTAAATTGATTTTGCTTTTCTGTTCCCAGGTCAAAAGGAATGTAATTATCTCTCATTTGAAATACTTGATTATGCTTTCCTTCTTGCCTTTGTGGAAACAGAAACGTGATAATCTCTCACTTGAAAGCAAGCTGGGCGTACAATAGTGTGATGACGATGAAAACTCACATGACCAATGCTCAATAAAGGGTACATGAAAATGTGAGAAATGGTCAAAAGCACAAATACCGTTTGTGGTGAGTGAAACTATACAGCACAGTCCCTAGCTCTTTTCAAGCACACTCCTCCCCCCAAGGAGTATGCTTGAACAGCTAACGGCAGGTAATGGCTGTGTTTACAAATGTAAAGGTGCTAATTGTTGGCCATTGAATTGTTAATTTCAAACCGGGCAGCCTTTTGGTTGTACTCTGGGCATGGTAGAGGGATAAGAAATCTCTGGGTTTTCTAGTGTTAAACACTGGAAGCGTCGCCAGCGGTCTTTTGATGACCGCCAGTCACGCTACCATGCTTATAGTGTATTAAAAACTAAACGGCTGAACCTGGTATTTTAGGACTTTTATTATATAGTTGTTGTCTATAGTTTTACCTGCTTACTTGTTTGGAAAAGTAAACACATCAATATTTACGAGCAGTTTAGCACGTCTAAACTTCCACAGAGCCGCTCAGGGAGACTCTTTCTCAGCCAAACTGTCGTTTATCACGGCTATGGAGTTGTAATAAATGGCCGCCCTACTCTGCTTCTGATTGGCTGTAAGATCACAAACCCTGTGTGCTGATAGGCTGCTGGTTCCTGTCATTCCTACCAGCCTTTGCGCATGTGCCTGCTTCAGACAGCGGGCAGGCAGCTGTCCCACCGCTGAGACACAGTTGTATGACGTTTTATCACGTTTTATCACTAGATCGCTATGAATAAAATCCAGGGACACTTCATTTCACAGTATAAACCATTTATTTACTTATCTACTTAGGATAATAGCACTTTGAGGCCTAATTCAGAATATAGGTTGGGCTGGGTCCGGACTTTTGTGATCCCTGCTTTACACATTATCAGTATTATGTTATTTTTACCTGCCGATATTACGTTATGATTTTGTCAATATTCAGTTATGCAGCAGCTGTATCAACCCCCACTGTGAATAACTTACGTTGCAGTCAAATGACCGCTGGCGGCGCTCCTCGGGATGTTTAGAAAGCTCGCTGCTAGTGACATTCACCACTTACCCGACTTGAGGAGGTTGTGCTTTGCCTCATAACACCATTAGCTACACATGTCGGCTTTTTTGATACATTTATTTGACGCCATTTTCAAATCAAATCATTTTTTAAATGTTGGCAAAAATGCAACAAATGAGCGACACAGCTCATTATAAACTGTTTAGAGAGCAGCAAGATCAAATCACTGCTCCTCCCCGTGGACAAAAGAGGGATTGCAGCTGTTTTTTTACTTGGGCTGCTTAGGGGCAGAGCCTCGCTGACGACGTCATTGCGGGGGATTACATTACCCCCACAGACCTGTGAAGGATCGGCCAAGGATCAGTCAAGGACCAGTCAAGGACCAGTCAAGAACCAGTCAAGGACCCATCATGGAAACAGGGGAACTTTTAAACCGCTACTACTGTAGGCCTCAAGCAATGCAGTGTTGGCTGGAGGGGAGAAGCATTCACTGTGATGCTTCGACAGTCATCAAAAGCCCAAGTGTGAACCATTTGTCTGAACACAAATGCTAAGGAGATGGTAACTATGAACGCCTGTGCCTGATGAGTCTCAATCAGCATCTGAAAGAGAGTGCAATGCTTCACAGTCTCCCACTCCAAAGCAAGCACTAGGGGAAATGAGCTGTTTGTGAAATTGTCCTAAAGAGCTCAAACTATCAGTAATGGTTTTGCAGGATTTGGGATTATTTTAAATGTTGGTAAAAAAAAAAAAAAAAAAAAAAAAAAAAAAGGAAAGAGGATAATATCTTAACACAGACACATAATTTCTTAGACTTGTAAGTTTTAAATCGACCTAATCTGCATCTAACCCATTTCAAAAGGTTGGTTTAATTCCTTTAGGCACTAAATTTGCAAAATTGCGACAAGCACCAGGCCATATCTCCAAAAAAAAAAAAAAGCTTAGGCGTGTTACCACTTTCCACCAATAGATAGCAGACATATGGCAGAGCGGAGGTCTATTCACGTGGAAATCACATTTGAAAGACACTATATGGAGGCGATGGGGCAATGCTCATAGTGATACAGGGGCTGTCTCCACAATGCTGGATTGCAGCAAAACCGCTAAAGTATTTTAGCAAACCACCCTTTCATCCCCACGAAGCCAGGGATTAGCCTCCATGAAACCGACCATGTCTGAAGCCAGGTACCAAAGTGGATAGGTTTGAGTCCTCTACCGTCGGCGGTACTGTGCGTACAGTGAAGCCGCACAACTCGAGGATATGAGGTCAATGTGATGAACACGCATCGATTCCCAATCCACCCTTCCTCAAGTTTTTTATGCTCAAGCATTTTTTGAAGAAGCTCAACTTCTTTATTAGTCCAAAGAAATGTTTCTCTTTTACTTTGCAGTAAATCCTCTATATATATTCTCTTCTCTGCTTCCCATGTGAACTGCGCATGCGTTGTTTTGCTCTAGCTTTGAAGTGTTACTCTTTAGCACCTCCCACAACCTGTTGTATGTACTACAGCGGTGTCGTGGGGATGTTGAAGCACTTTCTACTAGTTTTTGCCACCGTTTTCACACCTTAACCGGCTTCAGTGCCATGATATAGCCACAGAGTGGATTACAGACAAAACATGCAACATTACGAATTGCGTTCTGGAGGGGAATCTTTCCTTAGCAACAGTGAAAGTGATGCGTCAACATGGCACATCTGTCCATAGTAATAACGTACCATAAGCAGCACATGTGGCAGGTCACAACTCTGAATCGTCAAGCTAAAGAAAGAGTCCTACTGGATCTTTTTGGCCTGTTGGAGGCAGCTGATAGCTATTGGCAGGTTAAGTGGAATGCAGCTTCTGCGGCTGCTGAGGCAAAATCTCAGACATGGGAGTTTGGAGAAGCCATGGAGACTGACTTTTGGACGGCTTCAAGGAGATTCTGGTCCACCTTCCAGGGGCTCAGCAGTGCCCAATCAACACTGTGTACAGTAGGGATGGCGTGCTACTGAATTAAAACAGTTATTTATTTATTTTATTCATTTATTTGTTTATTTGGATAGCCTTAAAATCAGAGAAAATCTAGTTAATAAATAGTCTAGACTGATGAAACGTACCAAGATAAATTGGAGCGGTATTGCAAAAATTGGGGTAACGGCATTGGAGGAGTGAGTGACTGATTGAGGTCGAGTACTTTAGTTAATGGGCAAAAAAAAAAAAAAAAGGGGGGGGGGGGGGGGGGGGGGGGGGGGGGGGAGACACTGAAAAGCATAAAAAGTGAGAAAATGAAGAGATGAGATGACACTATGAAAGACAAAGGAGGCACAAAAATAATGAAATGAATAGAATATTTTGCTTGACAGAAAAGGATGGGCATGAATTGTAAAGAAAATGAAAGCCCCACTTAGTAAAATGAATTAACCACCGGATCGCTGCAGCAAGTGAGGGAGACTAGCGAACAAGAGGTGGGGTGGGAGGCAGAATAGATTAATGAGACGGAGTAACATGAACGCAAGGGGTACAAGAGAACTGGGAAAGAAATGTGTTGGAGGTAGTTGAAGAATGAATAAATGAAGCACAAAAAGAAAGCAGGGAATGATAATGATCCTGAGGCGTTAAGGGGGAGAGCATTAGAAGAGCAAGGTGGAGATAAGGAGTGTGACAGATGAAGGGAGTGTCAGAGGAAAAGGAAATGAAGAGAAATAAATGGTGGGGACAAGATGACAACTCAGATAGAAAGGTGGTGGTCTTTGTCTCCATGTTTGCGATTGTTAAAATATATTTATAGACATGTAACGTCTGTCATACATCAGAGTTAGAAATATCGGTATTGGAGTGTTGAACAGAGTATGGTCCTGAAGCTGAGGCGTCGCCAGACCCCATTTACTGGGGTACGTGCTCCAGTATAAATGCTACGATTAATTTTCGACAATAAATATTTATAATACATAAATTCAGATAATTCACAGGGGAGAAAATATATATTTCAACGTAAACACCTAACAAGAGTGGTAACTCCAAATAAAGGATACATCTCGGGCACATTCGGTCACTGCATGTGACCGTGCACGAGCAGCAGTTAAACTACACACATGCAGCTCTTCCTCGTGTTGGGTGAGTGCATTTTAATAATGTCTTAAGAAAGAAAAAAAAAAAAAAAAAAATCCAATAGCTTCTAAACCAAAGCTGAATTGAAGCAGATGAACATCCAAACAACAAACAACCTTCCTTATTTTCTTAAAGCTGAGTCACAGTCAAGTGATTGACCACTTTGTGGAACTGAAAAATAGGTAGTATGCTTTAATGCTCAAAAATTAAACAAACTGTTCAGAATGAGTTGACCTATCACCCTGAAAACATGGTAATAACCATTACTGTGGAATGTGTATGAAGAGAGTTCTGACTTGCCATCGTTTGTTATGGAATAGATGCTTTTGCTGCCATGTTGAAAGTGTTCATATTTGTGTAAATAACAATGTTCTTACACTCTTTAAAATCACAATTAGTATTTTTGGTAGAAATATGGCAGTGGCATGGGACAGTGTGTGTCTGTGTGTGTGTGTATGGGAGACGGGGTATTTGTGGTAGGGGGCCTGTGCCCCAGTAGAGCTTTATGCCTAGCAACGCCCCTGTCCTCAAGGATATGTGGAAGCTCTTTAGTCCATTAGGACCCATCCATTAGTGTTCCATGCTCTTTTTTTTTAAAAGTGAAAGACACTTGTACTTTGATTTCAGCTAGATTTACTAGTATGATGATCAGTGAGAAAGTTTTAAGTGGCAGATTGTTTACAGATGTTTGGAAGCTGAATTACAAAAGGGCAGCAGGCTAACCATATGTGACATTTGTTTTCTTGTATTTCCTCCCAACCAGGCATCTAGCCCATCCATCGCCATGCAAGCTGTGGCTTTTATGGTTTTCACACAGAGGGAGCGTCCTAAAACTATGATGCATTTTAAATACAGATGCATCAAACACATCAAACATATATATATATATATATATATATATATATATATATATATCCAAGGAGTTATTTTCTTTATTGTGGACAGCTGGGAGAGAATCAGGAGGGCTTCATAACAGTACAAGCCCAAAAAAGAAACTACACTCAAGAAAACAAGCCTAAAAACTGACCATGAACTGACCATATTTGCAAGACTTCACAGACAAACCAGTTCAAAGTTGCTGATAACAGGCAGATTTAGCAACTCTGCTGCCTTTTTCTGGCATAGTTGTCTGTATTTCTGCTTTGTTTGATCTAGCTGGCAGTTTACAGCCTTGCCAGGCGCCTCACACACTGATTGGCTGAGGACATCACGTAGGATGGCTTACCTCACATGCAATAGGTCCACGTGTTTCCTGACCACTACCGCGAAGAAAAGTTGGGCCAGTTAAAATAAAAGCACCCATCAGATTTTATGTTATTTATTCATTTATATTTTTAAATTAAAAAAAAAAAAAAAAAAAAAAAAATATTTTATATTTTAACGCCGGGTCCATGTGGGACAGGTTCTGGGTCTGGATCTGGACCGCGGTCTGCTTATTGGTGACCTCTGCAATAGACCAATAAGATTTATGTGAACAACAATTTACCTGATGATGAGACCCATTCTTGAGCTGTGAGTGTTGAACAGCGACATGGTACCATTCACCTTCTATATCCTGACAGTCAAGCAGCTGTTTGAACGCATCCAACCAGACAATACATATCTTTATATCCACATCTTGAAATAGCACATAAAATGCCTATGCTTTGTCTGATATGGTTATCGGGAAGGTTTTATCCCATTTAAATATTTTCTGCTTACACAGGGCTGCTGATGTTAGCAAACAGCTAGGCTTCTCAAATTATGTGAGCAGTGCCTCGTAATTGAACATGAGTGTACAGAACACTTGGACTCTTGGGTGAAGTTTTCTGACCTGTCAGAGGAAAGAATGATCCCACTATTGCAGCTGGCATACTGTGTGTAAACAACTGCCAAGTGCTAGTGAAAAAGGTTATGTTTCTCCTAGGCATGATATCTGCAGCCCACCTTGGTGTGTTGCTTGAGTTGCATCACCTGTGGTGTTTTCAGCTTCAGTTTGTGGGTCGCTGTAGTTTGTGAGATCAAGTTTTGTTCTGCACTGTATAAAGGTTTTTACAGTTGCTTCACTGACCAGCTCTGGAGCCACATTCTGTCAAGCAGTAGTGATCAGGGCCTGTATTACATCAGTGTGTTGAAGATGTGGGCATATCTCTGGTCTTCAGCTGCTTCACAAACACAATGATGAAGTCAGGAACTGCATCGGCTGTCTACCTGAAAAAGCAAGCATGAGATCTCTCATTATACACATCATGGCAGCAAAGAATCTGATGTGTGATATTTTGTCTCTTTTTTATTAAATTTTGAATTTTATCCTCTTTTATTACAAGTCTGGTGATGTTTAGTTGTTTTAAGTGTTTTAAATGTCTTAAAACTTTCTAGTCACACATAATTTAATTATGCTGGTTAGATGGTGCTGTTAATATTCATAAAATACTAAACATTCATAAAATCTTGTTGTTATCTTTGTTGCCCACTGAAGCTCTGTTGCCCCCTAGTCCATCAGCACAACGTCTCTGTTTAAGTGAGTCGCTTTGGATACCTTTTGGACAAATGAATTGGCCTACCATACCAACCAACCCTACTCTTGCCCAACTCTTTATAGTATTCCATTGATATTTAGACTCTTTATGTCCACTATAGGAAAATCTCAATCTTCTCTTTCACAGTGTCTTTTACCTCCAAAGGAACCAAGATTAAAATGATAAAAAAAATGGTAACCTTGATCTGGATGTTCTCTGTAATTACAGTGTCGTTAAAAGCATCTGTTCCTTTCTGAAGATGCTTTGTAAGCTAACTGGTTGACTCTGCTGCTATGCTGATCTTAACATGGCTGTAGATAATGAACCCGACACTCAGTAGCAGCAGTATTTTGAGAAAGATCAACATTTGTGACATGAGATAAGCCAGAGGGGGAAAGATTGAAATATTGTGCATAATATCAACAAAATGCATTTGGATACTTTCCAAATGCTGAAATCACAGGGTTTTCCACCAAGAACATCTGCTATGAGCATCTGTGTTTCCTGGTTAAAATGTTAAAATCAACCACTATTTTAGCTTCTGCAGTTTTCACAGTCAATTCAGCAGAGTCCAATTCAACCAGTGTCTCTCATTAAAAATGAATGACACTCAGTTTGCTGTCTATCAGGCATTATTCTAGTCTGCAGTGTGTTTGTGGCCATATTTTCCACAGCAGTATCAACCCAGGTCGCAGGAATATTGTAAAGAACAAAAGAAACAAAACAAAATGCAAGGAGAAAGGACTAGATGAGGTGAAGCATGAAGGGGGAGGGGGTAAAGGGCAGGAGTCAGAAAAAAAGACAATGAAGAAGAGAAGTGAACTCAGGCTAAGACAATTACTCCCACCTGCAGCCAACTCAGACTGTGAATACCTGTATGTGTGTGTGTTCTGGTTTGTCTCTGTGAGTGGGTTGTTAATGCTTGAATGAATTTTTGAGTAAATGGACCCTTGTGGGCCTCCATATGGTAGTGATTTATATGACAGTGTGTGTATGTGCATCTTTCAGCATGTGAGCATGTACATTTCAGGTTTGTGTATGCATTTGCATATGTGAGGGTATACTGCCTGCTGTTTTAAGTAGTACATGAATATCAGTTAAGATCAGTAAACCAATAAAGGACAGATTAGGTGAAGAAGTTGGCATGCTTCTCACAAAATTTCTGCCTGTTGTAGCTTTCCTCTGCTTCTTCAGGGCTGTGTAAAAAATGGGAATAAACCTGAAATATTGTCTAACCTTATTTGTGTTTGTTGTTTTTGTTATTTTTGTTTTGCCATACTGCATAACAGATAAAAGCCACAGTTCTCTTTCACACGAATATGGAAGACAGAATCAGATATATCATTCTAACATTGTTTTGGTCAATAAAACCCAATAAATTATAAAACATTTGTGTGTAGCTATGCATATTTAAAGTGCAAAATGTGAATTAAAGTGCAAATGTGCCTGAACAAACAACCTACAGTGCTATACAATTATTGACGTTAAAGATGTAACGATGTAATATCCATGTAACGAACTGTGGCTTCATTACACTGTCCATTGTCCAATTTGTCTATTATAACTGCAAAGGGGCAAAGCAGTTAGCTTTTTGCACAGCTTGCTAACCTGTCTCTGTAGGCTCTGGAAAAGGATGGGATTGGACCTCATTTATACAGGTGGCATAATATATGCAGCTTATTAAGCTGTTTGTCAGGTGTCTTATTGATTCTTGACCCAGATTTCCATACGTTAGTGGTACACTACACACATTTTCAACAACAGAAGTGCATACTATCTGAAATTCCCAAACAGAACAAAGTCATTGCAACCCCTCATCTCAGGAAATTACTTAAATTTTATTTTTATGGTATGAGTTTGTTCTCATTGCATCAGGTGTAGACCTGCTTATATGATGCTGATCTGCAGTGAGCATTATGCAGCATCTGTTAGTAACAATGAAAGAAAAAGAAAAGCTCTGAAGGCTACGATTCCAATGCTTTACTAATGGAAAATTTGGAAAAGGTTCTCAATTCCCATCCCTACTTCTGGATTGGTTTGATTCCTTCAATCACTAATCCTGCATGGGCTTAGTACTGGGATAATGGGCAAAAACCTGCAGTCATAAATCTGTCTTCATACACTTCCTTGCTTGGATCTTTATCCACATCTGTCTTGTGAGATTTTTTTATTTGACTTTCTCTGTCATGCAGTACTATTTGCTGTTAATGTGATGCTCATGTCTTGTTTCAACTTGACACTTGCATCCCTGAAGATCTATTTCACCACACAACTGTCATTGCCTAGCCGGTTCTGTCGCTTTCACTTTGTTATCTGTGTTCTTGTTTGTCATGCCACCTGTTTGCATCAAGGTTGCATGACATAATTTTTGTAGGTCACTAAAATAGAAGAGATCTTGGTCCATACTGACATGACAGCATCATACAGTTTTTGAAGGTTTGTCGGTCTCATATGCATGATGTGAATCTCGAGTTTCAGCCCATCCCAAAGGTGCTCTATTGGATTGAGATTTGGTGACTGTGGAGGCCATTGGAGTACAGTGAACTCATAGTCATGTTTAAGAAACCAGTTTGAGATTATTTGAGCTTTGTGACATGGTTCATTATCTTGTAGGAAGCAGCCATCAGAAGATGGGTACACAGTTGTCATAAAGTGATAGATGGGGTCAGCAAAATACTCATTTATGGGGTGCCTAGTTGGTACTAAGAGGCCCACAGTGTGCCAAGAAAATATCCTCCACCCCGTTATACCACACCACTAGCTGAAACCGTTGACATAAGTTCAAATGGTGTCATGCTTTCATGTTGTTTACACCAATTTACATCATTTTTCATTGTTTTTATGAACTCCTCCTTTTATGTATACTTTCATACTTATTGCTCTTATTTCTTTAGGTTTATTTAATCTTTGTTTTTTGGATTCTTTTTAATTCCAGTGTTTCCCTTTGGGGGATCCACCACACCAGGAGCTATTCCTGCTCGGTCTGCAGAGTTGTTACCATGGGAAATGCTTTTGTCTGACTGATTGGGGGGCCCTGCAGTGCCAGCCTGATCTAGATAGTTTCTGGAGTGACACCCTCTGTAGCCATGAGTGGGGTGACTCCTGCTGTGGATGAATCTCCAAGTTCCACCATTTATTTAGGGGGAGAGAGAGAGAGAGAGAGAGAGAGAGAGAGAGAGAGAGAGAGAGAGAGAGAGAGAGGGATGTGTGTTTTTACATTGGCATGTAAGGGGGGTTAATGGCCTAAACAGTAAATTAGTTTTTAACACATGCAGTAATGTTCACTTTCGACAAATGATCGCAATTATACTTAAAATACATATGAAGTTGTTACATGTAATGCTTTGTAAATTATAGATGTACTGTGATAGTTTTCTAGTTGGATTTTCTGTATTCACAAACACCCATGGGAGTTATTTAATAGTCAGTGTTTTGCTATGAGCACAAAGTTGCACTGTTTCACAACAGACAAGGTGCATATACAGTATGTTTATGCATGCTGTCGACTACAGATAATACAAAAGTTACAGTTGACTATACAAATGATACCACGTCTCTAGAGCCGGTGTTGGGGTAGTTACTCAAAAAAAGTAATTAGTTACTAGTTACTCATTACTTCTGTAAATTGTAATGAAATTACTTTACTCATTACTGCATTTGAAAAGTAATTTCACTACTTATTACTTTACTTTACCATCTCTTAATTCATCGTGTAGACATGGACAAACATCCTAGCCAAATCATCCCTGCCTGTCTGCATAGTGTTTACTGTATATTGTAAACAAAATGGCTTTAAACCCACCAGAACAACATCCCTGTCTGTGGGAAGAAATGGGCACAGTTGTCTCATAATCACTTTATCTAGTATTTTTCAAAACCTGGGCAATTCAATACCTGTGTTACCGGCTGCTGCGCTCCAAGAAATGTTGAAAAAAGCTTAGCTTGTTTAGGCGGGTCGGCTGCTGAATGACTCCTTTCATTGACCGATGGTTCTTTCGCCACAAGTTTGGACTGAAACTGGACTGAACTGAAAATAATGTGAAAATCGCCACTGACCAAAAGCCTGTATCTCAGACTCTCCAGCTTTGTTTTTCTTTCTCTTTAGTTGGCGCAAAATCAGCTACGTCGTGCAAATTGATCTCTATGGCAACGTGCCCAGGCAAGCACACACACAGACAGCAGCATGTGCGTACCACTTAAAACAGATCAGAACTTTACACATAGACAAACACGGCTCGAGTAATGCAGAAAAACACGTTACTGTAGTCCAGTAAAATAATTTCATTACCAATATTTTAAGTGTAACGCACAACTTTACTTCGTTACCCAAAAAAGTACTATCGTCACTGTAACACGTTACTTCCAACACTGTCTAGAGCTAGCTTCTGCAGCCAAGGATCAGACTGCCAGGGTCCCCGCTTTCGGCTGCTGCCCAGCTGACACTGCTCCTGGCCCCCCTGATCTGAATTTGAGTGGTGTTTTGTTATTGGATTTCTGTGCTCGTCTTGGATTGAACACCATGTTCAGGTATAAGAGTGTCCACATGTGCACTTGGCACAGGACACTAAGCTGCAGTTCGATGATTGACTTTGTGGTCGTATCATCGGACTTGCAGTCACATATCTTGGACACTTGGATATAGAGAGGGGCAGAGTGGTGATTTGGCTCAGATGGTGGGGGAGGATGCCAGTAAGGCATAGCAGACCCGAACGTGTTGTGAAGGTCTGCTGGGAACATCTGGCAGAGCCCCCTGCCAGAAAGAGTTTCAACTCCCACATCCAGCAGGGCTTTAACCATGTCCCTAGTGAGGCGGGGGACATTGAGTCCAAGTGGTGTGTGTTCCATGCCTCTATTGTTGAGGTGGCCAACTGGAGCTGTGACTGTAAGGTCATCTGTGCCTGTCACAGCGGAAATCCCCAAACTCTTTGGATGCCATCTAGCTAAAGAAGTCCTATCAGGCCTTTTTTGGCCTGTAGGACTCCAGAGGCAGCTGATGCATATTGACAGGTTAAGCAGAACATGGCTGGAGGCAAAAACTTGGGCATGGGAGAATTTTGGAAAGCTCTCAATTTACTGGTTGATCTACGTTCCTACCCTCACCTATAGTCACAAGCTGTAAGTCTTCTCCACAGGGTGGCTGGGCTCTCCCTAGATATAAGGTAAACTCTGTGATCCTGGAGGGGCTGAGAGTAGGGGCATCAAGTGTAGCCAGATGAGGTGGCTCGGACATCTGGTCAGGATGCCTCTTGGATGCCTCTCTGGTGAGGTGTTCCAGGTACGACCCACTGGGAAGGAAGACCCAGGGCACGCTGGGGGGACTACATCTCTTGGCTGGCTTGGGAACAGCTCATGATCCCCCTGAACAAACTGGCGAATTTTGCCAGAGAGAGGGAAGACTGGGCTTCCCTCCTTAGGCAGCTGCCCCTGCAACGTGACCCTTGATAAGCAGTGGGAGGGGATAATGTCACCCTTTTGGGCTGAGCCTGAGTGGGCCCCATGGGTAAAGGCAGCACCACCATGTGCTCACCTCTGTGCCCCACCTCCAGGCCTGGTTCCAGAGGGGGGCCCCATGAACACACGTCTGGGGAAGGGAAACCTATATCGATTGTTTTTATTCATCAAAGGGAAAGCATAGAAACAAAGTTGTCTATCCAATGTTTTTGTAATCTGGTGCATTTCTACAGAAAATAATGCTTTTAATGTCTATTTTCCCAATAAAAAAACTACAGTCGTACAGTAGTAATACAAACTACAGAATTGTAAGTAGTAAACTGATGTTTCATTTATCTATGTTACTCCACATCAAAAAGCAGTAGGTTGGTCTTAAACATAAAACTCCCAGGCTTAAAATTGGTTTCACTCCGGCACTGAATATAAATGACTTATAATTGTGTTTTAGTGTAGCAATAAAATCTACTTTGTACTTGCCAACACTGTGAGGTCAGGTAGAATTGACTGGCATGGCAATTTTTGTTTGTGGCCTTAAAGGCATCACTGATAGAAGGACCTGCAGGCTAATTTGGGTGTAGACAAGTGTTGCTCATAGTGTAGACACCTTGTCTGCTCATAAAATGACTGATGAGCAGACAAGAGTCTGTTAGCACTGTGCAATATTTTCAGTCTAAACTGCTCAGATGTATCATCTAGCCGCACAGAACAACAGATGTCTTTGGTCCAAGAGCACGATAAAATTATCTGAGCCGCGTGGATGCTGCAGACAGAGAATCAATAGTCAGTGAAGCGATCCATGGCTTGTTTTACTGTGGGGAATGGAGCAGAAACAAAGATTTTTATCCTGGTTTAAATGGTTGAAATGGGGGCTTAATGTGCTGCTGACAAGAAGGGGAAGAAGACAGTAGAAAAAAAATTTGCTCCCCTTTGCTAATTAAGTGGTAAATGGTAACAGAATGAAACTCAAAGTTGATCTATTAGAGATCCGGTAGCATATTAGAGCTGAAACTGGATCATTCTTAGCACAGCTTTTAGGAGAAGGTGTGCTCTTTGTGGAAGGCTTTTCTTCTGGCAGGGCTGAAGAACAAGGCATGCAGCTTCAACCAGGTTTTTATTTGGGTGAGAGAGGTCATGGGAAGCTCTGCTACACCTCTAAGAATTTACAGTTTGTACACAGAGAAGTAGGTAGTGACTGACCCACCCAACTGGATAAATTAAATGGCAAAATATGCTTGGTAGTTTGAAGAGGATGGTTTAAAACCAGCCAGTGATAGCTGTTGCATTGATGCTTGTAAAAGTAACAGGTGTAGCGACTTGGATAAGTATAATTTAGAGCTCATGGGGTGTGTTTAGCTGAGACAGTTGCGCTTTGTCAGTTGAAGGTGGGCAGATTTTACAAGTCTGTTAGAAAATAATCCACAGGAACTGTTTCCCCTATTATTTTATAATAATGTGACACTTTATTGATCGGTATACAGTCCTCTTGTCCCTCCTATTTAGGTCAGAGCACGACTTTAAAAAAGCCTTCTTATTAGAATGATGTTCCTCTAATAACTGAGCCACCCTGCAATCTATTACGCATGGGAGGGCAAGAATTGGCTATGAGTCTATGAAAGTGGGAGACCTGAATCTGCACATTAAGCTCCAATTTGTTTGTCTGCACTAGATGATGACAGCCGGCTGAGTCTAGCTTGAATCAATGCCAGTGTGGCATCATCTGAAGGGGAGGCACTAGAGGAGTTGCTTATTCATGTGAGAAGTAAAGAGGAGAGGAGCGGGAGTGTGTTCATATCCCTGATGCACCTGTGCTCATAATTAGGACAGCAAGTACACACATATACAAATAAACAATGAGTTTTCCCCAGGAAGGGGTATTACCAGACAACTCATGAGCTGTGTGCCGATTCAGGGTTTGCACACTTATGCAGATTATGTAGGCTAGAGTGTCCTACACACTTCGAATGTGTGCTTAACTTTTGTGAAATGGGACAGACAACATACCTTGTCAACGAGAATTTCTTATAGCAGCAACGTAGGACGTTAAATCGCCTAAACCTCTGAAATTACTGTTTGCATATCACAGGACACTTTAGTGAACGTTAACACCAACCGACTAATAATGTAAAAACAAACAAAAAAAAAAAAACAAACAAACAAAAAAAAAAACCCAAAAAACTGTTTGAGGCTCTTTTGTTTTCTAGTCGGTAGACACGTCATTGACCCTTTAAATATCAAATATTACAGAATTTTAATGCCACCATTTAACAAGCATATTTTTAATGTACTTGGTTTTGTCACGTTTCTACTAAAATATAAAAAAAAAAGGTAATGCATCTTGTGTGCAATGAATTCTGTAAGAAAAGAGGCTGCAAAAGATGCATTGTATCTTGCAGGTGATAAGGTTATATATCTGTCATACTTTGATGTCATCTCATGTAGTAATCCCTTATTTTGTTATAAATAATTGTTATAATTACACTTATCTGTGAACACTGAGCAGAAACTGGATTTTAAAAGCTTAAATAACAAACCAAATTGCATTTTTTTCCAAGTTCATTCAAGCCTTTTTCAGACAATTCATTACTGAAATTGACATGATCTGTTTAAGGATTGTTAGGATTATAGAAGGACAATTTGTCTTAAGTAAATAAATGTGTGACTAAACCCTTGGAAAAGGTGGACTATAGAAATGGAAAAGAAAGAGGAGGAATATTCTTGTTAACCCTCCATCATTAAACAGTTGGTCATTCAAAGTTGTGGCGGCAGGTTATAAAAATGGCTCTAAAAAAGCCTGGGAAGACATTATTTTATAACAATGTTGGCCCTCGACCAAAAATAAATGACATTTTGCTTAATGCTCCTATTTAAGGAATCTTTGATCTGAAAGATGACATTTTGCTCCTCACTAGTTCCTTATTTTCCTCTCCAGTGACCTCTGAGAGCAAAAGCAAAATTACCTTTCACAATGAAATCTTACCAGTCGTTTTCATCTTTCATTGCGGGGCTGCATTACTTTGAGAGGTCATTTTACGGTGGCTTCACAGGTCAGAATGATAATGAAGTGCCAACGTGTTAATTATAATCTTTGTGTGTTCGATAAAAGTTTACAGCTCTCATATGTTAAATGGGTGATGTTAAATGTCCATATCTAGATTGTGAGCACAGACTAATACTCAACCAAGAAGCTGCCCTGAATGCATGCATGAACACCAGACTTTAGTATTTTTTTTTAATGCTGTTCATAGGTTTAAATAGGACTTTTAGTCTCATACGTAAGGAAAACACAAAGAAAGAAACACACACCTCATCTGTGATCAATAGTTTTAAACCTTGAGTACAAGCACATATGATTACACACTAACACCAAAATGACAAAGCCTCAGTGGGACCAACCCGTAAATCTAGCTGATCTCCAAAATGAATTATAACCTTTAGATATGTGCTGTGACAAACTCAGTCAGTCTCTCTTAAACACACCCTTAGTGACCCTTCTATTTTCTGTGATTGTGTGATTGATGAGCCTATTGATGTTCCATATGGTTCATCTTGAGGATTATGACCTAACGCATTGATCCTACAGTGTGTCTGAAGCTGTGTGCTGTGTGTTTTGCATCAGAATGTGAGTGTGTGTGACTGGTGGTGTGAGGAGTACACAAATCTCGATGCATTGGGATACATGGATGTGTTGTGTATCAATCCATCTGTTAATGTATGTTGCTTGTGTGTGACCTTCTGCCATTGATTACAGGCAGGGTGTGATTGGAATAATTACTCTGCTAATGGAGGGGAGGGGGGCTGCTGAATGTCTATGAGGCATCAGAAATCTTTGACATTTTGATGTGTGCTCTGAACTGCAGTGAAAATTGGATGACATGCTAAAAATATCCTTGGTGACATTATTTTGATGCTCCACTGTTCATGTAAGTTGCTGTTCTTTTAACTTAAAGCAGCTGCTGACCAGATGTGGTGATGAAAGGATGATTTCTGTCTATATTCTACAATGGCAACATGGGGGCCAGATGAGTGAAAGCAGATGAGGAGATGAAAGGATTGCAGCATTATAAAACATATAACTATAACAGTATTCAACATTATCAAGGGTTAGCTAATATTTATATATTTTAACTAAAGGCTGACAGTGAAATTGCAAAGTTTTATTAAATTAAACTTTTAGTTTAACTTCATAAGAATGCAGTGTGCAGTTCTCTTGAAGGTGCAGTGTGATTTGAAATGAAATTTAAAATATAATTAAAATCTCTTTGTATAGGTTTCTAGCCACTTTACTAAAATAACTGTTATGTTTTTATTCTCTGAGCCATTTTAAACTACTTGCTGTGAGTCCACATACAAGGCAACTGCCATATTTGTGCCACCATTTTTACTATGGTGTCTCTGAATGGACAAACAACTCTGCGTGTGAACCGTTTAAGCATCAAACCTGCAGTACCGGCTTTGTTTGATAGGTGCTAGAGCGCCGTCTGGGATAAGTAACGCCTTGAATGCCACACAGAAGAAGACAGTACACATTTAGTGGGTCGCAGGTGGGACACTTTCTTGTTAGATTGTAGGAATGCCAAGGGGTTAATATATAAATTTAGTATCAAATATTTATGTAAAAAATAAGTTTTTGCAAGTAAAATGGAAAGTGGCAGTGGCAATGCAAAGGATCGGGAAACTTCGGAACAAAATAAAGTAGGTACATTAATTTTGGAATCAAATCCTGCTGTTTAACAAAGTGTTCCTTCCTGTAAAATTATTTCTGGCTGGTGAAACTCATTTGTTTGAATGAAAAGTGGTTATATTTATTAAGTTAGGATTGGTAATTGTAGTTTGGTATCTTGCCCCCACAGACACGGTAGACACAGCAGGGGTGTTGCTTCTATTATTGGCAAGGGGCTAATGAGTGAGCAACACAAAGGTGGACTAAAACTGAAAATGATTTTATTTAGTAGTGTAATTGAAACATGGTTTGTGGTACTTCTTTTGGTTTTGAGTGACACTTGGAAAGTGGCTCTGATACCAAGCTTGGAAACCTTACGGCCTTGTTTTGTTGCTGCAATCAGTAATTTTAATTTACATCTTTACATACATAGTGTATGTTGTGCAAAATAACTTGAAATTATATAATTCTGTTTATTATTTTATATTTAGGAGTCCATCCTCTATATGAAACCCTACTCCTCACCAAATCCTTGACGTATTGTTGGGAAGTATGGTGGTATAAGTTATACTTTTAAACTTAGTTGCAATTGTTTAAAAATGGGAACAGTTACCAGTTTTGTTAATATCTGTAATTTTATTTTTTTGCATGCTGTTAAAAACAGTCAGAAAGAATTTCTCACAGACGCAGTGTTTACAAATCACAGGTCATGTTGTACACAGTAACTTTTCCTTCATCCAGTGTCTGCTTTTGTTTCACCCACTCCTTTTCTTTTCTTTTACCGACTTTGCAAGTAAGCATTGACACAGACATTAAGTGAATTTCACAGTTGAGTGGGAAAGTTCATCCAAATTATGGTGTCTTTGGATTTTCTGTCTTTCTGGTTTTGCTGCCAGAGGAAAACAACAATGTGGTGCTTTGTATCTACTAGTGGATCATTACAAGTTGCCTCAGTGGCTCATAGATTTTTTTATATGAATATTCTAGAGGAAGAAAGAAAAAAAAAAAAAGCCTTAAAGTTGGTGACTTGATGCAGGGCTTGGATGATGCAAACATTGCTTATGTTCATCCATACAGACCACATTTCATCTTTTTTTTAATGTTTTTCTCAGCATGTCAGGATGTCAACCATATCAGCAATTACAGATGTTTCTGTCTCAACTGTCAAGAAAGCTGGTAAAAGAACTGATAAAAGATGCCTTTGGAAAGTAAATAGGCTTGTGTATGACAAAATACAAATGCAAAGTGATGTACAGCTGATCCTGTTGCATTTATAGTTTATGAGGACAACTTTCATATGTCGCATATGTCCATATAAAGCTTATCGAAACTTTAAGAATTCAGCGTTTGGTGAGCTGGTGACTAGAAAACAGCTGATTTACTAACAAGTCAGACACATAAAAAAAAAAAATATATCCTAACTGGTGAACACATTATAGGCATACGTTGAAGCTGCCCAAAACCTGAGTGGATTCCTGGTGCAGTTTGCCTTTTTTATTTTAAAAAATCCACTTTTCCACACTGTAACATCTCACATGAAGGCTCTGACACTGACAGCAACAGCTCTAGGACAAAAAGATTTTTTTTTTTTTTTTTTACTCAGTTGGCAAGACAGCCGTCAACTCTATCCCAGTCCTGCTCTGTGGGAGTGACCCCTGTAACCCTGTCAAAAATATAAAACCTGCCTAATAATTTCTTTTTTAGATATTGTGTTCAGACTCAGTCTGTAGAATACAGCGTAGTGACTTCTCCACCTCTTCAGTTTAATACTGGGAGGCAGGAGTAGTTTTCAGAAAGTACCGAAAAACTTATAGTACATCTCTGATTGGAATAATAAAATATATCTACAAACTAATTGACATGTATTGACGGTAGCTCACTTGTATTAGCAACTGGAAAATTGTGGAATTCTTGACGCATTTATAAAGATGCGATGAAACCAAATATCTCTGCCTCTCTGAGGAGGCCAATGCATTGCATCAAACTTTCCTCTCACTCCAGTCCCTCTTCCTGAGCAAGCACGGGGTGGCAGGTGGTAGTGGAAAGGGAAAAAGCTCTTTTTTTAACAAGAGAGAAAACCTCCAGCAAAACCAGATTCAGTAGGGCGGCCATCTGCCAGGACGTTGGGGGTTGAGGGGGCAGTAAAGAGGCATCAATGCACACCTTAACCCTAAAGCTGGATTTATACTCGCACAGCGTTTGTGTAAGGTCTGTTAGGGCGTAGCTGACCCTGGTATATATATATATATATATATATATATATATATATATATATATTATACTCAGTTTTTGTAGATTTTTTTAGAGAACATGTGAATGAGGTAATGTTTAAGTGATTTTAATTGCAGTTCTATTTTTTTGTATTACTTTATTGTTGCAAATTGCTGTTACAGTTTATTTAAAACCAAAAGTGATAAAGTAGTTGACATGTTTACAGTAAATACATTTTATGTACGTCTTTAAATAAGAAGTGTAAATCATTTTCAGGTCACATTTGTAGCTGAATTTACTGCTATTTCAGGTTAAAAACAATAGATGGGTAAAGAATTACCTGGCTGATAAAAAGATGCCGTAAACAAACTTTCCTTTTAACCTGCATTGCTTCTCTGTGAGGCCAGTAGGGAGAGTTGCTGACTTTTCCAAGTACTATTTGTAAGATTTTTCTGCTTATAACATTTTTGGATTACAATCTGACAACATCAAAAAGTGATGACAGAGGTGTCTCAGTGTAGCGTCAGGCCCAGTTGAAAAATCATATGTGAAAAGGTCTAGTAATACATGTTCCTAGTTGACCCCCCAAATAGCCTAAGCCTGCAAAGCTACAGCAGTGAGTTGGGACTAACAGACCTTTCAGATAATGTAGAATTGTTTGTAATCATCATCCCCAACCAGGGGTCTTATAGGGTTGTGAAAGAAAAGAAGGCTTACCTTTTCTGTAGATGCAAATAGAAAGCTTCAATGCGGGGAAAAAAGCTTGAGAACCATTCATTCAGATTAAATTATGGGAAAGTACAGTTAAGTTTGAGAGGTGCTAAAATCTAAAAATACAACTACACTTGCTTCAGACATTGCATGTCACCTCCATGAAATCGGATGAAATAGGTTAGTTTGTTGCAGTAAGGCAATAAAATTCTCTCAGCATGTGAAAATAAATATAAGCTTTTAATGTGCATCATTAACAGGACATGTGAGAACTACATGAGGCTGATACTTCACAAACACAATGTTGAGGAAACAGGATGAGCTTAAAGCTTTAATGCTGAGACTTCACTATGGATTTCCTCTCTGCTCATCCATCTTGACTTCCCTCTCTTTCCTTGTTTGAAGTCAAAATAAAGCTACAGAGCTTATAAAATACGATGGATCAGAGTATTAAGAAAAGAAGATTCTTGACACATTTGAGTGCTTTGCAACTTGTTTTTGTAGTTAAATGGGAAAATGAAGCAGACCTAAAGCTGATGAAAAAATTGGAAATAAGTAGAATAAAATTATATCTTTTCAAGCCCTTTTTCTCATTTGAACATGACTTGATTGGGAAGTGTTTGATAATGTTGGTTGTTTTTATTTTTAAAAAGGGAAAGAAAGGGCAAAAAATACAGGACAAACTCCTTCTTTGAGATTTTGCATCAGCTTGCCTTATTTTTTTCTCTGTGTGTACAGTTTCTCATAACCATGTGACAGTGACAGACACTGATAAAATGCTACTGACAGGGAAGTGGACTGATGGATGGCATTACTTGAGAGGTTTTTATTTAAAATACTTATTTTGTTATTTTTCACTCCTGATGTATCACAAATTACAAATCCCCTTCTATTACACTGGCCCTAGCCATAAATATGGTTTCTCTTCAAGGCTAGAGCCAGAGGTAATATAATTTGATGGTGTGTGTGCATATGTCATCTTTCTGCAACAAATTTATTGCATGCCATCAGAGTTTTGGATTATACATCTCCCTCCTGCTGTTACATAATTAATGGTTCACACACATGAATATAGACTAAGTTGGCAACATTAAATCAGACGCCACTTCATTGGTTAACATAGGCTTGGTCACATGGGGGTAAAATTTAATTCGTAATTTAAAAGGTTTGACTCATTTTTAATCCTATCATTACTGGGGATTCCCAAGCATGAAACATGTCTTTAGTTTGTGCTTTTGCTTTTTTTTTATTTGAACTGATTGCACATTGTTGGTGGTAAGTTTAGAGCTGTCTCATTTGTTTGATTTTCACTTATTTACTGTTTAAATAAAAAAAATGATTGATAATTAACTCTAGCAATCGAAAAATCATGTTTGGCTTCTGGTCTTTGAATGCATGTGATCCTCCTTTGTTTTTGTGAAAATGTTCCCATTTTCCTACAGCAAGTAAGTCTAAACTCTTTAAGAAAAACAACAATAACAACAGAATCACCTATCTGAAGGTTTTTGTAGAAAAAGCATCCTGTGCCCCACCCCATGACTACTGCTGCAGTCTCACCATACAGGATGCAGCTTCCTACCACCCCTTAGCTCAACTGCTAAAGGAACACAGAAAAAAAGCTCAAGGTACTGAACTGACCTTCAAACTTCACAGATACATATCTGATTTAGCTTGTGTAGGATAAACTGCCACAAGCCTGATCCATGGAGGCCACACACTGCAGTTCATAGAACACAGATAACTGGAGGTGGATCAATCATGCTTTAGAGAGAAATAATTCACTTAAATACCAGTTATCCTTTTGGGAAACCTCAAATCTTCACTGGAAAAAAAAAATATGAAGAGAGTATGTTTTCTAGGAAACTAGTGTGGTAGTGTGTGTCAGTATGAAACTAGTCCTCCTGACAGTAAAGATACATTAACATTCAGTGACTAAAGGTTTTGTCACAGCCCTCAGTCTCTCAGCCTAAACCTAAATCAAAAAGTTTAGATAGACCTGAATAAAAGATAAAACTAAAACAATATTGTGGAGATGACTTTAAAAAAATAGTCAATGTCAGACCTATTAGCTACGTCAGGATTTACAGTGATGATCATACAAGTTAAATACATCTCGCATGCCATTAAACATTATTTTAGAATTTTTAATCACTGAAAATTATCAAAAAAACCGAAAAAACAAAAACAAAAACAAAACAGAAGCCAGATTGTTGGATTTTCTTTATTAATGAATATGCTAATTTTGGGCACAGTTATTATTAAAGAGCTGTTTACTAAAGGGTTTTGGAGTTCTCAAACCTTTAGGTTGGTAACATTAAGTCTTGTGCAACAGATAAGAGTATAGTCTGTTTATACACTACATTTATAAAGGCAAACATTTATAAAGCAAACTTAACACTAGATTCAACAAGTCAGGGTTGATCTTTGAAACACTAATCTTTGCTATGCCCTTAGATTAGGACCGGATTGTGTGAAGGCAGAACTTTTAAATCCTGTCATTGTTTTTGAATAAGCTTAAAGCCAGTTCATATGAGTTTGTATGATCAGTGATTTGTAAGTCTAGTGTCATTTGCATAAAAGACTTTATCTACTTAAAGTGCGGCAACATCAACTCAGCAGGTTGTTACCGCAGTATTAAAAGAAGCTGATTTGGTTGTCTGGCAGTTCCATGGAAGTTTGCCGATGGTCAACCAGGGTGTAAAAGGTTTTTCTCTAATCATAACATCTGTTTCTAGTGTTCAGTGTATGTTTGGTGCCGGCTGGTAAAAAGTGGCCTCTCATTTGTTGTTCTTACAGAATTGGGAGTCAACACTGACGTGCCACCTTACTCTGTTGCTTAAAATTCATGCTAAATAAAGGTTCTGCGGCAGCCCAAGCTGACCAAGTGCAGCCAGAGCTGGAGACCTGCTGGTTAGTTGGTATAAAAATGTAAACTGGGGTTTTGGTTAGCTTGATGGGGGTGCAATTCCAGTAACATCTTGTTCCTGTAAATGTTAAAAGGGCAGCTGTCAGAGTAGAAGTCCGGTTTATTTGTGAAAATGAACAACTTCCTCTGTGCAGCTCCCATGCATTTAGATGCTATGGTGTCCAAACACAGCATGATTACCGAATGGGGTGCACCAACAGTTGCTCTAGACTTCTTTCCTTTTATTTTGAAAAACAAACAAAAAAAAAAGAAAGAAAATAATCTTGCATAAAACAAAGAAATATGCCTTTTACATGCATGCCTCTTGTAAATTGGGTCGTATTTTTCTGGCTCAATATTTCACACTAAAAGAAATGTTGCCAAGATATGCCTGAACTTACAGCACACACTGAACTGGTGTGTCTTAGATACAGTTGTAGTATTTCTGTTTTCACTCAGATTTCTCAAACATGCACAAAACTTGTATGTCAATTGATTTGAAAGAAAAAAAAAACTGCCTTCTTGTATATTGCCTTCTTGTTTTCAAGAACTGAATAATGAAATCTTTCTGTCCCATATTTCAGCTCTATGTATTCCTTTTCTCTGGTTTCCTCTGCCTTTAAATCTGCATAGATGAGGGGGGGGAAGAGAAAACATTTAACACGTTTTTAATGGGAGCATTATGTGTACTGATTGTGTGAGCCAAAGGGCGCATTAGTAGGGTCACGGGAGTTGTTGATGTGTTTCCAGGTTTTACCCAGTGCTGAGTTAATCAGTGCTCAAGGTTAAAAAGATACTAATGGACAGTCTGGTGTGTATACTCTTTAAAATGTTCTTTAATTTTAACTGCCACCAGAAACTGGATGCGCCTTCTTTTTTTCCCCCCAATACACTCTGATACTGATAATTATCTTTAGGGATCTGAAGCTGCCATGACATTTCTTTTATATTGGTGGATGGGAACAGTTTTGGGTTGATTGTTTTTCAGAAAGGCACATCAATACTACTAGTATAACAAGGGCAAGCCTTTTTTTATCATCTCATGTAAATCTAGGGTTTTTGAATGAAAATTCATTTACAATACAGCACGTGGTTTATTTTATTTATTTTCTACAGTGTTGAGGCCTAAGCAGCTGTGGTTTTTCACTGCCAGTCCTGCTTATTGTCAGATAAAGTAGAAGTTGAGAGCAGGGGTGGACAGGCCATCTGGACATTCTGGCAAAGAATAAAATGGTTGTCTGTCCAACAGCTGCAGGCCTGCCTGGCTCTGAGCTTCAAAACCGTTAACAATCAGGGACAGAGCTCCTCATCCGTTCATATAAGTTTTCCGGCTGGAATCCGCTGTGATGACAGCACACTACTATGTTTTATTATTTTTTTTTTATCTTTCTTCAAGTGAGAAAATGCTGTATTTACAGTTTCATAATCACATGGAAGTTTTGTAAGCATTTGTCATCGATGTTAGCATTTATTTAAAGAATATAGAACAAGAAAAAATAGCATGATTGATTTACAAATGTCAGGCTATGCATTAGAGTCCATATGTTTAAGGATATAATTTCATTTTTTGGGAAATAGGAAAAAAGTAGAAATTCTTGAGCATAACCATAAGCATAACACACACACATACATATATATAAAATTTAACAAATTGAATTTAGTCAGCATTTGATCATGTTTATCCTAAAAATTTAATGATTTACTACTTTTAATTTACTTTTTGCAGTGTGCTGGCTATTTTTCCAATGTTTTAAACAAGTTCCAATTTCTTAATTTAAAGAAAAAAGAATATACAACTACCAAATATTTAATTATATACTTGTCATGACAATCAAATCAGTGATGGTAAAGCAACCTTGATGGAAGCCTATGTTAATGCCTTTTTGTCATCTGATTGATGAATACCACTTTTGGTACAAGTGTGGTATTCAAGTGAAGAAATCATAGTGGAACCACCTGAAGGAGCTCTGACTGTGGGAAACAAGAAGAGCATTTATTCCTTCTGACAGCAAAAGCGAGTCTTTTTGCGACTGTCATCAAACATCAGGCTAAAAAGACAAGATAGAAATTGAATAACCTTCCTAATTTATTTGCACCCCAAGCAGGGTTCACTGATGTCTCATCTACACTACAGTTTGGGTCAAGGTGCCAGACCGACAATATTTCTCTCTTGAAAACAAGGTGTTAAAAGGTCTTTGTGGCAGAACTGAAAAGCTAGAAGAAAGTTCACCAAGACTGCAATCTCTCGGTTTTTCTTTGGCTCTTGGAAAATTCTCATGGTTTCATGTGAGAGTTTCATGTATGCATGTCAAGTGTAGAAAACTGGATTCTATCAAGTGCTCCTATGTTTTTGGTCCTGCATTTTTTAGTTCACATTTTTTCAATTTAATAGTTCCCCCCCACTATGTTAGAAGATGGCACAACAGTGCAAATAGACTTTGGGCTCTTGCAAAATGACCTGTATTTAATGTAAATGGGACCATAGCTTACTGAACACCTTTTTTAAGGATACTTCAATTTACTGATTGAGGCAAAAAGATAATTAAGAAATGGAAATATTTCAAGAATAAGTGCATGGGGTTACATGCATTTATAGGAGCTGCTCCTTTTAGTAATTTAATACAGTAGGTGTAATGCAATTATGCATCATATTAATGTGCGAGACCTTAGGGTCTCATTTATGACTACAGCCATCTTGTTATATATTTAATCTTTTTATTGCCAAAGAAAGTGCCATGTTCAGTGATGTTTCTCACCAATAATATATTTAATCCTTTAAAAAGTAATACACTCTCCTCCAAAATTCCAAGGTTTCATATATGAAAACATGAAGGGCAAGTTACTACCAATCAAAGGCCTTAGATTTAATTTATAATCAGCAAGTGTGACCACCTCTATATAAACAGGACGTTTGGCCATTTCTTTGATCTGGATTGTGCCAAGGAAGAAAGACATCCCCAATTATCTTAGAAATCCAACTGTAGATGCCCATCAATCTGGGAAGGGTTACAAGATCATTACTAATACTTTGGTATTGGTAAGTTGGTATTTGGTTAAATGTGTGTATATAGAAATATTACTCAAGTGGAAAGCATTCAGGTTAGCTGCCTGAAAGCAAGTGTGAAAGCAAGTTCTGTCCAAGGTCACACCATGCAATGCTCAGATTTAAAATAAAGAAAAACCCAAGAGTTGCATCTCAGTCTCTACAGGCCTCAGTTAGCATGTTATAGGTTAAAGTGCATGAGTTGTTAAATGGCTTGTTTGGATGGGTTGCCAGGTGACATTCTTATCTTAAAAGAATATTTCAACATTACTTGGGTTTGCAAAGTTGCATCTAAAAGAAACAAAAGACTTCTGGAAGAATGTTTTGGACAGAGAAGACAAACATAGAGATCTTTGGCCACAATGCAGAGAACCACATTTATTAAAAATCAAATACAGTAGAACAGTGCTTATTTTATTCTAGCTGTCAGATGAGGTAGAGGGGTGATAAATTAAAATGGGAATTAAAAAATACCTTTTAAAAGCAAATTATATTGGCTGCAATGGTGTCTACACAAAATAAGGTTTACAGTAGCTGGAAGAAATGCACCTTTATGAAGAGGTGGCCACCCACTGATGGGTAGATCATTATGAAAGTTGTAAAAACAAAGGAGAGCTGTACTGTATATCAGACACTTTCTCAGATGCCATGCTAAAGCTAAAGATGTCACATGGAAAAAAACACTATGCATCTAAAAAAATGAACACCTGTATTTTAAGCTGGACTCTTCAAAAATCTGATCATGTAATGCATCATAACACATATTTTTATTCCATTTATGTTTTTTTTTTTTTTTACATAGGGCAGAATAGGACCTGGAAGCACAAACCATTAAAAAATCTTTAATACAGAAATTTTGCCCACTCCAGCTCATTAATTGGGAGCTCATTGTGTTGCTGTAGGTGTTATTTCCTATCAGTGGAAGAATGTGTGTGGGCTGACTGCATTTGGTTGATTAATTCTTATAATTACACCTACTCTGACTTTTATGCTTGTTTATTTTAGCCACTGGCATCTTATAGTTGGCTACTATAATCTCACCAATCCTGAATTTTTTTCAAGGAATCTGTTTTTGTATTGTAAACAACGTGTAAGGTAAAGATTTACACAAGCTGTGGGACAACCCGGGTGACATGCTGGATTTCAGGTTTTGCAACAAGATAATTTTGTAGCAAACCTCACAATTTAATTCTACTTGTCAAGTGAATGCTTAGAAGATCTAGACTAAAATTCTTTCTTGCTGCTTTTATTCCATTACCTTGTTGCTTTTCTGCCATCATGTAAAATATAACCAGTCACAGCATCAACCTAAAATAACTCCTGACACATTTGGCTGTTTCATTTAGAAACTAAGGCCACAGATGACACATAATTACAGACATACAAGCAAAGATATACATAACTTTCTTTGAAAACATGCACATATAGGGGGCAGCGTCATCATAAACATTTCACATACAAAACTAAAGAATGCACAAAAATAACTACTCAAGAGCCCAGATGGCCCTTTCCTTCCCACTCTCCCTGCCCTCATTAAATATCAAGTATCTCTGGGAGCAAAAGGAAACACAAGGACGAACACTCATACAGGGAAAAAAGTAGCAGCACAGTGCCTATATGTCATCAAGATTTAAATGTGTTGCTCACACAAACACTATTTTAATGGTTAGTGCAGAAATCTCAGTCCCTTAATGTTTGTGTGTGTGCTCAAACACAGTCACAAATTGTAACCATGGCTTCACTTTAGTGAGTCTCAGTCCTGCAGCTTAGTCCTCTTCTGTTCCCCCTTTTCCCTAGTAGAATGCTTCTGAAGTGGTCAGCCTGGTGTCAAAGTAATTACACATTAAATCATGTGAAAAGTGTAGAAAAAGCAGAAATAAATTACTCTGGAAGGGCTTAGAAAACATACCCCTTATGTTTTGGCAGTGGCATAGAAATTTGAGCAGTGGAAATTTAGCTATTCGAGCAATTAAAAGGGCTTAAATCTGAATGCTAATTATTTCAGGGATTGGGGATATCTGAATGCCTCAGTATCTGAGAAGACCTATGAAATGGCCATTTCTAGCAGAGATAATGAGGCCTGAAATTCATCGTTTCTGATGTATTAGTTGACTAACACATACCAGTTTCACAATCTCTTAAACACTTAATATCAAACTGCTAACACAAAAGTACTTTAGAGGACACTTGGTGTCTGCACTTTTTTAACCAGTTAACACATGCACACAAATACATTATCAACAATTATTCTTTGAGGTGTTTGGTTATTTCCATAGTAATAATGCTATTTTGACTGTAGCTTTTCTTCTAATACTGGACACAAAGTATTGTGTAGTTTAGACCTGGTTGTAGCTAACATAAGTATCAATGTATAGGATGCCATGACTAGTATCAAAATTGCAGAATGCAAATGAGTTTCTAAATATCTTACTGTGATGCCTGTTTGCTTCATTTGGACAGTAATGATGGATGCCCAAAAGCATATATTTTCTTATACATAATTTCTGAATAATAATAATTTAAAAAATGGATTAAATCAACGTATTTTAGATATAAAATTAAGAAAATGCTTGGAAAGCATTAATTAAAGCCTTATATGTGTCCACTAGAGTTTTTCTTTCACAACAATGATCCTCTGGTTAGTGTTCATGCTTCAGATTGTTCCTTTCATATGCACATTGTATTCTCACCTGTACATAATCTTTTAGAAAGCAGACGTACCCACCAAATTTAAAAATGTCTCAGAACAAAATGAAATAATTTCACATCCCTTGCTGGGTTTCCTAAACCACGCTGTTTACAAAACATGGTTAAAAATGCCACCCACTGCTACAGTGTGGAAGAAAGACAAAACAATTATTGTAGTGTTTCAGAATTATCTACCATCCAGACTGTTACTATGCCAACTCTAAATTTTTAACCTGAATGACAACATGGAAGCATTGTGGGATTTACCATCAGTTACAAAACCATCCTGCTTTTCTTATACTTGGCATGAAGTAGAAGGGCAGCTCTAAAAACCACTTAACATATGCAGTGCTGATATGATGCATTGCCTTGATATGCAGCTATGAAACTTAAAAGTGGCATACATTTTTATTGTGCAACATGGCAAGTAGATTAAATCTGAAGTCTTATGCTGAGAAGAATCTCTTGTGCTCACTTTCAGTCTTGACTGCTCAATTTTTGTAACAAAAACAAAAAAAAGCCACTTCTCACTACGACTCAGTGGCTGTTACATTGGATTGCTGTCATCAAACGCTACAATTTTCATGGATGTTTGGAATGGGGAAAATACCACTTCACACCCATCGCTGTGGGAGACCAAAATGAAATGGTTACCAGAAAGCTAAGCAAAACAAGAAGACAAAAGCTGATACAGATGTCAGGGTGATAAAAACTTGGGAACAACATGTTTTGACATATGCTTGGATGATTACGATGATATGTCAAAAATAAGTGCATTTTTTTTTTTTTGGTGATAACTTACGTCACACAGAATCTGATCATATGGAAAAAAAAATGTCCTCCAACTGATTCATCTATATCTGACTCCATCTTCACTCCTTCCCAAAAATACTTTCTTTCAAGTAGCTTAAGAAAAGCTTAACATCTGGCATTGCATATCAGCCATACCTGTCATGTTGTCCACCAGAAATGCTACATGTTTTTCTTCAACCACAAAAATGTAGTTTTATATACTGTAGTTTTAGAAATAGTTGTTTACCACATTGTTCAAAGCTGCTTAATGCCACCAGTTTCTACATCATCATTTAAGCTGTTCTATTTTTGCACAGGTAAGATATAAAACATCTGCTTAAATTTCTGTCATTAGAAATAGCTTTTCTGAGTCTTGATTATTTTTAGTAGTACAGAAGATAAAAAATGTGTTCATAAAAATCTTACTTTCACTTGCTTGATGGCTATGTTTTAATTTGAACTGACTGCAGGTTAATCTACCAAATGGCTATGAAGCTCTAATCTAATCCAGACACTACTAGTTTCTAGGAATTGCATTTTACTTGAAACTAATAATAATTGCTTTTGATCAAATGATATATTGTACATGTACTCAACATCCAAACAGTGTCTTAATTTGGAGAAGCATGCATCTGATTCATTATAAATGCAAAGTCTCTTCATCCCTGCATTCTTTGGATTTGGGTTGGACCTCATTGAATGGTCACAGATGAAAGCATTAGTATATTTTTGTCTATACTGTAAAGCTGTACCAGTTTACCTGTTTCCTACTTTCACAGCTTTGATAATAACTGGCAATGGTTCTCAAAGTGATTTGCTTTAATTATTTTGATTGGTTTTGGATAACATTATCTAAAATCCTAATGCAACCATTTGAAATGAATTGGTCCTACATATTGGCTACATCTAAGTACTTCTGTGCATGTTTGAGTCAAAGCATAAAAAAGATAAGTATAAGTTATGTGAGCATAAAAAAGGCTAATATAATTTATAGATATGGTACAGCAGGTTGACACTATGGCTTATTTTTATCAGATTCCATTTCAACAAATCTAGAAAAGGATTTCATTTCTAGTTTTAGGCAAAAGAAAGAAAAAACAATTACATTTATTTTGCATAAATTTCTATGTCACTGTTAGCTGGGCTGTCTGAGTTGATACCACCATAGGCAAGGCAAGTTCATAAAGCACAGTTCAACCATAGGATGATTCAAAAAAACATTAGATAAAAACATGATCAAGCCATAAAGCAAACAAGCAAAATTAGCCTTCTCATAACCAAGCTTACCATGTCACTAGTGCTATCCCTGCTGTCTTGGGACTGCTGATTCAGTGCTGTGTTTGCTGCTCTGTTTGTCTTTTGCCCTTTACCAACGTGTGCACTGGGGACCTAAAATCTTTTAGTGATGTTCCAGAGTGGTGGCATGTGAGAACACAAATGCATTGGCTCCAGACTTTCTGCAGAAATTTTCCTCCCATGCTGCTGGTAAAATATCTGGACTATTAAAAGGTGATAAGATGTAAAAATGTGTCTGCAAATAGTCCGAACCAGTTGTCAGGAGTGTGATTTTCATCCCAGTGGTAGAACAGTGGACCAGCTCTACACCCTCTTCAGGGTCTTGGAGGGAGAATAAGAGTTTGCCCAACAAGTCAACATGTGCTTTGTGGACCTGGAGAACATTTTTGACAGTGGCCCCTGGGGACTCCTGTATGGAGTGCCGGAGCCCTTGTATGAGCTGTCTGGTCCCTGTATGACCGGTGCCAAAGTTTGGTTTGCATTGCCAGTAAGTCAGATTCTTTTTTCCAGTGAGGTTTAGACTTTGCCTAGGCTGCTCTTTGTCACAGATTCTGTTCATAACTTTTATAGACAGTATTTCCAGACACAGCCAAGGTGTTGAGGGGATCTCGTTTTGTGTCCTCAGGATCGGCTCTCTCCTTTTTGCAGATGCGGTTCTGTTGACTTCATCGGGCCGTGATCTCCAGTTCTCACTGGACCTCCGAGACCATGGTTCTCAGCCAGAAAAGGGTGATGTGGACTGTCTGTGGTGGTGAAAAAAGAACTGAGCCAAAAGACAAAGCTCTTTTACCAGTCGATCTATGTTCGTACCCTCACCTATGGTCACGAGCTGTGGTTAGTGACCAAAAGAATGCAAATACAAGTGGCTGAAATGAGTTTCCATGCAGGGTTGCCGGGGTTCTCCATTAGAGATAGGGGAAAAAGCTCAGTCATCCGGGAGTGGCTCAGTGTAGAGTCGCTGCTCCTCCACATCAAAAGGAGCCAGAAGAAGTGGCTCTGGCATCTGGTTAGGATGCCCTCTGGAAGCCTCCCTGGTGAGGTGTTCTGGGCTCGTCCCACCATGAGGAGACCCAGGGAAGACCCAGAACATGCTGGAGGAACTACATCTCTCTACTGTCTTGGGAACACTGGGGAGAGGGAAGTCTGGGTTTCCCTGTTTAGGTAGATGCCCCCGCGACCCAGTACTGGATAAGTGGCAAGAAAATGCATGAATGGATAATTTTTTTAAAATTAATTAATTTGAGTCAGGTGTGTTGGGGCAAGGATACATTGAAAACTTGAAGGATTGTGCCCCTCATAGACCAGAATGGGACACCCCTGAATTAAACCAATAATGGGCCCCGGACCACTTTGTACTGGAAAAGTTGGGCCCAAGCGTTAATAAAGGATTGCTCCATCTTTCACAAGAGTGTGAGATTGAAGTGTCACAATCACTATTACTTTATTTCAAGTAAAACGTGTTTGACATTTTACATTGCAAGTACCACTGCAAAATGTAAGCAAATATGAAACTGGTAAATTTGCCCTGAATCATACGACATACTTTAATCAATGCAATCTACCAGATGTCCTTTGAAGTAAGGTAGTTTAAGCCTTTATGCTCTGTTGGCCCATTTGCTCTGCTTACTCCCTTTTTGCTCTGCTGCTGCTTTCCATGTAACATTTCATTAGGCCCATCCTTCACAACAGTATCCGATTTTAGCCTCTGAATCAATGCTGTGCAGTGCTTCCTTCTTTTTTTTTTTATGGGAGTGGTGCATGCAGAGCTTAGATGTCAGTGTATCAACTCTTTGTATATTTGGCATTCATGTGATTGTTTACAACTTGAATCACTGAACCTTTTAATACACAGCAGCTGTGTGAAAGAAGGTTTGAGTCTGAAACTAAAATGTCTTCCTCTCTGCAACGTCTCATTAATGTGTGAAGCAGCCCCCAGGTTGCCCCCCATCACACTTTGCCTTGTTATCTCCCCTCTTAATTGACCCGTGCTCGTTATCTGCTCTAAATTGAGGACCTCTAAACTAGCATTTAACAAGGAGAGGAAGAAAGAACAGAGGGGAGGTGTTACAGATGTGACCTACGACACCACATCTCCCTTGGGGAGTTTCAAGTGATCACACACTCAAGTGCACAGTCATATGTGCACGCATATACAAAATGAGTAGGAGGATAAAGGATATGGATGTTTGATACTTAAACCTGTATGCAGTGACAGTGATAAAAATGCGCTATGCAGGAGTGCCCTTATGCCTGGGCAACGTCAGAGTTCTTCAAGTTAAAAGCTGGAAATAAGAGGTCACATTTTAAGACAGAATTGAAACAGTCAGAGGGAAAGGTAAAGTAAGAAATGGTGGAGTAAACCAAGTCAGATTTTGGACAAAAGATGAACTGAATGAGATGCAGCTGCAGGGCATAAATTTTCCAAGCTCCACTAAACAGTGCCCCAGTTAGCTACATGACATCTGTATTTCATTAAAATTAGGCTCTCAAAAATCATATAAGTGAAATTGGGACTGGGCAAGATGGCCTAATTGTTTTTTGGCTTTATCCCAATACACAAAATAAATTCTAATGTTTTGGAATCTCCTATAAAACACTGTGTAAACATTGAAGTCAACATTATCATGCATAGACACCAGTTAGATTTAAGTAGGATCTTTATTGTGATTTTCACTTTCAATAAAGTCTTTATTTTGAACCAGGGTCTTGGTGAAAACCAGTGTTTCCCCAACCATTGTGTTGGGGCACCCCAAACCTAACAGCAACTTCCACTAACCCTCGAAGATCAAGTTTATTTTATTTTCTATAATTACTCAATTAACATGTGATATATTTTTTCATTCAATTATTTTATATTTAAATATTATATTATTTAGGTTATTTTAATTTAGCATCAGATCACAACAGAAGTAATCTAAGGTTCCCTTTCCTCTAGAACAAATTTATATTTGGCCATTTTATTAAAACTGAAAACCCTGTTTTTTTTTTTTTTTATCTTATTCTCATGTTGACATGTAATTATGTCATGTCATGCCGTGCTGCATGCACACAGGTGAGCTACACTTCCATCAGAAGAGAGAAAGTGCATGTTGGTATCTGGTCTAAGATCAGCTCTTATGAAGGAGGTGAAGGAGGAGGAGTTTTTCCTGCTCCGGTGTACTAAGAACTTAATGTCCATCGGGAAACATGCATAGCAGAACAGTCAGGTGTATTACAGATTAAAATAGACGTCTTGCATTCAGCTTCCATCTCTCAGTGATTCTGAACTAGCTTGCTAGCTAGCTAGCTGCATACTCCCCTGAAACAACAATGCACATGTTTGCAGTAGAGTTTTCTGGATGGGTGGGGGAGTGAGCTGTCTGTCGGCTGCAAGTGAGAGAAGCTAAACTACAAAGAAAATCACATGTAGATGCTTTAAGCGCTGCCGTGACAGTTTGTACTTGATGTTTGTGATACATGTACTATGCTTCTTTGTTTGGTTGGATTCAATAAAGTTTGTGATGATGCAGTTCAGCTGCAAATGTGATATTGCTGCTACTGCTGCTGATTTTCCTTAGTCTATTTCTATTTTAATATAATATTTTTTTCTTAAATATAGGATAAAAGCATATCTTGATGGTCATGTGAGAAACAGAAAACTAGAAAATAAGTGCAAGTCCAATCTTGGAAGCAAAACTGCTGTTTTAACTTTACAGTGTGTATATGTCTGACTGTGATGAGTACTGTTTCCTTGATTGTTCCCTCTTTTACACCATTCCGCAGCAATCACTTTCACAGCTCATCTGGCATCTGATTATCTCTTAGATGCCTAAAACTACAAATGCAGGAAAAACTCAGATATACACTGCATTATTTGCATAGTCCTTCCCTTGTGAACTTGTGTTGATCACACAGAGGAAAGGAGCGAGCATGCAGCAAGTATAGAGCTGGTTTTCACTTTGTAACAGCAAGGACTTCTGAATTTGTTTCACATCTGGGTATACAATGATCGCCTTGTTTCTTATTAAACGAATAAATACTAGAATACAGTACATATTCCAAAATTAAGGCTGATATTGACAATTCTGTGTTAGGCAAAAATTATTGTTGTTGGAGATTAAATAGGTTTGAAGTAGGAGCTAGGGATGGGCATTTTAGGTGAATTTCGAAGTCGACCAGTCATGCCCTGGAAAAACAATAAGTCAGTTAGTCGTGACATCATCATACCATCAATAATGACAAAAAAAAAAAAAAAAAAAAAATCTTCAAATGGAAACTGTAAAACGTTTGAGATGTAATTTTTATATTGTGTGTGTTCTAAAAAAAACATGGTGTTTTTTACATAATTATATTTTTAACATTGTTTGGGTCCTACTGTCCTTTATTGTTCATCAGGTAGATGAGGAAATGGGTCAGGGAGACTAGGCTTGCTTTAGGGGCCGCCAGCTATGCTACATGAGCTAAACACTGCACTCGCGCGTTCAGCAACAACAGAACCAGTTATTTTCCTCAGCATCTGCTTCATGTGTTCATTACTAAACTCCTGCATGGCATGCTGCATGTGTTTTCACACCTCTGACATTGGCCATACATTCATACAGTCTTAAGGCCCATTTATGCTTGACACAGAAGACTGATACACTGACAGTTTCATGTGTCTATTGCATCGGTTACCTGCGTAATTTGGTACGTTTTCGGGGAGCTTAGCTATCCAAAGCTTGATGCAGAAGATGGAGCAATACCACTGGAAATCACAGGGGAAGTGCTGAGTGATAGAAACAAAAAAGAAGTAGAAAAATGAAAATGAGGAACAACAACTGTAGACGCTGTGCAAGCTTTTGAAGAAAGGATATGCAAGTGTTCGTGGCGTGATAGGAGATTTTTAACAATACATTACTTCTGCCAAACAGTGTCTGAAACTAATGACGGCTCCTGGGAGTGAACTTTGAACCCAGCACCACCCACTAGTGGATGAATTGATTTAACAACCAAGAGTAAAATAAAAAGAAAACCACTTATCTTTGTCATAACGATTATAGCAGATTAACTGCAATTTTACTGTCTATGATATGTTGCCTTCACACTGAAACTACAGAGAAAGTTGTTTTGTTGCTGGCATGAAGTCAATATGATGAGAAGCAATGTTTTAGATGCTTATTTTGCTGATCATAACGTCCTTATTGCTTATCACACATGGAAAATAAGCACTAAACTGAAACACAGTAGCTCAGTGAAGCTCAAGATACTTCTCTGTCCATCTGTTGTCTGTTGAGATGGGGGCTAAAAGAATAATGTTCCACATGCACAAATCTATCTCTCCATGTAAGTCTTTTTGACAGCTAGGTGCTTTGTTCTGACATGGAAATTGTTATCCATACGCACACAGTCGAAATACATGCAAATACGAATGTAGCAGTTCTGCATATGTGGAAGTAACTGATATCAAACCACACTGCTCAAAGAAAATAATCATTCCTATTTAACTCAGTCAGTCACACTTCTGGGATCTATCCTGTTAGGGAGTAAGACTCATTATCAATCAGTTTCACCTGCTGTTGTACAAACAGAACAGATAACAGGTGGAAATGAGAAGCAATTATCAAGACAACTCTTATAAAGAAATGGTCCTGTAGGTGGTGGCCACAGGCTATTTCCCTGTCTTTATGCATTCTGGCTGATTGTTGGTAGGAGGAGGAGTACATCTAGAGCTCTACAAAATGACCTCCAGCAGGCCACTAATGTTCATGTTTCTGCTCAAACCATTAGAAAAAGAATCTGCAAAGGTGTTTTGAGCTTTTGCTAGAGAACACCAGGATTGGCAGTTTCGCAATTGGCGCCCTGTGCTCTTCATGGATGAAAGCAGGTTCACTTTAAGCACAAGTGACAGACGTTAGAGATTCTAGAGACACCATGGAGAACTTTCTGCTGCCAGCAACATGACCGGTTTGGCAGTGGGTCAGTGATGGTCGGAGTAGGCATATTCTTGGAGGGAAGCACAGACTGACTGCGGCTCTCCTCCTGGCAGCTAATGGCAGTCGGAGTACTGGGATGAGATCCTCAGACCCCTTGTCTGACCATATGCTGCTGCTGTGGGACCTGGATTCCTTCTGATACATGACAATGCTCGGCCTCATGTGGCTGAGTGTGTCAGCAGTTTTTGCATGATGAAAGCATTAATGCTACAAAAAGGCCTGCCAGTTCACCACACCTGAATTGAATCGAGCACCTCTGGGACATCGTTCCATCCACTGCTGCCATGTTGCACCACCAAATGTCCAGGGGACTGACTGATGCCCTGATGCAGGTATGGTTCCTCAGGCGCCAAAACATGGCAGCCCGGGGAGAAGATTATTATTATTATTATTATTATTATTATACAGGTTAGAAACTCCTAATTAAAAAAAAAGATTGTATGTTAAGGTGTTGATTGTCTTATATCAAGGATATCATGTATAACGCATTTACACATATTGTCAGAGGTAGTGTTCGAATTTCTGCTTTGGAAAGTAACTTTTCATACAAACATTTTAAAAAATCTTACAGAAAAAAACTGAATAATGAATAGCGACTAATGGCGTCCTCCCATATCTCAACAATGTAATCATAATTATGATTATGTGTCAGTTATGGCCCAATTACAATCTCATTTTCTCATACCTGTTCTTAATGTATTATTTCCTACCTTTCTCCTCTCTCCTTTCTTTCTTTTTTTTGCCCTCCCTCTATGTGTTTCCATTTTTTTACAAGGTGACAACAATTACTGTCATGTCACTGACCATTTTCAAAATGGTCCTGTCTTTTTCTTGCTGTCTTGCCCCTTTTTCTTAATCTTTATCCCATCACATTGCCGCTTCACTTTCCATCCCCATGCCATTTGCTCAATAAATCAGTGTATCTATCATTGAACTGTTTGGTAAATATTACTCTGTCTTTTTGTCATTTGGTGAATGACTCTCACAATGTCCATTTGCCAATACAACCTTATAATCATCTCCTCCTCTTCTCCATTTCTCCCTCGCTATCTCTGTCCTTCACTTTCCCTCTTCAGCTTTTTCTGTGTTGTTCACCAAATGATTTTCACTACCTCTCTGTCTGCTATTTGCTGTTTAATAATCATGTATCAAGGATGCACGTGTACATCCATTGGCAATTTTCTACAGTGATGATGGGAAAATCTATTACACTTATGTGTGTGTTGCCATGTCAGTGTGAGAGGATGCAACTAGCTATTTATTTTAGAAGAGAGCTGACTGAGTGTTTGTGTTCAGCAGGTTGTGTGTGTGCATTTATGTGAATGTATATGTTATAAACACATTCAGGTTTTGAACAAACTGCAAAACTGCAATAAACCCTGACAGTAGTCGTATAACTTGTTTAAACTAAAGCCAATTATATTTGAACTGAAGTGTTATTAATTCAATGTAATTGTTCCCACTGTAACCTCACAGAAAGAAGGTTATAGGTTTGAATCTTGGCAGTGGCGTTTCTGAACTATTTGCATTTTCTCTCTGTGCTTACATAACATTTCTCCTAGTACACCGATCTTCTTGCAGTCCAAGAACATGCATGTTCGATTAGATGGTGATTCTGAACTAACTGGAGTGGAGTGCTTTGTGGAGTGCTTCACAAAGAGATACATGAATCAAGAAAAAATTAAACACAACAAAAGATAAACAAAAGCAAGTTTAAAAATATGGGGTTTTAGCTGGTTTAGAAAAGATCACAGAGTCCACAAATCCCAGGCTCAGAGTGAGGGAGGTCCAGAGAGTAGGAGCAACTATTAAAAAGGCTCTGTCGCCTTTAGTTTTTGAAGCCAGATCTATGCTTGCGCGACATCTGAGTGTGGTTGTTTACAGCATAGCTGAGTTTGCGTTGCACTTGAGCCTAGGGGGTACACGTAGTTTTGGTGTTATGTTGCAGTTTCTCCTCCTACCCTGAAGGCGGCAGCAGGGGTGGATATCGGCTGGTAAACTCACCAGGTCGGAGTTCGTTTGATGGTTCATGTCAGTTCAACAGGTATTTTCTGTTTTAAAACAGCAATGGCGTCAAGTATGGTTCAGTGTCTTTATTAGCTTGTGGAAGATAACGAAGAACTAATTTGATCAGCCTCTCATCAGCTTGATCCGCTGGCTATTGTTTTTAAAAACTGTGGTTACCACACAAATGCAGCAAGAAGACCCAGATATCTGGCAACACATGATCCCAAACTGACCAATCACAATGGAGTACCTCAGCGTAACCGTCTGTGAAGCAGGGGTGCACGTCAGGTCTGGAAGAGGTGCGCATGAAGTGCGAAAGTCGCAAAATCGCAACAAGCATCAGGCCATATGTCCAGGAAGAGAGCTTAAATCTGTTACCACTTTCCACTGCTAGATGACAGATATGAATCAGCCGTCAGCAATTGGTCAATCCATGTGTTCGTGTGTATATATATGTGTATCTGAATCAAGGATCTGAATCAAACATTATGTTACGTCCTGACTTGTTATACTCCTCTGTACGTCATTGGATTGGACTGTAAGCTTGTTTAGCGGAGGTGTGCTACAAGGCAGGGTAACCATCGTAGCACCGCCAACAGCTCACTATGTTCACACATTGCTTTGCTCCACAAAATGATTCGAACAAAGAAACACCCATCAGAAGAAAGCCAGAATGTAAAAAAAGGCTCTCGATCTTTTGACGGGAGAAGTTACTGCCATCCAAACGCAGCAGGAGAAGCTCTCGGTGGAGGTTAAACAGTTGCGCGCACAAGTAGAAGGCAAAGACAAACGGATTGTGGCTTATATGAACGACGTGGTCATCACCAGTCTGCCATTCAAACCCTGCTTGTATGAACGTGTGGCGTTCAAGGACAGTGAGAATGTGCTAGATGAGCTGGAGATGCGCTTGGTGGAGCAACAGGTGGAAATCTTTCTCCAGAGTTTGGAGATGAGCTGAACCTGGATCACATCAAAGCATGCTACTCTACCCAGGAAGGTTAACAACAAGCCTACTATCATCCTCTGATTTCTCAACAGGAAGAACAAAACTGTATTGTTAAAGCAAGGTTGCAAGCTCAAAAGACAAATTGATATTTGAATGAAAACACTTGACAAAGAAGAAGGCTGAAATTACCAAGAAAGCAGGATATCTCAAGAGACAACAAAAAATCTAACATATAGGTAGCAAACTGCAAAGTCTTTATAAAGTTAAATGGCTCACCAGAGGAGGCCAAGATGATTAAAGAAAGACATTTGGAACTGAACAAGAATCAGTGAACTGAATGATGCAAAGCTTGTATTAACGTCAGGAATCCATCAAGGTAGCATGTAGATCTACAATTTTACAATCAATAATACTGAACTGATTATGTCTAAACAAATAGACAATAATTCTGAGCTAATGGAGAGAATCCAAAATCTCCAACAGCTGGACCTGAATCCATTTAAGTATATGGAATCCAATTATCATGCCATGGAGACAGAAATTGACCTGGAAATTTTTTACAGGAAAATTTTATTTGATAATAAATCCAATGCAAAAAATATGGGCAGTATTAAATAATATAATCAAGAAAAGATCTAAAAAACATGTTTACTTGGGTGTTTTTGATCACTCAAATGGTGAAAATCAGGACATGAATAAGACGGTCAATAACCCCAATAATTTTTTTGTAAATGTGGGCCCTGGATTAGCAGCAAAAATACCAAATCAAGAAATCGAGCCAAATTCTGTAAGGAACAGTAGCACTATATTTCTCTCTGCTGTAAGTCAGAAAAAAAATTCTCTACAGACTGTCACTCGATAGATAAGGCAGTTATGATATAACTTATGACCTTTTTTGCTTTTTATAACACCTCTAATACATATCTGGGACCCTTACGCTTCAAAGTGGTTTTTTTCCAAGGAAAATGAAAATTGCTAAGGTCATAGCAATGTATAAAAATAGAAATAAGCATGATTTCACAAACTAAAGACCCATTTTACTTGTTCCCCAATTCTCTAAAACCTTTGAAAAAGTATTTTTCCTGATGTTAGAAAAAATTATAGATAAGCACAATTTAATTAATGAAGGCCAGTATGGGTTCAGAACTAATAGATCCACCTCAAGGGCCACAATTGATGCTACAGAAGAAATATAAAAAACTGGATATTAAAGAAAATATGTTACACGAATTTTCATTGTTCTCAAAAAGCTTTTGACACTATCAGTCATGAGATATTACTTAAAGACGCATTCCTTAACTTTACCGATATGTGCTCTCTATCGCCCCCTGAAGTCTTTAGATGTTGCTCCACTTTCGTAAAACCAAATCTTTGTCTGTGCAATGAGCGCCTGAAGAGGCCAGCAGAAACCAGTGATGTCGAGCAACAAGGTATAGTATTTTCACAGGACACAAGAACGAGACTACGCATGTTCAAAGACAATAAATTTGGTGATAAACACATCATGCTCTGAGACTGCTTTTCTTCAAGACATTTGATTGGTTATGATAATAGAGGGAATTTTGACATTTTCAAAGCAGGCATAAAGGATGAAGAGTCAGAAGATTTTGCTCGAATTGACAAAAATCTTGCTGTTGACTCTACTGTACAACAGAAATGACAACCCTGGGTTCATCCGATTTTACAAAATAGGAAACAACATCGTGAATATCATCATTTAATAAAAGACCTTAAGGCTGATCCTGATAAATCCAGGACCTGCGTTATTTCAAATTCACCCTGGTGCCACGCAACTGCCTTTTTATTTACATCTCTATAATCTTTGTGTGAAGTATTGTAAAGTATGGGAAAGTCAGACACAGCTAAAATGATCTGTTCTTCCATGTTGAAAGTACTGCGCTGTATAGCCTGCTCTCATCATCGCACAAGTTACATAGGAAATGAATGGAGAAGGAGCAACATCGCCTCCCGTGTGTCGAGCCCATTAGACTTAAACATGGTGTTTGTTCTAGACAATCTGTGACAAGCACACAAGTCCAATAAAAGAAAAAAAAAAAAGCACCAGCAGGAACTCTCTTTGGTACCCCTTCCAGGGACTCCTGGAACTGCTGTTTTATCACAAACTCACATATTATATCAAGTGAAAGTCATATTTTAATCTATTGACACAACATACTTGTGCTAAAGAAAATGCAATTTAATAATTTAATGGACAAAAAAATCCTGATGAATTGTGATACTCATCACATTATTCACAGTTTGTTTTGGGGTCAATTTTAAGTTCTTATTGTATTATGTTTATATTAAAGACTCTCAAAGGGAAGGTTGCTTTATATATTTTAAAAATGCACTGACCCCAACACCTTCCCGCCGGCCATTAACCTATGAGCCAGATGAATTGTTTAGACAAGAACCTGAAACTATTTATTGTACCTTACAAATAAAATGCACAAAGAGCTTCTTTACTATAAAAGCAAACTAGAAAATACAATGCAACTGAGAATATACACCATGCAGTGGCAGCAAAACATGAATATATAAAACTAGATTTAATATAGATGTATAAGAAAGGTCAAAAGCACTACTGTGCATCTTACTGTGCAGGTGTTTATTTTGCTGTGCTGAAAAATACATCCAAGCAGAACAAACTGCAGCAATAAGTCAAGAGAACCAGAGATAGGATGTAAAAGACTGGACCAAAGTGTTAAAGAAAAAAAGGAAGATTCACTCATGAACTTATATCCTTATAACCCTTGACACGCAGTTGGTGACCCTCTAGAAGACCCAGTCTGCCAGGTGCTCCAGTTTTATGTGATTGTATGTTACTTTGACCTTTTTACTCATTTACAGAGTCCATTGAAACAAGTTTGTTTTCTTAGTTTGTCTTTAGTTTGATTATTGCTGTTATTTGCAACAACAAATCAAATTATTTGACAACTCAATTATTTTTTATTCTCTTTTAAAAGGTGGCATTTGCTTTTAACAATACTGAAAAATATACAATGTCTTCATATGTTCATTTTACCACTTTAACTTGGAACATTCATTGTAAACTACTGTTCAATTTCTCTGAATAAATTATGATTTTGAAGGGGTATTTGGATTCTTAATTACAGACTTCACAACTAAAGAATGAGAAGTTCAGCCAACTTAAAAAAAGTAAGGCAACCAGCTGCAAAGCAATTTTGAGTAAACTCAACAAACAGGCTTGTGTTGAGTCAACCTACATCAAGAGGGTAAATGTAAGTTGAAATATAAGTTGGGCAAACTCAAAACTTCTCTTCAAACATATTCACACTGTTAAGTTGAACCAACTTGTGTTCACTGGCTCAACTTTTTTAAGTGTATTTTCAACCGAACAACTTGAGTTGTTACAACTCAAAGATATGAGTAGACTTGACTTGCCACCTTAAGTTTATTTAATTTAATAGTATGCATTGATTTACCTTCTTAATTTAGGTTCACACAATGCAAAAGTCCTTAGTTGAGTTTAGTCAAAAACGCTTTGCAGCTGGTTGCCTTACTTTTTTAAGTTCAGTCAACTTCTCTTTTCTTACAGTGTGTGTGCTGTGAGCACACTTTGCAGAAAGGGTTTACACAAACACCATCACATTCATATACAGACACTAATACACGGGTGTACACACACAAGTACATGCACCCTGTCACAAGATTTCTTGGCTGAAAAAGCTTGAGATGGATTTTCTCATACGCTGGCACACAGCTGCTCTTAAGGCTGCCTACTGTGCATGTGATGTGAAAGTGCAGAAGCAATGTAGGAAAAACGATAGTCTGTCCAGGTCTAGTTACATTCTCTGAATTCTCATTCTCAATCAATTCACCTTTCCGATAACTTTTCTACACCAACAGGATCCATACTTTCAGAGCACCACAAAGACGTAATAGTAATCCTTTGATTGTAAATTTATAAAGTAAGAAGCTGCCCAACTAGTATAAAATAAAAATCACAGGAAAGTGATTTAAATGAAGCTTAGATTAGATAGGCAGTGCTATGGATGAGCAGTGGTGCAGAGGTAATAAATTAGTTTCCTCTAATTCACATTAATTCAGTGAAAAACAAGATAACAAGCTGTTGTCTCTTTTAAGATGTGTCAGCCTTAACAAAAATCTTTGTTAGGCAATGAGGTTTTTTCCCCTAATGAATCTTCCATTGATATTGATAATTAAAGTTACCATTACAGAACTTTTTATTTCTTAATAAGGAAAAGTCTAACTCTGGTCTTGAAATTCCATTGATGCGGCACATGTGTACTAAAGAGTTTTGCTTCTACAAGGGATGGATGTGTAAGATTTGAACAGGAAAACAACTGTAGTACTAGAAATGGAGAAGGCTAACAAGGAATTTGGTGAGAAATCAGAGGAAGTGTCAAAAAATGATTTAATGCTCTACAAAATGCGGTAACACAGTGTATTTATATTGTGCATCTTCTTTTTTCAAATCATATTAATTTGTGTTCTTTGGACACCTTCTTTGGTTGACCTGTTTGATTCTCCTTTACAACCGCTGCAATTTCTTTATACTTGTTCCAATATTTAGACTAAGCTAATGGGAAACAACCAACATATTTTGCCACACTCTGACTTGAATTACCCTCTTAATGAGCTTTATAATATGTTCTATTGTTTTCATTGCCAGCTGTTTTGTTTGGGGCCATGTTTCCTGCCAACCAACCAGGTCCTGGTCCACGTTTCACAATTGCAAATTACAAGATGACTGAATGTTCACAACTGAGTAATTCATTAATTTTTTCCCTCTATTTCATCTAAAGACATTGGCAGAAGATTACAGTGTTATTATGAATATAATATTATTTTGTTCAGCAAATGAATAAAATATTTGTGTCACATATGTGGTTTGTTCTTTGTTACACTAGAATGAAAAACGTTTTATTAAAATAAAAATTTGACATCCAAGACAAGGAATTTTGCAGGAGTTCATATTAATTTTTGTCTAACCTCCATGACATATTTAAATAAAATGTGTTCTTGCTGTAAGTTATCTATTACTCTTTTTGCAGACAAAATGGTAAAAAGGTGCTGTACACAAAAAGAGTATAATAATTAAGAATATTAAGTGCTAAGAGCAGTAATTAAACAAAACCTTAAAAACTTTGTAAAACTAAATCATTTTCATCCAAAGCAAGGGGTCACATCCACTCAGCATAACCTGACAGGCTAATGTGAGTAAAAAAAAAAAAAAAAAAAAAAAAAAAAAAATTATATATATATATATATATATATATATATATATATATATATATAAAAAGTGTTCCCCCACCATTATGTTAGAGAGGCACCCAACACCCCAACAGAAAAGCCCACCAACCCAAGAAGATCAAGTTTGTTCTTTTCATTTTCTATAATTACTCAGTATCTGATATGTTTTCTCACTCAATTATTTTATATTCAGATATTATATTTTACTTATTTGATTATTTTTATTTTACACCAGATCACAACAGAAGTAGTCTAAGGTTTCCTTTCCTCTAGAACAGATTTATATTTAGTCTTTTTATTATTAAAACCAAACAGCATTTTATTTATCTTATTCTCATGTTGATATGTAATTATGTCACTCATGTCTGTACATGCCGTGCTGCATGCAGACACAGGTAAGCTACACTCCCACCAGCAGACAGGGAGTTCACGTTGGAAATTGTCGCGTCAGTCACCTGTAACTTAGACAGAAATATCTGGTTTAAGATCAGCTCTTATTTATTAATAAGAGCAAGTGGAGGAGTTTCCTGTGTATGAAGAACTTTATGTTCATCGGGAAACACACACAGCTGAACAATCAACTCTCAGCAGAGATAGGGAAAAAGACGATGTCTCACTCTGTAGGTTCTTTTTTTTTTTTTGACTGGTAAATCCGTTGCCTGCTATTTTTATTGTCGACTATTGTTAACAACATTGACTAATCGTTGCAATCCTAGTATATATATGTGTGTGTGTGTGTACACACTTTATACACAGTCTTTAATTTGTAGACACATACAGTTCAATTTCCCTGTTGGATTAGTAAAATGTTTTTCAATAATTTCTTTAATTTGTCATTCATTCATCATTAACATATGTTTGGTTGCAAATCTCACAATCTGAATTGGCTTGTTTTGAACTTTAAAAAAATATATGTAGCTCTGTTATGTAAAATGTTCTATAGTTGCCTGTAAGTGAGGAGCAACAGTCTCATCTAAATTTGTTTGGTTCCACATTGAGCTCTTATTTTTTCCATCAGTCATCCTGTTGCTGATGGCACAGAGAGAGGGTTTGCCCAGAGGTCATTCAACCAATCAGGATGTAATACTGTAACTGGAAAGTGGGATGATTATCTTTCTTCTTCCCTTTTCTCATTCTGACTATATCTCTGACTCAGACTTCCTCCCTGATTATTTTTGTCTCCTCCTGTCTCCCTCTTTTTTCATCTCGCTCATGTCTTCTGTTTATGGTTTGTTCTTTATGGTCTTGCCCATTCTCCATTTCTCTCAGTCTCCCTCATGCCATCCTTCATCAATCACTGTGTCATTCTCCCATGGAAAATATAGTTAACAGACAGATGACTACAATCAGAATGGGTTCACCCTGAGGTCAATCAGTAAATAAAGATATGTGAGAGGGGTGGCATGCACAAATTCATGTTATGTGTGAACGAGCACATACATTTTAGTGTGTGTGATTAAATTAGTTGTACGGTGAATGTATGAGTCCTGCAATTGAGTGTGAATATGTGATTGTTTTCACAGTCTAATATATGTGGAAAGGGTGCTCAGCCCCATGAGTATTATATCAATTCACAAATGAGTTAAATTCTTCAATAGATCAGGGGATCAACTGCCAGCCCAAGATTAAATACCGACATGTCACCTCCCCTCCTTCTGCCCACCTTCTTGTCCAACCACCGTTGATGAAATGCCGCTAGTGCCACAAAAGAATGGGATGAAATGCATAGGCTTAGAGTTTATATAACACCCTGTTTCATATCAAACTTTTAAAATGACTGATAAATATAAAAACACAAATTGGTAATAGTGAGACCCACATACTCGAGTGGTTGATGAATAACACAATTTTGACTGTCCGTATATTTTTTAAGATTTAAATGTTGTTCCTCTGACAAGATAAAGTACAATAATACCAAAGATTTTGTGGGTGTATTAAGATTTTGATGAAAACATAAAAAATGTCATATGGAGCGACTGTCTGGCATATCTATCTATCTATCTATCTATCTATCTATCTATCTATCTATCTATCTATCTATCTATCTATCTATCTATCTATCTATCTATCTATCTCCTTCCACATAGGGATACTAATCCTAGCAAACACAGATGTACAAGCTACTTGTACTTGACCTCCCTTATTGTTAGCAGTACATTGAGATACAATTGCTCATTGGTTTCAGTGTAAAGACCTGTTTTTGTCTTACGTAAGTAATAGGTACGTCTGTTTCGAGTGTTGTTATACGTCACCACCCTTCATACTTCCATGGGCCTTTTATGTTACCTTGGTTGTTACGTCAATTCATCCACAAGTGAGCAGTGCTGTGTTCAGAGTTCCCTTCCACATTCTGCCATTCGTTAAAAGCTCCTTCCATCTCTAAAGTTGCCCTCATCTTCGTTTTTCTGTTCTCCTCTGGTTTGTTTTCTTTTAATGGTCACATGTTCGCTATAATGCTCAATACTGCCCCCGCAGTTTCACATTGTATTGATTCCGTTTGCTACCTCAAGCGACAGGTTCACAAGCCTCTCAAAAACTAACCAAATACGAGCATAAACAACACAGAAGGCAGATCAAAGTGTCCATCTGTCTTCATATCTGTCTTTTGCGTCAAGCATAAATGGGCCTTAAAAGTGTCTGCAGCTTTTTAAAAATGTTTACAAGATTTTTAAAAGATATTTTTCTACCTGGAGAATAGCAATTATGAAAGAGGATTAAGCAGAGGAAGGGAAGAAAATAAGCACGTCACCCAGATCCAGCCTGGTGAATCATTGCTCCTCATCTAAACTTATTTACTCACCAACCTTGAAATGATTTCAGTTTTGTTATTTTGACAGTGTGGCACTGTGTGACAGCAGCTTGAGTGTGCATCCATGAAGCACTCTAATTGGACACATCGTTGGTATGTGGCCTGATGATCACATGCAGTCATATGAGTAAGCTTTCTATGACTGGAATATGAATGGACTAGCAGATGATGAATTCATGAAGAAAACCCCCCAAAGAAAGCTATGCCACTAACATGAATCAGAAAATTTAAAATACTAGATGGTAAAGAAGCTAATACAGGCAGCAGAGGAGACAAATGATTCATGTGGATGGATCTAGGCTACAAAAAAGCAGAGATGGGATTTGCAAGGTTAATTGATAAGCGAACAATAGATCTAATGTTTTTAGACAGGGAGGACAACCATGGCAATGGCGACAAAGAGATGCAGAAAATCAAAAAACCGAAAGTATAAAAAGGTTAAAAATAGATTAGCAGAAGCTGTGAGTGGAGATTCTCGGATTTATTTAGGAAAAAAGCAAGGGGAGAGTAGAACTGCCCATATCTAAAAAAAAGCTGGAGGTAAAGAGGAGACAGTGGGGAAACAGAAGGTGATTGGCTGGACAAGGCGGAAAGCATTCTCTTTGGGAGGAAGGCTACTGCAGAGGCAGTATCAGCAGAGTGATACAGAGGACAAGCCAGATGGAGTTATAGGAGGAGCAGAAGAATATGAGCATAGACAAGGAGGAGGAGGAGAACAGCTGAGCAAGAAAAGGCGGAGATCTTAAGGCATGAGGTGTCCTATTCAAGAATAGATTATGTCATTTATGCTCCAGAAAATAAGATTTTATGGTAAGAGGTCCCAAAGCACAAAAGAACTGTGGAAATGAGGAGTAATGGCATGAAAGTAACACCAATTATTTATTTAATTTATTTTATTTTTGTGTTGGAATTAATGACGTGTGAGATGTCATAGATTTTAAACTCCTCATTGGGACTACTTCCTTCTAAAGAGCGTACAGAATAATTATTGTGAATACGTTTATTTTGTGTTACTCAAACTTTATGCAGAATTTTCAAGACTGATAATCTCATCATTATTTCTATGTATGTTTAATATAATAATTAAGCTGAGTGCATAATCTTTTGATTTGATCATCTCTGGCAGCTGTGTGAGGGTGTAAGGATGCTAGTTTAATCTAAAGTTAAAATCATTTCAGTAAAGCATGAACCATGATCACAGTCAAGAACAGATCATTAAATAAAAAAGGCACAAACAAAAATTTTAATGAAAAAAAGTACAAAATGCCAAAATCCTTTTTTAGTGACTGTGACACACTTGGAGTAGCTCATTGAATAAATCATGAGGAGGGGGGAATAAAACAAAAAATAAAAAAACAAGTCACTTTGCTAATCCTTACAACATATACTTCATTGTAAAGGTGACTCCTGAGGCTTTCCAACAATGTGTAATACAGCATCAACTGGTATTATTACAGGGAAGAAACAATCAAATCACAAATTTTCTTACTTTTTGCACTAAATTTCACCATGACGTACCTCTTTGCCATCATACAGAAAGACATAACTGTATTATTGATGCAATGAGGGTGTTCTATACAAAAAAGGTAATTAAGAAAATACCTTCTTAATTTGTTTGTATAGTACTACTGCACATATGGAAAGGGGAAATAACACTGTTCAGTCTTTTAACATGATTTTGCAATAGATGCAAACAAAACCAAGCCGTTAGATATTCACTTATACTGAAATACTTGTTAGTTGTTGTTGTCTCGGCTCAAACAAGAACAGATGCTTAATTTTCCACAACATACATGGAATTTAATAAATGAGGAGTAGGAGGAAAATGTTCATAGTCTGGAGTGAAAAAGGAGAAGGCACAAAAATATGAAAAGAGAGAAAGGATGACCACATGCATATCAGTGGTAGACGGCATTATGGGAAAGTGCAAAGCAGTGGAAGAAAAGGCTGTGAAATGACAAGAGAAAGGACATTAGAAAAGAAAGGAGATAAAGGGCATGCAAGGGCTTTCATTGCATATGTCAAAGAGCCATTTGTTTGACAAGTGGAGGGAAGAGGAACTGTTGCATCAAAGGCATTGTAATTTACTGTTAATGAAAAGAACTAATTATGCAGGAGAGGGTTGATGATTGGAAAGGACAGAAAATACATGTTGAAACGTTTGAATAAAATGATCCAATATTGCATATCTGTGAGAGGCAGAAGTACCCAAACCTTAGAGACCACCTGTTGATTTTAAGGTGCAGTTACAGTCAAGTTTTTAATCAATGGTATGACAAGTGTAAATGCCCATATTTAATTTACATAACAGGAATCGTTTAAAGTCTGAACTTCACTAAATAGGGCTGAAAAATTAATCGTCTTTGAACTGAAATCACAATAAAGAATGCTGCAAAGGAACGCAATTCATTTTTTACGTAAGACACCACCTAATCCAGGTTTCAAACCTACAGCGTCCACTATGTATGTGTGAGTTGACACTAGTTTGAATGAGAACTTGCAGTATGTGTCTGTAAGAGGTAATTTTGTCATGGAAGAGGCGGGGCTATAATGGGAGTGCAGACAGCACATTCTTCAGGCTGCCGTTTGGTTTTTAATCAGAAGTCTACACGTTAGAGCAACTCTAACTTTTTAAATGTTTTTGTCTGCACTCTTCATTGCCTTCACAGCCTTCTGTCATGACAATCTACTCTACCGTATTTTATATTAGACTAAAACAATTTGTAGTCACAGCCAGAGCAGATCAGATCTTTCACATGCCGTGTTGGAGTTTTTTGTTTTTTTTTTCCTCAGCTTTGTGCTGCAGCCACTTCATAGAATAAAACAAAGTGATTATAACACATGGAGTTTTTACCCCACTTAAACTCTTTCATTTGACTTTCATTCATTCATTTGACTTCACTAGATTTGTCACTATTTTTTTTTTTTTTTTTTTTTTTTTACAGGGGTCTGAAAACTCGCTAGGCGGAAACATGCATCTTGTTGGCATGCATGTGCTCTCTGCACAAAATTACGGACACATACTGCAAATTCTCATTCAAGCTAGTGTCAGCTCACACATACACATGTATAACTTCTCATTTATACTCATATAAGCTCATATATACACATATATAATGATAAATGTGAATTTTCACATGTATGTGTGCAATATGTTTGCTCGTGTGTGTAAATGAGAGTTGATTTTATGTGTATGTGCAAATGATTATGGTAATAAATGCATGATTTCAGATGTTTGTGTGTGAGGTAAAAATGCATTTTGTCCTATATGGCCCCTCATAGTTTTACACTTCGTAACAACACATCCTTAAATACACACCACAAATACACGGTGGGTGTAAATGGGTTTTTCATCAGAGATGAAAAACTGTTTACATCCATTTGTTCTATACAGGGTAAACTGAACTGTCTCCAAGATGATAGACCTGAACAATATTCATCAAAACCTTGAGCTGTTTTAAGAGTAGCCATCCAATATGCACTTGTCAGAAAAGTTTTTTTTCATGTTATGTTTGCTACGTTTTTGTCTGAGCCCATAATGCATACTGACCTTGACATACAAAAGCAATTAAATGCACACGTCCAAGTTTGTTTAAATTTGCATGCACTTCTGCTTTGTCTCTGTAATCAGTGCTAAGGCTCATCTAGAAGTCAAACTGTAGGGAGAAAAGGTGATATGAGCAGAGAGGAAAGAAGCGGCATCTGGAGATGTAGAGAAACTAATTGTTAACTTCAAGGAGTCCTCTCTGATAAAAGAGAGAGCTACAGCAAGAAAAGTGCTGTTTCAAAATATCTCATGAATACTTTCTGATCCTTCTTTGTCTGGATTGCTACCTCTGCTATTCACCTCAGATGAACTATGTAAGAAATTCCTTTAAAAACATGAGCATCCTCTGTCTTCAGCCTTCTACTTGTGTTTTGCAGGCTCTGTCAACAGAACATGCTCCCTTATATTTCTTTTGAACTTGAGTCAGCTTTTTGATCCTATGATCATTAGTAAAAGTTAGTAAAATAGTAAATGGGCACATAGAACCCTTAAAAATGAATCTACAATTATTGTGTTATTCAGGGTCTACCCTTAGGGTGATGTAGAGCAGTCCTAATGATCTCATGCTGAATTGTCGATGTGGTTTGGCTAATGTAACTGGGCAGTTCTTACATAAGACCAAAAGTCGGAATGGAGATCTGGAGATGTGTAACAAGAACAACAGAAGTCCAGTTGGAGTATATTTTAAAGAAGCATCTTGCGTCACTTAATCTCTTACATGTTGGGGTTATTGAGGTTGGCTGAAATTTCTTGCCATGGAGACTTATCATAATTTATTATTGCTGGGAGAGTAAGTTTTCTGGATTTATACATTAGAAACAATGACTCATTAAAATCTAAATTAGTGATGGGAACTTTGGCTTGTTTCAGAGATTTACATAACTTGGCAAAACAGTACTTTCACTTACCTACAGTTGGGAATGACCTGACTTGGTCAGGCGAGTGTTTCCAAAACAAGTCAGACCATCACTAGGTAGGCGGGGTTTAGCTCAAAAGCCTAACAGAGCATTACATTTTCAGGATAGGGTAGACAATGAAGCGAAATAACTAAACTCCTACAGGGTGTTTTTCTCTCAAGCTTGCTATTGTTATGAGAGATGGATCTAAAACTGAAGGGGGCCTAGAAATGGTATAGTTTGGTACAGTTGTACATATCTCTTTTACATTGGAAAACCCAAAATAACACACTTGACTGTACCGACCTGAACTGTACCGGTCAGTGGAAATGGGGCATTCATTTTGCTTCTGGATTGCTCAGTTGTCATGTGACCTATTTGATATGTATTTCTCTCTTTTGCTCATGGGTGTTTTGCTTGCCTGAATGAAGGGGAAGTATTTTGATAAATACTTGTGGGCTCATTTATCCCGTTTGTGTGGACTTTGATGACATCTGTGTCTATAACAAACCTCAAAAAGAACAATTATTCAGAATGTACTTTTACAGGTTATGATTTAGAATATTATTTACCCACATAACAGACTTGTAGAGTTTGTGTTTAAAAGGAAAAACAACTAAGTCACTCATTTCTGACCGGTTTTTGAGGGCCACTGTCCTGCAGGTTATATGACATTTTCCTGTTCTGACACACCTGATTCAGATAAATTAAATCGATGCACACAACGACTTGGTATCAAGTCTGACCAAATCCTGGTAATTACCCATTATGAGACAGGTGTGTTGAAGCAAGGAAATGACTAAAGCCTTTATGACGGTGGCTCTTGGGGACTAGCACTGGCCATTCTTGAACTAAGTATACATTTTTTGTCTCTACAGACAACAACAGCTTAACAAATTAAGAGAATTTAGAGTTCTGGAGTTTAAGATGAACAGAAAAGGACAAAGTTGTGTGACTCAGACATACTCCGGACTAAGTGATAAACTTGTTGAGGCCATTCTTTACAATAAATTTTTGGGAAGAGTTCTGCTAAACCACTGGTGCTATACTGCAAAATATTGACATCAATCTTTTAACAACTGCTAAGCCCCGTAAAACCCTCTGAGCATGCTTTATCTCAGTGGAGCACATTAAGAGAATTTGTAAAAGCTGCTCTGGATTAAGTAAAGTCTGGACTTTCCAAATTATATTATAAAATTATTTCATTATAATAATTAATATTGAGACATAATACAATTTATTTTTTTCTTCTCCTCTTCAAGCAGTGAAGAAGTGTGTGGATAACACTTGAGCATCATTACTATAGTTAGAATAAAATTCTCTATTACTGTTTTTTAACAAAAATTATCGTTCTTTTTTTTTCTTTTAATAAAGACATAAAATCATCATAAAACCACTTAAATCAGCTAATTAAAGTCTTTCCAGTGTGTAGGCATAGATTTATCATCAGTGCTTTGCAAACTAAAACTTTTGGTCCAAGGAACAACAAAGTTATCACTCATGCCATATCACCAAAAACTCCTTACCAATGAGGATGTCCTTATTTATGACGTTTTGGGTATTTCTCAAGCCTTACATTTAGAATTTTTGTCACTGGGTGTCCAGAAACAAAGTTATTACGGGTGCCATCTTAAAAATCTAAATTTGGCATTTTCTTGTCGAGAGAAGCTGATTTTGGACATATGGCTGCTTTGTCACAGCTGTGAACATAATCCATCAAAAACCACTTGATCTTCCTTATTTATGAAAATTCTGACAGTTTTTAATCCTAAAATTTAGAGATGACCCTTTTGAGTGGTTGCGTTATCTCGGGGGTTGTGGCTCAAAACGTTTAGGAACCAGTGCACTAGAGAACAGCTGTGTCACCATGACAACTAGCGATGGTAACTGATAAGATTTTATTATAATGCCTATCAGTTCTGCTTTTTGATGCAATTCTTAGATTCCTTTAATTTAACCTTCATTCCTATAGGAAATAAGTACACTTATAAAGTTTTTCATTGTCAAAATAAGAGTTTTACAGAAACACTCGATCCAGCATGGAGCAACCAAAGTATTTTTCGTGCCGCGATGTTAAGCCGAGAACGTCGTGTACATTGAGGGAACGTGAACAGCTCAACGGCACCATCATTGTAGTGATTAAGTGAGTCGTATTACAGTTTAAAATTGATCCAATAATATTAGTAGGTTTTATTAACGTCAACACATTATCTAATATGAACTAATGAGATGTTCATATATGAGCCCATATGAGGTATGGGCTCATTTATCCCATTTGTGTGGACTTTGATGACACCCATGTCTATAACAAACCTTAAATAAAAGCGTGTAGCTGTCGTATGATGTTTAAATTTCTAGTCATTATCTCCTGTCATGTTAACTCTGTAATGGGAAGGTTATCTGCTGCAGAGTGTGGAAGTAGTTTTAATGCATATGGTAATCAATCATATTTACTCATATAATAATCACAAGTGTAATCATTCTTTTATTCATATAATACATTTATTCATTTATTACCCTCAATTACATTTCATAATGTGTATTTTCCTTATCTAGAACATTGAAGTTACTATTCTCCTGTTGGGTTCTTGTGTGAGGTCAGGCTGACCACTTTTCTTCCAGACTCGTGAAATGGGGAAAAGTTGAGACTGGTGGGCAGCTGCGAGATAGAAACAGTTGTTTAGAAATAACAGCCTGTTTGGGCGAGACAGTAGGACAGCGGCACCTTCTAGTCTCCCTTCTCCTTTTTATCAGTTTAGAGACTGGCCTTCAGCTAGAATCAGGTTGAATAAAACTAATTTAAAAAAATGCAGCAAGGAAGAGTCCTCTTGTTGGCTTTCGGAGTCATCAAGATAGCTCTGGAACTTGCAAGTATTGCCTGTATTTTATACTTCTCCTGAGTTCATGAATTCCTACATAATTCAGCAGCAACACTTTTAAGGTTGTTGAAAGTTACATCCAGTTTATTAAGCCTGTATGGAAGGTAAACTATTTTATTATTACATCCTGGTTTTCATCATAACATATACATTTACAAGCCATAACTCATAATTTATAACACAAAATTCACAGGGGCATCTATCGTTGCAGGTTGCTTTCAGGTGTCAGCAACAATAGAGGAATTAATGAGCTCAGAGATATACAGTTTTGGTCATTTGGAAAATTTACTTTTCAAGTGGAGCAGATTCTTGATTCCCTTTCCCTTTTGCCTTTGTTAAAGCAATTTGTTCTGGACCAAAATTGGGTTGAATTCAGCAAGCCTTGTGAGAATTTCATTACGTTTACCATGAATTTAGCATACAATAGTACAGAGAACCTTCTGTTCCCCCAACTTCAGCGCTAAAGGGAACAAGCAGCGCTGAATTACAATGAGAAGAAAAATAGCTGGAACGACTGAGAACTTCTATTGTGGAGAAGCATATATTTGAGAATTATATTTTATTTTTAACTTCTGCTTTTATTTATTTTTAGTTTATGTCACTAAATTATGCCACTGAACTGTTGGGAATATTAATTATTTCATAAGTAATTGAGCCCCCATTATGTGAAAATAAAATTTATAATATAATCTGAAAATATGATATTTTATGACATTTCCTTAATAAGAAGCTAATGAGAAAAAAATAAATTCCTTTAACTAAAACAGTAATTAAGTATTGGTAAATTCAAATTCCATTTGCTGTAGTTTTTACATTTGCTTGCCTGTGTTACAGGAGGTAGTTCATGTTGTACTGCCTCTATTCTGTTGATGGAAAAGAGAGTACCATTCACACACCCAGTGTATTCATACATTTCACATGAGCTAGAAAACAGATTGATGGCAATCAAGACGGCTTTCTCTATTTCAGTAAATCTTAATCTATCTTTCTTCCTTTGTGTCTTTTGCAGCCTTGTATTATCGCTCAGAAAGGAAGATGATATGATTAAGGACCTGTACTGATATGAGGAGTGACTGGATTTGGAAAACTCTGTAATACAAAACATTAGTCAATGCCACAGATTTTGAAGGCCAGGACAAAATTATATTCTGTTCATTGTTTTCTTTCTATGATTTATAAAACAGCTTTTTGTAGTGGGTTATTTTGTGGTTAGCCCCTTTAAAATGAAGGTCTGCTCAGCACATCCTTACGGCCCTTTTGCATCACAGAGTTCAATGAGACAAGCGTAGAGTTCAGAATACTAAAAACGTAAGAAAGATTTAAAATTCAAAACCACAAGTCAGTCTAACAACACTGAAAATGTTTTCTTTTGTTAAATCTCATATGCAGTTGGCCTTTTTTCATATTCTGGACCAATTGTATATTTTTCTTCTCCAGATCTTCTTCAGATCTCAAAATTGCTATTAATCATACAGGTTAATTGAAGTAATCAGTCTACATAAACATATAATACAGACTGACAATCTTGTAAGATGCACCAGTCATGATAATAAACTGGGCTTTTTAATATGTGAGATATGATTTCAGTAGCTCTTATTCAGGTTTATTCAAATGGACCTTGCACAGGCTTCAAATGCAAAACAAAGCACTTTAGCCATTTGAAAAAAAGACTGCATCATTAATATGGGTGTAAATGCGTTCATTTGAATTTTTCATGCAAGTCATTCATTTGCCAGTCCTAGAAAATCACTGCATACACCAGTGTTGTTATTTATATTGTGTTTTATTATCTTCAATAATATTATAGCATTAATGTTCATGTTAACAACACGGAGCACCTGTCAGTACCTTGTTACTCCATTTCTTATCATGTTTTATTCATGTATGACACATACGTATTGTGTGTTGAGGGCTTGCCATGTTTTCAGTGATGCACTTAACTCACTGAAAACACAATAGATGCTGCAACCGTGATGCGAAGAACAGTGATAAAATTTAAGTAAACTGCAGACAGCTATCTGGGTTATTCAGTACATTTTAAGCACATGACTAATCCATGGGGTAGGGAATGTGACTGGAATAAGAATAAATTAATAACGAGGTGAAATTCTGCTATTGTCCTCACGTATTGTCTAAAAGCCAGACTGCAGTCTTCTGATTGTTAATTAGTTCAAAGCATTCTGATTGGTTAATAAGCTGTTATCTCATTTCAAAGCACTGCATCAGAGCGGAACTTTATTTACACTGCTGTTTGAACACTGTTCTTGTTAGTCTTGCTTTGGAGATTCAGTATTGTATGCAGAAGTGCATGAGCCAACATACTCAAAAATAAATCTTTGTGCAGCAAAAAAGATGATTTTTCCATTTAGTAAATACAAAACCAGTTCTATTTTCAACAATAAGTATAATACAAATGTGATTATATAAGTTGGAGACAGCTGTGGGAATTATAAGAGAGGAATGAATAAAGTCCAAACTGGGAAAGAAACTACATCATTGTTTGACTCGTCCTTTAATAACCTCTGACATTTTGTTCTTGTTAAGCTTCACAGACTCAGAGAGCCGACAACACATGGGTTTTTGGTAATGCCAAACTATATGTTGTGCATCCTAAGTTGTTCTTGACCACTGGACGACTCAGATGCTGGACCTAAATGTAAAATCCACCAAAGCACCTTGCCCAAGATAACACCAGTGCAAACTCCATTTAAGATTTTATTTAAGACCATTTTAAGACCAGTAGAGTTACTTCAAATAAAACTTATTTTTTTTGGAGAAATACAGCACCAACAGTACTACTTAATTAGTGTTTGCATGCTTTTAAGTAAGAGGAAGTGGCCACAGACACTGCAGCATAACACTTTAGAAGATTAAGAAAAGATTGAAATAATTAGCACTAGCTTTGCAGACAGCTGTGCCAAGCATCTGGATCGTAGAGGCAAGGAGAAGCAGGTGTTTAAAGACAGAAGACACCTGTTGGACAGGTGAGGAATAGCTGCACTGAATGTTAGAAAATCAAAATTATTTTTGCATACCGAATCCTTTTTGTAACTTTTCTTTACTGGAAATTTTATTTTGCATATTCCCAAATCAACACTGATGATATCACACAATATGATGATGAAATAAATAAATAAATGTAGTGTTGTGCTTTGTAAAAATGGCCCCAATGCACAGATAAATACTGTGTTTGCTGAAAATGAGCTATGTGGCTGCAAAATCTGTTCATCTTTTAGTTACTTAGTTTATTTTCGTGTAAGGGGACTTGCATGATATCTAGATTTTAATTGCTCTACCAGTTGTACCAATTCAGTCTATTGCTTTAACTGTACATCCAACCCTTCTCATTATTGTTGTGACATGAGAAGACAAAGTGTAATTACAAAATAAAAAAGAAACTAAATATTGTTTTGTTTCATTTCCCTCATTCCCTTTTAGTAAAAAGTGACCGACTTTATCTTGGTTGACAATATTTTTTCTTTGTCATGTGAAAAGATTTTTTTATGGGAAATAAATAAAGTCTCCTGGCCTTTGCCATCACCAATATTAGAATAACTGAAAACTATATCTTTACCTTGTATGTGTAATTTGAAATGTTTTTTTTTTTTTTTTTGTCTTTTTTTCAATTGTTCTCTTGTAAGAGCTGACTGTAGGACAAAGAGATGTGTAATTATGTGTGTATATTTTCCTGGATCATTTCTATTGATGTCAAAATAACTATTAAGGCCATATTTAGTTGCTTTATTAATGAAACATAACAAGCTGACCCAAATAAGGGCAACAATCATTTGCCAGTTAGAGCAAGGGAAAGACTCCTCATTACCTCACCATCTTAGAAAGAACTTGAGACCAAATACTGATTGTGATGCACATCAATGTGGATTTGAAGAACTTACTAACTGCTACTCAAAATTTAAGTGGGTATACTCTGTCTGCCTGTGTATACAGTACACTATTCCAGTGGTACCAGAGGTATCTCATAGATGGAAGACAGGAAAAACTCACAGAAAAGGAACAGAGAGGCCGGGGCAGGAAGACATGGAGCTGATGTTGCTGTGACACAGTGCAGTCATGGAAATTGCTGCCACCAGGCTTACAATTGGGAAATAATTGCACAGTTCAGTGGTGCTGACAATACTTGGAGCGGTTTGGAATCAATTTGAATAAGCTATTGGATGCAAGCACCTGGGACAGTAAATATCATCAGTAATATGTCAAGACAAAAAAAAAAGCATGCAAGTATGCGGAGTTGCACCAAAACAACCTCTTTTTGTCCTTTAAGAATCACAAATACAGTGACGTCATCATACGTTCATGACTCTATTTACTCATTTAATTGTTGTTTATCCTGACCTTAATAAGGATGCAAGCTTGCTTACTTTTTATAACTTCAGATAAACAGTCTGTAGAATTTTTGCTTCAATGCTGTGACATGCTGTTGATTTTCTGCTTCTGTAAATATCCACCTTTGAATCCATAATCAAATATCTGATAGTTCCAAAGTTAAAGACTTTATGAGGAAAAGTCTGGCTTCAGGCTACTAGAATAAGTTTTTCTACAGATCAACATCCTTCTGTCCACCAAATCTCATGGAAACGCCTTATAAATTTTGGAGTTCATAACAGAAAAGCAGATAGGTAAACAAAGAAGAGCAAAAACACAACCTCAGCAGTGAAGGTTGTTAATTTTGTTTTTTGATATAGAAACTGAAATCAAGTCAAAGAAAATATTACATCAGCTTTTGATTGTCAGAGTTACCAAACACATTAAGAAATTCTAAATCGGGGTCAAAGTGACTTTGTCAAAGTTGAGTTCTCTGTTTGTGGCATCAAAATTAGAGATGTGTGTCGTCTGTCAATTGTGAACTAAATTGGAGCAAGCAGGAAATTATATGTTTATATATATAATTTCCTTACTTCTTTAGTTTTAATTCTTCTATTTAAAGTGTTTCTCTTGCATCTTAAAGCACATTGAGGTGTCTTGTGCATGAAAAGTCCTTTTCAAATGAAATGGCCTTGCCCTAATACCAAGCGTCTAACTGGAAGCATTTTTTTCTTTTTGAGCCACTGAAGTTAAACCAGGAGAACATATCAGTGGTGATTCAAGGCACCTACTACAGAAGACATCAGTGTAACCAATTATGTATAAAACTGATTTACAAATTCATTTTCATGAGGGAGATCTTGTCTTTGCATTAGCAGCTCCAAGACACTAGAAAACCTTTCATTGTTAAATGTGATCATTTTGTTTTTAAACACAAGTGAAGACATATTGATTAATTAACTGCATCCTTATTCTTCATTGAACTAATTTAATATATTACTTTTTTTCCTACCATGTGATTTTAATCTGTTGCACATTTTTTTATTGCCATTGAACATTATATAGTGTTCAGTGCATCAGTCGGTTATGGTTGATTTTAAATTAGCTTTATAAATTAAATTTGTTCAGATTTAGTCTACATGCACAGTATTGTGTATTTTAGATGATAACTTTTTGTATTTATTCAGTGACTTTCACTGTGTGTATTTAGTGTGTTCTTTCTGTTTTTGTGGTTAAATATGTGATCTTGTTTAGTGTGCAGCCCTGTGCAACATCTATGACTATCTCAAAGTAACAGCAAGCTTTCTTTCCTCCACCCTTGGTTTTCAGAGCAAGACTGTGTCTGTTTGCCTATGTGGGCAGTTGATACACATGTGAACATGGCATGAGCATGACAAGCTCAACACCAAAGTGATCTGAGGGAATTTGAAGGATACAGGAAATTCTTCCTGGTCAATTTAAGACTTAGTATGGCTTTGTTGGGAGGGCGATAACATAAAATCTGTTTCTATAGACATGTTCATCCCAAATTGTGTCAAAGATTCATAAGATCCTTTGTCATCTGTACCAATATCCATATTGTAATGGACAGTGATTTGCTAGAAGGGAGCACCAGGTTTGCCCAACTGTTCTGTCCTTCTTGAAATGACCTCACACAAAGACAAAATAAGTTGGCTTGCCTAAACAAAGCCTTAATGACATTGGTGCATGTATGATTCCAATTTGCTTTGAGCTAGCTAAGCTAACTACTGGGATCATGCCCTCAAAGTATCATGCTGATCTTCAGGAACATTTTTTACAGTGTTCACCATGATCATAGTTTTTATTTATGGTAGTATTATCATAAAAAAGGTTCGTTGAGGCTATTTGGAAAGTCATGTATAGGATTCCATTTCTGAGTCCTTGTTGACAAAAAGGAAATATTAAAGTTGACTGCCATCACCATGATGTGTGTCAGTAAAATTAAGAAGTTACTACCCAAAAACAGATCACATGGAATCTAAAATACAGAGTATTGCAATTTTTAGAAGTTGATATACTTCTGATGCAGTTCATTCCATGAGGGTTGTTTAAAACACACTTTGTATGTGAATTAATTGTTTGTCTTCAGTTACTGCCCACCCCACTTCTCTACCACCTTCCTATCTGGCCTCCTGCCATCTCCAGCTCAAAGTTTATGGGGATTATAACTGGATGAGCAGGCCTGCTTCAAGTCTAACCCATTACTAAGAGACCAAAGATTTACACAGGATGTAAGACAGCTAAAGACCTGTGTGTCCTTAGATACAAAGTTAAACAACATGCAAATAATTTAAAAAATACGCAGATTATCTTATTAGTTGTTGTGTTTTTCTACAGATGGATGGAAATGTGAGCGAAAATCGAATCCACAGAGTTTCAGGAATCCAACATGATGTGAAAATCAGCCTTCTTTTTAACACCCACATGCTATACAAGATGTCAAGACAGAAAAGCAAACCTATCTGGAAAGAGTTGCATCTCATCAAGCCTCATATTAGTTCTTTATCTCAATACTGTTTAAGAAAATCTGGAAAAATCTGCTGAATTTTAACAGAGCAGTTAATAATTAACAGGACAAAGTGATCCAGGTAAATGTTAAAGCATTGGATTGGAAGCTTGACCAGGTATTTTTCTCAGGCTATAAGACAGACTTTTGCAGAATTTACTGTTTTCTGACAGATGTGGCTTATACTAAATGTCAAGGCAAGGCATTGCAGAAGATTATATTACAAACAAAAGCCTCCTTTTTAGCTGAATTGGTAAGCCAACTGCCCCGGCATGAACTCAGCTGAGCTGTCGAAATTCCTATAGCCCAATTACCAACACTTGAGAAAGAGACGCAGACACCTTTGCTTAATGAAGAGCAGCCACCAACTAACAAAAACTTCAAATGCAACCTTACACTTTGTTGCAGCCTGCTTCTACTCCAATTCCTTCTATTTCAAGCACAAAGTCCAACTTGTTTATCCCACTGGGTGGCTGATTGGCTGGCAGCGGCCTTTCTTTAAGGAGTAAAAATCATTTACTCTCAGGAAACCACCTGTTTCAAAAGGTTGAGTTGGTTCACATACACAGCTTTCTTAAAGGCTATTACAAACCAAAAAAATCCACATCATTTTATTATTTTGCATTTTGCTACAAGAGAAGCAACTTAAAGAGCTAGTAAGGGTCCCGTCTCAAACAGAAATGTTTCTTTCTTGGTTTAGCTGATGACACTATGGCCGGTTTCAGAAGCAGGGCTTAGAATAAACCAGGACCACGCCTTAATCTGTACTAGTTTAACTGGTACATTTAAATCACTTTCCTAATCTTGGTTTATTTAGTCTAAAACTACAGAGTCCTTGACTACACTAAATAAGCCAAATGATAACTAATAAAAATCAGACATGGGGTCAAAAACACCATGTACTAGGGGGAAATAGGAAAATAAAATAAAGTGATTCAAACAAGTTGTGCTAAACTACACACTAATTTTAAAACCATATAACTTCAACTGAGAGAAGAAAGAAAGAGTTGAGTTAAACAGTTGGAAAAAAGAAAATGTAACCACAAGTTTCCATACTTCTCATGTTTATACTGTGACGTTACTTAGATTATATTATATCTCCCTTTATAGACTGTTTTTGAAAAACCTGAAATAAATAAATAAAAGACAAAAATCAGAAGAGAGTGGTTTAATATTGGAGGTGAACTACCTCATGACAAGACGGATTAACTGACTTCCACTCTGCAATAATAAAGAACCAGCAACATCCTGATGGTTAACCTGATGAAGACCATTAGTACAGTGCAAATGAAAAACTCAGCACATGTTAATTGTACAAAAAAAAAGATATTTATTTCCCTTCTAAAATATTCCCTTCTGTCCATTTTTTTATTTTATTGGAATAATTATTACTTATCATTACTTAAAAATTTTAATTTTGGGAATTGAGCTATCTCTCTCTCTCTCTCTCTCTCTCTCTCTATATATATATATATATATATATATATATATTTGTGCATCTAACGATGCATTTTTTATTAAAAATATGTTTAAAAAAATGATGCCTTTTTACAAATTAAATATATATATATATATATATATATATATATATATATATATATATATATATATATATATATATAAAAATAATATTATTAATAATAGTAACAACCATTTTTTTTTTCTCAGAGGGAAGAAATCTGAACAGGGAACAAGAATGAATGAATGTCTTCCTTCTAATTCTGCAACATTGCCATCACCTCTTGGCAAAGACACAAAAAGATAAACATCCACAAAAAATTAGCCAAATTTTCATGAGCAAAATTTAAACTATCTGAAAGAAGATGAAATAAAAATCCATTGTGCCAGTTGAATTGAAAATTAAGTTGGACCAGAGAACCGTGATGCATAATCCATCATAATGAATTGTGGAAATGAGCCTTATTTAACTTATCAGCAATGCAGTTTTTATTTTGTAAATAAGAAATACAATTAAAGCCGCAAGCGGCATCCATCGGGTCCGAGCGTCCTGGACCCCGCCACCCGTCTCATACACCTGTTCCTAGCATGGTAGATAACCTGGTAAAATGGAAGGTAACATGGCAAAAGACCCAGCTGCAAATCTGAAATGTTGATATACTTAGTTAGCATTTTTTGCTTGCATGCTAATTCTGCTAGCTAACATGCTATGTTACCATGACAACAGGTGGTGTAATGCGTTAGGGACCCAACAAGTATGAATCCTGTCAAGTTTGGTGCAGTTCCCATGTATTCCTATTGAGGTATGAGCAAACCGTGTTTCATGGCGAGAAGGCTTTTTCCGTCGGTTGCCACGGTTACACGCTTTCTCCTATTAGAAAGATTTGAGGAGCGTTTGGTCCCCAACTTGTCAGGAAGCTCCCCACCAAATTTGGAGTCAGTCGCACGAATCCCCTCAGACTAGTTCGTTCAAATGGCAGTGAAATCCAAGATGGTGGCCACCCCGTTGCCATGGCAACAGGTGTTCGATTGACTTCTTTGCTGGACTTGGGGTGTCACCAGTATGAATACTGTCAAGTTTGGTGGAGATCCCGTGTATTTCTGTGGAGATATGAGCAAACCGTGTTTCATGGCGAGAAGGCGTTTTTCCGACTGTTGCCACGGTAACATGCTTTCTGCTATTAGAAAGATTTGAGGAGCGTTTGGTCCCCAACTTGTCAGGAAGCATCCCACCAAGTTTGGAGTCAATCGCACAAATCCCCTCAGACTAGTTCGTTCAAATACGATGTGTGTAAAGTGCAAAAAATGGGAAAAAAATGGCCGCACACGCCAAGATGGCGGGTGCCCTATTGCCATGGCAACAGCTGTTTCATTGACTTTTTTGCTTGACTCGGGGTGGTACACGTGTGTGCCGAGTTTCGTCTTCCTACGTTAAAGTAGACTTCCTGGGCCCCATTCATGTGGTGATTTTTGGTGACTCTAGGTGGCGCTGTTGAGCCAATTTTGCATTGAAGTGTATGAGGACCTAAGAATATTGCAATTTTCGCCGGGCTTGACCTGTGTGCCAAGTTTCACAACTTTTCATGGGTGTTAAGGGGGTCAAATTTGGCCTCGAAGTGCTTAGAAGTATAATTAAAGCCGCAAGCGGCATCCATCGGGTCCGAGCTGCCTGGACCCCGCCACCCGATGTCGCCATGACAACAGGTGGTTTAATGAGCCAAGGACCCAACGTCTATGAATCCTGTCAAGTTTGGTGCAGTTCCCATGTATTCCTGTGGAGATATGAGCAACCGTGTTTCATGGCGACAAGGCGTTTTTCCGTCGGTTGCCACGGTTACACGCTTTCTCCTATTAGAAAGATTTGAGGAGCGTTTGGTCCCCAACTTGTCAGGAAGCTTCCCACCAAGTTTGGAGTCAGTCGCACGAATCCCCTCAGACTAGTTCGTTCAAATGGCAATGAAATCCAAGATGGCGGCCACCCCGTTGCCATGGCAACAGGTGTTCGATTGACTTCTGTGCTGGACTTGGGGTGTGACAGGTATGAATACTGTGAACTTTGGTGCAGATCCCAAGTATTGCTATGGAGATATGAGCAAACCGCGTTTCATGGCGAGAAGGCTTTTCCGTCGGTTGCCACGGTTACAGGCTTTTTCCTATTAGAAAGATTTGAGGAGCGTTTGGTCCCCAACTTGTCAGGAAGGTTCCCACCAAGTTTGGAGTCGGTCGCACGAATCCCCTCAGACTAGTTCGTTCAAATGGCAATGAAATCCAAGATGGCGGCCACCCCGTTGCCATGACAACAGGTGTTCGATTGACTTCTTTGCTGGACTTGGGGTGTGACACGTATGAATACTGTCAAGTTTGGTGGAGATCCCATCTATTTCTATGGAGATATGAGCAAACCGTGTTTCATGGCGAGAAGGCGTTTTTCGGTCGGTTGCCACGGTAACACGCTTTCTGCTATTAGAAAGATTTGAGGAGCGTTTGGTCCCCAACTTGTCAGGAAGCTTCCCACCAAGTTTGGAGTGAATCGCACGAATCCCCTCAGACTAGTTCGTTCAAATACGATGTGTGTAAAGTGCAAAAACTGGCAAAAAAATGGCCGTACACGCCAAGATGGCGGTCGCCCCGTTGCCATGGCAACAGATGTTCTATTGAGTTTTTTGGTCGACTCAGGGTGTTACACGTGTGTGCCGAGTTTCGTGTTCCTACGTCGAAGTAGACGTTCGGGACCCCATTCATGTGGTGATTTTTGGTGAGTCTAGGTGGCGCTGTTGAGCCGATTTTGCATTGAAGTCAATGCGGACTTTAGAATATGAAATTTTTCACCGGGCTTGATGTGTGTGCCAAATTTCACAACTTTTCATGGGTGTTTAGGGGGTGATATTTAGGCTCAAAATGCTTAGAAGGAGAAGGAGAACAATTAAAGCCGCAAGCGGCATCCATCGGGTCCGAGCTGCCTGGACCCCGCCACCCGATGTCGCCATGACAACAGGTGGTGTAATGCGTTGAGGACCCAGCAAGTATGAATCCTGTCAAGTTTGGTGCAGTTCCCATTTATTCCTGTGGAGATATAAGCAAACCGTGTTTCATGGCGAGAAGGCGTTTTCCGTCGGTAGCCACAGTAACACGCCTTTTCCTATAAGAGAGATTTGAGGAGCGTTTGGTCCCCAACTTGTCAGGAAGGTCCCCACCGAGTTTGGAGCCAGTCGGACGATCCCCCCCAGACTAGTTCGTTCAAATGGCAGTGAAAGCCAAGATGGCAGCCACCCCGTTGCCATGGCAACAGGTGTTCGATTGACTTCTTTGCTGGCCTTGGGGTGTCACACGTATGAATACTGGCAAGTTTGGTGCAGATCCCATGTATTTCTATGGAGATATAAGCAAACCGTGTTTCATGGCGAGAAGGCGTTTTTCCGTCGGTTGCCACGGTAACATGCTTTCTGCTATTAGAAAGATTTGAGGAGCGTTTGGTCCCCAACTTTTCAGGAAGCTTCCCACCAAGTTTGGAGTCAATCGCACGAATCCCCTCAGACTAGTTCGTTCAAATACGATGTGTTTAAAGTGGAAAAAATGGGAAAAAAATGGCCGCACACGCCAAGATGGCGGGCACCCCGTTGCCATGGCGACAGGTGTTACATTGAGTTTTTTGGTCAACACGGGGTGGTACACGTGTGTGCCGAGTTTCGTCTTCCTACGTTGAAGTAGACTTCCTGGGCCCCATTCATGTGGTGATTTTTGGTGAGTCTAGGTGGCGCTGTTGAGCCAATTTTGCATTGAATAGTATGCGGACCTTATAATATCCGATTTTCGCCGGGCTTGACTTGTGTGCCAAGTTTCACAACTTTTCATGGGTGTTTAGGGGGTCAAATTTGGCGTCGAAATGCTTAGTATAATAATAATAATTAAAGCCGCAAGCGGCATCTATCGGGTCCGAGCTGCCTGGACCCCGCCACCCGATGTCACCATGACAACAGGTGGTGTAACGCGTTAAGGACCCAACGTGTGTGAATACTGTCAAGTTTGGTGCAGTTCCCATTCATTCCTGTGGAGATATAAGCAAACCGTGTTTCATGGCGAGAAGGCGTTTTCTGTCGGTTGCCACGGTAACACGCTTTCTCCTATTAGAAAGATTTGAGGAGCGTTTGGTCTCCAACTTGTCAGGAAGCTTCCCACCAAGTTTGGAGTCAGTCGTACGAATCCCCTTAGAGTAGTTCGTTAAAATGGCAGTGAAATCCAAGATGGCGGGCAGTCCGTTGCCATGGCAACAGGTGTTCTATTGACATCAATGCTGGACTTGGGGTGTCACAAGTATGAATCCTGTCAAGTTTGGTGCAGATCCCACGTATTCCTATGGACATATAAGCAAACAGTGTTTCATGGCGAGGGCATTTTTCCGTCGGTTGCCACGGTTACACGCTTTTTCCTATTAGAAAGATTTGAGGAGCGTTTGGTCCCCAACTTGTCAGGAAGCTTCCCACCAAGTTTGAAGTCAGTCGCACGAATCCCTTCAGACTAGTTCGTTAAAATGGCAGTGAAATCCAAGATGGCGGGCACCCCGTTGCCATGGCAACAAGTGTTCTATTGACTTGTTTGCTGGACTTGGGGTGTCACAAGTATGAATCCTATCAAGTTTGGTGCAGATCCCACGTATTTCTATGGAGATATGAGCAAACCGTGTTTAATGGCGAGGTCTTTTTCCCTCGGTTGCCACGGTAACACGCTTTCTGCTATTAGAAAGATTTGAGGAGCGTTTGGTCCCCAACTTGTCAGGAAGGTCCCCACCGAGTTTGGAGTCGGTTGGACCATTCCCCTCAGACTAGTTCGTTGAAATGGCAGTGAAATCCAAGATGGCGGGCGACCCGTTGCCATGGTAACAGGTGTTTGATTGACTTCTTTGCTGTACTTGGGGTGTCACACGTATGAATACTGTGAAGTTTGGTGGAGATCCCATCTATTTCTATGGAGATATAAGCAAACCGTGTTTCATGGCGAGAAGGGGTTTTTCCGTCTGTTGCCACGGTAACATGCTTTCTGCTATTAGAAAGATTTGAGGAGCGTTTGGTCCCCAACTTGTCAGGAAGCTTCCCATCAAGTTTGGAGTCAATCGCACGAATCCCCTCAGACTAGTTCGTTCAAATACGATGTGTGTAAAGTGGAAAAAATGGCAAATAAATGGCCGCACACGCCAAGATGGCGGGCACCCCGTTGCCATGGCAACATGTGTTACATTGAGTTTTTTGGTCAACACGGGGTGGTACACGTGTGTGCCGAGTTTCGTCTTCCTACGTTGAAGTAGACTTCCTGTTCCCCATTCATGTGGTGATTTTTGGTGACTGTAGGTGGCGCTGTTGAGCCAATTTTGCACTGAATAGTATGCGGACCTTAGAATATCCGATTTTCGCCGGGCTTGACGTGTGTGCCAAGTTTCACAACTTTTCATGGGTGTTTAGGGGGTCAAATTTGGCGTCGAAATGCTTAGGAGGAGAAGGAGAATAATAATAAACATAGCAGAAACAATAGGGCCTTGCCATACTTTGTATGGCTCGGACCCTAATTAAAGCCGCAAGCGGCATCCATCGGGTCCGAGCGGCCTGGACCCCGCCACCCGATGTCGCCATGACAACAGGTGGTGTAATGCGTTAAGGACCCAACCTGTATGAATCCTGTCAAGTTTGGTGCAGTTCCCATTTATTCCTGTGGAGATATAAGCAAACCGTGTTTCATGGCGAGAAGGCTTTTTGCCAAGGTTGCCACGGTTACACGCTTTCTCCTATTAGAAAGATTTGAGGAGCGTTTGGTCCCCAACTTGTCAGGAAGCTTCCCACCAAGTTTGGAGTCAGTCGCACGAATCCCCTCAGACTAGTTTGTGAAAATGTGAGTGAAATCCAAGATGGCGGGCGACCCGTTGCCATGGCAACAGGTGTTTGATTGACTTCTTTGCTGGACTTGGGGTGTGACACGTATGAATACTGTCAACTTTGTTGCAGATCCCATCTATTTCTGTGGAGATATGAGCAAACCGTGTTTAATGGCGAGGTCTTTTTCCATCGGTTGCCACGGTAACACGCTTTCTGCTATTAGAAAGATTTGAGGAGCGTTTGGTCCCCAACTTGTCAGGAAGGTCCCCACCGAGTTTGGAGTCGGTTGGACCATTCCCCTCAGACTAGTTCGTTCAAATGGCAGTGAAATCCAAGATGGCGGGCGACCCGTTGCCATGGTAACAGGTGTTTGATTGACTTCTTTGCTGTACTTGGGGTGTCACACGTATGAATACTGTGAAGTTTGGTGGAGATCCCATCTATTTCTATGGAGATATAAGCAAACCGTGTTTCATGGCGAGAAGGCGTTTTTCCGTCTGTTGCCACGGTAACATGCTTTCTGCTATTAGAAAGATTTGAGGAGCGTTTGGTCCCCAACTTGTCAGGAAGCTTCCCATCAAGTTTGGAGTCAATCGCACGAATCCCCTCAGACTAGTTCGTTCAAATACGATGTGTGTAAAGTGGAAAAAATGGCCAAAAAATGGCCGCACACGCCAAGATGGCGGGCACCCCGTTGCCATGGCAACATGTGTTACATTGAGTTTTTTGGTCAACACGGGGTGGTACACGTGTGTGCCGAGTTTCGTCTTCCTACGTTGAAGTAGACTTCCTGTTCCCCATTCATGTGGTGATTTTTGGTGACTGTAGGTGGCGCTGTTGAGCCAATTTTGCACTGAATAGTATGCGGACCTTAGAATATCCGATTTTTGCCGGGCTTGACGTGTGTGCCAAGTTTCACAACTTTTCATGGGTGTTTAGGGGGTCAAATTTGGCGTCGAAATGCTTAGGAGGAGAAGGAGAATAATAATAAACATAGCAGAAACAATAGGGCCTTGCCATACTTCGTATGGCTCGGACCCTAATTAAAGCCGCAAGCGGCATCCATCGGGTCCGAGCTGCCTGGACCCCGCCACCCGATGTCACCATGACAACAGGTGGTGTAACGCGTTAAGGACCCAACGTGTGTGAATACTGTCAAGTTTGGTGCAGTTCCCAGTCATTCCTGTGGAGATATAAGCAAACCGTGTTTAATGGCGAGGTGTTTTTCCATCGGTTGCCACGGTAACACGCTTTCTGCTATTAGAAAGATTTGAGGAGCGTTTGGTCCCCAACTTGTCAGGAAGGTCCCCACCGAGTTTGGAGTCGGTTGGACCATTCCCCTCAGACTAGTTCGTTCAAATGGCAGTGAAATCCAAGATGGCGGGCGACCCGTTGCCATGGTAACAGGTGTTTGATTGACTTCTTTGCTGTACTTGGGGTGTCACACGTATGAATACTGTGAAGTTTGGTGGAGATCCCATCTATTTCTATGGAGATATAAGCAAACCGTGTTTCATGGCGAGAAGGCGTTTTTCCGTCTGTTGCCACGGTAACATGCTTTCTGCTATTAGAAAGATTTGAGGAGCGTTTGGTCCCCAACTTGTCAGGAAGCTTCCCATCAAGTTTGGAGTCAATCGCACGAATCCCCTCAGACTAGTTCGTTCAAATACGATGTGTGTAAAGTGGAAAAAATGGCCAAAAAATGGCCGCACACGCCAAGATGGCGGGCGCCCCGTTGCCATGGCAACATGTGTTACATTGAGTTTTTTGGTCAACACGGGGTGGTACACGTGTGTGCCGAGTTTCGTCTTCCTACGTTGAAGTAGACTTCCTGTTCCCCATTCATGTGGTGATTTTTGGTGACTGTAGGTGGCGCTGTTGAGCCAATTTTGCACTGAATAGTATGCGGACCTTAGAATATCCGATTTTCGCCGGGCTTGACGTGTGTGCCAAGTTTCACAACTTTTCATGGGTGTTTAGGGGGTCAAATTTGGCGTCGAAATGCTTAGGAGGAGAAGGAGAATAATAATAAACATAGCAGAAACAATAGGGCCTTGCCATACTTTGTATGGCTCGGACCCTAATAATAATAATGACACGCTTTTTCCTATTAGAAAGATTTGAGGAGCGTTTGGTCCCCAACTTGTCAGGAAGCTTCCCACCAAGTTTGGAGTCAGTCGCACGAATCCCCTCAGACTAGTTTGTGAAAATGTGAGTGAAATCCAAGATGGCGGGCGACCCGTTGCCATGGCAACAGGTGTTTGATTGACTTCTTTGCTGGACTTGGGGTGTGACACGTATGAATACTGTCAACTTTGTTGCAGATCCCATCTATTTCTGTGGAGATATGAGCAAACCGTGTTTAATGGCGAGGTCTTTTTCCATCGGTTGCCACGGTAACACGCTTTCTGCTATTAGAAAGATTTGAGGAGCGTTTGGTCCCCAACTTGTCAGGAAGGTCCCCACCGAGTTTGGAGTCGGTTGGACCATTCCCCTCAGACTAGTTCGTTCAAATGGCAGTGAAATCCAAGATGGCGGGCGACCCGTTGCCATGGTAACAGGTGTTTGATTGACTTCTTTGCTGTACTTGGGGTGTCACACGTATGAATACTGTGAAGTTTGGTGGAGATCCCATCTATTTCTATGGAGATATAAGCAAACCGTGTTTCATGGCGAGAAGGCGTTTTTCCGTCTGTTGCCACGGTAACATGCTTTCTGCTATTAGAAAGATTTGAGGAGCGTTTGGTCCCCAACTTGTCAGGAAGCTTCCCATCAAGTTTGGAGTCAATCGCACGAATCCCCTCAGACTAGTTCGTTCAAATACGATGTGTGTAAAGTGGAAAAAATGGCCAAAAAATGGCCGCACACGCCAAGATGGCGGGCACCCCGTTGCCATGGCAACATGTGTTACATTGAGTTTTTTGGTCAACACGGGGTGGTACACGTGTGTGCCGAGTTTCGTCTTCCTACGTTGAAGTAGACTTCCTGTTCCCCATTCATGTGGTGATTTTGGTGACTGTAGGTGGCGCTGTTGAGCCAATTTTGCACTGAATAGTATGCGGACCTTAGAATATCCGATTTTCGCCGGGCTTGACGTGTGTGCCAAGTTTCACAACTTTTCATGGGTGTTTAGGGGGTCAAATTTGGCGTCGAAATGCTTAGGAGGAGAAGGAGAATAATAATTAAAGCCGCAAGCGGCATCCATCGGGTCCGAGCTGCCTGGACCCCGCCACCCGATGTCGCCATGACAACAGGTGGTGTAACGCGTTAAGGACCCAACGTGTGTGAATACTGTCAAGTTTGGTGCAGTTCCCATTCATTCCTGTGGAGATATAAGCAAACCGTGTTTCATGGCGAGAAGGCGTTTTCTGTCGGTTGCCACGGTAACACGCTTTCTCCTATTAGAAAGATTTGAGGAGCGTTTGGTCTCCAACTTGTCAGGAAGGTTCCCACCAAGTTTGGAGTCAGTGGCACAAATCCCCTCAGACTAGTTCGTTCAAATGGCAGTGAAATCCAAGATGGTGGGCACCCCGTTGCCATGGCAACAGGTGTTTGATGGACTTCTTTGCTGGACTTGGGGTGTTACACGTATGAATACTGTCAAGTTTGGTGCAGTTCCTCTGTATTCCTATGGAGATATAAGCAAAACGCGTTTCATGGCGAGAAGGCTTTTTCTGTCGGTTGCCACGGTTACACGCTTTTTCCTATTAGAAAGATTTGAGGAGCGTTTGGTCCCCAACTTGTCAGGAAGCTTCCCACCAAGTTTGGAGTCAGTCGCACGAATCCCCTCAGACTAGTTTGTGAAAATGTGAGTGAAATCCAAGATGGCGGGCGACCCGTTGCCATGGCAACAGGTGTTTGATTGACTTCTTTGCTGGACTTGGGGTGTGACACGTATGAATACTGTCAACTTTGTTGCAGATCCCATCTATTTCTGTGGAGATATGAGCAAACCGTGTTTAATGGCGAGGTCTTTTTCCATCGGTTGCCACGGTAACACGCTTTCTGCTATTAGAAAGATTTGAGGAGCGTTTGGTCCCCAACTTGTCAGGAAGGTCCCCACCGAGTTTGGAGTCGGTTGGACCATTCCCCTCAGACTAGTTCGTTCAAATGGCAGTGAAATCCAAGATGGCGGGCGACCCGTTGCCATGGTAACAGGTGTTTGATTGACTTCTTTGCTGTACTTGGGGTGTCACACGTATGAATACTGTGAAGTTTGGTGGAGATCCCATCTATTTCTATGGAGATATAAGCAAACCGTGTTTCATGGCGAGAAGGCGTTTTTCCGTCTGTTGCCACGGTAACATGCTTTCTGCTATTAGAAAGATTTGAGGAGCGTTTGGTCCCCAACTTGTCAGGAAGCTTCCCATCAAGTTTGGAGTCAATCGCACGAATCCCCTCAGACTAGTTCGTTCAAATACGATGTGTGTAAAGTGGAAAAAATGGCCAAAAAATGGCCGCACACGCCAAGATGGCGGGCACCCCGTTGCCATGGCAACATGTGTTACATTGAGTTTTTTGGTCAACACGGGGTGGTACACGTGTGTGCCGAGTTTCGTCTTCCTACGTTGAAGTAGACTTCCTGTTCCCCATTCATGTGGTGATTTTTGGTGACTGTAGGTGGCGCTGTTGAGCCAATTTTGCACTGAATAGTATGCGGACCTTAGAATATCCGATTTTCGCCGGGCTTGACGTGTGTGCCAAGTTTCACAACTTTTCATGGGTGTTTAGGGGGTCAAATTTGGCGTCGAAATGCTTAGGAGGAGAAGGAGAATAATAATAAACATAGCAGAAACAATAGGGCCTTGCCATACTTTGTATGGCTCGGACCCTAATTAAAGCCGCAAGCGGCATCCATCGGGTCCGAGCTGCCTGGACCCTGCCACCCGATGTCGCCATGACAACAGGTGGTGTAATGCTTTAAGGACCCAACGTATATGAATCCTGTCAAGTTTGGTGCAGTTCCCATTTATTCCTGTGGCGATATGAGCAAACCGTGTTTCATGGCGAGAAGGTCATATTCCGTTGGTTGCCACGGGAACACGCTTTCTGCTATTAGAAAGATTTGAGGAGCGTTTGGTCCTCAACTTGTCAGGAAGCTTCCCACCAAGTTTGGAGTCTGTCGCACGAATCCCCTCAGACTAGTTCGTTCAAATGGCAGTGAAGTCCAAGATGGTGGCCACCCCGTTGCCATGGCAACAGGTGTTTGATTGACTTCTGTGCTGGACTTGGGGTGTGACAGGTATGAATACTGTGAACTTTGGTGCAGATCCCAAGTATTGCTATGGAGATATGAGCAAACCGTGTTTCATGGCGAGAAGGCTTTTCCGTTGGTTGCCACGGTTACAGGCTTTTTCCTATTAGAAAGATTTGAGGAGCGTTTGGACCCCAACTTGTCAGGAAGGTTCCCACCAAGTTTGGAGTCGGTCGCACGAATCTTCTCAGACTAGTTCATTCAAATGGCAATGAAATCCAAGATGGCGGCCACCCCGTTGCCATGGCAACAGGTGTTTGATTGACATCTTTGCTGGACTTGGGGTGTCACACGTATGAATACTGTCAAGTTTGGTGGAGATCCCACGTATTTCTGTGGAGATATGAGCAAACCGTGTGTCATGGCGAGAACGCGTTTTTCCGTCTGTTGCCACGGTAACATGCTTTCTGCTATTAGAAAGATTTGAGGAGCGTTTGGTCCCCAACCTGTCAGGAAGCTTCCCACCAAGTTTGGAGTCAGTCGCACGAATCCCCTCAGACTAGTTCGTTCAAATACGATGTGTGTAAAGTGCAAAAAATGGCAAAAAAATGGCCGCACACGCCAAGATGGCGGGCACCCCGTTGCCATGGCAACATGTTTTCAATTGACTTTTCTGCTCAACTTGGGGTGTTACACGTGTGTGCCAAGTTTCGTCTTCCTACGTTGAAGTAGACGTTGGGGTCCCCATTCATTTTGGGGTATTTTTTTTCCCTAGGGGGCGCTGTTGAGGCAATTTAGCATTGATGTGTATGCGGACCTTAGCATATCGAAATTTTCGCCAGGCTTGACGGGTGTGCCAAGTTTCACAACTTTTCATGGGTGTTTAGGGGGTCATATTTGGGCTCAAAGTTCTTAGAAGGAGAAGAACAATTAAAGCTGCAAGCAGCATCCATCGGGTCCGAGCGGCCTGGACCCCGCCACCCGATATCGCCATGACAACAGGTGTTGTAATGCGTTAAGGACCCAACCTGTATGAAACCTGTCAAGTTTGGTGCAGATCCCACGTATTCCTATGGAGATATAAGCAAGCCGTGTTTCATGGCGAGGGCATTTTTCCGTCTGTTGCCACGGTAACATGCTTTCTGCTATTAGAAAGATTTGAGGAGCGTTTGGTCCCCAACTTGTCAGGAAGGTTCCCATCAAGTTTGGAGTCAATCGCACGAATCCCCTCAGACTAGTTCGTTCAAATACGATGTGTGTAAAGTGGAAAAAATGGCAAAAAAATGGCCGCACACGCCAAGATGGCGGGCACCCCGTTGCCATGGCAACATGTGTTACATTGAGTTTGTTGGTCAACACGGGGTGGTACACGTGTGGGCCGAGTTTCGTCTTCCTACGTTGAAGTAGACTTCCTGTTCCCCATTCATGTGGTGATTTTTGGTGACTGTAGGTGGCGCTGTTGAGCCAATTTTGCACTGAATAGTATGCGGACCTTAGAATATCCGATTTTCGCCGGGCTTGACGTGTGTGCCAAGTTTCACAACTTTTCATGGGTGTTTAGGGGGTCAAATTTGGCGTCGAAATGCTTAGGAGGAGGAGGAGAAGGAGAATTAAAGCCGCAAGCGGCATCCATCGGGTCCGAGCGGCCTGGACCCCGCCACCCGTGTCCTAAGCCTTTTCCTAGCATGGTAGGTAACCTGGTAACATCATAGTTAACATGGTAAAACACCCAGCTGCAAATCTGAAATGTTGATATACTTAGTTAGCATTTTTTCCTAGCATGCTAATTTTCTAGCTAACATGCTATGTTGCCATGACAACAGGTGTTGTAATGCGTTAGGGACCCAACAAGTATGAATACTGTCAAGTTTGGTGCAGTTCCCAAGTATTGCTATGGAGATATGAGCAAACCGTGTTTCATGGCGAGAAGGCTTTTCCGTCGGTTGCCACGGTTACAGGCTTTTTCCTATTAGAAAGATTTGAGGAGCGTTTGGTCCCCAACTTGTCAGGAAGGTCCCCACCAAGTTTGGAGTCGGTCGCACGAATCCCCTCAGACTAGTTCGTTCAAATGGCAATGAAATCCAAGATGGCGGCCACCCCGTTGCCATGACAACAGGTGTTCGATTGACTTCTTTGCTGGACTTGGGGTGTGACACGTATGAATACTGTCAAGTTTGGTGGAGATCCCATCTATTTCTATGGAGATATAAGCAAACCGTGTTTCATGGCGAGAAGGCGTTTTTCGGTCGGTTGCCACGGTAACACGCTTTCTGCTATTAGAGAGATTTGAGGAGCGTTTGGTCCCCAACTTGTCAGGAAGCTTCCCACCAAGTTTGGAGTCAATCGCACGAATCCCCTCAGACTAGTTCGTTCAAATACGATGTGTCTAAAGTGCAAAAAATGGCGAAAAAATGGCCACACACGCCAAGATGGCGGGCGCCCCGTTGCCATGGCGACAGGTGTTACATTGAGGTTTTTGGTCAACACGGGGTGGTACACGTGTGTGCCGAGTTTCGTCTTCCTACGTTGAAGTAGACTTCCTGGGCCCCATTCATGTGGTGATTTTTGGTGACTCTAGGTGGCGCTGTTGAGCCAATTTTGCATTGAATAGTATGCGGACCTTATATTATCCGATTTTCGCCGGGCTTGACGTGTGTGCCAAGTTTCACAACTTTTCATGGGTGTTTAGGGGGTCAAATTTGGCGTCGAAATGCTTAGGAGGAGGAGGAGAAGGAGAATAATAAACATAGCAGAAACAATAGGGCCTTGCCATACTTTGTATGGCTCGGACCCTAATAAACATAGCAGAAACAATAGGGCCTTGCCATACTTTGTATGGCTCGGACCCTAATAAAATAAAAAGCAATCAAAAAGCAAACAATAGCTTCCATATCTGAATGCTGCTTATTTCACTCAAGTGCTACATTGTGGAAGCATTCAGCAGGTCCTTCTTGGTCATTTGTCCATGCAGAGATATTAACTGTAAAGCCTTTTCTTTATACATACAAAAATTGTAAGGAAAAAGGATTCAATCAAAATAAATCAGTGGATACTTTCTGCCTGCAAGCAGTGTTGTGGCAGACCTCTGTGCTGCATATCAGTCTTTATTTAAAAAGTCTAAATAGTTCATACTCCTCAGAAAACTAAGGAGAAGTTAAACCTTCCTCTTTGAGGGATTAGTTTAATAATCAGTTAAACCTCAGATTAGATGTAACAGATTAGCTCTAATAATCATTCTTACACTGGTTTAGTTCTAAAACTTCAAGTTATTTAAGCTAAGTCTCTGCAAGGGCCTTTGAGTTAAGTCAGCTAAAACAGGCACTTTAGTCTGGAACTAGTCTTAAATCGGCCCTCTGATTCAGAATCTGGCTTCACCCCATTGCAGCTGACAGTGGCCACATATACACAACCATTTTCTTATCACCTTCAACCAAAACCAAACCAAAGTAGATTTAAAAAATATGGCATAGGTACTGTTCAACTAGCCCAACACAAATTCTGTACACAGTATGGATGGCAGACTGACAGGGGAACCTTTCAACATATCTTAAAAAACTATATTTCCCACGTTAAAAGGTTAAAAACAGCATGCAATGACGGTGTCAATGTTTTACCAGTGTTTGAGTCTGCTGGTGACTTTGTCTCTGACGGTTCAGGGCGGTATTGTGCATGTGAATGGTGTCACAGCCTGACCTTTAGAGAAAGGTCAGTCTATTTGGAAGGGGTATTAAAAAAAAAAAAAAAAATACACACAGATGGGCTCGATAACTCGTAATATAGATCCACCACAGACAACAAAACTGGACTTTGTTGACCTTTATACCTATCTATATAAGTATGGAGTTATTTTGGAGCAGATAATTCATATTATGTGTGTGAGAAGTTCTGTGTAGTGTATTTTACTCGTCCACTTTTGTCATGACCTTTGTTCTGCTCACCCTTTTTAAATTCATCTGCCATATTATACCTGCCTCTGTGTGCTATTTTCTGTTTCCATCTTCTCTGGACACTTGAGCCATGTTTTGACTGTAGGAACTTCCCCAGGGACCAGAAACCTTTAGACGAGCCACTGCATTTCCACTGTAGGAACCAGACACTAAAAGTATTGTGATGAAATTTACTTCCCAAAAATGGGTCCCAGTCTGGATTTAGCATTTAAGATTCTTGATTGTATTGCAAAATACAGCTTAAATCTTGTAACTGATCTTTAGTTTGTCCAAAGATCAACACAGTTTTTCTGGATTTTTCAAATTGGACTATTTGCTGCATTTTATGTACTGTTTTTATTTATTTATTTTTTTTAGCCCTCCACTGTTTGGTCTCCAAAAAATCAATGGTGTTTTCAGCACTTCGTAGTGTTAATTATTCAACATTAAAATATGGTCATTCATGTTGTTTTAGCACCTCATTTAGGAGTTCATCTACACCCTTTTCATTATGTTTTGTGTAATAAATGTGCAACTTAACGTGCTGAATGAGATTATTTATTGAAGTTCATTAGATTAGAATTTTAGAAAATGTTCAGACCAATTACAGTTAGACGTGTCCAGCTATTATTTACAGTTGGAAGGATTGTTTACACAAACAAATACATCCATAGAAAGCAACCAAAAAAAAAAAAGTGACATTAAGATAAGTAAGATAAACATATGAATCTTGTTTATGAATAAAAATGAACTCTTCTGCTGACATATATTGGTTTGATACCACATACACACACACATTAAGAAACCATAATGGTTTCTTAATGTGATGTAAATTCATTGTATGCTCTTGGATTAATGCTACAATTGGCATGCGTATAAAAAGATGCTATTTGTATAAGTGACATTATGAAATGTTTGTCTTTTCTTTTTTTTTTACTCTGCAACGGAGTCATTGTCTCTTTGTTTCTCATTAATTGGAACTGGTAAAAATATTTAAACAAACAGCTTATCACATCTGTCTTTTCAAATATCTCAAAAGTGCTTACGCCACAATATACTTTAAAAACTCTTTTATTTCAAACCATATATCTCCACTCAAGCAACAGTTTTTTAAACATATGGTGACAAATACAAGAAGGTCTGACAGAAGGAGAGAGCTGGCATGTTAATTAGCTGACTTAACTGGCTAATTAACAAATGATGAAGTGTCAAGATGTCCCTGGAAGAGACCCACACAAGCACTCACATGCATGTACACACACACAAAGTCACAGGGACAGCTGTGTGTATTCCCTAGTGATTTAATGCTGCTACAGCCAAAGGAAAAACACACCCACATTGACATACACAGGATGTCTTTTTCTTTATACATGTATTGGTGTACTGAAGCTTATGCATGCTGGATTCTAGCACCAAATGTGTGCGTTTGTTAGACACACCGGATAGGATTTTAATAATTTGGTTTGGTAAATTGTGATTGTCTTCTGATGCTGCTTCACTTGTTAATACTACATTAAAGACAATAACAAAATCACCAAGACAAATTTAACCTCTCTTTGTTGATTTCGAAATATCAAACCTGTCATAATGAGCAATCACTTGTGCTTTTAAGCTGCAGCTCTAACAGTGAGTTTCATGAATCCCTTTTAGACCTCAGATGCGTGGCTTTGTTAAAGTAAGGTATTGTGTCAATCAGACAAAGATGTCCATGTGATATCGTCCATGGCTGGTTTTGTAAAAATTGTTGTGAAAAGAGAGTTGCAGCTTTTTCAGAGTGTTTCTAACCATCAGTGAGGTTGCTTGAATTCTGACTTACTCTTTTTTGAAAAGAGTGCCACTGTGAAGCAATCTAATTTAGGAAAAAAAAAAATTGGGTTGTGGAATCAATGTCCTTGAGAAGAGCTAAACCCTCCTCCATTCCTGAGTTGCTTCCGGTGAGGGGCGCTGAGCAGGTGTGGATTTTGCCCCCCAACTTGGTGCCTGTACGTTGGGGTTTACCTCAGTGGACGAGAGGGTAGTTGCCTTCCACCTTTGGGTGGGGGGAAGGGTCCTGACTGGTGTTTGTACCTACGCACCGAACCTCAGTTCAGTGCACCCTCCCCTTTTGGAATGTTGGAGAGCACTCTTTCATGGGACACTGTGGTTCTGCTGGGGGATTTGAGTACTTACTTAGGAAAAGACCTGGAGAGAAAAAATTGGGACGACAGGCCTCCCTGACATGAATCCAAGTGCTGTTTTGTTACTGGATTTCTGTACTCATCACAGATTGTCTATGGCGAACACCATGTTCAGGCATAAGAGTGTCCATATGTGCACTTGGCATCAGGACAATCTTGGCCACAGTTTGAGGATGACTTTGTAGCCGTATCGTCGGACTTTCGTCAACATGTCTTGGACACTTGGGTTAACGGGCGGAGCTGTAAATGTCATTTCACCTATTCCAGTTGTGGTTGTAAGAATTATTTTTGATTAGACAAAGGGTTTTTATAAGAGTTGTAATTTTACCTTTTTGACATTTTTTGACTGAAACTTTAGTCTTTTTCAGAAAATGTCATCTGACGTGGGTCACCACCTGGTGGTGAGTTGGTTCAGATAGAGGGTGAAAATGCCAGTCAGGCCTGTCCTGTGTACTCCACCAAGGCTGCTCTTTGTGACTGATTCTGTTCATATCTTTTATGAACTGTAAACGAGGTGTTAAAGGGATCCAGTTTGGTGGCCTCAGGATTGGGTCTCTTTTTGCTTTTGGCAGATGATGTGGTTCTGGTGACCCCATTGAGTCATGATCTCCAGCTCTCACTGGAGTGATTAACAGCTGAGTAAGAAGCAGTCTCCAAATCTGAGAACATAGTCCTCAGCTGGAAAAGGGTGGAGTTTCCTCAGCCAAGTTGGGAATGAGGTCCTATCCCACATGGAGAAGTTCAAGTATCTTTTTTACACCTGAGAGAAGGATGGAGTAGGAGATTGACAGGCGGATCGGTGCAGCATCTGTGGTGATGAGGACTCTGCACTGGTCTGTCATGTTGAAGAAGGAGCTAAGCCAAAGAGCAAAGCTCTTGATTTACCTGAAAGAATAAGATCATGAATACAAGCAGCCAAAGTGAGTTTCCTCCAGTAGGAGCTCAAAGCAGAGTCGCTGCTCCTCCAGATAGAGACGAGCCAGATGATGTTCCTCAGGCATCTGGTCAAGATGCTTCCTGGATGCTTCCCTGCTTCCTGGATGCCTCCCTGGTGAGGTGTTCCAGGCATCTCCATCTGGGAGGAGACCCCAGGGAAGACCCAGGACACACTGGATGAACTATTTTTTTTGGGCTTAGGATCCCTCGGACAAGCTGGAAAATGTGGCTGGGGAGAGGGAAATCTGGGCTTCCCTGTTTAGGCATGGATGGATGGATGGATGGATAGATGGTATTTGCATGTATGTCAGTGTTGTGTCTAAATGATGGCAACCCCTGTATTAATCAAACAAGTCTATTATAGTTCTCATCCAAATTGTCCTCTGAGACTTATGAAACACCAGGATGACTTGTTAGTCAGCTGGACAGATAGTCTAATGTTGTCTAATGTAGTAGCAACACCCCCTGCTGTGAGTGACTAACCGAATTTGGGTCTGTGCAACATGCAGCTGCCAGACAGCTTCCATTCTCCAACTATTTCATCTCCAAATCAAATGAAACTCTTGGGTGACTATGTCTAGTTTTTTTTTGTTAAAGATTTAGTTTTTTTCTTCCAGATTCTAGGTTTTATGTTGCATTTCTTTTTTTTTTTTTTTTTTTTGTGAGAACTTTTAGCCTCATAAGCACTATTACTTTTCACTGATTAGGCTGTTGCCATGAGTTGCAAACAAACACCCACATGCTAAGACAGGCTGGCTCCATTTAGTAACAAATTTTCATCTAACAGTAGGTGACCCTACCATTTCATGATTTGCAGGGTAGAATAAACGGCAAAGTTTTTGCCTTGAGGTGAAACCGCACGTAAATAAGTAGCTGCAGAGCATTTTCCATGTCTGTGCTTTGATTTGCTTTGAGAATAAATCACAGACTGACTTTCACTTTTTAAATTCATTGCTCTACTCATCTTTAAGAGAAGGCATTTCAGAACACACTTAATCAGTGATATTATCAAACTAGATTCAGTAGCATCTGTACAAGTGTCAGGATTTTGTATTAAAGTCTAAAAAAATTCCCTTGCGGCTAGGAATATGACATGGTTTGCGGCCATTGTAAATTTAAAATGTGTAATTTACTGTATGTTTGCGCCTATCCTGTATATTTTAATCATTGTGGAACTGTGCACAAGCCTTGAGTAAATTTAAACAAACATAAATCAATATGAATATTCTTATTCATTATTTTAAAATACAGACATATACCTGCATTACCAGTCCCTGTATGTGTCAGTGAAGAGAGCAGAGGAAAGGTGCAGTTAGGGATTGTGCCCGCTTGCTGCTATTTATATCCCCACTAATATACAGTGCCACTCATTCATTTCATGCATCTCTAGACCAATTGTTGTAATTAAATCAGATATGAATTCATACAACTCTTTTTTAAAAAAAGACACACTTTACCCTAATAAAACAGTATAAATAACAATATCAAGATTGCTGCTCATTGATGGTGAGGGGTTTGAAGGAATGGGTAGTGTCACCATAGCCTGCAAAATAGATTAAATACAATAGATACTCGTGGCCATCATGATCATCACTTCGTCATTTCAGTCACTGGCATTTTGATTTTTCAGACTGCATGTTTTTAGGTACTACTATATCATTTCTAATATGCAAGCCCATATTTAGGCAACATGGATGGATGTAGTTCAGGTGGAACAAAAGGCTGCTCACTGACCACAAGGTGTGCTGTGTCCACAGCCCTGCCATATGTTGAAGCATCTTTGAATGACACTAAGCCCCAAGTTGATCCCAGTGTGTGTATGAGTGGATTAAAAAGAAAACAAACACATTGTACAGTGCTCTGTGAGGTTTCTTAACATTAAATGGTGGGATGTAAGTGCAAACCATTTTGGCATAGTATTAGGCTTGTAGCATACCCTACTTTTACCAGTTTTTCTAAATGAACCTTATGTTTTGTTTAGTTAAAGTAGAGCTGAACTAATAATTAAAACTATTACCTTTGTAGGGGAAAAATATGGGTTTTATTTTTTTCTGGCTATTATACTGTTGTATTGCAGACTTTTTAAGTCAAAATCTATCAATATGAACTAAAAATCTATTTATATGAAAAGTTGGAGAATAAAGTTAACCTTGTTTTTTGGTTATGATTGCTGCAGTGCTTATTGCTGCATTACTGACTAAAAAGATATATGATAGGTGGGACTTTTTTATGTTTTGTGGCAAAAGCGCATCTTCAGATTTTTGTCTCTACAGTGTGGTTCTCAGAAAAGAAAAAAAAAAGAGAAAATTGCTGATCTAAGTAATTTTACTACCACTGATGTTTTCAACTAAATTGCCAATTATTGTAAACATGTTGATATGTAACATAGGGTCATTTAGTTGACCCAAGGAGTGCCACATGTTTCACACTTCTTTTACTGTGTTTCCACAGAAACAACATTGTGCCTCCCACAGATGCCTCTTAATCAGCTTTGTATGTTCAGCCGTTGGACAGTGCCAATTACTGGCAAACACTGGTCTATACAAACTATTTTTCATTTAAGATATAAAAAGTGTTCTTTATTGGTTTGATGGTAACTGATTAAGCTCCTACAGTAAGGGTAAAACATGTTTTCATTTATGTGTAAAAACAACAGAACAAATTTGAAATTTAAAATTTAAATTTGTAAGGATTTGTAAATTAGTAGTTGAATCCTGACATCATAGAAGTACTCATAGAACAATGTCAGGCTAGGATTGGACCCTTTTAGATTTCTTTTTTGTCTCAGCCAATATATATATATATATATATATATATATATATATATATATATATATATATATGTATTATGCATTTTTCTCAGACCAAAGTACTGTAAAGTCTCATCAGGGTGTTTTGATCATTAAGTGGAAAAGCTTTTTTTCCTTTTTTCTTTTAAGTGATTTATTTCCTGGTTCCTCTAAATACCCATATTACCTTGTGTTCATAAAGAGCTTCTTTCTCCATTCCACTTTTGCCTTTTAGGATAGCTTTTAAACCTTTCATAAAAAGATGTCTCTGGAGAAGCTAAACAGCATTTCTACAAAGATGTTTCATATTTTGACTGTAAGTGATGCTGCTCCTTATATATGTTGGTCACTCGTTTGCTTTTAGTCTGTCACCTGGGATGGAATTTCATGGCCAGTTGGTCAGTACATTAAAATAGTTACTATGGCAACAACAAGCTTGCGGTTAATTAATCTGTGTGTATATATACAAGTTGTGGGATTGAAATCCCTCTGGAAAAAGGAAGTGGCGACTTTGTAATGCAGATTTACTGTGATATGCAGACAGCATTCCAGCCACAGTGTTAACGTCTGTGTATATCAGTTTGCGTTGTTTTACTTTTGAACTATAACACAGTATTTCTTTGATGAAATTGTAAGACCTTTGTTCTGGTTTTCTTTTTATTTACATCAGGAAATTCCTAATCTGTCTTTTCTTTCTTTTTTTAGATGAACTATTTTGAAAAGAAAAGGAATCGTGTTATCATTGAGATAAATGTCAAATATTCAGTACTTATGGCCAAAATCCCCCCCTTCTATGTTTCTGTCCCTCTCTCTTCATCCATTTTCCCTCTCATTAGCAGTCTCCTCTCTGCTCTCCCCATCACTCCATCCCTCCTCATTTCTTAGTCAGATGGGGCTTTGCAAGGCAGAAGGTCACAGAAATGTCTCTTTTACACACAATCTCTCCCTCTCTCCACTTCCCCTCTTTTTTCTCACACATCTGTACTTTTTTTTTTCTTTTTGCTCCGTCTCGCATGAGAATGCATACATTATTTAATGTCCCTTTCTCTTTGTACCCTCCCATATATCCTTGTATTTTTTATCCCTCTGAATACAGTACATATATTATTCCTTTTGGTCTGACTCCCTGGACTGATATGGTACAAGTGGTGACAGATTTTGAATTGTGACTTAAACCCACAAAGGTAGATTCAATACCCAGAGGAAAATAGCAAGCAACACTTGTCAGCGTGCCTTTTAGCAAGGCACTTCAGACTTCCTTGGCTGTAAGTTATCCATTTGATTGTCGCTGTCTTTTATAACCTGTATATGTTAATTATCTGACATTGATTTGCATTATTCAGCTGACCTTTCTTAGATTGTCAAATCCAGTCCAGAGTATTCCCAGTTGCCAAGGCAACCTTCAGTGCCCTGGAATCACCTTGGTGATCCATGTCACAACGTCATGCCAGACATATTTAACCTACTTGCATATATTGAGTTTGCTTTGGTATGCAGAGTTTGTTAAAAATGTGATGCAATTTTCTAACGAGATTTATGGAAACAGAAGATAAAGGCAGGTAAGAGGATCATGGGTCATGGATGCAGACTGTGACATGCAGCAGAAGCTCCTCCAGTGCACTCATCATTTTATTTACATGTCTTTCCTCTTGTACCAATATTCAATGTTATTGTGATACTTGAGTGCTGATTCAGTTTGTGTAGTATTTTGTAAGGATTCTAATCTAATAGGTACTTAGACAATTTTATAATATCAGAAAAAATGGACTCCTTCAAATTTACTCCATCTGATCATTTAAAAATAAGGACTTACCATACAGTATTAAAGCAGGCTCTTTAGAAAAGATGGTAAAAATATATAGCAATAGCTTTATAAACATAGATTCCAAGAAGCTGCTCCTGCTCAAGTTGTCATTCCCTGTCCATGTATTAGTTTATTCTGTGTCCCACCCAGGATTTGATGGCCAGCAACAGGTTGTTTGGGTAAGTCCTTGTCTTGATCTGGATGGTGCCGAGTTAGATGGGCAGTCGTTTGTAGTTTTACTGATTTTGCAAACTGACTTTTGTGTTGTTAAAATGCATTAAGCATATTTTCATGGCATTCAAAATAAATAAATGAATAAAAATAGACATAAATTAGTACTTAAAAATGCATGTAAATATACTATAGCTGAATTCTCAGTAATGTGGGTCTCACTCATATATTTTTCTATTTCTTTCATCAGACAACCACATGTCTTAGAAATTGTGACTGAAAAGCAGCCCAAGACTGTGAGTCAGTTCATGGTCATTTAAAGTGTTTCCAGACAGTCACTGTGCTCTGATGAAAACCTGATTTTATAAACACAATCATCTTTAAAAAAAAATCAAAATTCAAGTAGCTTAAAAATAATGATCTATCTCAGAGAATGTTGGAAGCAGAGAATTTCTAGAACATTATTTCCTACAACCACACAGCTTCACTATATCAGAAACTCAGTTCCCCTTTTGTGCATGTATACTGGGACAAGGACAGTGTTCCAGTGAATTGGCCTTGTGGAACTCTGTTTCCATACTTTGGATTTAAGGCAAGTCAATGATTTTCCTTTTTTATCTTTATAATTATATACATAGTTGATTTGTCTGTCAATATATATTTTTTTTTAGTATTTGGTCTCAAGAGATTTCCATTCTATGTCAAATCTGTGACATGCAGCTTTGTTCTATCAAGACCAGTGTGGTTATGATAATCAGTCTTAAGTTAAGTGATTAATTTTATTCTGGCTTAAATTTCTTTGATTAATTGAATGTTGGTATCACCGATATCTGTTTTTCTGTGTTTGCTTGGCACAGTAAACAAGTGGAATCACACCTGTCTGACTGACTGGTAGAAGGAAAGGTAATTGTCCTCTGATCCAAGAGAACATTCAGTAAGAGTGACAGGAAAGAGAGGGAGAGGTAGGCATTGACGTACACCTGTGTTGCACCCACAAAGGATGACAACATAGAGGCAGAATCAATAGTCCTAGTCTGTGTTTGCTTCACTAAAACACAAACGATGTGACCCTGCCACAACCACAGAGATAACTTGTCAAACTTTTGTCAGCTCTGCGCTCTGTCTGTACAATGATGACTGATTGTTAGTCTTTGTGCTTGGATGAGTGTGCGTTAGGCCATTTTTAAATCATTTAAGCTGTCAACAGTGATGCTTTTCTTGCTGACTGTGATATAAAGTTAAAGTCACACCAATGTGCCACAACATCAAGTCCAAGAGATAGCAAAATAAATAATATTGATCATCTTGCTGCAATGCCAATGTTCTGTTGGAAAACCATGAGCTCTGGCATTCAACTCAATGTTCCTTTAGGCTTGTCTGACCTACTTAAATAGTTTTAAAGAACAACACCTCCTCATGGTAATTCATTGATGACACAGTAAAAACAGTGATTTTAGTCTTCTGGCTGATCAGGGTTGAAGATATAAATTCATCAGCTGGTATATTAGGCTATTATATAAGGGATCAAGATTGTAGTGGCTTCTGGTGGGATGGGCTCAGGAAGAAGAGGCACAACTAAAAAGTCATACTTTGGAATTTCATTGATCTACAAATGTCACAGCTGGATTTTAAAGAAAAGACCAGAGGATTAGCTCTTCCTGAAAGAGAAAACTTTGTCTGCTACTAAATTATTGGTTTAATATGGAAGGTTTGAGGCAACTTAAAACATGGCTCTGTGGAACACTCCTTTCCTGCCAGTGAAGCCAGTCACTGGCCAATCAACTCAAACCGAAACACATCTTATCACTTAAGGAATCAACAAACCCTTTTATAATCTGGAACAGAATAGCTGAAAAGGAGAAGACAAATTCAGCAAATGAATATCAACACACTGGTTGTTTTGAACACACACCTTGGATGATGCAATAGCACATTATTGATAAGGTGATGAAGCAAGAAATAAGACAAGACTCAACCTGCTTTTACTGACTGGAGAATGTGCCATCTCCTGGTATATTTCTATTAAAGCAGGCACGTATAGAAACTAATAGCTCAAATATGGCATCCCACAAGTTTCCGTAACCTAGCAACAGATTGTTTTGCCATTTTTGTATTGTCTTCTCAGAATCTAAGCCCTTAAATGTTGTCTTCTCACCTTAATGACTGCGCCCTAGTAAAGAGATTCTCCGCTCCAAAAGTGTGACTATGAGTCTGTTTATTCATATCTTTGTACTTGTGTGTATGTGTGTGTCTATAAACCAGCTCACACATGTGTGTGATATCACCTACAGAGCAGTGAAATTAATTGGCTTCAGCTGAGAGGAGAAGCACAGCAGAAGCTTTAAACACACATGCACTCAGACATGCACACACTATCATAAAAACTCCCACAGAGTCGCACACTTCACACTTTGCTCAAAAATGACACACAAACACACACACTCCCACTGCATAGCTAGGCTGAATCCAAACACTGAAGCGTATTGTTGTGACTTTATTTAGAGACATGGCTTACATGACTCACAACAGTACCTGATAATGATGTTTGCTTGTGTCTGTTTATGGGCATATACAAGTGTTTAGGTCACACGGTAATATTCAGGCCATGAAGAAGACTTCATTCTTAAATGGTTGTGGTTCATGGTGAGGAAATTTTACCACCCAGTTATATTTTTTACCTGTCAGTGTTGCAGAAGAGTGGAAGTGGGTTGCTTGCCTACGGTTTAGGAAAAAGAAGCAAGAGCCAACATTGCACTTGTTTATCCTTTCCCACAACTCTCTCCCTCCTCTCCCTTGTTTGCCACTTTTTCCTTTCCTGTATTTATTGACTGTTTTTCACTATCATAATCTCTCTTTACGTCTCTGTCTGTAAGCATTCTCATTCCTCACAACCATTTTTGAGTATTTAAGGCTAAATGGGATTATTTAACTTTTGTAATTTTTTTTTAAAGTGGACAAAAATAGAGTTCCTCTAGAAATTTAAGCTCTACGACAACCTTTATTAAGATCATACTTCTTAATTAGCTTGTAAGGCCTATGGTTTGTTTAGACTTTGAAGATCAAAGCTTTTTAAATGCAAGTTCCGCAGTCTTTGGTCCTACAACTATTAATTTTTTTTCCAGAAAAGAATTGCAGGAAAACTTAGCAGATTCTAGATATGTAATTTACACCTGAACTGTGTATTCATACCAGCATTGAAAAGACCTATAAGAAAAAGTCATAAAGAAGAATTACCCACGTAGTCACTACAAAATTTGTATACAAATACGACTTTGCTTGATGTGGTTGGAGAAAATGGGTCACGAATTTTATGAAAAGGACACCTCTGCAATGGCTCAGCACAGAGGTGGATCAGTCAGGCTTGTGTCTCAAGTGTGGCATGTGGCATCATGGAAGTTTTTAAGTAGTAGCTATAGAATTTGCTGTTGCTTAAATGGATCCATGCAAGCAAATCTAAGAATATTACAGTACTTTAAGACTCTAAGATGAATGGCCAACATGACCAAATAAGAAAAGACACTCTTCTTTGGCAATTGACCATTTGCCTGGGGTGGCACACAGCAAAGTATCTGACCTTACAGGGTATCTAAAGTTTTGGTTTGGGCTCTTTAAACTGTAAAACAGTGTAGACAAAAATCTTCCACAAAATAGTACATGCCCTGTATCTCATTTAACTGTATGCTTGTGGGAATGAGGTCATCCTATACTAACTTAGCTATTCTCAGCAATGGGATTTTTTTGACAAGGGGCACCCAAACATTCACTTTTTATTGTTGGACATGGACTTATGGTTTAATCTCTACATTTTTAAACTGTATTGACTGTATTTTATGGTTCTTATGTATGGTATATAATTCTACCAGTACATTTTTTTCTGTAATTTCTTCACATACTTTTTTTTTTATTTATTTGGAGGTGTTTCTATAGGCTGTAAATGCATTGCTCAAATTAAGTTTCATTGTACACCATGCAGTGATAAAAAAGCTTAATTCATTCACTTCATTCATTCATCTCTAAAGCCCAGATATTCATCACCTGGATCAGAATCTAACTCTACACATAGTTTCACACACATACTCAAGCACACATAGTAACCCCCACACAGATATCCATGCTAATCTAGCACCACTTCTTCTTAAGCACTCCTCCGAGAAAAGATGGACAAAAGAATGAAAGGCATAGTGTACGGAGCAGAAGGAAGGAAATTCAGAGTTGAAGTGTTTTTGTCTGTGGCTTTTACCCTTCGCCTCACACACACACACACACTTTAACTTACTCCCTCACACTCACTCCAAAGTCTTCCGTTGAAAATGACTTTCAGATTGTTTCCTCACAAAAACATTTTCGCCCACAGAAAAACAAACTCTGCATTTATCAGGATATCAAATGGCCAAGGCAGCGATAGATTTCACCCACAATATCCATGCACTTTTGGTACATTTTAACACTGTCTAGAGAAACAACACATTTTCTTTCCAATTTAGGCCCTTTTATAAATATATATAAATTGAAAAGCTGGCATAACACCTGATACATGATTTGGGGATTTTTTTGTAGCTCTTTTGAGCCACCAGTTCATCTTAATGTTATTTGAAACTGTTTGTATACACATCTTGTATTTTTTAAAAGGAATCCAAAGCAAACATAGTTTTAAACATCACTTTTTCCATGTAAATTTAATGAAGCATTGTTTGTCCAAGACTATGGAAGCCCAGAGTGGCCATTCTCAACTATTATTCTTTTTTAATCGTTAACACGAAATTATGGGATAATTTATCTAGCTATGTCGAGAAAACCAGGTTTTGTTTAATTTATTTATTTATTTATTTGAGATAACAAGGTGATTAAGGTAGGCTCAAAAGTAACTGATTACTCTGTTGCATATGATTTAATTGCTCAAAATAGACCCATGACAGCTGGGGAGGGGCTACAGTCATGGTGTATGTGTCAGACATGTTGCAATTTCAGCCTTTGTCAGACAGATAGAAGTAAAATCTAATGTATTGATCAGTGATGGATGTTCCGCTTGTGTCCGTTGCTGGCCTGACTGTGCTGATGCATCCCAATGTGAACAGCTCTGTACTGGTATGACTCTTGGACCAACCAGTTAAGGTGGTAGGAGAGAAGAAGAGAAAGGCTAAGCTCTCATCCATGTTGAAGAACAGCCTCCCCTCCTGACCTCCCCACACCCCTCAGGAACACTGACAGCCTGGCAGAGCTCCTTCAGAGACAGACTGCTGCATCCAAAGTGTGAAAGAGTTATTGCTGGTTCTTGATTCCTGTAGCAGTAAGACTGGAACCCAGTACTGCTTACAATAGGCCGCTATATATTAATGTACATACTTGATTTTTCTTATTTTTATAACTCTTATATATTAACAACAAGTATTCTGGGGGGAACCTGTGTGGAGTTTGCATGATCTCCCTGTGTATGCGTGGGTTCTCTTCCAGCTTCCTCCCACAGTCCAAATGCATGCTTGTTTGGCTGACTATAATCTCTAAATTCTTGCAAGGAGTGACTACAAATCTGACTGAATGTTTGCCCCTCTTTGTATGTGATAGGAACAGCCCCCCAGCAACCCTGAATTTGGATAAAGATAAATTATTTCTGGTTTTGTGAGATAACGGTATTGAAAAAAAAAAAAAAAATGCAATGCTTGGCTTCTGTACAACAACTATAAATTTTATTAGTAGCTTGTATCAGACAGTTTTGAAAAAAAAAAAACAACTTTGTGTTCTTGATTTCCCCTTCCGCTGTCCGGCAGCAAATCCTGTACCATTCAGCAATATAGGAACTGTCCAAGGTGCTAGCCTTAGTTGGTGCTGAAATGGTCATTAAAACATGGCTCTGAGTTGAAATTAAACTGGAAAAATCTAGTATATCTAGTTAAGCTCCAGGTGCTGGGTACTTATTAGCTCTTAAATTCCTTTTTTGATTTCAGTCCTGTGTCCAAAATGAGTGTTCACTTTGCTCCTGTTCTGTTGTCAGTGCTGGTTTGTTTTACATTAGTCTCCCTTCTGAGCCATTTATAAGTATTAAACATTTTGACCCATTAAGCCTTCGTCATCTCCGCTTTTAGTTACAGCCCACACATTGATGACACTTCTTATTTCTTATCTTCTTACTCATAGTGCTCATTTTCATGATCACACAACGTGAAATTTTCTAATGTTAAACCAGTGTGTGACTGAGTGGACTTAACCAGCAGATACCTGTATGATACTAATAAACAAATCCTGAGATTGATTGTGTTTCTAGTGTCGTATTACCTTTTGCAGAAGTAACCTTTGTCTCTTTTTCAGCTCCATTTGACAACTCAGTTTGACACCCACATGTTTCTGAGAAGAGGCAACCATATGTGAAGAGAATTGAAAAATAAATTACTCTCTTTCAATTCTTTTCCTACTTTCAGCTTAGAGAAAAATTTATTCTCTCCCCTACCTTTTGCATTTTCAGGGAAGATTTTTACATTCCTTTTTGGCTTTGTACTTCTTATATACTGTAACCACTAAAAGTAGTTATCTCAAGAGAGTGAGCTGTCAAAAACATCCTGTGCTGTACATCTAGTATAAAAAAGTATTTCTCATACATATGCAGCATGTTCAGTGTTCATGGATTAAGAGATTCATCCCATTTAAAAAGCACTGCTATGTAATGCAGTGTGGATGTGAAAGGAGGTTAAATGCACATAGTCAGATCAACTATTTGTATCGATCGGAATAACAGCCTGAGGGTCAAACCTCTTCTAGAACCTACTAATCCTACAATGCGGATCATGTGAGCAGTTGGATCGATGGTGACAGTTGCTGTGAAAGGGTGTGGAGCTCAGATGCTGGAACTTTCAGCGGAAACACATTTATCATGGATCTAATTAAACAGTGTCTCTATTATGGAAAAGTTCCCACTAGTTTTTACTTGTTGTTAAACATGCAATTTTCAACAATTTGCTAGATGTGTACATATAATACTGTTTGCTCTGCAAGGCTGGTTTACACATCAGAAGCTCTCTAATTACCATTCAACACACAAACAGTTTTCTTCATTTTGAGTATTTCCCAAGTATCATTGCCCGAAAACAGAGTAGTAAACTAATATATTGACTGATGCCATGTAGCTACTTTGGAAATGTGTTTTCACTTTATGTTGTGTTGGTCAAGTCAAGTTTCTTTATTGTCAAGTTACCATATGTCAGTACATACAAAGAATAAAAATAGCTGTTCTGTAAGGCCACAGTGCTGCTGAATAACACACAACTTAACAGTAAAAATGAAGAAAAAAAACAAGAACAACATAAAAACCAGTAAAATTATGTTAATAAACACCATGATTAAACTCGTTTATGGTTAATTTTTTTTTCTACATCGCCATACAGTTTGATAGTATAACCTTTGGTTAAACATAACACATTTTTCTGTTCATGCTCTAAGATTCCAATATTATCTTATGTAGTTTATAGAATAAAAAGTAAACAAATATTTTATTTTAACTGATTTGAGGTTTCTTTGTGTGGTTGCAAGTTGATTTCAAACAAGAACTCTAAGTAGTGAAGTGAGACTAAATTGTTTAATGATATATGTTAATCTCTCAAAACGAGTGTGATGCCCTGATGTTTTGTTCTCTTATTATGTGCTTATGCTACAGGGATAAGATGAAACTGACTGGAAGACCTTTTCTATTGGATCAGTCCTCCACACCAGTCTGGGCCAGTAACCACAAACTATAGGCTAATTTATCTGCACATATCAAACTCAATTTTATGATTTTTTTTTCTTTTTTAACCCCCTTCATTTCAGTACTACATACTTTATGAGCTCAACTGTCAAGCAGCCCACCAGAAAAACTCCCAATACTCTGGATGGCCAGTCTGCCTTTTCTCCTTCATCTTCTTTCCCTCTCAGTCAATGGCTGCAGAAAAGACAATCTAATTTACTGAGTTAAGATTCACTCTTTCGTAACAAAATGATTTTTTTTCCAAGACTTCACTAAAGATTGGATTCCTTCCCACCCTCACTACTACTGTAAAGGTTGTTTGTTATTAAAATCTGAGAGCAGGTCACAGTGACAGCTTGCACAAATAAGCTTAGTTTGAATGCAGACTGGCAAAGAAAGGTCTCAACTTGAAATACTAATAGAGGCTCTTTGTGCCATCAACACCACATCTCTGGCCAAGAAAGCCAACCAGCACCTCTACTTCCTCTGCAAACTGAAAAAAGCTAGTCCCGGCTCCCATCATGTGCACCTTCTACAGAGGCACCATTGAGAACATCCTGACCAGCAGTATCACCGTGTGGTACAGCGCCTGCTCCACATCCTGCAAGAAGATCCTCCAACGCATCGTGAGAGCAGCTGAGAAGATCATCAGTGTCTCTCTCTCCTCCCTGGAAAACATCTACACCTCTTGCCTCACCTGTAAAGCCCTCTGCATAGCGAGATACTCCACCCACCCGTCACACAGCTTCTTCAGCCTGTTGCTTAGTGATAGTACTTGTTTTGTTTGTTTTGTTTATTGGCTTACATTCTTGTATTTCATGAACAAAGTTTGAGAGAGCCGTAACTCAATTTTCTGTTTGTCATGTAGATGCTGCAGAACTGACAATAAAGCTGACTTTGATTTAATATGAACAAAACGTCTGTTGTATTTGGCTGTCAGATGTTTTATTAAAATATCTTTTATATTTGTAACTACAAACACGTCACCCATTTATGTCATTTAACATATGTATATTATGCTTTCAGTCGTGAAATTTCCACAAGACATCTGTTAGATCCTGTTAATAACATGAACTCAGAGCTTATTTTCTTTCCTTTTTATATATGTATAATATTTTAGATAGAAAAGATTTCACTCTGCACTAGACAATCTATTTTACTGTGTAACTTCATGACTATGCAGTCCATCTTTTTTTTTTTTGAAAAGATGGACTCAAAAAAAAAAAAAAAAAAAAGAGCTGACTAGAAAATTACAAATTTTTTTTCCCCATTTCTGAAAAGGTTATGCCAACATCAAAAATTTCTATATTTGTAGTCTGCAGAACTGTGCAGGAACGAGTGTTCCAGCCCACCATGAGTTGCTAGGACGCTTACATACAACCATCAGGATTATGTTAGTTTGAAATGCATATTTTTGCATGGTCACATCTGTATTGGGTGATGTTGGGAAACACTTTAAGCCAGGATCAGTTTTCATTCTGAAAACAACCTGATTTACTTGAGTCCAGGATGTTGTTTTTATTCCTCTGTTTTCGTGTAAAATGGTGTATAATTATCTCACATTTTGTACTTTTTTATTTTTAACCTTGTTTTTGTTTTACTTTCATCTCAATGCATTCACTATGTGATTTTTCTTTATTTAGTTTACTATAATACGTTGATTCAACAGGTGTCCGTAGGTTTATTTTCTTTCATACCCTGTCTAGCAAAAACAAAAACATTAAGGAAATTTGTATCGCTGTGGGATGATAATATTCTCCTTTCAAACTAAATGTATTTTTAAAGCTCTTTGTTATGAACCATTTATAGTCTAGGGGAGGAAAGGGTTCAGAAACACAAATGAGCCGGGAAACAAAAATATAAAGCACAACAATTTATTCACAGAAATAAAGATAAGTACAAAATCCAACCAATGGTGTCCTCCTTCAGGTGAACAGAAATATAAAACAAATAAAAGATGTCCTATAAAGGGAACCGCACAAAGGAAACTTAACCAAGAAATCCTTAAAAAAGGGTATACAATAATGACAAAAAAAAAAAAAAAGGAAAAACACAGCAACATGTTGCAATTGCCCAACACCTGCTGGCTATTTGAACTAAATTAAAGGAGCAATTTACTACTTTGGGAGACTGCTGTGCACAAGGGTTCAGCAGCAGTGGCACATTAGACCAAACAAACACAACCAAATAAAAGTTCAATTTAAAGTGCTTTTTCTACCACATATAAATCTCTCTAAGATAAAATACACAAGTTTAAACTTATTCCACTGAAGCAAAAAGGCAGTATTCAGGTCAACAGAACAAACTCTTACCAGCATACAGATGCTCTTGCATAGAATAGCAGCAACACTGCCTTACTGTCCTCACTGATGGTCTGGAGATGTTAGGTACCAAGGTGGAAAAAGCCACCACTCTGGAACATCTCTATCACATTTTGGGACTCCAGTGCATGTGTAACAGTTGCTTTACAGCAGGGGTGTCCAGCTCCGGTCCTTGAGGGCCACAGTCCTGCAGGTTTTCGATGTGTCCCTGCTCCAAAACCACCTGACTCAAATTAATGAGTCATTATGCAAAATTTAATAGGCTGTTGGATCTATATAATTTGAGTCAGGTGTGTTGAAGCAGGAAACACTGAAAACCTGCAGGACAGGGGCCCTCGAGGACCGACTTTGGACACCTCTGCTTTACAGAGATGTACATGTTGCTGAAGGAATTCTGGATATGCAGATTGCTGTTTCAAGATTTAGAACATCATTTAATTTTATGTAATGGTCAGTTTCTTTGGGCACACAGGTTCTTTATGGACTAACTTCTTTACGTTCATGTTTTTCAGTAAAGTTTCAAGAATCAAATACAAGCCAGAATAGGTCAGATTTCCTCTGATTCAAATATGACCAGTTACAAGTCACCATTTCTAAGTGTTTTCTTTCCAAGTGAGGATTATTAGCTCTTTCTTGGGGGGGGGGGGGGGGGGTTGAAGGAAATTTTCCTCTGTGCTGATGTAAAAATTGAAGAGGCTCTTATCTCAAATTTGGTTCCTCTTACAGAATAACAACACACACACGCACACACACCAAAATCTAAGTCAGAACAATGGACTTTCTGTAAGACTGTGTCCTCTGAGTGTGTGGCATGGCATGTGTGAGTGCAAGAAGTATTACTTAAGACATGCTTGGAAGGTTTTCTTCTGCTGCAGTCTATGCCTTAAATCCTGCAGAGAAATGGAGAAGAGGGGAGGCGACAAGAAGGTGAAGCGAAGGAACCCAACAACAGAGAAAGTAAAGAAGAGAGCCCTGGTGAGAAGGTGTTTTTAGTGGAATTAGATTGTTCCTGAATGTGAGTCAGGCTTTCTGCTTGAGTTTAATGGTGATGGATGGTCCACCACTTTGAAACAATAGGGCACACAAAGATGTTCTGTTCAGTACAGTGAGGCATTCGCACACACTCAGAATACACACTTTTCAACCTATAAGCTTTGAAACTGGGTTTATGTTTCTTGAAAAGGTTCCCAGGGTGGCTAATTAGTTCATGAAGATCATAATAATCAGTCGAAACAATAAAAAATAATATATTTTAAAAGCAAATTTCCGAATAAGTTCAAAGCAGCTGTGAAAGATGGAAAACATTTCCAGTAACTAACAGTTAGTTAGCTAACGCTTTTTTTTTTAAAGGAAATATTCTTCTCCTACACATTTATTAAGGAAGTGTAGATGATTTGAACTTGTTTAAGGAATTAGAAAGATCACTGGCAAAGTAATTTATTGGCCCTGCTCAGTAATTACATTGTAATTACATTTAGTTAGTGTGTTAATTATAATCTGATTACCATGAACCAAAAACCTGCCCCATATTATATGTCCATACGCTCAAAGGGACAACATTTTCTATGTTGTGTGAGCATTCACAGTTCTTTTGGTGACTGCCTTTGATTCTAGTTCAACCAGAAACTTGGTTACCTTGACACACGGAGGAGGCTGACTTGGTGTCTTGTTGATTTTGTTAGAGGTTTACATTAAATAAAAGGTCTTGTAAGTTTTCCCCCTCATTCAGCTCAAAACAATAAGCAACTTTATAGTTTATTACCAAAGATCAAAACGATCAAACCTTTGAGTTTGAGTATCTTTTAGAAAGCATTTCCAACATTTTTCATTGTGCCCTTTGCCAAAAATCAGTGACCAGTTGGGAACGACTTCTGTATATATATATATATATATATATATATATATATATATATATATATACATGTATGTATGTGTTTGTGGGAGTTGGAGGAACTATGGCTTAAATGAAAGGAAAGGGTTGATATACGTTTTTTAATACATGGATCTTTGTAAATTGAGTGGTTGAATTAAGTAGACACGTTTGTGATTCTCAGCACAGCTGGATAGTGTTCTTTCAGTAGGTTGCTGGAAAGCTGCAAGACATACAGCTGCGTCAGCTGCTGTCACCTTCCAAATCAGACATATATAAAGCAATATTTCTGCATATGAGCTGCTGCCTGTATCATCGTTTGCACAGATGTCACTGCTGGCTGACGTCCTATCTGATGTTTCTCACTGGGAGTTGACCTGGCTTCTGTGGATACTGTGCTAAAAGTCTCTCACCAGCATAATTCTTTTGTCCATCTGCCTCCTCATTTTTCTCTCCTCATTTGTCTTTTGTTTGTCACTGCTTTGAAAGTTCTTTTTTCTTTATACACACACACGCGCACACACATGCATGCACACACATATATGCATTTATATATATATATATATATATATATATATATATATATGCATGTATATATATATATATGGACCTACTGCTCAACACAAATTTGCATGAACCGGCTGTCAGTGTTGATTAAATGGCCTGTTCTTCTCAAATTGATGATTTAATCTAAAATCAACCATCTTCAGAAGGAGGGCTCTAATTTACGTCAGCCTCAAGCAAGCCACGTAAGATTTAGCGTAGGCTATGTGGAACACTTCTGGTCTTAATGTGACAGCACCTAAATCAAGGCAAAGTGTTAATATGCCTTCCAGCTAATAACAGTCTCTTAAGGAGTTGTCATGTTCAGTAAATGTTAATTACTAATTTTGTCTCTTTCCCACATTGACATGTTTTTTTTTTTTTTTTTTTCCCCCCCGAGTCCTCTCTGCTTCCTGTTGTTTCCTGTTCACTTGTTTATTGATTTAACCTGACCGTAGGGTCTGCTAAGTATATGCCCACGCTGTCAGTCACAGAATGCAGCATGTAACACACACACACACACACACATAAAGACCAAGACACAGATAATGTTCCCAATGGACCCTCAATGAGTCATTTTGCTGGGAGCTATGTAATGTGTCACCTGCATATGTGTATTCATTAATTTGTGTGTATTCACCCTTTGCGAATATTTGTCTTATGAATTATTTTCATCCATCCCTATATTCCCACAACTCATTTTCTGTGTTTGGATTTTTTTTCCCCACACTGCCTTTCTCCATTTCTTTCCGTTTTACATTCATTTGCTCTCGTCAGCAACTGCAATTCTTCATGACATTTTTCCCATAATCCTTGAGTACCAGGAAGTTAAGCCCTGCAGGAGCCTGGCTGACATTTAGGAAGTGCTCTCTAAGCAGGATAATTGAAATGAGGGCCTTTATATACAGAGGCATACTTACGATTAACACCTACATGAAGGCACAGTTGGAAATGCAGATACTGTTTTTTTTTCTTTCAAATTTATCCTAAAACACACATCAGTTGCATTTTGCCTTAAACATATATAGGTTCATATGCATTTAGAGTATGAAAATACTTTAGCAGAAGTACTGTTTTGGTAACAGTCTGTAAACATCTGGAACTGAGGAGACTAGTTAATGAAGCTTGGGCTCCGTTCACACTGCAGCTCAATTCCAATTTTTTTGACCCATATCATATCTGATTTTTAAATCACAGTCTTAATGTATCAAATCAGATTTGTTTTTTTAAATCCCACCCAGGCCACTTTCATGTGTGGTCTTAGATTGGATACTTGTCCGATCTGTGTGGAAGCGACCTCAGTCTGAACAGTCATGCCGCATTCCATCCGACTTCAACATCACAGAAGTCGCATCACAATTTTGCTGTTTCACAATATTTACTGTTTTGTTGTCTCTTCCTTTTTTATTGTAAATGAAAACTACAACAAAACACCATCACTTCAAATATATGAACGAATTAGGCAAAGGGAGGGACGGGGTGTATTTACTATTAGAATGTGTTAACATGTGAGTCGGGTCATCTTTTATGTCCTATATCATCAGGTCGGGTCCATATTTCACTGGAAGATATCCACAGGTCAGGTTTGGTAATCATCCTAACAGGTTCCAATGGGTACGGGTGGTAAAATTGGACCTGTGCAGGACTCTGCACAGATGAACTCTGCTGCATTGTCTGTACGTGCCTCTGTACAGAAGTAAGAGCCAATATTTTCACCAAATATCTAATTTTGTGCTTGTCTATATGGTCTGTCTTGTGAAAAGTGACTATCTCTGCTGTTGTTCATAAATACTCTCAATTATTGACATATCTGCTTATTTGAGACATCAAATTGTGATCTTCTTGGTAAATTACTTTGATTATCATTGAAATAAATAGTAGTGCCACATGTTGCAGCTCAATTTTGAAAACTCAGCTGCAAAACTAGACAGTCCCATTGCTGCTGTTGGAAAGTATGCATCTTCTATTGAGTCCTATATGCCCTCCTAAATGGCAAACATAGTTACAATTACTAGTCATTATAAGTGAATATCATTTTATTAAATGTTATTGGTTTTGGGGATAATCTTTGCAACCTCTAAAGAATGTTTGGATCACAGGCATTAACATCTAGCCCTATATCAGGTTTTCTGATATTTTTTAAACCTCATTTGTACTTCAGGAAAATTCAACAGGTAAAGCTTAATAGTAGCTAAAAATCTAGATTTCGGGTCATACAAAAAGGTATTTGTTGGCAAAATGAAGGTGGTGAAGACCACAATCAACGTTTAGTTTGACAGGTTCATAATTGTTTTCATGTTATTGGAAAAACAAAAATTATTTTTCTTATTTTGATTCTTTTCCTTTTCGCTGCCGCCTGCATCTACTGCATGAAACTGAGAAACTGAGATTTAATGCAATATGTTGGTTTTGTTAGATGGGCTGTTTTTGTTATTTTTTATTTCCCCATATGTTTTAACTGAATTCTAATGAATTGCCTTAAACTGATGCTGTCTGTTAAGTGCCTTGAGATGACTTTGTTGTGAATTGGTGCTACACAAATAAATTGAATAGAAATGTTTCTGTGCAACAACATCACAAAGATGTGTGCAACTAGCCTTTAAAGATGGATAGAAATTTTACAGAATTCTAAAAGGATCACAGCCATTTGCTAGAGAAGGAACATTTTGTGGATCAAGAAAAGTAAAAGAGCAAATTAAAGTGCTGCAAGTCCCAAAAGCAGAAAAGTCTCTGCAGTGCTCCCTTTATGTCTCAGAAAGCATAATTCTAATCCTGTGTCATTTGACTTATTTCTTAAAACTACATAGAGAACAGCATGAAGAGTTTCCTTTAGAGAAAACATTTGTGACATTCTAAATGTAGTGTATGAGACCATGCAACTACTCACAAAGAAATGGGACGGGTATCTTAGTCTGGGACAGTGGCTTGGATGGATTGCTGGCTTGGGTCATATCTGTTGTAGTAAAATTTATCATCACATACTGCTGAGTGTTTAGATGTACTTAGTATAGTGACATTTAGGGAATCGCAAATCATATATCAAATCATAATATTCCAAAACTATTCTTGGAAATAAAAGTTTTAAATGTCCTGCACAGAAACTGTAATTTCTGTTAAAAGTGCCAAGTAGTAAAGCCTAACTTACCATAAACGTTTTACATGTCAGGCCCAGTGAAACTAATGTGACCACCTTGTTGCTGATATAGTCCACTAGTCCACAAGTTTATATCCAAACTATGAAATAGGCTTTCACAACTGAATTATGTAAATATTAAGCTAACAACAATTAAACCATTTTTTTCAAAGAAACTGAAAATTTAAGTTTATTAGGGAACATAATCCTATGATTTACACTCCTATGACTGCCAACGCTGTTTTGTCACCTGGTTTTAGACAACATCCAATCATTTTGTTTTTTTAATCATGAAAATCACCTTTACTTCAAGTTCTATTATGCAGCTTATATTATATACAGGCAGAGTCTTGATGGTTAGAAATATTCTTTTTTTTTTTTTTTTTTACCCTAAAAAAATCAAAAGTTATCAGACGAAAAGTGTTCACTGCAAATCTATATTTCAGAGGCTGGTTTCCAGTTAAATCAGAGTAATCCATCTGTCTTTCTTTTCTTTAGTCTTTGTAAGTTTCTACAAAGAAGACACTGATGTCTTTCTGAATCTTTTGCTTCAGTCAGGCACTCAACAGCTCGTCTCCATTTTAAATGCTTTTTCTCTCTTTTTGAACCACTTAAACAGTCCATGGTCATTGACTGAGCTTTGTTTAACACCAGTGCAGTCACATATCTAACATCATGTGCATTTTTCTTCTGGTGTGAGCATTTTGGTGTGAGCAAAAAAAAAAAAAAAAAAAAAAAATATATGTGTGTGTATATATATATATATATATATGAAAGAAGAAAGAAAAAGCTTTTAGAACAAGCTTTGCTGAATCACATTTTATTGTGTATATTGCCTCTGCTCCCTAAAAGCTTGTGAATTTCTTCTCTCCCTTTTCTATACTTTGTCCATCAATTCATCCTTCCTTCCAAAATCCCCTCAGCTTTTTAGTTTTACCCCCAAAGCCTTATTAGAGCTCCTTCTGCGAGTGTACATGTTCAGCAGTCTCTCATGCACTATATCCTATTTTTTCTGTCGCTCTTATCCTTCACTATCTCCCCCCCCATCTCCACTCCCTACACCCCCAATAACAGCCTCTGGCCATAATAAAGTTTTACAGATGTGAGTTCGCAGACATTGTGTGGTGGGTTTCTATGTGTTCACTTACGTGTGTGCGCGCATTGGCAGACCTTCAGACCTGTCAATGTCTCTCTGTGTCAAACAAGGGTGCTGGCATTCTGCCGTCATCTCCACTCTATCACATTCTCACATGCATAATTATGCAAACTAGCAGACACTTAAGAAATGTCAGCATACTGGCCCAAACTAGGCACGGAAAGAAATATTGCAAAGTAATTACTGCTTTAGCAAAATGATCTGATTGGCTTCCTGGCACTTGCTTGGGTGCATGTGTGCGTCAACCTTTGCTGTTCACTTTGTAGCCCAACCTTTGCATTTTAGCCCTTTTAGCCTGCCAGTTTGTGTCTGGGCTGCTCTCTTATTTAGCTGTCAAAGAAAGATTTCATAAAAGAACTTCCTGGTTAGGGCAACAATCAACTTTGTAATTTCCAGATAACATGGAACCAAAATCTAAAGGTTTCGGACTTCTTTGTTACATCATTGATCAGTGTTGGAGATCTCTTTAACCTCTAGTCTGTGTGCCACTCATGACAAATTCAATTGCGCTAATTATCACATCATATGAGGAATGTAAACTAGTAAAAGCCACAGTATGGTGTTAGGTGATACATCCAGCTATGTTTTTTTTGTCTTATCTGATCATGCTGGTGATACTGCACAATGCAATTTATTCTTGACTGCTATACCACATATTTTCTTTAATTTTGTATGGTGATTTTGATGGTATGGTAGGTATATATGGTAGGTGATGTTTTTCCACTATATCAGAATATAACAGATAGAGCCCAACCGAATAATCAGCCAACCAATTAAGTAGCCCGATTATAGCCCTTAAATAAGCATAATCGGCTGTTGTTTTGCCGAATAAACATCAATAAATTCTTAATTACTCATAAAATAGTAAATGCTGTCAACTGTCGGAGTCGTGCAGAATGATGTTGTTGTGCTGTTTGTTCACTAGATGGCGCTCTGGCTCCATACAACACTCAGTTCTCAAGTGGCGCTTGACGACAGGTACTTTTATAATGACATTGTGAAATTAAGAATGTCTCAGCATGTCATGAGTTTCATTTTAAATCTGTTTGCCATGTGTCATGATAGTGACCCATGTTTCATCGCGTTGGTCACACTTTACAGTTACGTTGCATTTCTGAAGTTTTGCTAACCTAGCATAAGATACTCATTATCTGTATATGTTACATTGCTATGGTTACGCCAAACTAGCATAGCGTTAGGTAACAGCTTAAAAGCCAATACGTAACTGCAGAAATTAAGTAATTGTACAAAGAATTTGAGAGTACACAAGGAGCATTCATCACTCCATCAGCTGTGTGTGGAGACGCAGTCAAGGAGGAGCAATGTGAACGTAAAGAGGAGGGGGAAAGTTAAAATGATGAGTATTAATCTGTCCTCAGCAACTGTCATGATGTCATGTCACTTTTAGTTTTACTTTGTCAGAAAATACTAGAACTTGACTCAGTGTTACGGACCCCTTCTGGTCTAGGGGTGGAAGGGGTTGAGTAACACAACAAGCCGGTGTTATGATCAAAAATAACAATAATTTATTTACACAAATGTTCAATATTTACAAAAACTTAAAGTGTCCTTATCAGGTAAATTACAACAATAATAAACAAAAGATGACCTATAAAAGGAAAACGCACGCTAACCGGCGGCAAATTATAACTCGCTTACAAAAAACACAAAGGAAACTTAACCAAACAAGAAACTATAGTGTCAAACAAAACAAACAATCCTAAATAACAAAAGGAGGGGAGTTTCTCCTAATGAGAAAACTCCCAAACAATCAATCACTATATATCACTGAAATTACAATCCGTCTGTTGAACAGTCCAGTCAGAATTCTAAAGGTTCAAGAGCCACCAAGTGTCCTCAGACACATAAACCATACAAACAGCTCAAAGAAACCACACAATGTACAAACTACTCAGAGAACCCAACACGAGGCGAACTGTGTCCTAGTGACACAGTTGCCATGAATAATGACAGGTCCTCCTATTTAAGGGCGAGGCATCTCTCAATGATTTCCAGCTGGGATGAGCGGGAGCAGTAGCGACCAATCGGTGAGGCGGAGGGGAGGAACTGCAGCTTCTGGTCCACAGCCAATCCCGAGGCAGCACTGGCTCAGCAGCATTTGCATATCCAAGTCTGGAGTGACAGGCTGGAGGCCAATCCAAAAGGCCAGGGGCCATAACACTCAGGCTGTAACAGCAAGTTACTGTGTTGTAGTGCAGTAACATATGTGCTGGATTATTTAAGACCATTATGTGTTAAAAATGCAAATCTGTTGACATGTTCTGACATCTGAGAAAGACCTCTCTGGTTTTTATTTTTGTTTCATATGATTCATGACTTCATAGCCAAGAAAATAATAGAGAAGAGAAAAGGTGATCTAACATTAAAGGGCATTAGAGGGCTGTGTAAATAATGTTTTCCCATTAATTTAACTCATTTTGCTTATGAATAGCGTAAACCTATTTTCTAAATCTAAAGATAAATTCATCATTACGAGTAGCTATATTAATGCAAGCTTCATAGGAAAAACAAATTCACAATGCAAATTTAAAATAAATGAAATAAAAGTTTGTATTCCTTTTTTGGAAATAATTGGCCGATTGATTATTAGATTTTTTTTTTTTTTATTTTATTTTTTTTCCGAATCGGCTGGACTCAAAAAATCCATATTGGTCAATCTCTAATAACAGATAATTGTCACAGAAAAAATACATTATATTCCTCATTTTCACTTAAAATCTACGTCCTTGTCTCTGCTTTTTTGAAACCTATTTCTATGCACTTCGTTCTCCTGTCTTCTCTCCAAGTCTTTCTCCAACATATACTACCAGCTTTTCTCAAGTTCTTTCTTTGTGTGTCTGTCGTTTTATCTCAGTTTGTCACCATTTCTCAAATTTGGCTGCTATAAGAGCAGATGGCCCTAATCCTCAGCAATGTAAATTGTCTTTATTTAATAGGAAAAAACATGCAGACAGAGTGAAAGATGTGAATTTATAAAAAAATGAGATGTATGTCAAATGACACATGTGACCTGCAGAGTCAGGAAACTCTGAGTTTCATGGCCTAAAATCTTCAATGACAACAAGCAATAATAAAGAAATATGTGTGCTTGGGCTTTTGCAGCATTTTGACGACTTGGCCTTTAGTATAAGGTGCATGCATCTCCATTGCACAAGCACTTGTTCAGAAGACATAAAAAGATCATACTGATTGAAAGATAAAACAAAAAAGCACAACAGTTTGCATTACAGATCATACCAAAGTTAGATCAGTCAGTTCACAAAATATAAACACTTTCTTTTTACAAAATGGAGATCAAAACCTGAATCAAACCTCACGGCATGTGGGTTCTGAAAGAGTACCATCCAAGTTGGCAGTCATAAAAACAACAAATACCATGTTAACTATATAATGCAGTTCGATTTCTGAAGTGATCAATAAACCTGCACAGCATTAGGTTACAAGAACAAACTGCATTTTCCTCATAGCTCTTCTCTCCCACTGACTGCAAAGGTTGACTAGCTGAAGCCATCAGAGCGTGCTTGAATATAGCTGCGCCTGCATTTAAACTATAGGCTTACTCAATTGGAGTTGAAAGGATTTTAATCAATGCTAGACTAATGCAGGTGTTGTAAAACCTGGAGGATAGGGATTCAGAGATGCTGATCATTCTGGTAGTCAATGTTCCTTTAAAATATTGTGTAAAAGAATCATACTTGGAGTAACAGACAAAATGTAGTGTTTTTTGTATCCTAATTTGAATGTAGCTTTTTAAATTTTTTATTTATTTATTTATTTTTTTTTAAAAAAACCTTTCTTGTCCAGCATCATAGCAAGCCGAATGATCGTCTGGTTGCTGTGTTGTGCCAAACAAATTGGCTCCAAGGGGAGGTTTATGGGTATAAGACTCCTCTTGCTAATCTGATTAATTTTTTAATTTATTTATTGTTATTTATTTACTTTGAATCATGGAATCTATGTAATCTTGCTGGACAGAAAAAGGAGGAAGACAACAAAAAGAAGCAAAAACGAAAGCAGAAAGAAGAAAGAGAAGACAAAAACACAACAGATAGAAGGAAACGACCCTTCAGCCCAAACTATCACCAAACAACCAACTGCTACACCTGTACAGAAACACACCAGAGATTTTCTTACAGCTTTTACAAAAAACTGAGCTGACAGTAATCAAGAGTTCCTAAAAAATAGCAAAAAAAAAAAAAAACATATGACAACATCAACCAAAGTACAGATACTCACTCAGAAATAAAAACAAAAGTATCTCTTAGTGTATAAACCGACCGGACAACTCGGTGACTGTGTCAGCATGCAGAGTATGAGGAATGAGGAGTGATCAGTGATGACGAGTGGTGAGTGTGATCGTGCAAATGCGACCGCACCTCTACAAAGGCTAGATGCAGACTAGGATGGCCCAGAGACCCGGGCCAACAGCAACAATCCCAGAGCAAGAACCCAAGCCCCCCCATCACGGAGATGACCCTGGACCCACCAAGTGATTGGCAGCAACAGTCAGAGTCAGAACCCCCCCGCAGTCACGGGGCGACCCCAGCCCTAAGAGCCCAGAGGCGCCCAGAGCAAACTTCCCTTTAGAAGATGAGCTGCTGGCGGCACTAGGCTCCCCCATTCCCCGGGAGGCCCGCCAGGCCAAGACAGGCCAGGAGTAGCCTTCCTCTACGATCGGGCCACACAGCCAATAAGCTGCCACCATTTAAATGTAGTTGTAATGTGTTGTGTTGGGAAAATATTAACGGCTACATTATTCACCTTTAAATCTAGTAATTACAACTTATCTTTTGCAGGTAATCTTGGTTGGACTCTTGTTGTATTAAGAGTAACCTGCGTATGATCCCAAATGGCCTAATATTTGTATTTTAGCATATACTATAGCAGTATATAACAGTAGGTAAGCATCTCTAAACATGGGGGCTTTCAAAGGCTGCCAGGGGGTGCTGGGAGCATAATATTTGTAAAGATTAGCATCTCTCAGCATGGGTAGTATGTCCCATGTTGAGAGACGCCTGCGTGTTCAAAGGCCACCAGGGGGCGTTGGTAGCATTATTCTTAAAAATGGGGCATTGAATTGTTTTTACGGGATGGCAATCCATTGTTTGATTTTGATGATCAAACAATGATCCAACAGCATACCATGGATAGATGGATGGAACAAAGCACACTATAAATAATTACTCTGTTTTGACTCTTCAGTTTCATATGTGTAACTTACATACAGGCTTAATAAACAGGATGTAAATCACATCACACTTAATAAGCTCTGCTGAATCATGTATTCATGAACTCTGCAGCTGGAACAGATAACTTAAAGCCCATTCAAGTTTCAAAATATGACATGTCTGACACTGACAAAACAATTTAAAAATCATGTGACAGCTACACTCAGCTATGAAGTCACGATGCATTTCCAAACTTCATCAAGGATCAATTTTCCATAGATGATGTATATGTGCTGATAAAAAAATATATATATATATATATATATAAATAAAAGAAATTTAAAAAAACACTCTGGACAGAAAAAAAAGGTTTTTAAAAGTTTTTGAAAACTTTTTAAATGTCCATATGAAGACCATTTAATTCAGAGATTCACTAAATATTCTTAAAGTTCAGAACTCAGATAACTCTTTGGTAATTGAACCTACAAAAAACACCGGATACGACTCAGAAAATAGTGCAATGATGGTAGATTCAGCCTGTGTAGCTGTGCACATTGCCGTGATAGACAGGAAGTTCTCAGCTTAACACCGCAGCAGGAAAAATAATCCAGCTGCTCCTCGCTGGGTCCCATGAGTTTCTATCGTCACCTCACTGGGAAAGTTTTAAAAACCTCTGGCATTTTTGCCTGATTTTCCACTGGTTGACGTCTTTTCCGAAACACACACTTTGTCCGCTGAAGAAAGTGTGCACCTGTGTGTGTGTGCACAAGTGTCTATGCGTGTTTCATCAGGGTGAACACATTGACTTCACAAAGAGCAGCTGTTACATGCTGTCATGTAAATCAGATAAATAACAACAGACTGTTTAGTTTTTATTAAAAGAACATAATTTAAACTTGTTCTAGAGGAAAAGGAAAGTCAAATGACTTCTGTTGTGAGTTGATGCTGTTTAAAAGATGCAGATTAAAATAACTTAACACGCATCCCCAAGACCGTTTTAAATTATAATGAAAATCAGAAGAAAAAAAAAATCAATCTCAGCAAAAGATTGGAATCTAGGTTTAAAACCAGCAGTGTGAACATAACCTTACACTACGTTTTAATGGTGGGGGGGCATTAGGGGAACTATATATTAGACAGAGGAGCTTTGGCTCAAAACAGGGTGAGAAGCACTGGTAAAGATCATAACAGTTTGTTTAATTTTACAGCTGTTTGAAGCCTCTGAAATATCTCAGTTTTGTAGCTGTGATGTAGCTCTTCTTCCTCAATAACCTGCATTTGCTTTGTCTTTCCTCTTCTGCTGTAGGGATTTACAGTGGAGTGCCCCATAGGGAGTAAACAGTCAGGGGCTAAAACACTTTCAAAGGGATTTCTTGTTTTCCTTTGTAACAGACATATTGCGTGTTCTTTGAACCTGATGTTCAAAATGCACAATAACCGTCACAGACCAGAGCTGCTTCGTTGGGATTTGGTCAAACTCCATTTCCAATTATCTGATCATAGACAGGTTGATACTTTCATCAAGAGATCAGATAATGACTCTGCCTCAGGGGTGTTATCCTGCCTTTAGGGAGGCCTTTACAGACTTCAAATGGCTTTTAGCAAAGGTTACGATTATTTTCATTTCATGTCCATATGAAGTGACATATTGCACGGTTTCTGCCGATACATACCGATGAAAACATCAGGTTGCTGTTGAGAATCATTTATTGCCTTACTTTTGTCAGAGTCAGCATTTAATAGCAACCAAAGTCAGCATTATTATCAAAGAAAAATATAAGCGTGAATAACAGCATTATGGTTTTTGCAAACTAGCTAATAAAAATTTACAAGGGAACAAACATCTGCTTTCAGAAGTGTGGGCAAATAGATTTATGAAATGCCTGGGTTTCAGATAATTTAGTGCATCTTGTAAAAAGGCTTTTAATTGTCAATGATTTGCAGTAGTTAAGTTTTTTTTAATGCCTTCGCTGATGAGATCCAATTTTACATTGACCTTCTTAAACATATGCACTAATTTTATTAATATAAAATTTTCTCATTTTTAAAGCCACTAATCTATATTAATTCAGTTGTATCAGTCAGTGGATTTTTCTTGACATGAAACTGTTGAATACAGAAATATATTAACCAAATCCAGCTGATTTGCATATCTGAAATAAGGGAAAGACAGTGACTTGCTTTCAAAATTTTGACACCAATCTGTTATCCGAATCCTTCCTAATTTCACACAACACTTTGCTTGATTATTGTTATTCAAATTAACTTTATTTTTATTTTATTTATAAAGCATTTTTCATACAAAACGTAGCACAAATATGAAAACAGTTTTGGCACATTAAAAGCATGTCTTCACACTCCCAAATACATGACTCTAACAATTTTAAAAACACCCAATCCAAATCGCTTTCTCTCTCCCTCTCTATCTCTTTCTCTCTCTCTATCTCTCTCTCTCTCTCTCCCTCCTTTCACACACACACACACACACACATGCACACAGACACACAACATGGTTGGCCTAAAGCCAAAGTAAAACCATTCACAGCCATTAGGCATTTTTAAAAATCCTTAGAGTTGGTTAAAAACAGCTCTCTCTAAAACTTTGGAGATAAAAGAGAATTTGAATATTAGTCTAAAAGCTGAAACTGATGGATCCAAACTTTTCTTCTTTATAAGAGATCTTGAGATACAAGGTTGATCTAAAAAGCATCGATCTTACTTCTAAAGTGGTCAGTAAAGTCCTCACATGCACCGTCGGTGGTGGCATAGAGGACTTGTTAAAATGTATGTTTATTAAAAGATTGATTGTTCTCAAAATTAATTATGGGTTGTTTTAATTGCAATGAGAGTTAGAAAGTGGCATGTTCTTGCTCATTTAACTGTATTATTGTTTATTTTGAGTTAATGAAAATTTTCTAAATGGATTGTTAATGTAGTTGTCCTCCATTTCCCTTATGCTACCCTGTAATTTCTTCAGTCTCTTAATTTCATAATTTCTCCCTGGTGTTGTGGGTTTTGCTCATATTTATTTTTTATTTTGAACGGAACAACAAAGTCAGCTATTTAAGTTTGCTGTTAAAATGATCAACAATAAGCCCCTGAAGCAGCAACCCCAGGAGAGGAGGCGGAGGACCCTGCCAAAGCAACCATGGAAGTGAAGGCAGGGGTCCCTGCAGCAGCGGCCTTAGGAGGAAACACAGTGGTCCCAGGCCCCGCAGGACCACATTCTCGAACTAAACGGTGTTGAGTCTCAGGTGTGGCCACTCCCTAGGGTGCTGCCGACACTTTGCACACTTTGGTTTCAGTGTCGACAGAGCCAGTGTTTGGCCAAGTGTTGCTTAATGTCAAGCCTTCTTTCCAGGTAGCCATTGGGTCACAGCTGGATGGTGGAGCGGTCACCCTTCATCAGGTGCTGACAGAACTTCAAAGCAGTTGGAGAGAACAAGTCCAGCACAGTCTGAGGTCTTCTTCCTGCAGCAGATCACCTCTGACCAAAGCGGGTGCTTTGGTGTTGAACTCAAGGAGGGCCGGGATGAGGTGTCTGGATCTGAAGAGTTTCCTTTAGTGAAGCGATGTTCATGGACTGTTGGTGGGCCAAGTAAAAACAGACTATTCAGCGTTTCATACTTAGACCTCAACTGATCAGGGTTTACGGAAATCTTCTTTAAGGTTGGTGATTTGCTTGTCAGTGTTTATAAACTCCAGATCGTCATTAAGAGGTGCTATGTCAGCCATTTCACGCCTGTCCAGGATTCAAACCAAATTAAAACTTTCTCTGTTTTAGAATCACGATTAAAAAAATGCAGGCAATCTAACATTTAAAAAAAAATACTGGTAACACAAGTAAAAACAGTAAAAACTTTCATGGTCTGTGTGTTTTTGATTTAGTGTTACTCCTTTTGGGTTCATTGTCTTGGTCTGGTTTCCTGCTTTATTTTGTAGTTCATTCCCTTTGGGTATTATGTTTTGTTTTGATTCCTGTTCGTCAGCTCACCTGGTTTAATTAGCAAATTCACCTCACCTGGTCCCTCTTAGTTTCTCTATGTATTTATACCCCTTGGTTCCAGTTTTCCTCTTCCAGTTCATTGTAGGACTTCTTGTCAGGTTGCTGCCATGTTTCGCCATCATGTCTCCTGTTTTCGTCTCTGTAAGTTTATTTCTCATTATGGATTAAATCCTTTATTCTTCCACCAGTCTGCGTTCTGCTTCGTCAACCTGCATTTGGGTCCTCAATTCTGCTTCTTTAAGTCTCATTTGTCAAAATCTGAAGGAGCCAAGTTTTTCTTTGTTGCATGCACTTGATCTATACTCAATGAACAATTTTTAGAAACACATCTGAAATCAGATGCAACCTCCAACTTCCACTGTGTTTTCATCACCTCTTTTAACACTGCCAAACAGATGACACTTTAAATGATATTCTATATTTGCAATGCTGAGGGAAGCAGCTGAGGTGATTGCAAATGATCTTTACCATCTGTTGGTTTCTTTTAGCTGCACAACAAAAACTACTTAACCAGAAATTTGTGAAACATAATGAAGTGATGAAATATGAACACAGGAAAAGATCATTAGTTATGGCTGTGGATCAGGGCCACTTTTGTTACAGGAGCAGTTTAAGATTGCCAACCTCCACCAAGTCCCAAGGGAAAGGTTGTGCCTTGCCCTTCCACTGATTTTAAAGCCGCTCCATACATAACTTTTTGAATAATCCTGCTAAGCATAAAGTCTCTGGTGGAGGTAAATACTGTGAGATACATTGGTTAAGTGAAAGGTGTGCTCCTATGATGACTTCTTTTTATTCAGGACATTGTGGTTGATGGATGTGCTCTGGCCCATATCACGCTTAAAAATGTTTCTTATAGTATATTGATTTGTGAAACTATAAGGAACAAACTGTGTTGGTGATAATTTACTCATGACTCTGTGATGAGACCATTTCTCATATATGTGTTGACATATGTAGCCTTTTGTTGCATTTCTCCACTATTGAAACTAATTTTGGCAAGGTCAGATGATTCAATATTTATTTTTTGTTAGCCATTACTGAAAGGTATTCAGACAGGATTAGGTACTTCTAAAAAGTGTCACATACAACTTGCAGTTTTGTAACTTACCCACAACAGATCCTCTTGCAGATTTTAAACTTGGTAAAACAAAACAAGCTACAGTGAAACATGAAAGAATGGGGGGAAAAAAAAAAAAAAAAAAAACTCAGCATTTTTACTCTGATTTTTTAGTGGAGTAAATTAGGCACAGATGCTACAGGACCATATTCTTCAGAAAAAAAGAAGAAAAGAAAAAAAAAACTCCTGTCTAAATTGAAAATATATAATCTCCTTATTTTCTCATTTCCTTTCCTTTAATTTATTTTACCATCCATATTCTGTCGTCAGTCTGTCCCTTTTTGATTATCTCGCATTCTCTTTTCCTCTATTCTCTTTTCTACCCCTCACATCTCCAACTGTAAATTGAGAGCAATCAGTTCCTGTAACCTCTCCCTTCTGCCTTTCAAACACAAAGTTTAAAAAAGGGAGAACAACTATTTGGCACCTTGTCATCAGCTTTCTCAAATATACGCTGGATAAGTTTAAAGAGACATAGCCTGAAGTTTAGATATGTAAAAAATGAAGATGTAATGGTACAGTAGATCATAAAAATGAATGATATCAAAGATTATAAAAGTGATGGTGTTTTTTGATCACGAGTTTTTATTCTTTTAATTGGTCACTGCTCTGAGTTCTCCAATTTGCTGTTTCAGATTCCTTCACAAGGACTTTAGGTTCATTTAATAACTTGTGTTTTTATGTTTTGCAACTAATTGGAAAGTTTCTCACTTAGTATAATTTAATCTTGCCAATAACATTGTGTGAAACGTATTCACTCTGCAGAAAAACCACCCAAACAGTCTCCTAGGTTTTTTCAGTCATTCATTTTCTATACGGCTTAGTCCAATTCAGAGTTGTGGAGAAGCTGGAGTTTATCTCAGCAATTAGCAGGCGAGAGGCAGGGTGCATCCTGGACAGGTCGCCAGTCCATCGCATCGTTCCTATTTTCTCTATAGTCAGTTTACATTTGATCAAGTTTAAACTTAAAGATGACATTGACAATTTGACTTGAATTGTCATGCTTGTGTTTCATGAAGCACTACTGTGTTCATAGCAACAATAGAATGAATAATGAAAATTAAAAAAAAAAAAAACAGAGTTAGCCATAAATAAAATGGAACCAAAATGAATGAACAATTTCTGAGCTGGCAGCATCTGATGCTCCTGCTAATTTTGCTGTGGGAGGATAAGTTGTAAGGTTGGCTGGCAGCTGGCATACCCAATGCATCTTTGGCACTACACTGCGAGATGACTCATGACTGAAGGTCCTCCACTGGACTGACAGCTTGTCATGGAAAGGGGTGGAGGTCATTGTCCATTAAAACAGAATTTTTGCTTACATCCTTTCCTCCAAAGCTGCCAGTGGGCTCAATCCAATGTCAGAGCTATGGTCGTGTTTCACAGAGTCCATTTGTCCTGTCAGCTAATGTTGCCAGCCCTGCAGCAGACAGTAGAACAACAGTGACATCGACTCCAGCAGTGTTATAGAAAAGGTGCAACAGTGTATTGTATATTGTATAAGGAACAGGAAACTCCATAAGAAGACAAACCTGTTTGCTGCGTTAATTAGTTTTATGTGCAACAGCAACTCACTAATATCCATTCTCATCTTTAAAGTTGATTCTTTATTTCTTTTCCCCCCATATTTGAACAGGTTTTGCATAAGAACTTTAAGACAATTACAAACATCCTCTAGTGAAATTTTCTCAGCTGGGGGAAGCTTAATCCAAGGATATTACCATGAAGAGAAGTAAACTCCTGAAATGATATTTTAGATAACCTTTCATATGAATCATAATTTAAATAGCTTAATTTCCAACACTAATATTTGTCCTCTCAGCTTGTGCACCCAAAAAAGGAAAAAATGAAGCAACTAGGACGTAGTGGATGACCTTAATGTCTTTAAGATGGAAGTAAAGAAAAAAGTTTTTTGTGTTTCTAGTGTTTCATTTGGATGTACTGAAAATGGATTTTCAAAATAACTGTCATATATGAAAAAATCTCATGTATAATAGCAAATGGGATGTATATATTTTTCTGTTTATTCATTTAAAACATCAAGGAAGCTCCGTGAATTAGCACCAGTGTATTATCTAAATATTTTCTTTTTTATAACTAATCCTCTGTGGAGGATATATATATATATATATATATATATATATATATATATATTCCTATATTTTTAGTAAATGTATTTAACTGGATTATTCAAGAAGATTTAATCAGTCAGGTGTCCGTAGTATTTTCTACATTTTTGATTGTACATGTAAACAGTTTATGAATGTATGATTACAAATTGTAAAAACGTATAGTACTTATATAAATTCTTTTACATATTTGTATTTGATAGGCAGACAACGCCATGTGACAGCTACACCATGTTGTTTAGAAGCACACATTAAACCACAAACTGTAGACAAATAATTAAATCTTAAAGTTAAACCTTAATTCTAAACCTAATTCCCTAAAACATAAATAAGCAGTACATGATTAATTCACACGTGTTTCCTTGTGTTTTTCAATGATTACAGGCTTCAAGACTTTTAAGTCCTTCATCAAAAGACAAAGAACTCATTTGTCAACAAACAGCCAAGAAAAGAAGAGGAAGTGAGAGAGGTAAAGTGATATATCCACTGCATGTCATTGCTTTCTCTTTTTTAAATGTTTGAGCTCAGAAATGGTGTTTGCAGCTTATTGATAGTGCTAAACAAATAACAGGTGACATGGGTAAGCATAGCAGTATCTCCAAGAGGCTTCTTCTTTACACAGATAATCATGAAAAGAAAGGAGAAAAAAAATCTATCCTGCATTACTAAAAGACGAATCCGTGTTCTAAGGATATGTTTGTAAGGATAAGGATATGTTTTGAATATGTTTTAATGGTTTGCTTTAGATACGTTTATCAATGGAATTCTGTTGATAATACATTACAGAGGTGCTTCATTTCTTTCTATGCTTTAATTAAGAATTAATATAATAATTATAGGACTTATAAGGTGTTACTAAGCTAAATGGCACCATGTTCCTCCTGGAATCACAGTAAATAACATCAGTTTCAAGGTTAAGAAATGGATTAAAGCACATTTAGATAAAAGTGGGCTTGACGGTTGGAGGAGGCATTTGAGGGATGGATGGATAAACAGATAGGTGGATGGATGGGCTGAAGTGATGACAGTAGAGCAGAGCTGTATGAAAGCTTGAGATTGAGGAACCGGATCAAGACGGCATAAAATTTGACTGGTGATAGGATAGTAAAGAGATACTTTCACTACTTGTCTTTTGGAGCCAATGAGTACTCTTCATCCAGTCCTTCATCTGGGGATTGGGAGGCCATTCAGATGGCCAGATGACCACTCCTCCATCCCACCAAATAAATGGACACCCTACCGACATGCCAGGATGAAAAACTGAAAGGGGGGGGGTTGTTATCTTTCCTTTTGATGTGCTTCAGTTTTCTTTTGTTAAATCTCTAACCTGAGTTCATGAATAAAAACAAACAAAACTGCAGAAAATTAACAATTAATGAATGTGAGCTGAAACTGCAAATTATCATTTTCATTTATGGGTATTCATCTCTTAACTGGAGGAAGGGTTCAGAATTGCAACTCTTTAATACTTACAAGCCTCATTGTCAGCACCTCCAATATAATTAGACAATTCACTCCAGGGCTCTTTCAAGGAGAAATGAGGGCTGTTGCTTAACTGTTTTTTTGTTATTTAGGTAGATAAAATGTTTAGAGTTGATTCCAAGTGGGCAATTTACAGTTGGAAGGTGGAGCCATGAACCCACAACATGCAGTTTAACAGATTATTGCTGTGCAAAACCAAAGCAAACTCACAACATATTAATGACTTTAAGAGTGTCTGAATCAAAAAGTTAGGTATGTTATTTGTCTCATGGAAGTTCATAAATTAATGAAGTCCTTAAGAGGACTGGTGGTCTGTCTAGTCCCTGTCTCTCATTTAATGGTAGCTGAAACAGGCTCCGAGCCTTGGCCCTAAATATGACTAAAAAGTGAGGAAAGTTAGAAACAACACCCACATCAAATGCCCTACCAATCAAACAATACTTCTTGGATCCCTGCGAGAAGAAAGTTCTGCTTGGCATTGTCCCCATTCATGTCTGCAAGAGCAAAATGTCGTCATTTTGTTCTTGTGGCATCAAGAACAACATAAAAGTTCTTGCTTCTTGCTGAGTAGCCTATGTAACATTGAGAGTACAAAGAAACTGACTTTTATTTTGCATTTACAAATAAAGCCACGCTACAGCTAGAATCCAAGCACTGCCTTTTTAATGTGGTCATGTAGCTGAAAAACCTCTTGCCAATCAGGCTGTAGCTGAGGTTCTTTCAAAATTAATGAAAGCTTTTTTACATAAGAAACTACAACACATCGTGTTAAGAGCTGCTATGCCTTTAAGTTTGAGAAGGGGGAAATACTCCTGTTGGGTCTAGTTTTGAAGAAAAAAAATCATACAAACACTGTAAAGAGAAATCAAACTTTTACTCATTTCTACATTGACCTTCATACTTGTTGACCTTCATGTTGTCTTGAGGCAAGTAACATAGTTAATAGGATCACTTTTCCCAAAATAGAGGATAAAAACGACGAGTGACCTGTGTGAACTCATAACTACCTCTGAGGTCCAATAAACCAAAGTCCCTGTGCTAATTTTAAGAGATGTGCTACAAAGCTTTTTTTTTTTTTTTTACATAAACTACAATTGTTGAGAGCTGCTATGCCTTAAATTTTGAGAAGGGGGAAATACTCCTTTCCCCAACCCTCTTGTAGTCATAGACTGATCACACTATTCACTATTCTCTTTTTTTTTTTTTTTTTTTTTTTAAACCTGTCCTGTCCTGCATCATAGCAAGCAGAATGATAGTCTGGTTGCTGTATTGTGCCGAACAAATTTGTTTTGCCAAGGGGAGGCTTATGGGTATAAGGCTGCTCTTGATAATCTGATTTATTTATTTACTTTGACTCATGGAATCTATGTAATCTTGCCGGACCTGACCGGAGGGGACAGAACAAAAAGGAAGACAACAAATAGAAGCAAAAGGGAAAGCAGAAAGAAGAAAGAGGAGAAAAAAACACCACAGACAAAAGGCAACAACCCTTCAATCCACACGATCACAAAACAACAAACTGCTACACTTGTACATTAAAACACCTGGAAATTTCCTACGGCTTTTCCAGAAAAACAGAGCTGTCAGAGGTTAAGAGTTCTTAATAATCAAATCAAAAAGACATATCACAACAAAAACTAGATACTAACTCACAGAAAAAAAAAAAAAAAAAAAAAATTCTCTTAAAGTATAAACCCACTGGACATCTCAGTGACTGTGTCAGCATTCAGAATATGAGGAATGAGGAGTGATCAGTGATGAGTGAGATCATGCAAATGCGACCACGCCTCTGTGGAGGCTACTGTGGAGGCTAGAGGCCGACCAGGGCAGCTCAGAAACTCAGGCCATCAGCAGCAATCCTGGAGCACAAACCCAAGCTGCCCTACCCCGAAGACGACCCAGCCCCAGCCAGAGCCTCCCGTGGGCTTGCGGCACAGGCCCCAGTGGGCCAAGATCGGCAGCTGCCAGCCCGCTAGGGCGGCCCGAGCGAAGGGTCCAGGGCCCCAGGAGCTCAGAGGCAGCCCCCGCCCCCAAAAGACAGAGGGCCCGCACCATGCCTAGGAATGACACATGAAACACTTATAAACCCCATGTGAACCACATGTGATTCACAAGATTCACACGTAAACCACATTTGTAATATGTGTGATTCAGATGTGAAGCACATATATGAAAAAATGTGAAACATGTGATTCACACTTGAAAGCCAAGTGAGTAGCACATGTGAAAAACGTGTAAAACAAATCTAAACCATGTGTGAATCACATATATTTGCGATTCACATGCAAAAACCCTGGGATATGTAATTCACATGTGAAACACATTTCAGAACTGCATGTGTGAACCACATGTGAAAGTCAAAACAAAACGCTTCACAGTCCCCCAGTTAACATGCTAACTAAGGCCTGTAGTGTCTAATGGATAGTTTTTTTTTCTTTTACTGTAATCAGCTGGCTGGAACATCCACTCCTAGGAATACATCCATTACTAACAGTAGTGCAGCTGGCTCAAGAACCAAACATGACAATAGGTATCATAACAGGTTTAGGGTGACAACTTAAATATTCACTAATAAAGATTAAAAAAAAAAAAAGAAAAAAAAAAGTAAGTGCTGCTGGATGCAGAGAAGGAGAGAGATCCATGTGAACTGTACACTACTTCTTCTTCCCACATGAGAGTGGAACAAGAAGTCTGTCATGATAACCTCAGCCCGACATGTATGGGTGTTTGTCAATCACCTACTTGAACTGAAGCTGAGAATGGGAAGCGCCACAGTAAAATAGTGTAACAAAGGGCAGCAACAAGTACTACTGTAAGATCATTGCAGATGTCTTTCCCGTTGACATTGTATTAACACACACCTAAATGCTCCAGATCATTAAACTGTTCAAACTGCTATAACAAAGATGGTCACATTTGCTGATGATCAATTAATCAAGTGCATTTGAGCAGCAACTGGCTGCTGTCTGGGTATGCATGGCTTCCCATGGCACCGGGTTGCTGGTATTTATTGATGATGTGACAGAAGACAGTAGCAGGTAGGTGAGTGCTGAAATGTATAGGGATATGCTGTCTGCTCTGCGGTTCAGCTGAATGCAGCAAAGTAGATTGGACAGGACTTTTCAGTACAGATGGACATTAACACAAAACATTCTATGAAATAAACCCAGAACTTTTTAATGTTAAAGAAGTTAAATATTTAGCAAGGCTGTGCCTGAGCTGCACTTAATTACTTTAGGAAGAAACCCATTCATTGGTGATATCTGGGGATATCTGACTTCACCCCATCATTACCTGCCATAAATATTAAAAATCAATTAAAAAAAAAGCATTTTTGTTCATTGCAGACGCTACAAATGTTCAAATGGTAAAAGATTGTCTTGTCTGATTCTTATATTCTTTAAACCCCTGCTTTAAATAGTTCTGATACCATTTAATCAGGTTTAGGCACCAAACGACTGGGTTAGGTTGAGGAAAAGCTTAATTCAAGATTAGAATAGACTCAGTTACAGACAACCTACCCACATAACATCTCTCATTTTAGCTGTTAATCAGACCTGTGCTATTGTCTTCAGTGAAGTCATGCAACATTTTTTTTTTCTTTCAAGGCCAAACAGAGCATTGGCATGCTAATCTGTTGTGGACTCTTGGGTCTGTGCTTCGGTGCATTGCTCCACTGGTTTAAGAACACAGTTTAAGATGCTTTGTGTTTAATGATTCAGGCCATTAGAATTTTAGATTTTTCACAAGTGAGATTGAATTTCTAAGTGTACTATGTTTTCATATGCGTCCATTTCTTTGATATGATGTTTATAAAAAGATGAAAATTTGAAATACTTTTTATTGTGTTGCACAGTGTGCTGTACAACCCTTTTCCTTCAAGGTTTATATGAATAATTAAATGGTGGGACAGTTGAGATGCAGCCAGAAAGACAGACAGAAAGATAAAGACAACATATGAGATGCTGCAGATTGATGATTCTCAGTCTCCAGCAAATGCAGGAGAGGAACCACTCATCTATGTGGATTTATTCGTCCTCTCTGCTGAACATAAATCTGTTTGTAATTAACATTTCATTAAACTTTCAACTCACTGGTATTATTAATTAACTTGTTTGTTTAATAAACCATTTTATACAGAAACATTTAGTTTAAATTGTATAACAGACACAATCAATGTTTTTTAGTAGAGGCTGTAGGAATTTGCTACTTATTTTAGTGTTAAGGTGTTATGGATTGAAGGACTTTGTTAAAAATGTGTGCCTTCATGTGTGTCCATAAACTTTGCAACTAAAAGCCAATGACCTTCTCACAAACCTATTTGGTGACACCTTGCAGATCAAAAGAGTCAAGTATTTTGACAATTTCTCACAAATATAATAAATGCCCGTATATTTTAATACATTAGAGTGAGAATTCATTCTTTTATCATATAATTGCACAATATCAGACTCACAGCATTGTCTATATGGATTAGCTTTTGCTTACAAGTTTATCAGATGATAGCGATCATGAGCCCTGAGTTTAATTTTTACGGTTTTTGCTGTCGTGGATGCTTAACACTCAGGGTCACCCTGAACATACATACATTCTAATGGGGATGGCCTAATCCCCATGGTACATTGCATGTTGCATAAGTCAGTAATTTATAGCTCCTACTTATAGCATTACATTCAAACACATGACAATACATGCTGCACTTCTGCGACATACTACGAATGTCCTCTGTAATTCCATGTATGTGCTTGAATATGTTTCTTGCATAGTAACACTATATAGGGGCAGGGTGCTTGGGAATGTTTCCTTTCTTTTGACAGATTTTAAATTTTGCTTAAGTAATATAGATGCCATGCCAAACATGCAATGCTTGGGCACCCACACACACACACACACACACAAGGTTCCCTGGCTTTATATGCCTAATATGCTCTGTCACGTTCAGAAGACACTGTGGTTGTGTTTGTATGTGAGAACAAGTAGAGGACATGTAGCCTGGAGCAATGAATTCCAATTGATTGGGACTCTAAGGATGCACATGTGCACACCCCTAAAACCACACATACACATATTTCAAACTGTTACACTAATACCCACCTTAAGCATGAACTGAGACCCTGAGAAATGTTTTATTTAGAACAATATAGGAGCCTAGAGAAAATGCTAATCACGAAAGTTTGGTTTTCTTGCATCCCTCAAACACAGATATGGATTGATTTGTTATATAAATTTATAAATTAAAGTTTTTTTAATTTTTTTTTTTTTTTTTTTTTTTTGCACATGTCCTTGGACAGAATTTGTATAAAACAGCACTTCAAACACACATAAAGCAGAATACTCTGTGGGTCTTCAGGACAAATATGAATCCACTAGATTGCTTGGAAGGGTTTTAGCATCAGCGGTTTTGGTACAGTAGTCAGGGTCAGATGCTGTGTTCAAGGACAGCCAGATGTTTTTAAAACTGGTCTCTTGATCTGAATGACAAGAGGCATAAGTTGTACTCATGTTGCTCTTAGCCCAAATAAATGTGGTAAGAGAGTAATTCATAGCAATGAGAGTTGCCGAGTGAATAAAGAGAGAAAAACAGCAGGGTGAAAGGAGGAGGGATTGTACTTAAAGCCCCACTACTAAACTCTTATCAGGTTTTCTGTGTGAATACAACAAGAGGAAGTCATTAGACACTTCAACATTATAACTTTATAAATGGAAATTAATTAGCTGTTTTTTGCAAGAGAGCTTGGGCTTGTTTATCTCTTTGTCATTCAAAGCACCGAGGAGGGACATAATGGTGCTCTGACTCCATCTTTGTGTTCATGTGTGTTTTCTGTATTGGTGGAATTATTTTCTGCTTTGTTTTTACACCATTTTTAATGCTGTTTCAGATGTACTCTTTCTTTATTTTCCAAGCAAAACTGACATTGTTTCTCATTTTCAGGTTGTGATTGTATTTTTTTATTCCAATTTGCTTTGCCCACAAGCTTGCCGATAGCTGTACCTGCAGCTGTGCCTTTGCTTTGAGTGACAAATGCAAATAACACCAAAGGGTTCTTTCAAAGTCATTTTTGTATGTGCTTGTCGCGGGAACTTCTTTTCTCCCTGGGTTAAAAATGTGGATCAGATAATGTTTTATATGGTTTCTGTCCACCCTTTTCTATTTTCAGCAGATAGTTATGTGATCTAGCACAGCCAGAGGAAATTATTGCCCAGTTTTCTCCTGCAGATGACCCGATCTCTAACACATGACTTATGAAAGCTGTCTGCACTTTTAACACGCTCTCTTTGAAACATCTGCCACTTATTTTCACTTACATTGAAGAGCCTCCATCTCTGGTTTTGACCACTGCAGCATAAAACATTTCTGGATCAACAACCATGTTCTTAAGCCATCTTTCTGTCTGAAAGGAAGAGCTTTTATTCCAACAGGTGTTACTGTCTGCTCTGTATAGGTTTCAGCATCAATCATACACTGACACAGCCTGTAACATCTTTTTATTCTCAAGACAGAGTTTATTTCTATAACCAAAGACGCTAGCCAGTCCAGTCTTTTTCCAAAATGTTAATTAGGTCCAAAACACTGCAGTAAAAATGCAAAATCCCTCTTGATCTCTAGTTTGAGATTGTACTCCTGGCTAATTAACATATCGATTCAAACACATTTCTTAGTGTCCATTGATAATATACAGACAACACCTATTTTACTTTATGAATAAAATAATTTCTACTCATCAATCACTAAATCAGAGGGAGAACGGATAATAAGAGACAGCTAGAGAGGACATTTCAGTGGGATAGTCCAGACATGATTTGATTAGTGTCACCTTGGGAGAAAAAATTCTGGGTTCACAAAATGAAATGCTATCAATATTTTAAGATGTCGGTTATACTTTTTCAATGTTTCATTAAGTGTAATACAGCCTTGTGTCTTTAAAATGAACTGATCAGCTTCACTTTCCTTTTAACAGGTTGAATGTTTTGAGTTGATATCAAAGATTGTCCTCAGTTTAGCCATAGTTTACCGTTTTCCCTCATATAGTTGACAAATACAAGAAGAAACCATTCAAAGAAATCCCATACCCACACATAATGTCTTCTGTTGCCATTTAGTTTCTAAAAATCCCCTACATGACGCCATGATCAGTTCCATGTTCTTGAGGTCTGATAACACACTAAAAAATAAGTTTATTTTATAAGTTAAACTTAGCTGGTTATGAAATGACCCTTATTGTTGATTGTGTGTAATTTAGTTTTTTTGTAACGTTAACCACAAATCATGTCAAATAGCTTGTCAGTTTTTATTGGTTTCTTACTGTGTGATGGTACGATGTGACCACAACTGATGACAGGTAAATTTGCTCCTTAGCTCATTGTGTGGCCTGAAAAAAGCGAATACTACATTAAATCTTAAGATATAAGAATGTTTTACCATATCTAAACCCAATGGTCCACTGAGCACTGTTCAGGCATGTTCTGCTGAGTCGATACTGTATTCAGTAGGTCGTCTGGAGTGTTATAGTCAGTTATTTTTGCTCTGATACGCCAACCCCTACCCTTCTTCTTGTACTGGCAGGTGTAAGGCTGCTTGTATAAGAGGTTTCCTCGAGGAGCTTAACGAGACAGTACTAGTTTAAAACAACCAGCTGATGTCACAGAGATGGTGCTGCCAGATAATTAATAATCATCACCCATCCCCTGGGTGACATTGTGGACCGCAGCCACCTCTTTTCAGTTTGACAAACAGTAACTGTGACAACCTTTTTTTTTTTTTTAGATCCCAGCCTTTAAGGTATTTTCTGTTTTTCAAGAGGAGTCATATATATGATTAGTTGGTGTTTTACCTGAAGTAGTCAGAGATCAGAGCAGTCTCAGTTGGGAGAATTGAGTTTGGAACAGTTACTTCAAAACTGATACCAACACTGAAACTTCCTCCACAAAATTCCTGTTGCTTACTTTGCCATTTGTCAGCATTTATTATCTCCTCATGACTAGTACACGGCAGTTACTGTTGAGCACCACATCCTCAACTCCATTTTTGGACATGAGAAACCATGGAACTTTTCTCCTATCGTGCTCCTGATCTGCAACATGCTCACCACTTAAACCCATGTTAACCTCCCCCTTTACAAACGAAATACCTGTAAACAGTAGACAGATTTATCAGAGAGGAAAGGAGAGGAAGGGCTTTTTTTTTGCTCCAGTCACTGGACTAAGTGATTTAATCTCACACAGATGTCGCCTCACTTTAATAGAAGCAGTTTTATTGAATGATAACTGGCAAAATCTGTTATCTGTCATCTACTTTGTGTCTGACTCTGTCTTGGAAGATAAAACTATTACCTGACCTTTTAACAGCAGACTCCTCTAAACCATCACTCTTTTTCTCTTTAATCTTCATTTTTTTCTTTCCTAACAATTCTCATGTTTTACTCCTCGGTTTTACTTCATCTCTATTCAAACATGCCTGATTATGCCCATGCGTTTCCTTTTAGACTTTTTAGACAGAAAAAACAAACAAAAAGAAAACATAATCTTAAAACCCCACAACTTAACTTTCACAGATTTTTTTTCTGTGCAACCCCTGAATGAAAGCTAGTTTGGCATCCATCTTGCATCCTGTCTCTTCTCTAAGCTTTCTCCAGTCAATAAGTCAGTCCATTTTTTTTAGCCATGTCGTGTGTCTAGAATGACCAGTGTGTTGATATCTAGTTGTTGGCATGGGACATGGTGCCATAAAGCAGAATGCTCTGGGACAGAGAAAAAAAAAGAAAAAAGTTAAGTGTGGCTTCTCAGCCCCCAGGACTCTGCAGGACAATGACAACTCCGGGAATGAACATAACAAATGTTAGTGTAAAATCAAAACAAGTCAGAGGCATGGAGCTTTAAGGTCGGAAAGTTATGTGGTGTCACTTTAAAATAATAATGGTCACCAGATAAAATGTGGGATTCAGTACGATTCATTGTGCAGTTTATGATTTAAATATATGCATTTCTTTTAGATTTTATCTTAATAATAACAACAACAATAATGATATGAAATAACTATTGTTAGTTCCAGCAAAATTAGAAGCATCTAGGGTTCTTAGTCAAGCATAAAGCTGATATGTCCAGAGGCCATCAGATTAATGGATAGGAGTGCATGTCTGAAAGAGCTTAACTGAACCCAAGAAGCTGTCTTCTTTGTTGTAGGATAAAGAGGCTCTTGCTGAGTAACACATTACTGCTCTGCTGACCAGGTATCTATTGGTGTGCTTAACATTGGAAAACCCTCTAGTGCTGTGTAATATCAAACATATTTTTCTTGCATATTTAGCCATATTAGATGACTGTATCCTGTATTCAACATCAAAAACTGCTCTAATCAGGAAACTGTTCCTGAAACTGAATTGTGTGTAAGTGCCAGGTTTAAAAAAAAGTGTGAAATACTTGTATCATGATGGCCTTAGTTCAGGGTTTATCATTTTTATTAAATTTTCTGTATTGGATTTTCTACTATTTAGCATGTGATCCATCTGTTTAACTTTCATGAACTTGAACTCGGGGAGCAGGCTGGCATTCAGTGTCTGTCTCAAGGACTGTTTAACATGATACATGGGTGCGGATTGAAACTCTGTGGTTTTATCTATGATCAAACCAGTGACCTTTGAGTTATTGGATGGGATTTCAAGCCACTAGGACACCTTGTTGATTTGATAATAATAGTCCTTCTCATCTCAGACCTTCATTTGCTCCATTGAAATTGATATTGCACAGTAATATGGATAATAATAATATGTCAACAATAGTTTTTATATGCCGTGTTTCCTCTTTAGTGTAATTTTTCTGACACTCTTCACTTCTTAATGTTTTTTTTTTTTTTACAGCTATTAGACCCTGAACTTGAGGTGAGTGTTGAGTGACAGCTCACATAAAAGAACGTTACCACTGTGGGAATATTTCAGGTATTTCTGAACAGCAGCGTAGTGCCTTAAGGCTCTCCATCATTGTTCCCAGTGGTGTCAAGCTATCTTTGCAGGCTTTCAAACTTTCAGAACAAATCTTGAGAACAATAGTTTAATAAACGAGTGGATTTAATTAAATTAGTCCCATTGTGTTACTACATGTGATTTGTTAATGTTATTACCAGTAAGGAGGCTGCTGTGAGATAATTACTGTTTATCATGGCATTAACTGGTTTACATTGCTCTTCAGTATCTGTGCCAAAGATGCTGCATCTGCCTTTTTTGGGTTCTCACTGATTCTCTTGATGAGCTGTTCAGTTTCTATAACAATTTCAAGCACTCCACCATTCTGATGTATCGTTTTTGTCTTCCTCTCCACATAATTCTCCTAAGTACCTGACACACATACAGTAATCTTTGAGGGCAAATATTTCTATATGCAGAGCTCTTCAAATAATGACATGTTCTGCAACAGTACAGCCATCAGAAGTAGCAGAGAACAAGCGTATGTGGTAGCAGGTGCAACGAGTGTGCTCAGCAACCATGAACATTTTTTTTAAATAAAACTTATTTTCTTCTTCTGATTTTTATAGAACTACATCAGCTGTAGTGAAACTTACTTGTGGTTCTTCACAAAAGAAAACCTTGAGTGAAAGAACAATGCCTTGTATTAAACTTTGTTAGAGATTAATTGGATCCCTTGAGGGAAATGCGGAGTGAATATGATATTTTGCCTGTCTAACCTATGGTCTTTTGAAATAGTTTGTCATTATGACTACAACAGTTCCTGGAAAAAATCTACAAATGTGATGTTTAGCAAAAGTCAGAAATGTATCAGTCATGAAAAAAAAACTTTGAATCTGCAGACACCATCAACAAAAGCAGCATTTAAAAACCTTTTTCATCTGCAGCAATTTGCCTAACCTGACTGTCCCATGGTTGTTGCTAGGTAACTTGCTGGGATGTGCATGTTGATCTTTTAGATGCAGGTCATCTCAACATGATGATGTCCTTGAGGTCAATGTTAAAGAAATGAAGTGACATCTTCTTGAGAAGGCAGATTGACAAGTGACATTATCCCACAGGTCTGATTTACAGAGCTGCTGCATGACATGGTCAAGGTGACTATAGTAAAGAAGGGTTGATTAGTCCTTGTTAGCCTATAAGTCTCCTCAGTTTTCAGGATGTTTCAACATTCATTCTTGAATCTGGAAGTTCATGTTTATTTGAGCCATGTTTGGTTAAACTGTTCAGGTATCAGGGTTGTTGTAATGATCATGAGCCTGGAGGAGACGTTAACTACCATATATTTAAGTGAAGCTGCTGCTTAAGGAAGATTTCAAATTGTTCCCTTTTGTCTGCATTTTAGCTGTTTTACCACAACTATGTTGAAATCATACAGTTTCCCCTTATGGGTGAATTTACCTCAGGTTACTGTTTTGAAAACTCATCATTCAAACATGACCCCTTCTTTCTGATTCAACAAGAAGCAAGGTGAGCAGTGGAGGTGCTCAACCTAAAAAAAACTGAAGGGAAAAGATAGTCTGCTTCAGTTTAAGACCAAAGCTGTAAATCTGAGAAATAAATCCTGATTATTTGTTTCTCACATTTGCAAATTGTTTCTGAAGCACAAATATGCATGTTGTTATTGCTGCACACCTGAACACTTGCAAACTGCTTAGTTAGCATGGACAGCATATTATCTAAATATAACTCTAGTTTATTTTCCATGGCTGTGAGCATGTGGCAGATGGAAATTCAAAACTAAGTAGAACCATACATATTATAAGGCCAAGAATTAAAGGTGGCAGAAATAGTCTGGCCAAAGATGCTGACGAATGGCAAACCGACCTTAAATTATCCCAGGTTATGAATCTTTAGCTGCAATTTTAAATAACAGTCAGATTATTTGGATTTGGATTGTTTTAAAATAATCACTCTGAATTTGTATTCATATGCTTAATTCTTTAGCTGAGAACATCTGTTATTGCTAAACACTTCCACACAGTGATCAGGTAAACAATTGGGAAACAATATCACTCATTACTTTTGGGTATGCTCAGTACACTGTTGCCATGGCTCTGGACAAATACATTGATCAGACATAAATGGGGAGTGAATCACAATGATCTTTTGCACCTTTACAAAATGATTCATCGGTAGCACAGAAAAACATTCAGGGACATGTAATGCACTTAGTTTGGGAAGAAATAATTCACTAAAGCACATGAAACACTGAAAAAAGTGCTTCAACAATGTCTTTAGATTTTTTTGAAGAAAAGGAAAAAAGAAAAAAATGAAAACAGGGAGGAAAAAAGGCTGTTATTGATCCACAGCCTGTGTAAAGACAGTAGGAGTGGTCACTTTGAAGTGACCCATTAGTTTGTGGACTGTCACTTTGAAGCCTTGGACTTCTTTTTTCTGAACGAAGAGTACTGATGACTTGATGACCTCTTCAGCTTGATCCTGAAGACAAAAGAGGCAACTTATTGTGGAAAATGGAGGGGTAGACCAAAATGGAGGATGTGAGATTACCCCCAATTGATGGATCTGACTGAGAACATTGACAATATGCCCACCAATATGCTATTAAAAGGCCTGTAAACAGTTCTGTTTAAGAATTATCCACATATGTCAGGAAACATGAGCTCTGGGACATTTAAGGGATGCTACATATAGAAGCAGAGCAACTAGTTTATTGTGTTTCAATGAGATCTGATCCAATTCTTTACATTCATATAATGTAAATACTCATTTTCCTTTTAAAATTATAACAGTTTCGTTTCTTTAAATGTTTAATTAAATAATGCAAAATTAAAAATAATTGGTCATTTGATTTGAGATATATACCCCATGACTTCAGAAAGGTGAGCAATATTTCACTATCCTGTTATTCCTGTACTGAATGTTTTATTCACTAACAGTTTTAAGCTGTAAGATCCAGGGAAAAAAGCCATTTGTGCTTTTTACAAAAAGAAAAGAGATTTCTTTTTGAGTGATTCACTTAATATTCTTAGGCAAAGAACTATAAGTCTAACCTTGGGAAAGTGACCCAGTATGTTACTGTGAAACAAAAGAATGAAATATCTTTTGCAGAAGATTCAGTTCAGTAGACATTTACTTGTATCTCACTTGATCTACTTAGGTTAACAAGAGTCACACAACCAACTTCACAGTGCACAGCCATTATTTTTTAGTGCAAATAAATAGAAAGGGTGGACTACGTCTAACCACTCTGCACTGAATCAAATGTATCTCACCCTTGTTCTCTCTCTCCTGATGATTTTCTTCATGTGACCTCATTGTTCACTTCATTAAACTGAAAGCCATAAATTCACCCCCTCTCCCCCAAACACAGAAAACCACACACAGTTTACATGCTCACACACACACATGCTTCACAGGACTTCTTATTTATCTGGCGTGGCTAGTGACAGCCTCTCGGTTGATGCTGGATTTACAACTCTAAGATGCCCGACCTGAGTGTGCAACTGTGTGTTATTGAGGCAGTGTTTGTGTCCTGCTCTGATAGTGTGGAGAGGAAAGAGGTAGGAAAAAGAGAGAATGAGATGTAGATAAATAACCGTTTTAGAAGATTCCTTATATCCTCCAGGCAGTGTGCGGGACTGAGGAAAAAATGCTGGAGAGGCAGACACAGAATCAAAGAGAGAGTATCAAAGCAGGCAGTACAATACTTAGATTCAGTCCATCTCACTCAAAATGGCTGCACACCACAATCTATCACTGCTTTATTTGAAACTGCACACAACACACCTATGACCACATACACATGCACACGCATGGCACAGTGGAGTGCAGTAGATTGCATCCAAATCATTGCTATCTGAAAGTAATGGGAAGTGGTAGCTAGAGGCCATGTCTGCTTTGCCCCTTAAAAACCAGACACTACATCAATATTGCATTTCAATGTGTAATAATATGGAGAAGATTGCTCCCAGACTAGGCTGTGTTTAATACTCAAAACTTGAGTATTAACAGAAATGCTAACACTCACTTGATAAAGATGCCGATGTTCTTATACAACAGTATTTTTGCACTAAAGAGAGTATTGAGAATGAACAAAGGGAATTCCTATTATGACTTCTTATCTACACTGATAAGTACAGCAATGGTGCATGCTCAGTGCATGTATATGATGTGAGAGCGCAGCTCAGAGTTGATGAATTTCAAGTCTTTGATCACAGTGAGTGATTAGCATGCCTGGCTATTGCTGTGGGCAGGATCTACTTCCTGCTCTAGTCTTTGTTGCAACAGAGCTGAAGAAGCCTCTGGCTGAGCACACTTTAGTTTAATCACTTTGTGTGGACAAAGTGCAGTGTTGTTCACTATGATGAGCAACTTGTGTAATATGTCAAAAATTTGTGCACTTTTATGACACATATGTATGTTTAATATGAGTGGATTCTTCTGTATGCTTAAACATTTTCCCACAGTCCCTAAATCAAATACAACCTCAAAAAAAAAAAAAAAAAAAATCCATCATATACAAAAGTACGAGGAAGTAATAACTGTTCCGTTTTTAAAACTGAAACTCTTCTAGCTAAAGTAATGGCACCAAACTTATAAGGCATTGTAGTACTTGTTAACAACACACAGTAATCCTGGACATATCACTGTAAAGGAGCAAGTCTGTGTCCATGATGATAAATCAATTTTCTGTATATTTCTCTTGTTGCTCCCAGCACTGCCTGCAATGTCATCAGCTCTGTTGTTGCCAGGTTACAAACACAACACCCCAACTCATTCATGACAATCTATTGTGATTTCAACCATGTCTTCCTCTTTGCTTCACTTCCAGCCTTTCAGTACTTGATGCTGAATTTTCTTTTGTTGAAATGTTAAAGATGTATATAGCTTTTATGCTTGTCGTTTATTAGAAAAAAAATATTGTACCACAATATAAAACAAAAAGAGCAGCTCATGGGGCGCTCATATGTGCACTCCAGATCTCACCATTCATTTTCAAAGTCCTTCCATGAACACACGAATTTCTGTCAGGCACCCCCACTTGAGGAAGGACAGTTGCGCTCTTGCAAGTGGCTCCACTCTCAAAGTTATTTTCTGCATGCTCAGTGAAACTGTCTATGGACAGTTGAGGGTGTAGACAAAGGACTGCACCAGCTTTCTCCCGATTGGTCCATTTAAAGCACAAATATATCAAACCGGAAGTTCATCCTGGCTTATCGATTTGTGGCATTAGTGTGAGCAGTGCTGACTATAAACAGAGTTAGTTCACTCCTGGATATAACTGGCATACTACCACCTGGTTAATCCAGAATCTAAAGCTCTAAACAGCTTTGATAGTTTCATCAGCAAAACTATAAAACTATTTTGATGCAGTTTTTAGTAAATATTATTCCAAGATGTGTGCTGACCACTACATTGATTATTCTTACATGTAGTGCATTAGAGCATTTTCTTATTATGAAGGATGGTAGATAATGCTGAATACATTTACTGAATGTGTATATTAAACTCAGTGTGGTGAACAAATGACAGTTTTCATAAAGATTCTCAATTTCAGCATGTCTGCATTAGATTATAGCGCAAGTATAACATTTAGAAAAGCTTACAGATGCTGGATAGTCTGTGGAGAATATATATTCAATACCATTTTTAAGGTCCTTTACCACAAATATTCCCTGTATGTAAGGGTTTGATGCTCTGCATTTTCCACCTGTGGACTATTGATATAATCATGAAGCTCCCCTCACTCTTGCTGCAGCCATCTCACCTTGGTCTCCCATTCTTTAACCAATTTCAGCTGTGTCTGTTCCCAGCACTAATTCCTTCTATCTGATCAAACACCTGTACTTAAGAGGGGAAGGTGGGATTCAGTCAGGCTGCTCCTTATGTTTGAAATCAGATGGAAAATTAGCTGAATGTGAGAGAGCTGGTCTCAGTAAATTTAGTTTAGATGACTTGGAGAAAAATATATCTGCTTTTAGATGTTTTTACAGATTCAAACTGTTGTCAGTAATGTCTTGTAATAATTAATTAGTCATATTACAATTCAGTAATTTAATTCATTTCTTCTCTTGTAAACTGTTATGTATACCTGCAACACTTTCCATGCAGTCTTGACCAGAAATGTTCACAAGTCCTTTTTTGCAAGTCCTGCAGACTTTAGATCAGGGATACTCAATTCGGTCCTACGAGGGCCGCAATCCAGCAGGTTTTCCATGTATTCCTGTACCAACACACCTGAGTCAAATTAATGAGTTATTGTATAGAACCTGATTGGCTGTTAGAGCCACCTAATTTGACTCAGGTGTGTTGGTGCAGGGATACATGGAAAACCTGCTGGATTGCGGCCCTCGTCGGACCGAATTGAGTAGCCCTGCTTTAAATGTTTTCCTGCTACAACACACCTGATTCAAATGACAGTCTTTTGTCAAGTTCTGCACAAGCCTCTTAATGACCCATTAAGGGGCTTCACATAACTGTGTGAAATAAGTACAGAAAATATGACTTTTAAACTTTTTAAAATTAAATTTTAAACCTCAATATTTTAATTAATTTAGATCCAATACTTGCAGGCCATATCATTATTCCTAAATCAGGAACAGTTGTACTGTTCTAACAGATCCAGTAAAACTGCGTTGTTTAGTCGGTCTGGTTTGTCGTGGAATTTTATTGTCAAAGATCACACACTGAGTGAGAATCAAACAAAGTATTTAATTAAGAGCTGTACAGCAATGAGAGTCCCACAGTCAAAGAAGCTTTGGCTGCGCGAGTCTGAACAGATACATTTGAGTCTGGTTTATATAAACTAGCATGAGCTGATCACATCAAGACAAATCATTAGTCCTCTGTTTCAAAGGAATGCTAGGAGATTGGAAGGGGAAGTAAATGGAACTCACTCAGTTCTTATCTGGGTACAAGTCATCCTCCTTCCTCAGTAAAACACAAGACAAGGTTTTGTAACAATACAAAGTGCATGTGTATAAAATTTTCCATTACAGGTTCCAGTTTGTCATCATGGCAAAGTCCCAGTTTATGAAAACTATGTTCAGTAAATGTCTAAATCGCCTTCTGGACACATTCAGTGAAGACAATGTGATGAAGTTAACATTGTTTTAGTACAAAGGCAGTAACAAGCTAACATTTACGTTGCTATGGTGCTAAGCTTGTTGCTAACGTAGATGCTAACATTAAGCTTTCATATTACAGTTTCTAACCTCTCAAGGTGTGTTTGAGGTGGATGAAGGTGGATGTTGTGGATGGTAGTTTGTTGTTTGTGTTTTGGTCCCTCTTTTTTAGAGTTTTAATTCCCAAATGTTACAGTGGAAATATTAATCTCATTTAACATTTTTCTGACACTCCAGTCCCTGAGTTTTACAGGTTTTAGTTGTTTCCATGCATGTACCTGGCCCAAGTTAATGGCTTGCGCAGAACCTGAGAATAAAACCTGCTTCACATGAATCAGGTGTGTTGAAGCAGGAAACAACTAAAATCTGTGTCTAACCTAAAGGACTGAAGTTGAAGAACCCTGGGTTTAAACTAAGTACTAAATGAAATAAGGTTTTGTCACTAGTGACAACATTTTATGTTTTTCTACCCTAAATAGGTAGTCTCAACAGACACCAACCCAACTAGAGAGAAAAAAGGAAGAAAAGAGGTTGTATATGCATAAAAATCTTTCAGGAAATGTAAACACCTGATTGAGGGCTCACTATATGACTATCAGACATCACTTTCTAACACCTTGACACTGAAAGGTTTTTGCACATACTGACAGCAAAACGTTTAAGTTCCAGTATTACCAATCAGGTAAATTATGTGAGGGTATTTCTCTGACAATACCTCACTGTAAAACACTGTAGTACTGAGTTAAGGTAATGTATTCTAAAGTTCATAAAACATATGTGCAATATAAACAGTAAAATTAGCAAGTTGAATGTCAAAAGCACTTTATATCAGTTTACAGGGAACTGGTCCTCTTTTTTTAGCTGCATTAGAAGATTTACATAACAGTGCTGAAGTATAATGTCAGCTGTATTTTACTGCTGCAAGGCTGACCACATTTTAACCACTTACTACTGGTTCATAGTATAATCTGTTGCAATGAGTAATAGACTGTAAGATTTAAAACGCTTGGACATTGTGGGAATATAATGTGTTCGTTAGTATCAGCAATGGGATGGATGGCCTTCTTCCTCTGCAGCCTCCTCGGCCAGGGAAGAGTGTTAGGAAACAGCATGTGGATCTGTTTGGTGACAAGAAACCTCCATAATAAGATTAAAAACATTAGACACACATTTGAATGTTACAGGGCCAAAGTCTCACATACACTTTTATTAATGGATAGATAGATAAAAAAAAAAGTGGACGGTGACGAGAGCGAATCGTCTAGATTTAATTTTATTGTTATTCATTTTGTTTTGGGGGTGTTTAAACAGAAACAATGGAGAGCGACTGTACAGACTGACCTTTGGAAACAAACATTTTTACAAAGTGAATATGTGCTTGTTTTGGACATTAATGATGAGCTAGCCAACTTATTTCATGTGGGAGCAAATCTTCCCAGCAGGTGCCATGCTTGCCACACAGATGCCAGACACACCTCTGGAGGCTAAAGATGTCAAACAGATCAAAGGAAAGTTGGCACAGTCACTCAAGGCTCTGCAGAAACAATATGCAACATCAGATGCTGTGGTCACCTAACCTCCTCTGTTGTGCCCTGGAGGCCATCTTCATCCATGGGATCAAAAACAAGTACATCCGCTCTGAAGCTGGAGGCCAGAGCAGAAAGACGAAACAGCCTGTCAGCCTTTTTTCTGGAGTCTGCTCAAGACTGTCACCCACCGATATGATCACTGAGCTGGAGAAGATCAGCTTTGTGGGCATAGACATGGGCTGGCCCTCAACCACAGCCTTCTGGAGTGCTACCTTGTATTACTCTTTCAGGAAGACTTCAAGCTGCAGGCCCTTTACCAGCCTTGTGCCTTGCTCCTAAATGCTGTAGGGCGAGAAGTTCTACTCAACTAACTCCATGGTCTAGTCTCGTTCACATTTAACTTGTCTTACCAGTCGGCTGTTCTCAATGAATGGACCACCATGCCTCTGGCTCTTGCTGGACCCTGCCCCCTGTCCAAGGTGGAGACACTTGATCTATCCCTCAGTGGTGACCATCCCACTTCCAAGAACACATGCCAGGAATAATGGGATACAGTGTCTCATGTCAGATGCATTAGATATGCAGAGGATGTCCAGTGTTACCTACTAGATGGTCGGGGGTCTTTCAAGGAGGAAGGACTGCACATTCACCTGGGCTGCATGGTGGTGTGGTGGTTAGCAATGCAACCTCACTGCAAGAAGGTCACTGGTATGAGCCTCTGCTAAGGGGAGGTTTGAACAGTGGCCTTTCTGTGTGGAGTTTGCATGTTCTCCCCGTGTATGCTTGGGTTCTCTCCGGGTACTCCAGCTTCTTCCCACCATCCAAAGACATGCATGTTAGGTTAACTGATCACTCTAAAAATTCTCTCTAGGAATGAATGTGAGCATGTGTGGTTGTTTGTCTCTTTATGTTGGTCCTGTGATTGACTGGCAACCAGTCTAGGGTGTACCCTGCCTCTCGTCTGCTAATTAGGGATAGGCTCCAGCTCCCCCACGACCCGCTGGACAAAGTGGTATAGAAAATGAAGATAGATAGACAGATAGACAGATAGATAGACAGACATTAAACAAGACACTAAAATGAAGTGGTCTGTTCAATAAATTTGATACCAAGCACCCACTTAAATATTGTTACAAATCAATCACATTCAGGGATAGAATAACTTTATGACTTCATGAGCCCTTTCCTCCTGAATAACATTTTACAACAACAAACAGCAAGAACTGTTTAGGGGCTATTCAAGGAATGTAACAAAGAGCCCAGGGTCTGGACACACAAGCTCCCCAGACAGCCATCTCAGGGGTACACTGTTAACAGGCTCAGTGTACATCAACATCAGCCCTCAGGCCCTAAAAACATCTGCTGTCCTGGTACTATGCTCCATAGAACACCCCGGAGGGCCTCAGCGCATCAAAGCTGTCCTGGTGGCATGAGGGGAAGCTAAACTATTTTAAGTAGGTCAGTCTAATGATTTGACTTAGCAGTGTATTTAGGGTTTGAGACTTACAGTTGTTATTTACATTATAAAGACTTTGTGGTTCTGCTTATTATTTAATAATACACTACCTCTCTAATTTAATATTTTTGTTGGACCATCTTTAGCGTTGATTATGGCACGCATTCACTGTCATTTCGTTTCAATAATCTTCTGCAATGTCACACTATATTTCCATCCAGTGATGCATTCATTTTTCACAGAGATCTTGTATTGATGATGGGAGAGTCCCACCGCTGTGCACAGCCTTCTCAAGCGAATCCCAAATATTGTCAATGGGGTTCAGGTCTGGATTCTGTGGTGGCCAATCCATGTGTGAAAATGATGTCTCATGCTCCGTGAACCAGTCTTTCATAATGAGCCCAATGAATCCTGGCATTGTCATCTTGGAATATGCCCATGCCATCAGGGAAGAAGAAATCCATTTATGGAATAACTTGATTATTCAGTATATTCAGGTATTCAGCTGACCTCATTCTTTGGGCACATAACGTTGCTAAACCCAGATCTGACCAACTGCAGCAACCTCACATCATAGCACTGCCCCCATGTTTGTACAGTAGGCACCAGGCATGATGGCTGCATCACTTGATCTGTCTCTCCTCTTACCCTGATGCACCCATCACTCTGGAACAGGGTAAATCTGGACTCATCAGACCACATGACCTTCTTCTATTGTTCCAGAGTCCAATCTTGATGCTCCCTAGTAAACTAAAGCCTTAAACCAAATGTTTAAGTCATTGCTGATCACCATCATTCAGGATGTTTTTCTGACCACATTTCTTCCTGGAAGACAATGGTTCCCCACTATCCTTCCAGTTTTTAATAATGTGCTGGAAAGTTCTTAACTTTAGTATTTTCTGCATCTCCTTAGATGATGCCAGTGAACCTTCTTAAACAGACTAACATCTTTTCCACGACCACAGAATGTTTCTTTTGACATGCTTCATTTAATGAGAAGCTACTTATTGCATCAGTTGGGGTTAAATATTGCCAGCTGAAAGATAATTGCCCTTGCAGTTATCATATAATAGGAGATTCATACTGCTTAGTTAAATCCAGGTGATGATTTTTTTTCCTTTGGCCAGTCAGTGCATATGTTGCTTGGAAATGATCGAATCCTTCAAATATTCACTGTACATGACATTGCATATGTGCTTGTATTTGTGCCTTTAATTATTCATTAAAAGTGACAAAAATAGGATTTTAAAACGGCAGACAGCAGTTATGTTCAGTTTCTAAAAAGTGTCTTGTTTTCATACAATATTCCCATGTCTCATGTGGGAAGTCTGACAGCAACATATAACCACAGTAAAGTAAAGAATGAAGAAAGATCTAGCCAGATCTAGTCATAGTATATATACACAGCATATAAAGTGCTATGGCAGCTTTCAAGGCAGTGGGAACACAGTAAAGAAAATGTTGTGTAGTTGTCATCAAAGCACCTTATCACAGACTGAATTCTGCACATTCAGGTTTTCTGCAGGGCACTCGTTTTAATTCCATTCCTCTCTTCTTCCTCTTTTAAATCAAATGGCATCTGTGTCTGCCATCTCAACAACCGTGGGTAACACTTCTGGTGTTTCAGCCATGTGTGAAACTAATCATTGCCAAAACTTGGTGTGTAAGTGTTTATGTGTGGGCTTGTCAGCTTGCCATAGCCACTGGCACCTTGTTGCAAAGTCAATGATGCTCCTTCTTGTTGTACATTGTCCTCTTCACACAGTCAGACTGAAAGAAACACAACAAAACACACAATTTTTCTGTCTTCATACACACTCCATGAGCAACATTGTGTTGTACAGCCAGCTGGTGATAAACAAATATCCTCTCTGCTGTCAAGTGTGTGGGCATGAATGCTAGTGTATTAATGTGTTGGGGCACCGAAAAGGGAGGGTAGGAGAAGGGGAAGGATTCTAGGGGCCCATGATTGATAGGGGCCCAGAAGGGCCCTCAATGCAATTGTAATACTAACAAAATTATCTAATACTCAATGATAAACTTACAATCGTACATACATTTTAGTTACAATGCATTGGTATCACTAAGTTTCTTTGTTTTGGAAACATTTCTGAACCAAAAAAACATCATTAAAATTGCTAATTGTATGTAACACAGTATCAGAATTTTCAGGAGGGGCCCACTTCATGGGGCCCAAAATCTCTGGGAGCGCCCCTGTTAACGTGTATACATTTTGCAAAATTGAAATCACTTGAATGTGTTTATAGCATCAGTTTTCTCACCCTCCATCACTAAGCCTCCTTACTGGATATGTTGTTAGGTAATTATCTCATAAGTAACATCAGTCTTCTAAGATGATAAAAAAGTGCAATCTGTCACCACTTAAAATTTCTAAAAATTGTGGCTCCTATATTCTACAGTTGACTGGTCGCCGCTCTGCTGAGGATGATGCCGTCCTGCTGTTCTAGAACACAGCTGCTACATCTGGAGTGTTTCCCCCAGGAGATCAACCATGTTTGGATCAAACTTTTCACAGTAGATGGTGTCTTGGCATCAAGTGACAAATGTTCTGATTTGTTCTTATTTTACCTCTCTGCTCAATGATTGATTAAACAAAAATTTAAAATAGACTTAGATCAATCCTTGAGTCTAAAAACACATTACAAAAAAGTCATGCAAATATACAAAAAAAGCATGAAGTAATGAGGAACCATGCTCACGCTGTGATGGTAATTTGCTGTTGTTGGAAGCAGAATTAATGTTCCAAATCATAAATAATTGCTGAACTACAGTATATTAAATCTAAATGAGTCCTTCAGTTTTTTTTTTGTTTTATTATTTTTAAATTGCAGTTTTGATGACCTGTTTATTTACTCCGCTATTAGTTTACTGCTTGAAAGTTTACAGCTGCAAGACTTTAGCCTGTGAGATAATGCTACTTTTTTTTTAGCTAAATTCAGCTAGAATTGGTTCAGTTCTACGTTTTAAGGCCATTCCCAGGTAAAACAGATGAAATCGCTCTCAGTTTAACCTTTAGAATGACACTACTATATGTTTTTGAGGGAAATCCGTCCATTCATGTTGATAGTGATTTTTTTTTTAAATGAAAGATATTCACTGTTAATAAAAATCTGACTGACTGGAGACGGAGGAACATGCTCTTTCCTGCAGGTGGTTGCTGCTGTTGTTGATCTCCTCAGGATAATTCAGCAATGACAAACATGATACAAATCATAATATCTGTAAATGGGTTGTTAAAAGATTTGCCATGTTCCATTGTGCCATCCACAATTACCACAATAAGGGGCATAAATAGAGGAGAAATTAAAGATTGATTCAAGCCATTGTCGGCCATTTGCTTCAGGATCCCAACAAACTGGGTAAGTCATCTCCAATCATCAAATACAAACTGATTGCTGTGTCTGCAACAGTTGCACAGTATTGGATGTAAATAAATGGGCTTTTTGGAATTGTACCAATGAACTATGCAACCTCATTTGAACCAGTGCTACCTGCTTTACTTGATCAAGATGCTGTTGCCTACCTGCTTGTGATTCATTATCTGCTCTGGAAAAAGAAATAAAAATCAAAAATTATAACATACAGCAGAATAAATCAAGTATGTAAACCGAGTTTTAGATTCCTGGGTTTCTAGGACATGCTGGAATATATTACATCTGCTGGTTGAGTATGTCTTCGTTGTGGGGCAACCGCAAAGAACCAATCAGAAAAGTGAATTACTCATGCAAGACTCTCCAGCGTTTTCTCTCCTGATCCTCTCTCTGTCTCTTTCTCTCTTACCCTCTTCTCTCATGCAAATTTCCATTTTATTTTTGAGCCACAGTCACTCCTCCCACCCCTTCCAATCTCCTCCCTCACTCTCCACCTGTGAATCTCTAACCTGAATGTTTAACATCTTGTACCGCCCTGGTTTTTTCATGCATTCCCTTTTCTGCCTCTCTTACCTTTTATGTTTTCTCCTGCCTTTCTTTCCACATCGTCTTTCCTTAAATCTCACCACTTTTGCCTCTTTCCCTCCCCTCCTTTCTGATCTGTTTGGCTCTTCTCTTGTTTTATTGCCTGTTTTTTCCTCTTTGCACCCCTCTTTTTTTCTCTTATACTGTATCCTTCCCTCCTACATCTGTCCTCTTCACACCTCTATAGATCTCCAACCTCACACCTCTCCTTACTTCCCCTCTCTTTTAGCTCCCTCTTTTCCTGCCACTCTCCCCTTTTGTCTTTTCTCTTCTTTTCTCTCTCTCTCTCTGGACACAAACCTCACACGTGGCTTATTGATTTTTGAAAGCAGCACAGACGTGGAGCTAAAAGAGGGCCCAGAAATCTGCAAATAGAGGAATTGTGGCACAGGTGAAGTTAGGTAGATGCATATAGACAGTATGCAGAGTATGCTGAACACTCTGAGAGACTGAGGTTGTGCAGTGAATATTTAAATGATGGCAGAGTGATTAACATTGGGTTTGTGATGGAGAGAAAGTGAAAAAGGAAGAATGGAAGAGAGAGTGTGCCTGTAGATGGCAGAAGAGTGCTTTAAGGGAGCATGAACAGGGTTCATATATGTTATTTTCAGGCATGCAAGCAGATTCATGGACATATTCCTACTGACACTCAAACAAATATAATTATACAGCCACAGTGATGAGAATATTTCTCTGCGATGCAGAAATTCCCTGAGCTGGTTTCCAAAAAAAAAAAAAAAAACATACATTACTCTAAGTACCGCTCAGCACTCACACAAATGCTGCAGATTACAGTGAAGCTGTACTGATCAGAAAATCAGAAGCTCCATTAATTTCCATTCATTGATGATTGAAGGGGGGGAAACTGACCAATAACATGAATGCTATGAAATTTAGATTAGCATATTCCCTTTGGAGGTGCTTTGTGATGAGACGTATTGTGAGACGCTGACATCTCATATTTCTCTCAAAAGTAATACTGAATATGGTGATTTTTGTGCTTTAGGGAATTCATTTATTTCATGTTATTTGGCAAAGGTTTTGTGTCCATAGCGACTAAAAATAGTTTCTTATGTAATTAAGTATTTACTTGATAGATTTAGAAGTTTCTTGCACAGTTGGTTGGCTATATGTGTGCATGTCTGAGCTTGGAATCAAATTGGTTTTTAGTGGATCTAACAGGTTTTGCTTGCCAGAATAAGATAAATACCCCCCCACCCCCCCCCCCCCCCCCCCCCCCCCCCCCAAAAAAAAACATGCTATAAAATTTAATGTGTTATGAAAAATGAGAAGATTAAGTGTTAAAAAAATATTTTAAAAAAGCTCACATGGATGTAGATTACAAGTTTAGTTTAAGGTACACTTCTTTAGCATTGTTTAGATGATGTATGGGTAGCAGCAGTGGGAGTACAGTTTCTTTCCCAGTCCCAGAATGACAAGAAAATTGTAAACAAAAGTCCCCCTACTTGTGAAATGCTTCTTTGAATTGTCCAAAGAACTTCACCAGCTAAATCCCTCCATTCAGAGAACCTCAGAATCAAGGACTAAGCATCATTTTAAGTTTGAACACGACCTGTTCATAACCTTGGAGTGAAACCACATGCTATGCAGCAGAAAATGAATGTTCAGAGATGGGCTGTGATTTGCTTCCACTTAAAGGTAAAAAAAATAAATAAAAAAAAAATAACAAAAAAAAATTATATATATATATATATATATATATATATATATATATATATATATATATATATATATATATATATATATATATTAGTTTACTTGCTGAATAATGTTATATTTCAATCCAGATTATTGTCCTTCATATTTTAAGGTATAGGGTGTTTTTAGAATCTCCACATGCCTTAAAACTGTCAGCTGAAGAACTGGCTGATGCAGTGCACTAGATTGTTATGATGTGAGGCTGTATGAGTTTGTATTTCCCAGGATATTTGGGGAAAGTCTTCAGTTTGTCATCAACTAAAGTTGCTGCTGTTTTCTTTAAAAGCATGCTGTTCTATCTTTTGTCTTGTTTTTTTATCAGACTTAGATAACAAAAATAAAAAAAGGCTTTGTTAAGGACATGATGTGCTTGCAGACAACCATTTATTTTCTTTAGGTCATTTTTAACACTGAGGACTACAGGATTAAATGGTAAATAACAAGTGTTTCCTGTATAATTTGGAGGCAATCAGTGCTATAATCCGATAGTATTATCTGATCTGGTTGTAAGGAATGGCTGCCCATTCAGACAGCACTGTTAGGAGCTGGCACTGTCTTTATAGAGCGTTTGAATGTTGTTCGACACGCCTGCTAAGCAAATCTGATCTGATCAGCGATGGCCCCAGTGGTGCAATTCCCTCTGCTGTAGATGCACAATCGTAAGATTGACATTCATTTCACTGGCTACAATTCTTCTGCTAAAGCCAGCCATAAGCAGACCAGTGGGTCTGTTCCTCTGGTTTGGTCAGCTGACTTGTTTTAGAAATATGGGAGCATAATAGGAATTATTATGGGATAACCAGATGTTCAAAATGTTAATGCATGCATAGTCTACATTTCAATATGGATATTGCGTACACAGTGGCAAATAACTGAAAAGCTAAATTCCTTCTAAACATACCCAAAGAATAGTCTTAAATAAATCTATTAAATTCTTTCAAGAAGTCAGCTGTGTTATTTAATTGGACCAATATATTCTAAGTGTCTGTGTCTGTCATTTGCCACAAAGTCCCCAATTCTTCCCTTCTGGTATTGATTTAATTGCAAAAGACAAATGGAGCAATGAGTGATGACTGGCAAGCCATTATTGGTTAGTGTCTGACTCACCATTGACAGTTAAAATACAGTGGTCTCCTTATGTGAATTCCCTTATAGACTAGATTTATCTTTCAAGGAGATCGATTTTTACGTGATTGCCTTTTTGTTCTGGTTCAATTAATCTTATTCAGTTTGGACAAGCATCATCTCTTCAGTGGCAGTGAACACCAACACACTGTGTCCTCTTTGCACAGTTGAATGGCAAAGAATATAGCATGTAGTACATTAATAAACCACAATCCTCTTAATCAGCTACCCAGTTCATAAGAGTCGATTTTTTCACTATAGTTTCCGGCAAAGAGCACGTGAGTATCAGCGGGAGCTTACAGAACGAGGAGGTTCTTGAAGGCAGCATCTCTGTACCGGCGGGCAGAGAGGAGACACAACCTGCTTCACCGGGAGAGAAGAGTGGACGGAGCCGCGTGAAGGATGCATGTCCGTTCTGGTTTCTGACAGCAAGAAGGATTTTTATAATATATTAGACCTTCTGGAGTTTCAAAGAGAACTAAAAGGACTGTCTCAACGTACCAGCGAGCTCCTGGTTGGCTTTTTAGGTAAGGATGTGAGGGGGGAAAAAAAAGGAGTGACTGATGCCTATTTGAAAAGAAGTCGGATGAAAACGAGAGTGGTAAAATTAATGTTTTTTTTTTCTTCCAGGTGGATTAAGATGCAAGATTTTCATCTCAGTTTGTGACAAGAAGAGAAGACGAGAAAAAGAAGAAGAAAGGTTTCACAGGCGCATGAGTCAAGAGACGGAGGAGGAGAAGAGGAAGATTATCCGGACAGGAAAGAAATACAAAACAGATATCCCCTGTCCGTTTGCGATACCGGTGGTAAAAAATCAGGAACAGAGCTGAGAGGATCTTTTTTTAAGACACACACGCACCACAAAACGACACAGAGGGGATAAGGAGGGGGAAAGCCAGAGCCTATATAGAAATAAGGATATTTCAGAGTGAAGATGGGATGGAGGCTGAGGGAAGTGTGGATTTGAAGCTCTCGATCCCTCTCGATTACTTTTTTGCGATGGAACTGATGGGAAGAGAGATATATTGACGACAAGCCTGACAGCAGAGAGACAACCTGTGCGCCCGTCTCTTCTGTCCTCTCTGCGTCTTTGCTTTCTTCTCTGTGGATGTTGACTGAATTCATTTTCGGATGTGAAGGATTTATTTAGTCTATGTTAGAAGGAGGAGGCGAAGAAAACGCACTCGTGTCCCTTCCTTCTATACCCCCCCTCCTCTCTCTCTCTCTCTCTCTCTCTGTCTCTCTCTTTCTCTCTCTCCGTTTTCTGGATGTGAAGCAGCATGCGGCCCGGTGAGAGCTTAGAGGGCTCGCGCTCGGCTCGCGGAAGATGCATTGATGCTAATAATATTACTAATAGCGGCACGGAACGCTGTCTCGTGCACCTCTCGTCGAGGAGGATGAAGAGGGTGACGAAGAGTAGGATGAGAGGGATGAACGTGAGGTTGACGGACGGAGGAATGACGGTGATGCGCTGTTTTCTGTGGAGTCTTGTTCTGTGCTCGCTCTCTTCGCGCGCGCAAGGTAAGGGGATGCGACACCCCCTCACACACACACACGTGCATGAGCGTAATCATGCAGTGACATAAATGTCCTCCCCTCACACGCACACGGCTTGGGTGAGACTTTTTCTTTTTTTGCCTTCACTGCAGTCATGAGCAAAAAAAGAAAAAAAAATAAGATGCTGCTTCTGTGAGCTTAAAAAGAAGGAAAGGAGTGTGCGTCTGTGTATGACGTCTGCGTGCGCGTGAGGATGTCTTGCGAGGTGTCAGTGCATGTGTGTAAGTGAGAATAGGAGCTGTGTGCGCGTGGATGTATGTGTGGTGTGTTGCGGAGGAAAGCAGAGAAACAGAAATTGGCTTGCAGGGAGGATGAAGTGAAAGAAGGAGAGGAGGTGAAGAAGCGGCAACAGCCTCTTTCCCTCTTTCCTCGTTTTCTCCTCTCTTCAGCTTGCTCTCTTTCTCTCTCTCTTCCTCTCTTCCCATCCTTCTCTTCAATACAGCCATTGAGCTGGTAGCCAATAAATATTCTTGCGGTAGCTCTTGGGCTGTGGCAACGAACGTGAGTTGCTTATACCAAAGTGTGCACAGGAGTGTGTTTTCCTGTGTGTGTGTGTGTACGGGTGTGTGAACGTGAGTTGTTTATAGTGATGAGGCCCAAGCCTTACACAGCATTTTATTCCCAAATCTTGATCAAGTAGCCCATTTATTCTTATTTATTGTATTTCAATCAAAGGGAATTATATAACAGTACTATCTCCCCCTTTTCTCTCTCACACACACTTTCTGTCCTTGTCCCCCTGCTCTCATTCCTCCCCCTCTCTTGTCTTACCCCCCCTCCTCACTAGACTGAAAAAAATGTCAAAATAACAGTTTAACACACCATCTCCTACATTCTTGTCCATTCCGCTGCTTTCCATTTTCAAGTTTATCTTTTTCATCCACAACATTTTCACTTCCAGCTCATCACAAAATGACACTTGCTTTGTCACGAGCCCTTGGGCGTCACACTTCAAAGGACTGGATGCTCCTCGAGGATAATTTTTCAGTGTACAGAGTGTAGTGATCTATATCTGCATCTTGCCAAGTGAGAACTTATGAGGTCAGACAAAGACCATGTTGGAGGTGGATTTCCATTCCAGAGACTTGAGACTGGAATACAAATGTCCATTCAGTTACTCTGTGGTTATGATTAGGGAAAAAAAAGTCTTGTTTAGGTTCAGGAAAAACTACAATTCAGTTTTTTTTAACATTAAACAAGACTGACCACTTGTTCCTTTTGCAACTTACACCTTCTGCGTTGAATTACAACAGTGGTGTGTTTCATTAGTGATGTCACCTGCAGAGCACAGGCCACAGACTTACAGCAGACATTTAGGAACATCTGTTAAGCCTACCAAACTAGTCTGCTCATTGGAAAATAACACCACCCCTTGCCTTGGAAAAGTTCATCAAGTGGTTTTATCAAATATCCATATGTGATGAGCATGAAATGAAAACATTTTTATGAACACATATCTGAGTGAGCACACAATTACCAGCACGTACGATCTAGTGAGGAGGATGGAGCTAGGAAATGAGACAGTTGAAGAGTTAAGGGAAAAGAGGGGTTGAAAAATAATGCAATAGTAAGAGACAACAAGTTTGGAAATTAAAGCAGGACCAGGTTTCTAACTAAACCTTCTCTGAGTTGTGTTAATGCCTAACCGGGCAGATTTAGTCAGAGACCATGGCTTAAGATCTGGCAAGCAAAAAAGGAGAGACAGTGCTGAAAATTGAACAAGAAAGCAAAGGAAACTGTGGAAGCTATTGAGAACCATTTGTCTTTGTAAAGTCTGCATGATCCTCCAGTGGAGGGAGATCATGTGTAGGCTGACTGAGCCGAAACACTATGGATTTCTACAGTGATTAAACAAATCGACACTGGGAATGGTGAATGGAGACACATGGCTGTGTGCCATCACAGAATGGAACATTGTAGATAAGAATAAAAAAGGGGAACTCTAGCTTTTTTCTGTCATGTTTCAAAAGTGTCTTTTATGGTTCTCTTTGATCGACAGATGAGAAATTGCAATATGTAGGGTGTCGACCAAACATAGGCAAGAAAGGTGGGATTTCCTCAGGCACAAAATATCTAATTCCAGATCCTCAAAGGTCTAGATTCTAGTACTGATATCCACATGGCTGTGTGGCCAGTGAGATACCTCATAGTATTAGACATTTTTAAATTCTTCATTGGGAATGGGAGTTGTATTTAAAACCTTCTGCAGAGTAGCTTTAGCTAAATACAAATGAAACTATGAAGTTAAACAAAACATCAAACATAGAGCAAGGTTGGTAAGTAAAAGAGTAAAACCATCTTTAAAAGTATAGAGGCTGAGCAAAAGAAAAAGTACATAAATGTGTAAATATGTGTCCCCTTCATTCATGTTGACATTTTAGGGACAAGACTTTAAAAATAGACAGAGAATTTAAAACCACCCACCAGCCAAATGCGGCTCTATTTTGGCTGTAGCTGGTAAATTAGTCCGCTTTACCGGCCATTGGCAGGTAACCAATCACTGCGTGGACCTGCAATTCTATTCTAAAAAGCAATCTGGATGGCAAAGTAATGAAGAAGACAGTAATGGATACACATGCTGCTGCAGCCGGTTGACAAAAAATGTTAATTTCTCAACTCACTTAACATATTTGACACAAAGACATAGCATCAGTTTCTTTGTAGTTGCACCACTGTCATAATCCAGGGTTTTAATTAAAGAGTGTGTGCTGCTTAAAGGCTTTGTGGTGTGAAATGAATGCAGCAGGTCATAATCAGACAGCGATGATGACACTTCATCTGCTTTAGACCATGTCTTTGCATCTGAAACGTTACAGACGTACTTATGCCTCAGAAGTTGTTCCTCTGTCATATTCTGGAAAATTGCTGTAGACCTGCTCTTACTCTGCTCTTTGTCCTACCCCTTTTCTGCTGTTCTGCAACCCAGACTCCTCTCTTCACTCAGTTCTTCTCTTTTTCCTTCTCCTGTTCATTTATTCCTCTTGTCTTCCTGTCTTCTGCTCAACACGCCTCCACCTCCCTCTCCCTCTCCTTTCCCCTCATTTCATCTGTCAGATTTGTCCTGTGGCTCCAGAGGCTTAATTTACTCACCAAACATGCCAAATCACACATGTGCACATGCTCACGAGAAGAAAAAAACCCTCACATTTTCCATTTTTCACTACGTTTCAGAGCTAAATGTATTCTGAGCTACATCTAGCTTGTCAGACTCAACATGAGCGCTGCGTCCAGCCTCTGCACTTTCACTTTAACAGCAAATTTTCTATTTGAGCTCTTTCTTAATGCCATTGCAGAGTTGATGGCTCTCAGCAGCACTTAATCAAAGGAGAAACACTGATCAATCATCTTGGACTAATTATCAATTAGACAGCCAGGTAATCTAGCTCTGGTCATCAGTGGGGTGAGGGATTGTTACTCTTTCTGCTGAAGGCTAGTCTCCAGCATGTGACCATGCAATTAACCCAGAAGGATAAAAATAGCTAATTTAATTTATATTGACGAGCCATAGCAATGCAGTGCTTTGTTCTTGCAAAATTGAAATTTATCAGTCATTCCCTGGTAGTGTCTAGTAATTTAATGCTAATCGGCAGTGTTAAATTGCACAGGCTTTCGGACGCAGTGAAATGGTCCTTTAACCTGGTTTCATAACAACCACTGAATATCAGATTGATTGGGGAAGTCGACAACCCTGATGTTGATTATAAGTAACTGATTGATGTTGTCCATTAACATGCCAGTACTAATAATTTGTCTGTGTTAGTTACTGGTTGAGCATTTCGGTCATCACTCTCTGCTGTCAGTTAGCCGTTTGATATTCTATGTACAGTTGATGCTTTATGTTACTGGAGAGCTTCGAGGCAACTTCTTGTCTTTCTCCCTCACGCACATCCATTTGGACTATTAGCACAGGGTGTACACTCTGAGCCTGGTGAGCACTCTCACACTGAGCATTAGCACAGCACAGGCTCTCTAACACACATTTAATCCTGTGGCTTATGGCTGGTTTCTCAGGGAGGAAGATGTGTCTGTCGCAGAGTCAGCCTCTTGATCATATAAATACTTTGACTTGGGGAGAGACAGAAAGGGAGGAAGAGAAGGGCAGATGAGGCTGAGGAAGTCAAGCAGTCACAGTGTGGGGGTAGAAATGTAACACAAGTCAGTTAACATTTGACTTGAGTGTTACTAGCCTCTCGCCTCTGTCACCTTCATTTTTCTATTCTTTTGTCTTTACTTATGTTACTTCTCTCGGTTTTGTTCTGACTCCATCCTCTCTCCGCTCCTCCGCCTTCATTTCCACTGAAATAACATCACAATGTCTACAATGTTAATAAGAAATGACACCTCTTATAACCTCTGCCTCTTCCATTCCTCTATAGATATGAATGTGGCTATTACATGAGACACTAAGGATTACTTTATGTACTGTGTAAATTTTCATTTACAACCAGGGTCAGGATCTTTTAATCTTCATAGCTGAAGAAGTGGTTTCATTTCTCTGAATGCAGCTGTGTTTTGGTTTTTGTAATTTCTTTCTCCTAGTAAAATCAAAAACTGACACTGACAGCAAATATTTAACAGCTGTCTTCAAGTTAATACATTTACTTTACATGTCATATAAACAAACATTCTGGTCCGCAGATATAAGAAGCAAATCATAATTTTTGCTGCTGTTCATCACCAGGATGTATTTGAAATGAAGCAATCAATATGTGATTGAAGTGTAAACTTTCATCTTAAATTCAGGGCCTTTTACATAAATATTGCATTAACTGTTTAGGAATTGCAGCTTTTTCTTTTTTTTCTTTGACTGTATATAATTTCTCCAGGCGCAAAAGTGTTTGGAAAAACAAACAGAAATATACATATAAGGGTTATTTTTTCCATTAGATGTGTATCTTTGCCGTCAGTGGCTGCATGGACGTCTCTAGATGCTGTTTCCTCCCTGGAGATGCTTTGCTAGGGCTTTGCTTGAGCCGACTTCAGTTGCTGCTTGTTTGTGGGTTTTGACTTCAGTAAATGAAAAGCAAACTCAACTAGGAGCTATTTATTTGCCTTTAAAAGCCCTTAGGTTGCCTTTGAAATCAGTTTATTTGTGTGATTATTCATCTGCACTGTCCATCTTCCTGCTTCTATCAGCTGTCGCATTATTGATAACGACTGGTGACCCAAATGAGTTGGAAGGCAGCAGCAACCATTGCGCAACATTTTCTCCATCATGTTTGACAGATGATGCTGTGTACTTTGGATCAAAGCTCGTTCTTTTTCCATACTCTTATCTTTGTCTGACACAAGTTCATGTTGGTTTTATTTGTCTCTTTGTGAATTTTACCAGTTGTTTGCATAATGAGCCGAATCCTCAGCATATCCTTTAATGACTGTGTCTCTTAATCTTGACTTTGATCATGATGTATACACCTATCCTCCTTGCCAAGTGATTTTTCTTTTTCCAATTCTTAGATCTTTCTTTTGCTCTGTTTTTGGACAGCATATTGAGAAATCCTGCAAGCAGCCACCAATTAACTCTGGACCTTTTATCTCATTAATTTGTCATAAAATAACCAAGAAGCAGGCCATACCTGCACAGCCATTTAATTGCTTATCAGTCAATTGGCCAATTATTTTTGGGCCTGTGAAAATGGAGGCCAATGTAAGAGATGGCTGTAAGTCTTAAATGGAGCTGACCGTGTGTGCGAAATGTGTTTCAAACAGTGTCAGAGTATTTTCATCATGTCTGATGGGGACCCAAGCAGCACTAATTTCCCAACAAAGCCTGTGTTACTAATGAAAAGTACTTGCCTCATGTGAGTGCAGCTCCTGCCTTAATTTTTACCTCCTAGAGCTGATGTTATTAGGTGATGCAGCATATTTTTTAATGAATATAGAGCCTTTGATATTTTGTAACATTAGAGATCGTGGGGCTTTCAGGTAGAAATGGATCGTTTTGCCCTTTTTTTCTCTTCCATTTGCCTGCCGTTTTTCCTCCTTCTCATGGAGTTATTGCAGTTTTCTTGCAAAAGTCCGGACACTCCTGGGCAAAGGAGCGAAAATGAGTCTTTCTCGAAATGGTAATGTACTTTTTTTTTTCTTCTTATAAAATGAGTTTAATTAAATTTAGATTTAAACTTGGATTTAATGACTTCCCATCAGAGAGCATTTGCTGCCTGGGGGTGTATATATGAAGAGAAAGAATGTATTTTATTTTGTTTATTTGTATTTTTATATATTTAGTAGCGTCTTTGTTCAGGGTTTTTTCCCATCTACATCCATCCCCCTCCTTACCTAATAATCCATTCTTCTTCCCTGCCACTGCCTCCTGCTGACCTCCACCTATGATGAATTTGTAATCGCCACCTTTTATTCATCTCTCATCTGCCATCTCTCTTTCATCCTCCTTCATCTCCTTTCTTTCTCTCTTTTCTTTTGTCCATTAGTCTTGCCTATACTCCTTCACTTTCTTCCCCCTTCCTCCCTGAGTGACTATCCTTAGTGTAATTGTTGTAAGTGTCGACTGTACGAGACGGGTACTCGCAAGGTACAGTTCAGTTAATCTCCCCTGTGTGCTTTTTGTCATAATAAGGAACACATTTAATTCCTTCACATAGATTGCAACTTAAATGATGTGTTTTTATGTCGCTACCGAGCCAAATCTACTAATGTGTTTCAGTTATGTTTGCCCTCTATGATTTTAGAAATGTCAGCTTGCACATATTGAGTCGTCTCTGCTATCAACAGTCTTGTTAAATTGAAAGAAGAGTTCATTTTGCCAAGCAAACTAGAAGAAAGAAACTGTACTCAAGATAGCTACCAGCTGTTCAAGGGCCCCTGAGGATATAGCACAGATTTCTTTTCAAATATATATACAATTCCTTTTTTCTTGCAAGGTCTGATACAACTTTGCATTTACAGAATTGGGTCATAAGAGCGAATAAGTTCAATTCTAATTCATCAAAGTTTAATAGAAATGTTGCATGGTCATTTTCTGTATAGTTGAAATTAAATTAAGTGATTTTAAAAAGTACATTTCTTAGATGTCTTTAATTAATTTCTCTCTTCAAGAGTCGGTGGTTGTGCATTTCTGTAAATGAAAGAGGTATTCTGAATATAATATTCAAACCATTCTGAAATATTTCAATTATAATACAGCTTCAGCTCAGAGGCCGATTTAAATTGAGGAAACAAAGATTTCCTGACATAATCAGAAAGGTGACATACTGGAAATATGTGATTTCTGCAGAATCCTCGAACACCTGTATGTCCCTGTCACATCAAGCCCACACATGGACATGTACACACACACGCACAATCTGTCAGTCTTTGGTAGCCTCTTCATTATTTCAGAGATGATTAGAAGCAGACATGACGTGAGCATGTTGAGTAGGCAAGAGTGTACATGCACACACACTCCCACGCTAACTTAAACAATATACAAAAATATGCTGGGCACACTCTAAGATAGCATGTGTTACCCTGAGGGTGTGACTGCAAATACATGCAAACACTGGAGTGCACATACATGCACAGGGACAAAAGACATGCATACATGCACATGCACGTATGCAGACTCCCTCTGATGCGTTTCAAGAAAGGCAGATGAGAAACTAACAAAGACAGACTTATAACCAGCTGGTGCATCCTGTTCTTGTGTGTGTATGTGTGTGTGTAAGAAAGAGGAGGTAAATTCATTAAAGGAGCAATAAGTGGAAATTCATCATTTCTAGATTGGAGGAATAAAAAATTACTATGTGAAGAACTAGAGGTGTAATTTCATCTGGAGTATCATGACGTCACACACCGTCTCTCTGTGTTGATCTCCAGCACAATGGCAGCCGCATGTTTTCAAAGCAAAATGGTGGAGAGCAGAACAAAACATTGACCAGAACATGACCACAAATCAACATTACCTCGAAAAAAACTGTTGGATAAATAAAGGGACATAGCCCGGATTAACATCGGCCTTGTATTTTAAAGAGGAAAGCACTGCGAGCGCTAAAGAGGCTACAGTTTGACTTGAAGCTAGCCCTTCTCCTGGACAGTAAGTAATGTTATATAATCTTATGAATGTTGTAAACAGATGTTTTAAGTTACTTTGACATGTTTCACAAAATGGTGATATTGGTTTGCTCAGTATGTTTGCACTTTTGTTTGCAAACAAGGCAAGTGGGGGGACGAGGCAGAGGGAGGTGTGGCTCATTATGCACAAACCTTGCGGTGAAACAATTTAGCTTATTGCCCCTTTAAAGATGGAGCGTTGGTGCAGAATTGGGAAAAAGTTTATATAGGATGAAGATAGATTGGTGGACACAAAAAGCCTAGTTGGTCAAATGTTAGCTCCTTGGTAACAACCAGTGTTGCTCCCTGCCAGCCTGTCCTTGAAGAAGATACGGATACTCGTCATAACTGTGCTACTCTGTGGGGAGAATACATACTTCAGTTTGTGAAAAAACACAAATACTGAGGTTGTTTATTATCTTCATGGATGTAGAAGTTTATTACAAAAGCTCCACTGACCCAGTCATGTTACCGACATGGCAACAAAACATTTACTTAAATTTGTTTACTGGCTTGTCACTCCACCTCTCATTTATGCCTCTTTATTGATATTTTATATTTTGTATTTTGACTTCCAGTCTTGTCTCCCGAGTAACTCATCCTGTACTTAAAAGGTGGATTGTTTTTGCTGTTTCTTATTACTCTTCAGTGTTTTTAATCATATTTTTAACCTAAGTAGGCTAATGATAAATGTGAGGTCTTAATGAAAGGAGACGTTGCATATGTAAGCAGTGCACATGATTGTAGGTAACAAGGTGTAAATGATGTGTCAGATTATACTCACCAGTGTGATACAAAGCTTTAATTAATCACTATTGTAATGATGAGCTAGTTTCATGAAAAATGTTAATAGCATGGTTTTAATTTGTGATTTTAATTTAACTTGTAATTAACTCTTAGTAATGAATCATTATTCAATCATAATTCAAAAACCCCTTAGATGAGCAAAGTGAAGCAGTTTTACAGATAATAAATGTACTGTTTTGTAATTCTGATCAATTTTACTTTACTTAATTGTAAGTTATCCTTAAACTTAGTAATAATGTTACATCAAGATACATCAATGCATAATGTCATTTGGTGTCATTTGATTATTTACAGGGTTTTTGCATAGAAACATGTTTTCCTGGAAAAATGTGCCATTAACTTAATTAAGAAAAAAAAAAAAAAAAAAAAAAAGAAATTACTGAATTTATTTTAGGGAGAAGATGATGTAAAGAATTAAGGAATTATTTTTTTTAAAATAGCCATAGTTACACTCTAGTTGCTGCAATTTAACGTTAACTAAAGAGATCCATAAAACTGTTTTTAACTAATACAAATGCTGAACATAATTTGTGTCGGTGTAGGTATGAGAAAACATCACAACATAGCCTTGAGCTTAAAGGGTTTTATCATTAACTATCAGAAACAGTTTTTTATTTTAATCTTCTCAGTAATTAGCCCAAGATTTATAGACAAAATGATTTAGATGTTTATTTAGAAGGAGCAAAAGTAGGTCTCTAAAAGATATAACTGGACAACAAACAGATGAACCCTCTCTGAACCCAAGTTCTTTCACTGCTGTGAGAAGGTACAATCTCAGCTCTTCAGCTTTCCTACATTTATATTAGCATAATTTATAGATGGAAGTTCATGTATTTTTGAATTAAAAGAAGTGCTGAAATTGGTTTGGTTAATGTTTAACGAGGGATCGAGTAACAAAACATTATCATTTTTTTCCCTGTTATAAAAAATGCATGACTAGGTGCATGTAGGGGCTGGAAGATAGGGTGAGAAAATGAGAGAACATCAGCAGGTGTGTTTTGTGTTTTAATGTTAGTTAGTACTTTATTGTCATTGTTCTCATACAGTATTGTACAACAAAAACATAAAGTGCAGTTCTTTCAGTGAACTGCACCAGGGCATCAGGGCTATTACACTTACACTGCTACATCGGCTGTAAACATGAAATACATATAAAAACAAGTGCAATTTTCTATAAAATGCATATTTATATACAAGCATACATCTATACACACATGTTGAAGGGATTTGTACAAAAAATGACAGCGGCATATGATAGGGTGTATGAGGATTTATTGCACTTGATCCCTTACAGGCTGTAAACATGAGGTCTGAAGTGAATGTGAAAACACCCGCTATCTAAATGACTGCTGAGCAGCATTTAGCATCCTGATGGCTGTGGGATAAAAACTGTCCTTTAATCTACTAGTCTTTGTTTTCAAGGATCTGAAACGTTTACCTGAAGGCAGACGTTCAGCCAGTCCTTATCCAGGTTGTGATGGATTCTGAATAATGCTCTGTGTTTTTGAGACAGTTAAGGTCATGCAGTTCTTTAAGAGAGGGCAACAGACGATCCGCTGGGTGACCTGTATAACCCATTGCAGCTCTTTTCTCTGTGCTGCTGTGCAGCTGGAGAACCGTACACAGAGGCAGTAGGTCAGCAGCGGTAGAAGGACACCTGCAGTCTCTCGGCAATGTTATTCTTTCTGAGAACCCTCAGGAAATAGAGTCTCTTCTGGGTCTTCTAAGCGAGCTCAGCGGTGTGGGTCTCCCAGGTCAAGTCTTTCTTGATTTTGCCTCCCAGGAAGCAGAAGTCTGTGACCCTCTCCACACAGACCCCATTGATTGTAAGAGGTTGAGCACTATCTGCCTTCTCCTTTAAGTCCACAACCAGCTTCATCATTCTTGCAGTCTTGAGTAGCCAGTTGTTCCTCCTGTACTACTCTGTCGGCCGATCCACCTCATCCCTGTAGGCAGACTCGTCCCCACCCAGAGATGAATCCCACCGCTGTGGTACTTAACGATGATGTTACTGTGGTGGGTGGGAGTGCGGTCGTATGTGTAGAGAGTGTAAAGCAGAGGGCTCAGCACAGAGCCCTGTGGGGAACCGGTGCTGATGCAGATGGTTGTGGCGAGGTGAGAGCCCACACTCACCCTCTGTGTGTGATACCTCAGGAAGTTTTTGATCCAAAGATAGGTAGGTGGAATATAGGAGTCCAGTATCAAATGGTTTATTTACCAGTATGTGAAGGAGAATGGTACTGAAAGCAGAGCTGAAGTGAATGACGAGCATATGGGCGCAGCTCCCTTTCTGCTCCAGGTGGGACAGGACAGCATAGAAAGCAGTGGCCGCAGCATCCTCAGTGGAACTATTAGCTCTGTAGACAGGTTTATGTGGGTCAAACTTTGGGGGAGATAAATGATTGGATGTAGTTTTTAATGAGATTTTCAAAGCATTTTATTGCCACAGGGGTCAGTGCTACAGGCCTGTAGTCGTTTAGACTGGTGATGGTCTGTTTCTTAGCAGTGGGACTGAGAACTTCAGGGGGGCAGGGATGGACAGATCTTAATGGTCTACGTGGTGGTAGGAGCAGTTTTCTTGACTGGTGTGTATGCTGGGATTAAAACAGAGATAGGTGATCAGACTGGTCCAAGTAAAGCAGTGACATTGACATGGTTTTTGCCTGTAGTTGATGTTTATGCAGGTTTTATCCAATGTATTGTTTCCTCTGGTGGCACACTTTGCATGCTAGTGGAACTCATGAAACTTTCCCACTAGTATCCACTTAGCCCTGCGCTAATTCAACCAACACCACGCCACCCCGGTTTTGATTGTTCCCATTTCAGTAGAGGGCAATTCAGACCACGTTCACTGTGGGGTTTTATAGGAGTGGAAAAATTCCACTGTTATACTTTTCTCACTGCAAGCGCCAATCTTAAAGAAGGTCGAGCCGGCTGTAGATGTTTTTCACACAACAGAAAGTATACGAAAGAAGAAGCACTACTACCACATGCTCATATACAAAACACTAAAACAAAGAGCACCAAGCTGCTGTGTCCGTGCTCGCCGCCCTCTGTAAAAAAGTTTAGATCTAGCGTACTGTGAGTGTAATACACATATTCCTCAAATCCACAGAGTAACAATGTCAGCACAAATATGCACAATGGCTTATGAGGACAGTTTATTGTATTTATTAGGTGCAATCCTGGTCGCTGTTTTTAAATACTCTATTGTACAATATGTCCTTACAAGAAATCATTTAGATTATTATTAGTAGTACTATAATCATTAAATTATGTTTGCGTGTGACTTCACCTTCCCCTTTTATCTCATTGGAGTCTCAAAGCTCGGCAGGTGTTACATTTCTTCCTTAGTAATGATGTATTTCCTGTCTGAGTCTTGCGCCTTGGGAGCCTTTTTGTACTGTTGTTCAGTCTGTCTACGTATGTGTGTCTCTCTTTGTGCACATGATGCCTTTCTATTTTCTGTGTGTGCATGTGCATGTGTGTGTGTGCCTGTTGGATTTATTCCCACAGAAGACTCATTTCCCCAGCAGGCCCTGTCAGGCTGTTTCTGGGCGCACTCAGTTCACAGCTGGAGGCGGCTGCTGTCACCTGCTTACCTAACATCACTCCTCTTCTTGCTTCTTTTCTCCTCTCTTCTCTTTCCCCAATTTTTATGACTTAGCCCTTATCTCTGTCATAACAAAAATGATTTATTAATCTCTACATGTTGCAGTGATTCTTTCTATAAAACAAGTAAACTTAAGGGAAATTTCAGTTCTTTATAGATGGCAATAGAATTACTCTAAAGAGACTGCAAAGCCAAATGTTTCCACTGGGTATCTAGAAGTCCTATTTTTATAGCAGCATTTAATACAAGTCTTCCCTAGAACTGCTGTTTCTGCTAGCTGCTATGCTTCAGTTCCCCACAGCATGCTCGATAAAAGGAGGATGTCTGCAGGCCAGAAAGTGGTGATAACCAAGAAATTGCTGAAATTGCTGCTAGCATGTGTTTGTACATACAGTACTGTGCAAAAGTTTCAAGCCAGTCCTTATTTTTCATGTATTGCCAGGAAAAAAAAAGTTTGTACTATTCTGATGGCCTGATGGTTTGATATTCCGACATTTATTTTACAACATACCCTAAACTCTGTTTGGTAAGCTTTCTTGTAATTCCTTAAAAAAGTCTTCAGGAAGTTCTTCAGACTTTGGGAAGACATTTTAGACCTCTTCTTTGGACATTGACAGCATTTTGTTCAGTTGTCTGTCAAGATTTGACCACACTGCTTTGTTAATGTTTGGCTAATTCACTTGATAATTTTTCAGATGTTCCACTTCTGCTTTTGTTGTCCAACTTTGGACAATCACTTTTTTTGTTGAAAAAAATACTGCAATGTCTAAAGTCCAAATAAAATATTTGAAAGATTGAGAGCTATTACTCAGCACCAGTTTAGGAAATGACAAGAATGTCTTGTTGCTTGGAAGTAAAGTATAATGGTAGGATTGATAATCAAGGTTTTTGGATAATATTGTATGCACACTGAACACATAAACTCTGCATATGAGCAGTCAAAATCCCAAAATAGCATAAAGATGCAAGGGAAACAAGCGCATAGCAGAGGTTTGCAAATGGATAGCAAAAATTATAAATCATTGTTACATTTGTGTCAAAGTTTTATTGGCAATGAAATTATTATGCACTGCATTTGTCCAACTTGCCGAAGAAAAGCCCAGCAGGGCATTGCAGTGGACAACATTAAACGTTTTGCTCTTTGACCCTGACCATCTGTTTTTTTCACACCCCAACCTATCCCGCTCTATATCCATGCCTCTCTTTCTCTCTGTCTCCCTTCCTCTCACAGTCAGGGTCACTGGGTCAGACAGAGAGCAGCTGCTTAACTGCGTGACTACAACCTTATACATACAGTATGTTCCCATTCTGTCATCTCCCTTTGCTATATGATTTGTCCCTCTGAAGCTGTTTCTCATTTTTGCAAATAAATATTTGACCAAGGACGACTTCATGATGCCTGATGCTTATTACTGAAACAGCAGATCAGCCAATAGCCAATAGATCGCGCTACGCTACATAGTTTTAAGATTTTTACACCTGATGTAAAACAAGAGTTTTTTTAATAACGATGAAGAAGACAAATGAGAAAGAAGTCCCGGAATATAATACGGGATCTGTTGTGATGGATGAGCACATGTTGGGAAGCTTTTAATAAAAGTAACTTGACAAGTTGATATTAGTTCAAGTTCGTAGATCTTCTCTCATCTATTTGTGGGTTTCTGTCATTCTTCAGTATGTGGTTCCACTCTGCTGGGCTATGTGTTTACTATGTTAATCACATGTGAGAGTGTCTACTTTTATTTTGCTGCGCTCTTTAAAATATTTGGGCCCATCTCAAATTGTATGGCTGTATGTATGACAACATTTATATCAGACTTTGGATGTGATGTGAGGAAGGAGGCTCTGAAAGTTACTTTATGCCAGTTTAACTAAGATTAACAGGCTAAATTTGCAGCCAGTAGCAGTTATCTGGCTTCTCTCCTGATTGCATGGGTTCATGTGAAAACTGTAGTTCTCAAGACACCCTAAATATTTTTTTAAACTGGATGTGTCTGTCTTGTCTTCTTTGGCAAGTTTCCTGTTACACATGTCACTGTATTTCTCTAGAGATTTTATAAAGATTTACAAAATATAAAGCTATAGTTAAGTGTTTCCTTGGCATGGAAGCTATATCAAACAATTTAATCACAATGTTGTTGCTCATAGTAAACCAGAACCACAACTTTTGTTCAGGCATCATTTCTCTTCATCCAATTTTCCATAAGAGGGCGTCTCACACAGCCCATCGTTCTTTGTTTGCATCATAACACACTGCAGTGCCGCCACTGTCAAAACATATTTGATGCAATGTAAACACAAATGGTGAAACTGCTTCAGAAAACTTAATCAGTAGCATCAAGAAATTGGCAAATCTTGAACAGGTAAGAGAAGAAAAATATAAATAACGATTCCTCAGCATCACAGTGTAAAATTCCACAACACATAAATGTTGAAGAATAAAAACAGCTAAAGTAGAAGGAAATGTAATATCACAAGTTTATGCCAAGCTTTCATTTTCCTATATCATTTACAAAAGACTTAAAGAGAAACTCAATACCATGAGGTTGGTATTGTATTGCAGCATCTCTCAGCTTTGCCAAGTGATGTCTTCACCTTGTTACAGCAGTCTGCTGGATGTGGTTCATTGTATCTCTTCCAACATAGAAAGGAGGCAAAAGGCTATTCTAAGGACTAGTCAGCGTCCAAATGCCTGGTAGAGGATGAGCTGAAATGAGTTTCTGAGATCAAAAGAAACAGAATGATAACAGGATAAAAGGGACTGAAAGATAAAAGGAACTGAGTCACTGGATCAGACTTTATAGAGCAGAAATCAACAGAATTAAAATCCATCCAACCTCAAGGAGCACTGGACTCCACATATGTCATGAAGGTCACATCTTTCAAAAATGTTTTCCTTTCCTTCACAAAATTGATCATGCTCAGTTTCTGCAAAAACATCTTTCAGGCACTCCACAGATGTTATCAAAGAAAAGGTCCAACAAAGGATTTCTGCACATTTTTTGGTAGAAATGTGCTGTGAAGTTTGTTTCTTTTTTTATTGGGGAAATGACAATAGGATACAAAGACATGAAAATGCAAATGTTTCTGTTCAGGTCATTGATTTAGCAATTATTATCTACAGACCCGGAGCTACAGGCAGGCCCCAGTAGGCAAGGCCCACCATACATAAGTCCGGCCCTCCCATCCAGCCTTTTCATTTTAATTTCTATACTTTTCAATATCGTTTTCATTTGCAATTATTTAATTTTTTTCTTTTTTTTTTTTTATCAAAAGTAGAATCAGTTCTCATATGTGCTTTTTTGCAATGAGAACATAATGATCTGATCCAATTTTCAGTGTCTGCAAGTTTTTTTTATTTTTATTTTTTTAATACTATTCTGTATTTAATCTGCTTCGACATGGGTCAAATATTGACAGTTATTTAACTGGAATTTGTCTTCTTATAAAGTCAAAATTTACTTGATAAATGGGGCCCGCTGACAGCGATCCATTGCCTGCCCTGGTACTCTGTCCTAAGGCTGGTGTTCTGTCAGTTTAGCATATGCATCAGAGTAGCATACGTTATGTTAATGCACATGCGGGTTAAGGTTAGGGTTAGGTGCAGTCGTTAGTTTGCACTATGCGTATGCTGATCTAAAAATGTATGCTACACTGACAGAACACCGGGACGGATTATCTACCAAATAAATCTACCATAAATGTACAAAATTCTTCTATTGTAGCTTATGGAGCATTTAGAGGAAACGGTTTCTAAATATCAAATGTGAGTAAGCATTGTCTGCAGACAGGAACCAGGTAAGCAGACACGTTGTTTTTAATTTTATAATCACTATATTCCCAAATTTATGGAAGCGTAGACCTGTCGTTGGAAAAACAAAAAATAAATAAATAAATAAAAATAAGAAATAAAATAAATTTGTTGTAAAAATGTGAAACAGGTCAAATCAATTTTCTTGTATAGGACATTTAATAAAATAACAGAAGTTGACCAAAGTGCTTAACAATTTTCAGAAACAAAATACAAACAATAATAAAATATTTAAAAAAGCAGATACGCGTCAACGTGATAAGTTTTGTTATAAGAACATAAACAGAAAGTACTGCATGCAGATGTTGTGACCCAGAAATATTGGAACAAAATGCATTTTATGTCAATAATCTCCTCAAGCAGAAACATTTCAGCTCTTTTTGTAAAGGATTAATTGTTTAACTCTGATTTATTGTTGTACACACTGCAACATGGTACGCCCCTGCACGCAGTGAGAAATGCGCGTGTGTGTCTTAGTGTGTGTGTTGCTTTGGTTAACATGTATCAGCAGTTACACCTATGGCCTAGCTGTCTTCTGAAAGCTAAAATTAAAATTATATAGGCTACATGCACAGCTGGGACGGGGAGAATTAAGTTGCCGACACACAGAAAACAGTCCTGTCTGGGATAAGGTCGCAATGTTAACAAAATCAAAAAAAGTGTCCTCTAAGCTTCATTGTTGTCCAGTCTCTACTTGTACGAAGTACAGTTTATCCCATTTGATAAATTAAACTTTTATCTGAACTTGCATGCACAGTTTAAAGACAAATGCAGTTTATATTCCACATTTCGCCAAAAAATACATGATGTTATAACGTATTAAGTTTAACGTTTTTACAATAAACTATCACTTTATAATGTTTTTTTTTTTTTTTTTTTTGGATGAAAGGCCTACGCTTCCGAACAAATTAAACATAAGATAACTTTATTAAAGGCTCAGCTAGTTGTGCTTCAGTGTACCAGTGCTCACTGCATTGCAGTTGGCCTGTTTGTAGATGTACTTAACCAAGGTTAACATTCCCATCATTTTTTGCCTATAATTTTTTATTCATATTACGATCCACATATACACACTTAGTCATTTTGACCAGCCATTAACTGACTTCTGTAGTTTATTTTATGTTTTCAGTTACAATAAACTGTTTGTCAACTGTTGTCCCACCTAATGAAATCGACAAGGAATTATAGATTAAATGGATGACTTCCATTAATTTGTTCATTGGTCCTCCAGATATATGAAAGACGTTCCTAATTTGAGTTTGATAACTGTTGAAAGATTTTTGCATCTGGATTTCAGAGAAATCACAAACGGGCCAAAGGTGAAACCACGTTTACATCGTCACTGATTTAGTCATCAATATGTTGAATAAATTTTATTTTACACAAAACTGAAAAAGAATCTCATTCAGGATGTGGGATTAATTTGTTTATATCGTAAAAAGCATTCACAATGTAGTCGTTATCCATTTGTCCACTTTTTGAAAAACAAAAATGAAGTAGTTTAAGAGGTATATAGAATAACTTAATTATATAACTTTACTGTACACAATAACTCTTTGGGGGTGGTATTAGCTGATGGACCTTTTTCCATCTTTAGAATACTACTTAGATGGACAGATGACAGAGACAATAACTTAATGAAGTCATTATTTGTATAGAAGAACTGTTGCAGCAGATGTCAGCAAGGCCTCGGTGACAACCACGTTACACAACAGCACTGACGATGGAATAATGTGACTTCACATGAGGTGTGTGCACAGCTGAACTCAGCCTTGAAGATGGCATCATGGAAGACTGCCTCATTGTCCTGTAGGCTTTGAGCAGAAGTGAAAACAAGCTGTCACATATGGTTGTACAGCGAGGGTGTTTTTTTTTTTTTTTGTTTTTTTTTTGTTGTTGTTGGAAATGTGTTGCTGCTGATGTGCAGCCACTCATCCTAATGCGTCATGATGAGTGTCAAGTGAGTGCGAGTTTCCTATCGCTGCTTAAACTGTAGACTCCTAAAAATCCGTTGGCAAACATGACATTCTCAGTGTCATGCATGGTAGTTTACATCCGGCACGACAGTGTGGTTTAATTTAATGTCTCATGAAACAAAACTCATTTACACCTGTGACTGACAAATCCCTAGAAGATGAGGTGCAGGTACCAGCATCTATCTATCCAACATTCTGGAGTTGTCAAATTACATCTGCTCTGTTATTATAAACATTCTGTTATGATATACAGAGCAGAAAACAACCTGCTTGTTTCACCTGCTTTCATAGTGTTCTTACAAACAGATGGCGTCATTATAGGCATCTAATGATAATCAAGAAAAGTCAGTCATCCACTCTCACCTTTAATCCATCAGAGAGACATAAAAGCTTAATAATAGCATCATTGTCTGTAGGGGTTTGTGTCACTCTCCATGGCTTCAGTAAATGTGTTTTCAAGTAAAAGATATCTGTTTTGATACCAAAAGGCTCATAAAAAACACACACAAAAAAAAACCCTCTTGGGAATGGGCCTATGTTGGAACTAATATCAGAGCCAAGGTAAGAACTGGAGGTAAAAATCTGAACAAAATTAAAACAATCCACAGGAAACCCACCTTGAAAAGCTTGAGAAATCACAATGTAGAACTGAAACCTTCAACATTAATATAAATTATGATGGCAACAATGGTGCTATGGTGATTTGCAAAAGTGTAGCTTTATAAGATGCCCCCCTAGCCCCCCCCCAAAAAAAAACATTTAGATATCGTAGCTTTATATGACATATGATTTGCATGGTCATTGTTGAATATTGCTATATAGGACAAATACTTAAATGTAATGTGAATGAGGGCTGGACGTCCATGTCTGCACCAGTGCATGCTAGATAGTTAACATGCACAAAAGCAAAACTCCCTGTTGGTCTCATTAATCGACATTCAACTTTATTCTTACATCTTAATGCATTTTAGATATTAATGTTTGTAGATGTTGTGATAATAAAATTTTAAAGAACCAATAAAATCCTCAAATTTTCTCAAAAATCAAGAGGAAGGCTGTTACTAACATTTGCCCTGGAGTCTGAAAATTTGAATAATTAATGCTGCCAAAGAAGTTATGGCCACAATAAAAGCTTTTCACATACCTTTTAACTTAGTTTATAATACAGTATATTTAAGAAATGGCAGCTAAAAGAGATATAACCTTGATAGTAGAAACATCAGAACAGAGTGGATCAATCATGCAGTGAGCTTTAGGTTTTTGGTGCAGTCAGAGGTACAGTAAACAGCTTCAGAGAAATGATAGTATTCTACTAAATGGCACTACTAAAAACACATTTCAAAATACACAAGGTAGGGTCTGAAGCCTTTAACTATGACTGTCATTGTCTGTCACCTGAACATGAAAATGTGTGGACAGTCCACATTGCTCATGCATCTCACAGAACTTGAAGGTTTATTTGCATAAATAGTTGAAAATTTCCCCCCCAAAAAACTGGAACAGCTGTGAGAAAGATGCTTAAGTGGTACAAGCTGTGATACCTCCCAAAGGGGAATGTTACTAAGAACTTCATCCCCATGCACTTATGCTTCATCTCCCTTTCCTCACACTATTAAAAACCCTAATCTTTTGTAAATACATTATTTTAGACTAATTACAGTAACAAAAATATTATAACTTTGCATGCCACGGTAGATAAAACTGTCATAACCAGCAATGGTACATGAGGTTAGGTTATCTCAGTGTGAAATATCAGAAAAAAATAGAATTCAGAGACTGACTAATCCTTCCTTTGACCTTGTCGATAGCAGCTGTGGTTGCCACTTTCATTTTGTCTTGATTGTACTAAATTGACCCCTGATGTTGTTGTCTGTACTCTTGGAGGAAAGAGTTATGAATAGGAACACACTGGGGCAATAGGTGTCGTAAGTTCTCAGTACTGTTGTAACTATGGAGAGAACAGTGGGGAGCTGAAATTATAATTGCAACTCATCCTCCAGCTCAGCATGTGCCCAGGAACCTGCCCAGATCACATTTAACATGCTTACACAGACACTCATACACTTGTACGCACACACAGGAAGTGGAAGACGGTCTGTCTGGAAGTGTGTATCCGCCCACTCAGAAACACACACAGGCAAGCCTCCTCCTACTGTGATACGGCATTTAAGTTTTTGGGCCTTGCCCGTCTTTCTTTTGCAGACTGGTTCCAAGTTCTCATAGGGAGTCATTATTCAATATATTTGTTTGCAACATGGAATTATTGTCAATTATTCCGTACAAATGTTGTAAATTTAAACAACACTTAATTTATTTAAACTGATTCATGCACAAATCACCCATGATAAATCAGTTTATTCTGATGGTGTTATTTAAAGGTGGATTTTTTCAAGCATTTTATGTTTGTCTAATCAGTATGACCTCTGTAAATTAAAACGTACCGGGAAACAGATGTGCAGTTTACATTTTAAGAACCAGCTGGAGATGAGGGCTGCAACTTTTGCACTCTCAGTTACTGTAAACATTTAATTTAAAACATAAAGATGAATGAAAATAGTGCATGAGAGGTTTTTGCATATGCTCCATATAGGCTTTTGCTTTAGTTATAGATGCATTAATATTCATCATATTTCAGGCAGATGATCGGCATATTGATCTATCAAGCTAAAAGACAAGTTTCTGTCTTGGTGCTGACTGTGACTGTTTCAGTTGAAGACAGTTCTGTAAATGTTTGAGTGTCTGTGAATGTGACTGTGTTAAGTGTATGTGAGTATGAATGCATGTATTTGTGTGTCAGTCAGGTGGTTTATCTGAGCTTTGTGAGAGAGGCAGCAAATCTCCCTGTAATTACAATCTGAACAGCCCTGACATTTTACCAAGACCTCCCCCAGGTGTGTCCATGAGCATGTGTCTATGTCAGTACGTGAATGTGTGTTTGAGTGTGTGCTGAAGGCCTTTTGTCTTCTGGGGCTGAAACAGCTGGGTGCTCCTCGCTAATTAACAAGAAAACCTCATAATTACTGTTAACTGGCCGACTATAGCTGACAGAGACAGAAGCAGGAGACGGAGAGGCAGAAACGCAGCAGCAAATATTCTTCAATATAGGCTAACTTCATTAGGCATCGTAAGAAGATGGTGAAAGAATGACCTGCAGTGATGCATATGATGTCGAACTGAAGAAAATAGGTGCACAAAGATGTACGTAGATCTTGTACTTTATATTTATTTTAAGATTACCTCAAATAATAGGACTTAGATCTCAGATTTTATGTCTATTTCCGTAAGATTGCGCAAATCTGCTGCACAATAAAAATGCTGTAGTCAAATGTACAAGAAAATTGTGTTTGCACATAAACGCTATCAGCTGTTTATTTTGTCCCAAACAAATTTAGCAAACATCAGGTGATATTTAAAGGTAAGCTTTACATTTTTTTTTTCTTTACAGCAGCATGCTGCTTGCTAGGTGGTCAATAGTCAGGCACATAGACCCCAGTAAAATCTCTTTTCAGATATGGTACACAAAACACTGCTGGGTTCATCTGTTCTTGGAAGAATTTCGCTTTAAAGAAAGTGGCCACTTTTAAATTAATGTTAGTTGGACATATTCTTAAGCCTGGTACACAAAAAAGGATTTTTGGGCTGTTTTTGTCCCGATTTTGCCTCTTCCTGACCTCGGACGGCAAACGCCAGATCATTGTGAGATTTCCCTGTCCAATTATCATTTGGTCTGTGATGTGTTATGAGCCGATTTGTCCCGACAATCCGCTCCGATTCGGGTCGTAACCAACATTTGGGAATATTGAACATGTTCAGTATTTCAGAGATGATTGCTGACTGTAATCATGGATGGTGACGTGGTACGGAATGTAGCCAATCAGCTGGCTGGGGAACAAGGAAGTAAATAAAGTCTGTGTTCATGCTGTCTCCAGTCTGTTATTTTTTTTTCAGTTCTAGCTTTTTCTGTTAACAATAATCCCAAGACCACCATCATTCCCTTGTCCTATATATCCCCTTTCATGCTGTGTGTTCCGATTGGTACTATGTTTCTTCTTTGTCGTTGTTGCTATGGTTCTTCTTCTACGTTTTGACATTTGTCTAGCTAGGAGGACTAGATTGTAGATGAGTTGTGGGACAGCATCATTATGTGTGTGTTGCTCCGTGATTAGATTTTCAGTGCACACCACACACATTATGATCAAAACTGTTTAATGCCTGCTTTTTTATCTTTACGTGTGAGGTCTCGAACCGATAAAAAATCTCATAAGATTAAAAAAATAGGCATGTGTGTACCAGGCTTTAGCCTAACATTCCTATAACATAGTTGACTAATGTGAAAACATTTAAAAGATTTATATATATATATATATATATATATATATATATATTATATGCATTCATACACAATGACTACATTTTCAAGTTGAGCAATGTTGTGCTTAGTTGTCTTGTAGTGTGTGTACCTAAACTGTTTTCACATGGTTTCTATCCAAACCAATTTCCTGAGGGACTACCTGCGAGAATGCAAATGTACGCAGTCTAGACTTGTTGCAGATTTCTATCCATGTATCTTCTTTATTTATAAGACTGTACGAATACAGCAAGGAACTCTCTAGAAAACACATGAGGGAGTGTGCATCTGTGGCTCATCATACTCGGTTTTTCTTTTTTTTTTTTTTTTTTTTGCTTACTAATACGTTTTTTTCTACTTGGTGACCAATATGGTGAATTTGTCTAAACACATTCAATACTAATAAGTAGGAAGCTTTATCTGCCACTGACAAAATGCAGCAATTGATTCAGTATATTTAGCAAAATGCCTCCTGTGTGGTCCATGCAGAGACTATTTATGAGTATTTACAGTTATGAGGAACATTTTCCCACTGTGAATATCCCACTGTTAACTGGCTCAAATCAACTACTGGGTGGAAATGAGGTCTGTATTAATAGAGTAATTCAGGAGATAAGGGTTTATGAAATGTGTTGGTAGCATTTGGTATTTTCAGAATTGTGAACAAAAGAATGTGTCGAAGTGATACTATAGTTTATTATGTAATTATATAAAAGGTGAGGAAAAATACATTTCTTTACTTCTACTCTTTTTCAGACACTTTGTCTTTTCCTTTTTTGTTTTATTCTGTACATTTGTTTTAAAGTTGTATTTGAAATGAAATAAATGATGATGAAAATGATGAGGAAGTACATGTCTTTACAGGAAATCATAGAGAAAGTTGGACTGGACATTCTCTGGGGTTCATGTGTAAAAATAATAAGAATGTTTTAGTTTTGCAGTAATTATGGCAACAGTCTCCTCTAAACTACGCTTTTTCAGAAAAAGAAAAACATTATTTTTTTTCTCATTTACAGTAGTAGCGGTTTAAAAGTTCCCCTGTTTCCATGATGGGTCCTTGACTGGTTCTTGACTGGTCCTTGACTGGTCCTTGACTGATCCTTGGCCGATCCTTCACAGGTCTGTGGGGGTAATGTAATCCCCCGCAATGACGTCGTCAGCGAGGCTCTGCCCCTAAGCAGCCCAAGTAAAAAAAACAGCTGCAATCCCTCTTTTGTCCACGGGGAGGAGCAGTGATTTGATCTTGCTGCTCTCTAAACAGTTTATAATGAGCTGTGTCGCTCATTTGTTGCATTTTTGCCAACATTTAAAAAATGATTTGATTTGAAAATGGCGTCAAATAAATGTATCAAAAAAGCCGACATGTGTAGCTAATGGTGTTATGAGGCAAAGCACAACCTCCTCAAGTCGGCTAAGTGGTGAATGTCACTAGCAGCGAGCTTTCTAAACATCCCGAGGAGCGCTGCCAGCGGTCATTTGACTGCAACGTAAGTTATTCACAGTGGGGGTTGATACAGCTGCTGCATAACTGAATATTGACAAAATCATAACGTAATATCGGCAGGTAAAAATAACATAATACTGATAATGTGTAAAGCAGGGATCACAAAAGTCCGGACCCAGCCCAACCTATATTCTGAATTAGGCCTCAAAGTGCTATTATCCTAAGTAGATAAGTAAATAAATGGTTTATACTGTGAAATGAAGTGTCCCTGGATTTTATTCATAGCGATCTAGTGATAAAACGTGATAAAACGTCATACAACTGTGTCTCAGCGGTGGGACAGCTGCCTGCCCGCTGTCTGAAGCAGGCACATGCGCAAAGGCTGGTAGGAATGACAGGAACCAGCAGCCTATCATCACACAGGGTTTGTGATCTTACAGCCAATCAGAAGCAGAGTAGGGCGGCCATTTATTACAACTCCATAGCCGTGATATACGACAGTTTGGCTGAGAAAGAGTCTCCCTGAGCGGCTCTGTGGAAGTTTAGACGTGCTAAACTGCTCGTAAATATTGATGTGTTTACTTTTCCAAACAAGTAAGCAGGTAAAACTATAGACAACAACTATCTAATAAAAGTCCTAAAATACCAGGTTCAGCCGTTTAGTTTTTAATACACTATAAGCATGGTAGCATGACTGGCGGTCATCAAAAGACCGCTGGCGGCGCTTCCAGTGTTTAACACTAGAAAACCCAGAGATTTCTTATCCCTCTACCATGCCCAGAGTACAACCAAAAGGCTGCCCGGTTTGAAATTAACAATTCAATGGCCAACAATTAGCACCTTTACATTTGTAAACACAGCCATTACCTGCCGTTAGCTGTTCAAGCATACTCCTTGGGGGGAGGAGTGTGCTTGAAAAGAGCCTTGTGGACTGTGCTGTATAGTTTCACTCACCACAAACGGTATTTGTGCTTTTGACCATTTCTCACATTTTCATGTACCCTTTATTGAGCATTGGTCATGTGAGTTTTCATCGTCATCACACTATTGTACGCCCAGCTTGCTTTCAAGTGAGAGATTATCACGTTTCTGTTTCCACAAAGGCAAGAAGGAAAGCATAATCAAGTATTTCAAATGAGAGATAATTACATTCCTTTTGACCTGGGAACAGAAAAGCAAAATCAATTTAATGTTCCTCACTTCCTAATATGGTGCAACAAGGTTCACAGTCCTCAATGTTTTTAGTAAAAAAAAAAAAAAATTAAAAAACACCTTACTAACAGGGTGGAATGGAACATAACAGAGTGGAACAGAATATAACAGGGTGGAAAATATTTGTTCCCAATTCCAAATAAAAACGCTTCAATGGCCAGATGATCAGCAATGAATAAAGATATTTCTACAGTGATCCAGATTTTTTGTTTGTTGTTTTTTTTGTTTTACATTTTAGATTTTGTAAGAGATGGGTGTGTTTTAACAACAGCAGTTTTATCCGTGACTTTAATCGATAATTATTATCATTATCCAGTGTATAAAAATGTTGGTGTAAAAAACGCCAAAGATAGATAAGCATGATGCTGAACTTCGTGGTCTTAGCTCCTGGTTTGGTGTGTCTTGTTCTGTTTATTATCATTCTGAAAGGTATACCAAGTTGTGGGCTGCATATATGCAGCCCACAACTTGAACAAAGGCTAAATTCCTCAACATTCGCACTTGCTCCATAAAATTACCATCTCCAAGGCTCCTCCACCACCACTTTGACTATGGATTGATAAGTAAATGAGCCGCAGTTTTGTAATTGTTGCATTGTCAAAACAGTTCTGTTAGTGTTGTCACACAAAATTCAGTAGACTAGTTGGTTCCTATGCAGTGAATTTACATGTTATTACAAAAATACACAATAATAAAATAGGCAAGTGGCAAGATTAGAATAATGTTATAAGTTCTGCGCAAAGACTCCTTTTTCATTTTCCAAAACAAAACTGACATAAACAATCTTGAAAAAAATGTGCACGTAGGCTATGAGGAAAGAATGAATGCAATGAAGTAGGGACTGGTTGAATAAACACGGTTTAACTGGACGCCTAAGCGAGCGCGTTGCAGGATGGCTCCAGATTTTATTGTCAAATGGTTCCAGGTCAACCAAGTCCGAACTGCTTAGAGCAGAGTCCTGCACGGTTCCGTTTTGCTACGCATACCTGCTCTAACCCGTTAGAATGACTCCCGAACCCGACTCGTCACCAATGTATTTATTCCATTTAAATCCGAACCAGACTGATGTTTAACCCGCGACCCGAGCCATTAACGCATCATTGCCATGCTGCACCGCTTCTTTTCCATTATTATAGCCTATTGTTGTTTTATCATTGTGTTAATCTAAAACACATAGATAGCCTATGAATGTTTATTTTAAGCTTGCTCAACATTTTTAAAACAGCTTTATATTCCTCTGACTGAACCATTTCAGAGTGAAGACTAAACCAGACCAGTGTGTTTTATTTTGCCACTGAGAGGGTATTTATAATAGGCTACTCGGAGATTGCTGTGCTTTAACAAAATGTAATCCACCTTTCCTGGCAGCAGCTGTGTTCTCCGTTCCTGGACTACAAATCCAGCGGCAGAAAACTCTGCTGCGCAAATACCAGCGTAAAATAAACTTTCATATATTTTCTCTGTGTTGTTGTAGTATATTCAGATGATAAAACAACAATATAATAAAAAAGAAGACTTGGAAGAAGGAACAGCGGTGCAGTAGGCTATGGCACACGTTAACGTTAAAAAGCACACTGCTTGTTGTAAATACTTGGTTTATGCTTTAAGAGGTAAATATTTTGGTTAACATGTTGAAGAAATATCATTGTTTCTTTTTTCATCTCTTGCTATGCTATTGAATTTGGCAACATTAACATGGAAATTCACTGCATTAGGACCGACTAGCCTACTGAATTTCTGGTAGCATGACAACACAAACTGGACTCGTTTGACCACTCTTACCCAATGTGCAACAATCACAAAACTGGGTCACTTGTTCAGCTGCCTCATTGCGGCTCATTTACGTATCAATCCACAGTCAAAGTGGTGGTGGAGGAGCCTAAGAGATGGTAATTTTCTGGAGCAGGTGCGAATGTTGAAGAAGGCGCATGTTCAAGTTGGGGGCTGCATACAGTACCTTTTGGAATGGTAATCAGAGCGTGTCGGGGAATAGCCCACCTGGAGGGGTGACGTAATCGGGATTCCCGGCGAGCAGGAAGTCGCAGCACAGCGAGTGTTGGATGTCCCCCCGCGATTAGACACATTGAAGTGGAAGAAATTATCTCCGATCCTGCGTGGGGCTTTTATCTGTCGCCCTGTCTTCTTATGGAGGTGAAATAAATAATATGAGAATAAAATAACCCTTCCTAGCTACCTCAAACAGATTCTGTGTTGCTTGATCCAAATCTGATTTGTCTATGTTAATAATGCTAATATTAAAAGATTAATCAGTATGATAAATACATCCTATTGAGAATAGAGCTAGGGGCTGTGATCCAGTATTTGAAAGGTTTTATTAACCTACTAGCATTCATTTCTGAATAAAACAATTGGCAGCGCACAAGCATGTTACAATTTCACATTCCACGTCAAACGATGATTATGTATTAAGTTTTATGCATTTTTATGAATTGTGACTGGCCATCAGAGGTGCTTTGAGTGGCGCCTCTGCCGGTCAGTGTAAATTCAGATAAAATCTGACAGACTACGGGCGATGAGAAGTCTGTGAGAGAAGCGCCATCTTCTGGGTCTACCCTATATTACAAGGAATGGGTGGAGTTTGATTAAAACATCGACACTCCCAGGAGAAGGAGGGGGCCTCTCTGGCGGCTGGAAGTTGGAAGGCAGCTGGCTGGAACTGGAATGGAACTGGGCTGGAAGCCGGCAGGTATTCGGCTGGCTTTCAGCTTGGATGGGAACTTTTAAACCGCTACTACTGTACTTAGAGCATCATCATGCATTATATCTCAGATGTAATTGAAACTGATATTTATGTGGACTTAACAGAACCAAAACCTGCAGAATCCAGGTTTTGCAGAAAGCATGAAACTACACAACAGCAACGCTGCACCGAAACACAGCTAAAGAAAAAGAAGACCCATCAAAACCTTAAGCAGACCTGTAGGAACATAAGGATTGCTGTGTCTCTCTGGGATAAATGTCACAGCTGCCACAATGTTTTCATCACTTAGAACTGCAATGTCAACTTTCATTGTGTGTGTAGGTGTATGCATGTGTTTGGATTCATCAGAATCCAAACACATCTATCATCGAGGATATGATATCACATCTATCTGTCTGAACTGCTTTGTCCCTTTGCCTCTGGAAGAAACTTAAACACTACCTTAAAAGGTCAAGTAGATAGTCGAGATGCACACATACGGACAATAGGATTACCTCAAGAGGACAAAAAATGTACACACTACATTTTGTGATGGGGTTCAAACAGATTAATGTACACACTTCTGACTGATGTATATTAAAGTATGAGTCATATTTTAAATGCATAATCATTCTTTCAGGTGTGATGATCAATGTTGTGTATACCATATGATGCTTTCTATTTTTCTGTTTAAAGGTTGCACATGCCAGATGTTGCAGGCATGCTTATGGTTACCTAAGAATACCTAATCATTAGTGCCTCTGTATATCTAAACATGCTACATATGTCTGTGTGGTGTTTTCCCAAAAAATGCTGCAGGTTTAAGCAGTTGGCTATTGATCTGTGTATATGTGCATGTGTGTGAGTATAATGGTCATGTCACGGTATGCTGATTTTTATGTCAGACAGCAGCTTTCTCTCCTCACTCCATTACTTCCCATTCTGTTGCTTTGTGACTATGTGTGCATGCACTTGTGTGCATCTGTCGGTCTATGCTTGTGATTTCTCGCCCAGAACAGTTCTTGTACTTTTTTTTCCTCCCAGGCTTACAGCTGTTTAATAGTTCTTTTACTCAAGCTCATGCACATGCACGCACAAACCTGTCCTCATATTAAAAAAGGTAAAGTAAATGAAAAGCCAAAAATACTTTTCCACATCATTAGGCACTGTCACCTGAGAGTTGCAAAAACTGCTGATTTAAAATGGTTCAAAAGCAAAAAAAAAAAAAAAAAAAGTAACTGCACGGACATTAATGAGAGATGGAAACTGCAAAGCTGTATTTAAACACACAGGTTTTTCCATTTAAAAAGCACACAATACAGCCTATTCTTTAAACTTTTTTGTTATTGTGTATACTTTCTGCTCACAAGGTACTGTCTATTTTTATGCCAAGTTACACATTTGAACTATTTAAAAAGGGAATAAAAAACAGGCAACGGAGAAACTGATGAGTTCATGCATAAAAGCTGATTTTATTTCAATACTGTACAGCTGTTTTCAGAAAGATAAGTAAACAAATAAATAAACCATTGCTTTCCCCAAATGGTCACTTAACTTACTTTTGGTAACTTACTTTACTACAATTTAGATTTAAAAGGATTCAATTTTAATTACATATTTAACGAGTAACAGATTACATTTTAAGTAGGGCTGTCACTATGTCACTACTTTTTTTTTTAAATTGTGGCTAAATTACTTATATCTATAGAGAAATAAAAGTAATCATACATGCACGTTAATGGTTGTCCCTTATTTATTTATTTTTTTCCTGGCGTCAGTTCAGTTCTTAAGGTCATCTTATACTCAGCTATAAGTAGGCCAATGTTTTAGTTATGGCTGATTCCTTACGTGTTCCATCCATCTCTACTTTTCTTTATTTATTCATTGCTTCAAACTGCATTAACTGACCTGAATCACAGGCTCCCTGCCTAATTCATAACCATAGGGAATGGAAATTACTGTCAAATGCAACTCTGTGATTTCTAAGCACAGCACAACTTTAATGTAACAGGTCCTGATTTATGGTTATCAGACTAGCCCCAACTTATTCGCTCTACTGTGGCTAAATCCACAGGATGATGGCTGGAAAAGCGGGTGAGCAGGTCAGTGGTATTTTTCTTTCTATGGAGCTAACTGATGCAGACTACTGCCTGCTGACTACAAACATTTTGCTTTTTTTACAAATCAAAAAGCATCTTACTCTTTTGTGGTCTTCTTGACCTGATTTCATACAGCAGCAGCTGCACACACACTGGCCCCTGTTAGTGACTATCAAATAGCTAAGTAGCTACTTATAGTTTCCTATGAAGGGTGGCAAATATTATAATAAAGTAAGTTTTATTTTATTTATTCATCTTGTTGTGTGCTTGCTATGGATCTGTCATCCCTACCGCATGCAGTCATTGTTAAAGTCTCAAAATGCAGATGTGTATATGTGTATACTTTTTATTTATGTTCTGTTTTTGTTTTTTTCATTAAACGTTTATTATTCTTTTCATACGGAACTGGTAATTTTTTAAATATAACAAAGCTTGTGTAATAGCAATGCATTCTCGTTATATTCTCATAGAATATCGTATGAAAAGTTACATTTTGTGCATTTGCTATGTATTCCCAGCAACATAACAGGTCAATGCGCTTGGCAGCTTGCACATTTGTTCATACTGTCTGTGGTTTTAGTCAGAAAATTTTAACGGTGACAGTAAACAATGGCTAGACAGAAGTCTGGATGGGCACCATCTCAGTCCTGTGACAGTTTGTTGCTTTGGATTATCTGGTATGAGCCTTATGAAGTTATGAGGCTCATACCAGTGAAATCAGCTCTTGTATCAACTTCTTAGGTGCTGTTTTTGTGGTTGTCAAGTTTGAGCGTCACTAAACTCCAGTGAAAGTAGCAAATAGCCGTGTGAAAACTTAACGTTTTGTTTACGTTGTAGCAGCTAGAGGAACTGCTTGCTTGTCTTTAGGCAAGACATGTTTGATTTAGTCTGTTAATGTTCGGGGCTGGCTGAGAGGGATCATATGATCTGAGATATTACATCCAGATTAGTTTTATTGTATTATCTATTTTTTATGCATTACATGGCTTGATTGTGTGACTTGGGATACAAATGCTGTTAAGAGTCCAAGACGTTGATCCTTTATTCACGTTCTGTGAAGCAGCTCCAGGGTTTGTCTCTGTATGGCATCACTGCTTCTCTTTCTCTCTTTGTACATCCAGGGCCTTTCAGGAGTTCTTTAGTGATGTAATGTTGTAATTTACTTACATGTGGGACCTTCTTTGCCTTTACTAGCCTTGTCAACTTCCACTTCACTCAGTGATTGACTAGACAGAATGTCTTAGTTGTCCCCAGGCAACAGGGCTGAACTTACTCCACTCAGATGAATGCTAAACATGTAGCTAAAGATGAGTCGCACAGCTTTCAGCTCAAAATGTATCATCACTGTATTTCAATCAGAGTTGTAGATACCGAGTGATCATCACTGCTCCAAATTATCTGTAAAATTATATTTTGGTGTCACTTAAAAGTCAGAAATTTAAAGGGGATTTTTTCTCTATAAATGACTCATCCTATGGGTCTTAACACATCAACTAATATGCACTGAAAATTTTCCTTCTACCCAAAGAATCTATGTAAGAAAAAAATGGGCAAAATATTTTCAGTTCTTAGACTGAACTGCGGAGCACATGCTCATCCAATTGGAGAAAAATTAAACTTTGTGTTGGGCAAAAATTCTATAATACAGTGTAAAATGTAAATAACAAGAAAATGTGATTAGTTTAAAACAAAATAAATGTGTTTTTAAATTGAAGATAATAACATATCAAATTATTAAACTGTTAGCAACGACTTTAGTATCTAAAGGGTTGGCAGAGGAGCTACAAAACACTGGAATAGATGTTGTTATTGACCTGGATTTAAAAGTGTCTACTTTTGATGAAAATTTATTCTCCACTGGCAGGTTGTTCTACCTGTTTGCAGCATAACAGCTAAATGCTGCTTCTCCATATTTTGTTTGGATTAGCTGACCTGAGTCCTTGCATCTAAGAGCCCTATAGGTTCATATTCTCTGAGGATATCACAGATGTACTTTACTTTATTTGGGTTTTAAAATCTATTGTGTACCTAACTGGACGTCAGTGTCAAGATTTTGAATATGTTTAAAAGTAAAGCAATTTGAGATGAAAGGTGAGGAGTAGAAGAGGAAAATAGTTTTAAAGTTACATTTTCCACCAATAAAAAAGGGGAGAATTAATTATTTGCACTATAATGATACAATAATTAAAAGAATAACAATATTTGTATGTACAAAATGAAATCTGAAAATCATTATTGAATATATCAATTTACAAGGAGGCACCATAATGATTGTATACACAGGATTTGGAGCAACATGTGTTGCTAACCAGGAATCTTTTCCAGGGAAAGTCCTGCTTAATTCACATTCTGCAAGTATTAAAACATCATGACTGGTCAGTGAGTGAGTCAAGGTTCTTTCTTTGTCTGTTTTCAGGCAAGAACTTGTCACCTACTGAAATATGTTTTTCCATTCTGAAATGAAAAATACAACAAAGGGGCTTTCAACCTTCAAGAGGCTCAGATCTTATTTCTAACAGGAATTGGAGAATATTTTGCTCTCAAAACGACTGCATCGGGTCTCCTCAGTTCCCAAATGGCTGCTGTTAAAAGACAAGATGATGAAACTTCTGACACGTGACTCTGTCAGTTCTTATTTTTTAAATAATTTGTATGATATTTTAATCACAATTAAAAGGCTATTTAACCTTTTGAGAAATATGCTTGCATTCTGAATTTCTGAAGGGTTTCATCTGATAAATATCTGCATGAAGTTCTAGTTAAGAAATGATCACCTATTTAAACGCTATACCTGTGTTCATTCTCTGGCTTTCTGACAACTGTAAGGGATCCCAGTGACCCAGCCCAGTATCTATACACAAAGCACTACTAATATATAGTTATCCCCACACTAAGCCCTTTATCGCAGCAATTAGCAGGATGTCTCTTAACGGCTGGAGGAGAAAATAGCTTTACAGGGGCCTGTGCAGGTATAAGGGAGCTGCAGGAATAAAGAATGGATTTGGGAAATTAATCATTTACTGGCTGGGTGAATGAGTGACACAGAGGCTTTGTATACCTGCTGACTAACCAATGCAAGAGGCTGACTGGCAGGATGCTGACAGGTTGATAAACAAAGTTTGCCCAGATATGTGATGTATAAAATATTTATCTTTAATACAAGCAGTGTATTTCACAAATTGTCAATGAGTCATGTACAAACTCTGCTGCTTTATTTGGCTCTTTCTTTCTTTTCTCCATTTTTTTTTTTACCAGTTCGACTATTTTTTAGAATAAAAATCTGATATTTCAAATCTTCTGTCTGACTAATAAGATTGTTAGCAGATTTGGTGAAAATTATAGGTGCTATTCAGTATGCTTGAAGTCATAGTATTTGCTTTTTGTTTCACCTTGCTGGATTAGTTCAAAAGCTGCATGATTCCTATATCTTGGTGAATCATTTCATTTGCATTTGTGAACCATCTTGTGTGTAGGTGTTGTGCAAGTGTGCTTGGTATTAAAATTAGTTGTGTGCTTTAGCCTAGGGTGGCTGTTTTTTGAACACAGTCATTTTGATACAGCAAGACACTACACTTGACTGAGAGACAAAGTGCAGTCTAAATGTGTGTGTCTCAGCATGAAACCCCATGTTAACACACTCGACGTGCTTGTGTTTGTGTGGGCATTTAAAAAAAGCTCTAATACACTTTATCCAGTCTGATCAAATGAAATTCTTCTGGAAGATATATACTTACACAAAAAGGAGATTTGTTTTCACCCACAGACATGGACACAGTAATAAAAAAAAAGCCCCACGCAACCAGAAAGATGAGCAGACCTATGAAAAGGAGATAACTTTAACCTAAAAAGGGCACAGAAAGAGGAGGGAGAAAACTATTTGAGGCCATTAGAGTTGTGCATTTTGTTAAACTGGCAAGACAAAGGGTTATATTTGTTTAAAGGCTGTAAATTTTTTTGGGAGATAGAAAACCCAAATAAGATTGCAGGTTGACTGGCAATCAACAATGGGAAATAACTAAGACAAAGGAAGGGAGATAGACTTTTTTCTTTATTCACTGTCAAACATGAATGCACCTTCAGGTTATGCTGTGTCATAAACTGGCTGATTTTCCAGCATCTTGAAAGGTTTGTGACACCATCCTAGCAGGATAGATCAGAGTATTTTGAAGGGTTTACAGCTGATAAAATTGTGTCATTAGATGCAGTTTGTTCCAGTGGATGGACAGGCTCTTCTTTATCTGAGATTCACTGATCATTTCCTTGACGTGTTCTTGTTTGTAATGCCAGCCAGAGGTATCCGGGGACCGTTAAAGCTTCCGTCAAGCTTATTTCAGACAAACACATACACTTGTGCTCAAATTTCAATTTGGCCTCTGGCTAAATGAAGAAAAAGCATCTCCTGTCTTGATTAATGCTGTTGGGGAAGCTCATATTTTTGTAAATTGAGGTAATCAAGTAATTTCACACAAGCAGGCATTTTAGACTTTTTCTTCACCTGAACTACTGGGTTTTAGATAAAACATGGTTTAATAGACAGTGCCCATGTAACCCCTGTAGAAAACAAAATAAAACAAAAACAAACACCCATCCACCACATATCAACCAAATTTAGAAATATTATGTGTGGTGGAATACTAACCATCAAATAACATTTATTTTGACCAGTATCCATACAGGTTTTATGTTCGGGTCAAAGGAAACTAAATTTCAAATTTCCCATTCACACTTATTCTTGTGTGTCACTGAACGATGTGATTGTCTGTGGGCTGCATGGTGATAAGGCGTTTAGCACTGTCCCCATAGTAACAAGGTTTCCCAGTTCAACTCTTGTCCGGGGCTTGTGCCTCTGCATGCACTTTAGGTTGATTGGTGAGTCCAAACTGACCCTTGGTGTGAGTGTAAACTTGCATGGTTGTTTGTCTCTGTCTTGGCCCAGTGATGGACTGTCCGGGGCCTACCGTCTCTCTCGCTCAATGGTTGCTGGGATAGGCTTCATTCACTCCTGATTGGGATTAGCTGGTGATGGAAAATGGATGGATGATTGTTTATACACATTTAAACCCATCAACACAAGGATAATGACAGAGCAACAGTTGCAGCCTGCATACAGAGAGACACCATATGGTTTGAGTTCAGATTTCAGACAATCTTGTTGTCAAGTAACAGCTTGCTAGCCTCTCAGCCACCATGAATAAAATGATTTGATCTTTTTATGATGTAAGCTGCAGGAAAGTGACACTGTCAGTGTTTTTGAAAATTTAAAAAGAAGTCTAATGTTTAAGTAATGCAAGATTTCCCCTTTTAAAATGCTGTCACCCTTCAACTGGCTTTGTTTACATTTTGATTGATGGGATTGCTTTTGAATCGATTGTCTCATTTGACAAAAGGAACAACAAAAAAAGTCTTCTGAGAGCATTCTCCATTGATTTTTAAGGTGTGCAACCTTTGACTTTCTCAAGTTTTGTTACCTCAGGAGTGAAATAGTTTTCTGTTTCGAACTTTGATTCACAGTGAACCTGTCAAACCTATTTGCATATCTGAGATTTATATCGTATTCCTGAATTTTCTAATTAACTACAGCCATAAATAAACAGTTCATCTTCTTGGTTTTCTCTCTGTCCATCTGTCGACTAGACTTTCCGGTTTAAACTTGACCAAAGTCATTTCAATAACACAAACACACACATACACACACAGACTCCCCAGTTACATCTTATGCCTCCTGCAATACACTGATAAGGCCCTCTCTGCCTCTCTGTTCGTGTCTCTTGCATTTTCTTTGTCTCTCTTACTTTCTCACTGTCTTTTTACCATTTTGTTCTGATTTGCTCCATCGAGGTCTCTTGTTCTCAGTCTCCCCATCTCTGTCCATCATATTCCTAATGGTATCACTCACTCTCTCTGTCATCTTCCCATCCCTCTTTCTATTTTTTCATCTTAGAAATATATTGCATCAGTCATCCTTTTTCCAAATAACAATATTTATATCCCAGCTCTGTATTCCTCTGTAAGAACTTAAACTTAAATCTTTATTTTGAGATTCAACTGGGATCAGGGCATGTCCCAATGCAACATACAGCTCAAACATTGTTTAAGGTATCATTTGGGAGTAGGGCTTTACCGAAATGTGCTGAGCCATATAGATTCTTCAGATTGAAACAAAATGTTGTATTTGAAAGGTTTATTTTACCTCAAAGAGGAAACTTTTACCCTGGGTGTGGATATTTATGTTTAAAAATGGTCGTACGGTGTTTACAGACAATCTTTCAGGTAACGATGAATCTTTTGAGGATGTTAAGTCGACTCTGTTCTTGTGATCTTACCAGCATTACAGAGAACATGATGAAAGCAGACTATCATGTCAGGATCAAGTTCACATTTCACTCTATAGATTCACAGTAGATTATTTCAGCAAACCACACAGCTAATATGAAAACTTTAGAGGTGTCAAATATAAAAATAACCACAAGGAATTGACCCTCTGTCTTCTTCGGGTCTTTGATTGTTCTATTATTGTTTTGGCTTTGGCATAAAAATAAGGTTTTGTCAGGTGTTGACTTTGCTTTCACTTGCTAATGCAGTAGCACCCACAAATATTTTTTATACTCAGATTGTAGATTTTTCTCACAGTAAACCACAGCTACTCTGGAAGAAGTGCCAAGGGGATGTTCAGCTAGATTTTCATGGACCTGAAAAGCATTAAAAACTTCTTGCAATTCCTTTTTATTGGCCAGGTGCAAAACACAACATAAACTTAAGCTCTTGCCCCACAAAGTTGCTCAGTTTATGTCATATGTGATTATTTTGTGTGCGTGCCATCACTAAAACAGTTTATATGGTGCAGCTTCTCCCGGAGAATGAAAATTTCTTTAACTGTGTTCATAGCTCAACTTGACTGTGTCCTCTTCTTTGGCCAACTACTTTCTACACTTTTATCTGTGGAGAGATCGAGAAGTTTAAGAAATGTAATTAAATTTCATAGATAGATATCATCTTCTGCACTGTTTTTACAGTATCACATCCACTCCCAGGGTTTTTTATGTGTACATAGAATTTAACTGATACAGAAGTATCATGTCTAGATCTTAGAGTAAATAAAAAACTGTATCAGCATTGGGTTTTCAGAAAAGGGAAATAACATAACTTTATAACAGAAGTCGGAAAATTAGAGCCAACTTAATTTTCTGCCTTGTATTTGTAATGAAAATCCTATATTGTTCTCCTTGAAGGTAGATAGATAGCAACAAATATCTTTAAGTGTGCAGTAAAGGAAGTTTGGTTCTCAGACAGAGATGAGCTTCTTGATAAATATTATTTGTACATTTTTCTAGGGTGATTAAATTGTGGTATTCTTACCTTGTAATAACCCTAAACAACAGCCTCCTTCTCTCCGTGACACTCAGTGTTAAAATTCTTCTTCTTATTTTTTTGGTGGGTTAGGGTCAGCATTCAATAACACTTCTCCTCTAACCTCATCCTAAAGTCTCAGTATAGAATCAGAAAAGACACCCATGAAGAGATGGGTTTTCATAATTTCCTCAGCTGAATATGATCAATAATTTCTCATTTTATATCTAAACAAATAAGTAATGGCAGTTTATTTGGATTTTGTTGTGCTTTATTTCTCTGCCCTAAGCCAATAATAACCAAATAACACATTTCTCCTAATTTATATAGAACTGAGAACTATAGTGACTGTTGAGAAAAAAAACCTTCCTGCTGTTCACTATGTAGGCAGAAAGAATGATGAAGAGATACAGAAAAGCTATTTACTCTCAGCAAACTGTCTTTTGCACATGCAAAACATTTTTAATGTAGTAACATGTCTTTAAAAGAATTTTTCCCAGACTGATCTTCACAGTTAAATTTTTACTTCCTTCTTGATGAAACTAAAAACTTTGTGATTTTAAAAACTTTTTTTTAAAAAAAGAGTTTAAAAACAGCGCCGAGCAAGAAGATGGACATTAAGATTGTTACTCTATTATCTGTTGGATGCTCAGCACAGCTATGCACTTTATTCCCAAGTTTGTACCATTAGAAGCAGAATGGCTGGAAGACTACTTTCAATTCAAATGTTTCTTCAAGTATATTATTTTTCCCAGACTGGTCTTCACAGTTAAATTTTTATCCACAGTTAAATTTTTAGTCCTCGAAAAAATTTAGAATGACTTGTAAAAAAGCCTTGCCTCCTGACGTGATAATAGTGTTTATTTTATGAGCCATTTTTAAATTTAGTCTCAGTTTTAGTCCAGTTTCGATTGCGCTTCACATTTAGTCAAGTTTTAGTCGACTATAAGTTGAGCATTTTAGTCTTTATTTTAGTCCAAGGAAAGATAATTTTATTTGTCTAGTTTTAGTCAACAAAAACTGTCAACATTTTAGTCTAGTTTTAGTCAGGACAATCATTTTACCCTTTTACTTTTTTTTGTCAGCAGATAATATTGAACATTGTTAGTAGTATATTACATTGTTAGTTAGTAGTTAGTTAGTAGTTAGTAGAACCTTATTAAATATAGTTTAACATTCTTAAATTACATTTAACAATCTATTTAAAACTCATACTTAAAACATAACTATCCTATTTTATGCAGAAATAACTGCAGGCATTTTTATTTTTACATGCATTTATTTATATCAATATTGATGCAAATTCAAATCAAATGTTCTTGTGATCGTAACCTGAAGACAAATAGAAAAGCATTTTATGTCACCAAATCTAAGTTAGCATAAATTCAATTTCACACATAATTCTATCAACAAGTTGCTATGATTGCTAGATGCTAAGAAGCTAATGTAAGTTAGCCAGCCACACACAATATCAACAAGTTGCTGACTGCAGCTGAGAGCCGTGTGCTGCTACGTGAGGACCAAGCCTCTCCTGAGTGCTTTTGGATGGGGGAGAGGTCTGTGCAGCACAGACTCCACATTGAAAAGAGTAAACTATGTTCATTCACGTCAGTCTCCAAAAGTCTCCAATACTACCAGAAAAAGAAGCTAAATATGTCGCTAGTCTCTTTTGTGGGGAAAAAAAAAAAAAAAGTAGCTAAGTTGGCAACACTGAGGGGGTGTGCCACTGTGTGAGGGGTGGAAGAGTCGAGGAGGAGAGAGGATTTGACAAAATCATATTGTATAATAATATAATAGAATTTTCATCCCGTCTTTGTCCGTGAACTAAAATGTCCATAGATTTTAGCCCAGTTTTTATTTAGTGAACTGCATTTTCGTCTCGTCTTTATTAGTTCAGGAAAATGCATTATAATTTAGATTAGAATTTAGATTATACATCTTTCAAGACAGCCGCATGTGTGTGGTATTCATAAGCTCTCACCCTTAGCTGCGTCACACCTGGTGGGCCCACCAATCTGGCAACACTGTCACCACCCAGGCAGACATGAGGAGAATAAATCTTTATTTTTTCATTCATCCTTGTATAAAATAATTATTTTAAGCTAAAAGAAAATAATTAACTTAGTAATGAACTGAACCTTTTTTATTCTTACCATGCAAACAGAAGTATTATGCATCATTGGAACAGTGTGTGATCAGTGTTACCTTTTCAGTGTTTATCGCTGCCATGTCAAAGTACCAAAGCTGCACATGTGTACATATATGTGGGCACCCTAGCATGTCCATACTGTATATTCTCAGTCTGCTTCTTTGTGTGTTCATTGTTGCATAGTTTCTGTTTTAGTTCAAAATGGCTGCCTCGTGTCATCTGCTTTTTTTGCTCCTCCAAATGGTTCTGTGAGTCTATAAAGTTTATCCAAGGTTACAATGTCACAGCAGCTGTTTGCTGAAGAGATTGAGTGAATTAAATGGTCTAGATGAGTCAGCAAAAGCATCCTAACACACACCTATGTGTGTGTGTGTGTGTGTGTTGGTGCGAGTGCGTCTGTGTGAGACATCATGTCCGCACAAATGTTTCAAGTATTCAGAAACAGGACAGAGACGCTGAGTACTCATAAATATTGTTGATTTGTCACTGTACAACTTTTCAGGTACTCTCGCTCTCTCTGTAACACACACACACACACACACACACAGACACGTCTCACTTTTCTGCACTCAATATGCCTCATGGCACTCAGAACAATGACTCGTGCAATGAGTGGCACGTACAGCTTAACTTGCGCTTTGGTGTGTGTGTGTTTGTCTGTGTGTATGAGAGTATTTGATGTCAGCAGGGTTGATTCACACTCACTTACCCCCCGACAACTGGAATCATACCACCCGCCTCTTGACAAGCTCACATCACACACACTTATACACACACAAACACAAAAAGCTAATTAGGAGTCTTCATTATTGTTGGATTATGCTGTTCAGCTCCAGAGCTACAGGCTTTTCTTTATGGGTGCAAAGGAGCTAAGGACTCTTAAGTACATTTAGCAGACTGCTAGTTTTACTTGAATAATGGATTTGTGCTCAAGACCAACTAATGAAGCAGAGCATACACATATAATTTTGACTTTTGTATGAGAAGCTGTGCTGGCAGCTGGCTAAAAAGACAAACAGCAGGACTGACAGAGTGGACTGAGTCTTTTCAAATTTATACTCACACACTGATTGCACTAAAGCTACCAGGCTAGAAGCTGTCCATACCAGCAGGAACAATCACAGATCAGTGTCTTGCTTTAACACCCCAGTTGGGGATCAAATTACTAATCTTGTGGGATCTCCAAATGTTTCTTTTTCCCCTAGAGATGTCATTTAGCTCCTTTCAGGGTTGTGTGAATTATTCTCAAACTAAATCAGAAACAACACACTGCCTTAATCCCTATATTGTTTATGTACGTGTACACCCATTTTAAGCGTCACTGCCCTCATACTTTCATGTGTCCCTTATGTTTGTATTGTTGTTAGCCAATACGTCTCTCAGAGAGCAGGGCAGATTTCAGAGTTCACCTAGTAAACATGGCCATCTCAGAAAGAGACATGAAAAGAGGCAGCACAGTTTGCTTCATGTCTGTCTTTTGTTTAGAGCATAAATGAGCCTTAAGAAACACTCCTATTGAAATATTTAAACTACCACATAGAATTGTTTGATTTTATTGTGCAGGACTTTTTTGTGCTTACAGATGTCCAGCTTTTGAAGGACTTATTTGTTTTCTGTAAGGATCTGGATTAAATCTGCTTTGTTTTTTTTAGATTGTATTGACATTGTATGAAACTTGAAGTGTTGTTGTGTATGCGCCACATTTACGTGTTGCTGTGCAGTTACTGGAGTTTCTTTAAGTGATATTGCTCAAAAATACAGTGCCTTGGTAACATTGATACTAAATCTGTTTAAATTGCATCACATCCTCCAACCAAACTGCTACACTCAACCGATCCTGTCACTGGCTCTCATTCCAGTCTTAAAACCCCACTCCACTTTACTTCTGTCATAAATATTGTGATGTGAAATCTTTAGCATTTTATGACAGCAGTGTGAATCTTTTAGTCTCTTCACATCTTTTTTTAGGGTGACAGTGCACATTACTGAACATGTGTTTGCCTGCTCATAGCGGCCTTGCTATGTAATTGCGTGGGAGTATTTGTGTGTATTTCCCATGACTATGTATTACCCTTGTGAAAATCCCCCCCCCACCAGCTTATTGCTCCCTTCTTACATCATCACTCCAAAAAGATCTTAAAATCTCTTCAGTTGCTTTTGATTACAGACTGCAATTACATTTAATGTTGTGTTTGTTCTTCCAGGTCTTGACTTTTTTTGAACAAAAAAGAAATTAAAAAAAAAAAAAAAAAACTTAAAAGCAAGGAAAGTTAAAACCTTTTCTTTGGGTTTGGCTAAAGCTGTAGATCTGAGTATTTTTCCCAAGTGTCTCTACAAAAGCAATTGAAATAACAAAGAAACAAAATGTTAATCTCATTTCGTGCTTTGCTGCTGATTGATCTGAAATAGTGTAAAGCAGCTGCTCGCTTTCTACTTTAAGTATGCTTCTAATAAAAAAAACGAGTCGCTGTCCTATGTAAAGCATGCAGAAATGTTTGGGAAACTCGCACTGATTTTGATGTGGTTTACAGAATGACCTGGAAATATAATGAAGACTTGGGGCTTACACTGTTTTAAATTATATCATAATTCCTAAGTTCCTAAATTTATACAGGTAAGTTTTGAAGTGTCCCTCTACACTTGTGGCCAGAAAAATAAGATGTTTTTTAATCTTATACAAAATATGATTCAGTAAGCTGTAAACAACAGACATCATTAGCATTAATTCTTTGCTCCTTTGTATGCATGGCTCACATATGGGCGAATGATGGACGTGGCAGTCAATATGCATATGAATTATGTAGTACAATTAGGTGACGGGGGGAAAATGCATTAAAAACAAGGTGATTCAGAATACTGAGGAGTGTGATCTGTTAGATAGAAACGAAATCTCTTTAATGAGGACTTGAGCCAAAACCTATTGGACTAACTGGGGGGGATTTAATAAATCAGTGAACACCTGTTAAAATGGTGTTGCTAACAGTGTGCTCTGTGACAACGTGATTAAGCTAAATTAACATTAATAGCAGTAGCAACACCTTCTTTGGCTGTAATCTTACCAGCTTCATGTTTTATGGTGGATACTGTACTTTTTCCTGTATCTGACAAAGAGACAAAATTAGACTGTGGTACCAGATTCACTGGGAAGTATGTGGTGAACGACATGTAACTCTGGTTTCAGTTACAGGATTCATTTCTTTCTTTTTCCCTTTAGTGGTGCTTGCTTTCTCCCCGAGTCAAAGTGCAACACTATCTTGTGGAACTTGTGTACAGTGTGCATTTAGCTGACTTGAAATGCAAAGCTCAGAAAATCTGTCTGTGCAACTGAATTAAGAGTTGTTCCGACTTCTGCGTGATTTACTGAATGCTGATTCAGCATGTAAGATGGATACAGTATGAGAGATTGCTTTCCACTGCAGAGTAGATCTGAATGTAAAAATGGGCACATTTTCTATCAACTTGTGGGGAGAAAAAAGAAAAATGAAGCTATGCTACATGTACAGTAGATGTCATTTATAAGCATACAAGAAATGAGGTGGACAGGAATATTGAATCTAGAGACAAGCTCTGCAGCTCTGGGAGAGAAATGAAACATTTTCCTGCAAGTGTGTGCATGTGTTTTTGCGTGTGCATGTCAGTGTCAGACCCTCGGGTATGTGCTAGCCTAGTTTGAGGTGTGATATGAACACACACTCATCGAGGAAGCAACATTCCTGAGGGGCAGAGTTGTGCTGACCGGATGAGTTGTTTTCCTTTCATTTAGAGTGTGTGTGTGACCGAGTTGCGATTTTGGTTTGTGGTAAGTAAGGTCCACCCCCTCCCCATTTTATTTATCCATTTTATTTCTTTTATTACTTTTATTCAGTCTGATAAGTTCACAATACTGACTCAGCACTTTAAGAACTTTAACACAAACTTGGAAATATGAGCAAGAGATGTGCTGCTAGGTTTTCTGACAAACAGATTTTCTTCATTTCTGAAGTGGCACTTCTATTAAGTGAGAGTGCTGCTCCTCTGGTTCATATTAGCTGAATCAGCCTCGCTTCTGAGTTATAATCTGTTTGAAAAAATGTTTCAGTCATATGTTTTCACTTAGAGCCATGTTAACTTAGGGTTTCAAACTAAATAGTATTGCTGTGAGATTTCCTGTTCACTCTGGTATATCAGTGTAGTATCTATGCTTTTCAGGTGCAAAAATGGCAAATCAAGCAATCTATTGTCCTTATGCTGTACATTTTGGATGTAGCACAATTTTAAGTATAATTACTCATTGGATTATAGCTATGTATGCATATGCAATATTTTAGCCCATATAGAATAGAAAAAAATTCAAATGCCTGTCCAGTACTTGTTTTTTTTTATTTTATTTTATTTTTTTTATTGCCTTTCAGGGTCTCAGAAAACTACAGCAGAGGCAAAAGTAGAAAAGAGATAGAAGAGAAATATTCATTTAGTTCTTTTTCCCACAGTTCCTATGTTTGTTTCAGCCCCATTGCCAGCCTTCTGTCTCTTTCTCTTCCTCGTCCTCTTTATGTCTTCAAGGTAAAACGCAGCTCCTCCATTACATCTCTGGCTCTGCGTGTGTGAACAACAGAAAAAAAGGTTTGACTCCAATTCAGTGCTGCTAACACCATCTTGAACTGCCTGCAATTTTCTGCTAAACTCACAGATAGATGTTTGAGGGTAAACCCATATAGATATGTACAGAAAAAAAAATCTTTAGTATGTGACTACACGATAGGAAAAATTATAAACATTTGTTTAATAATAAATATCCAGTTGTCTCTGAAGACTTTGTAGATGTGAGAAAAGCACAAGAGGCAAGAGGTTACTTTGATTTATAAGCCGACTATGTAACAGTGCAGAATAAATAACAGATAGGAGGAAAGGGTAAAAAAAAAGCTTGATTTTTACAGAATTATGTGCATGACCCCCTGAAGTGGGAGTTTGTAGAATTTACTGAATAAAGGCAACAGCGCCCTCTGTGGCCAACAGCTGTATTTACAGAGTGCTGAATGGAGGCATGAAGGGTGCTGAATCCCTGCCAATCAACTGTTCATTCAACAAACACAAACCAATATCTCAGTATGCAAACCAGTTATATTTAATTACTGCATCAAACAACAGTGGCAGAGAGCGGATCCTCTGTGGAGGCCTAAGCTGTTCTTTGTCATTTTAATTAAAAAGTAATCCCGATCTGCACCAAATTTTACCATGTTTATTCTCTACCCATGCTCCAAGTCCCCGCTTAGTTTGAGGAAATTTGGCGTAGTAGTTTTGTGTAATCTTGCTAACAAACAACAAATTATTCAGCTTTTGCTTTGACTCAAATAGAAATGAAAATTTAGGATTTTTTTTTTTTTTTTTTTTTTTTTATCCAACGGCCACTTCAATTTACAATTCCTCTTCATAATATGCAAGTTCCTCTTCCTCTTTTTTTTTTTTTTTTATTATTGCATCAAAAAACACACTCATTTCCTTTTTGGGGTATTTTCTCAAACAATTTTGTTAAATTAAACCAAAGAGCATTGTGTCAGTGGTACAGACATGTGATTTTAACACATTTTTCTGCAACATAGTGTTTAAAGAGGTGATAATTAATATTGCATATTTCTAAGGGGCCAATATTGGAGAGCAGGTTATAAGATTGATGCCTGCAGCACAATGGAGGAAAATCTTGAGTAGCAATGAGACATCCCTGGTGAAGAAACCTCACAAGGACAAGACAGAAAGGAAAAAAAGAAAATTAGGCAGCTAGAAAGAGTGCTGTGATTTACACATCGCAACATTGTTGGTTTCACAAAAAGAGAAAATCAACAAGATGCTGTTAACATGTTTACAGGAGAAGAGGGGAGCACTTAGAACTTGCCACCTGCTGAAAATCTCCATCAATAAAACAAATCCACTAAAATCCTGCAAAAAGATGGATATTAACAGCTCACTATTACCAGTGATTATTTACATGGAAATGGGAGTGTTAATGGATTTTAATGTAAAAATACATTAAGATTGGGAGAGGGCAGTGAAGAAAATAAGAATGTGTTAGGGGAAGAAGATAATGGAGAGAAGAAAATCTGAATGCCAATTGAGAAAAGTGAGAAAGCATGCCTTAACAACAGGATACTCTCAGGACCTCATACAAGCTCAAACACACAATCACGCGTGTGTGCTCATATACAGGCACACATACTCATAGAGGATCTTCTTTGAGTATGTGTGAATTAAGTTTTTAACCTAGCTGACATACACATATGGTGCTATATATATATAATATCTATATATATATATATGTGTGTGTGTACTGACATATTTCTTTAAAAACACAAGGAATCACTCACCTATGCTAATCATAAAACAAATTCAAGCGCACACACACCTAATCATACTTTCTCTCACACACAAACTAAACACACATAGAGCCCCACCCCCCACTCCACAACTCCACTCTAAAACAACATAAATAACAATTACTCTAATAAATGGTCATCTCCATGGCTGAGCCTTTCTGCTTTGAACCTGAAGGTTACAAAAGTTAAAAATATGGATTCAAACAGAAAGTTTTTCTATGTTACAAATGTAAGAAATCAATACAGTCAATTTGCAGAACACAGTTTTAGCCTCTTTAATGTAGTCAAGTCAAAAGCTTATAATCTGGGGGTGACGTGTTTCTTTTAGCTCAGTATGAGAGTTCCTTTGGGCATTTTGCTGCTTTTTCTCTTTGTTTTACATGCTAGTCTTCAGATTCAACTACAATCAGGTTCTACTGGTGCATGCACCATTTTGCTCCACTTCTCCTGGCTGCACAACCCCCTCACAGTTTTAATATGGTAATGTGATAGAAAAATGGTAGATTTGACCAAAACAGAAACAAACAGTGGAAGAGAAATGAGAGACGGGTAAAATGAGGGTAAATTTATAAGAGAACTCATCACTTTACTATAATTGCAATAACTGTTCCTATCAAGTGGAGCACACAGGACTGGCTACGGGACAGACTAGGGGTCATGCTTTCATTTTTTTTTTAGGAAAGGGAAACAAACTTGATCTCACAGATGTATCTGACATGTAAGTTTATTCCTGGACAGAACTGCTGTTGTGTTGGCCGATACATTAGTGAGTTGGTAGAAGTATTGTTGCTTTTGTCAGCCACTTTTTGGTTAAGTTTCAGAAAAACTGTTCCGATAGGTTTGGCAATTACTACTACATAGTAGTTTTTTTATGCACATTATGTGCTGTCATCACATTGATAAGTTACACTCCATGGATCTCAGCTTGTGTGTTATGGGATAACTTGTATTAAGTAAAAGACCTAAGAAGATACTGTTGATAATTTCTTGTGTGATCCAGTAATTTTGGTTCTTTTAGCTACTTGATTTCTGTTTAGTCTTTTTGAATGTTCAAAGAGATTTTCCAGAAATTTCTGAATGGATATTTATTTTACACTATATTATCAAGACCACAACTTATTTTGCCATTTTAAACATGAATTCCTAACAACAACATTCAGTTTTAAGCTCTTTCCATTAATTTCAGCAGCTCTCAGTAATAAATCAGCCATTCTTTCTATTGAAAAATCTTTACTCCATTTACCTCTGTTCTCTTAAAGGTTCATTCGTACCCAGTTCACACCGTCAGTACTTCTTAACTCGTTCTACCCCCTATTGTCATTACCTGTGTCTCTCTCCACATGACCCCAATTCACAGGCAAGCTCACATCCATTGCCTCTCTGCGTCTGTCTCTTGCCAGGTGTAGCTGTGCTGAGCTTCAGGCTAATGTGTGTGAGCAGCACATGAAGCGTGTGTGTGACTTGATGAAACATGTTTGTATGTGTGTATGTGTTTGTGAGACCTTCTGTGTCTCTTTTCTCTCCCTGGCCTCAATTTCCAGGCAGCAATCAGCTCTTACTTTTCTTTCTTTCCATCATTTTGTCTTTTTTTTCCCCCTGTCTTTGCTTGTGTCTCTCTCGCCAGGTGTGTTTTGTTTTGGAGCTTGTGGCTAATGTACGTGGAAAGACATATAGGCTGGGGGTTAGAGGCAAACAGGGGGAGTGAGAGGGAAGATGCCCTAGTTCTTGAAGTGAAACTAGAGGGAAAAATAAAACTTTGCAATCAAGATGACAAGTAAAACCCATCTATTCACGAAATGTAAGACAAATATATCAGTATATTTGCCATTGTATGTCACTTGTTGGGCTCTTAATTGTGCAGGAAATGCAAACCCCTCCCTTCCAGCTGTCTTTGCTGCTACCCCAGAATCACTCACTGACAACCAGCACCCCAGTGGTGTAAAGTAATTGAAGGAACTCAGATTACACAAATCAAATGATCTGCTTCCTAGTTTTATTTGCCCAAGTCTGGGAGGTTCTTGTGCTCAATTTCCCTCCATATCTTAAAAACCCCTCCAGCAGACACATCAAACACAAGAAAGACTTCTAAGAAGGGAATGTGATGAAGTCTGTAGATGGAAAAGGAAAATGAGCACTCAGACTCTAAATAAGGCTGTGAAACTCAGCGGTGGTGGCTCCAATCATAATTCATTTATTCAGTCTGATATATAGGGAGAAATTCCTCATAGGCTTATAAAAACAACAATTCACTGAGAATATTAATTAAAAATATAGGTCATTGTCCAATCATCAGGGGTATCATTTGGCCTCAGACATGGATTTTGAATCCAGTGATTGTGGTTAGCCTTCAAAGATAGCCTCTGAAATGAACTGAGCCTGGGGCTGACACATAGAAAGGAACAGGAAACACTTGCAATACTCAAGAGTTGAGTATTCATGGAGATAGAGCAGTGAAGAGGTAGAATGCATGGCTACAAGTATTTTTCTAAAAAAACGTTTTTCTGCCTTATATGAATGCTTTAAGTACTTGGATATTTTTGGGAAATACACTTAAATGTCCCTTCACCCACAGAATTAAATTAGCTTAATAATGTAATAGGGTTAAAAAGTTAGTGACATTAAGTTATATTTTGGTACATGGTTAAATAGTGAGCTTTATAGGTGCTAGCAGGTGGATTTTGTTAGCTTTAGGTACAGCCAAGGCAGTTGTTGCTCCTTGTTTCAAGTCCTTATACAAAGCTAACTAATACTTAGTTAGAAGTGAATTTTACTCTTTTGCGATGAGTCTCCAACACCCTTTATCTGGAATCACCTCCAGTAAGATAAATGTAAAAGCTACAGGGCTTTTTTTTGCCTCTTCAGCAATGAGTGTATTAGTAAGGTCAAGCCATGTTATTGGGGAACAAAGCTCAGCTCATAGCTGGTTTTGATCTCGATACCATGGGTTTTTATTGGACTTAGATCTGGAATCCATGCTGTGGCCAGTCAAATTCTTCCACAGCAATATTGGAAAAAAAAAAAAAACATTTTTAGGCTTTAAACAATACGGATTGTGAAATACTGTAATTGTAAAGGGTCTTCCCAAGACTGTCAACCAAAATCCACATGAACAATATATTCAGGAAAATATCTCCATACTGCGTATTCGTAGCACTTTACCCAAAGCTTAAAAATTAGCCCCAGAGGTATATTTTTCATCTGAAATTTTTTTTTTCCATACCAACACCACATTTGTGCTGTAAGAGAGACTGAAGTGTACATCTTAAGGCAGACCATTAAAGCAGGAGAATGTCTTTTTAAATGGAAAAACCCACATGTTTGTGTTGTTTGCAAAATTCCAACGATAGAGTGAATAAAAGGGAGAGTTAAAACTAAGACAAAGTATAAAAAGAAGGGGGTTAGGTAGATGAACCCAGTTCCTCTACAAGCTGTGTTATGTATATAACTCTGCTACTACATCATCCACACTCCTAACACAGACAAGAAAAACACCACTTTCAGTAAGTCAAGCAAGAGTTTATAGGTATATGTGACTGCTTGCTGGTTAATGTAAAATTGGATCAAAGAAAGACCATCTTTTGATCAAGTTTTGTGACAGCATGAGAACTGCCTTGAGACTGCATTGACCTAACCAGAACACTTTTCCTTTTCATGCAGGCTGTTCAAAGCAGGGATGTTGCAAATGTGTTGTGCCTCATTGGATTTTTAAAGTTATAGAAGTGGAACAAGTTGGCAGAATGTCTTTTTCTCAGGAATGTCTCTGAAGCCTCGTTTCCACCAATGTGTGTGGGTCGAGACAGGATGGTTAGGGTGCAGGTATGGTTGGTAAACTGTAATCACATTGCGTTCCGACAGCCAACCGTAACCTTACTTGGAAGGCGGAGTATCAATCGAATGGCGAGAGATGCCTCAGCCACGTTATAGCATGACGCTATCACAGTGCCTTCCTTAAAGTATAACCAAAACACGACTCAGAAACAAAGGTGGAGGATGGCGGTCATCCAACAGTTTGTGTTCTTTCTTCTCGGCTGTACTTTGTAATGCCATTTTAAATGAAAATTTAATCAACAAAAAGAAAATCTGTTGCTTTCAACAAGAAGCAAGGTAGAAAGGGACTTTTTTTTCAGCCAATCAGTGGATTGTAGTGCGTCAAGCTCCACCCTTGTGGGTTGGGTCAGTTAGATTGGTATCCCAATGGAAGGGTCCCAACAAAGTAGGATTGATCGGGTCTGATATTAGGGTCCCCTTTTCAGTTTTTACTTGTGTAAACACACACACACACACAAAAGTCCCAAATCACCTTGCACCCACTGGTGGCAACAGGTCTTAAGAATGAATTATGCTGGCTCTGTTGGGTCATTGTCAATCAGCAACAGCCAAGCACAGAAAGTATACAAAGAAAATCCTATAAAATAATTATGTGTAAAAATGACTGCTGTTCCTAAACATGCTCAAAGTAGCCTTTAGTTTTCCTAAAGTTTCTAAACTTTGGTTTTTACTTACCTTAGGATGAACTGGGTCACTGTCCATAATGACTAAGTGAACTTGTTGCAATTTTTGCTAAGATTGCTTTAGGTTTCCTCATTTTTTATATTCAATCTGATAGCAGAAAGAAAAAGAAAACTTTTAAACGTGTCAAATTTATTTCTTTGCATTCCTGTGACAGCTAGCAGGAAGGAGGAAAGCTTATTATACACAGAACAAAGCTTCATACTCCAAAATTAGTAATATGTGACTGGAAAATAGTTTAAAATAAATGATTTTCATCATTACCACTGCTATGGAAATAAAAATAAAATAAAATAATTTCTTTTTGCAAGCATGCACTTGACCATTGTAGCTGGAAGCCAGGTTACACTGAGATTTATTGGTTCTCCCAAGGCAAAAGGCTAATGTACATTCTCCAGTAAACTGACAGAGGGACCTTGTGAATGATGCAAACCAGAGTAATATCAGCAATCTGGGAAACCTGATGTCTTTTTTCTCCCTCTCTCTCTCTTTTCTATCTTATTAACTTCTTATTTCTCCCTCCCCACTATGCCTCTCAGGGCTATCAGTCCCTTCCCTCTCCTTCCATCACATTCGTCTTCTCTTACTCCTCATCACATCTTGTTCTCTTTAAATACTCCCTCTTCTTTGTCATTTTTTAACATTTTCTGGTCCTTCTTTCTCTGTGCCTTTTTTTTATACTTTAATTCTTTTGTTTGTACGTCCCTCCAACCATCACTTATTTCATAAAGATGTTCAATTTCTCTAAGCACCTCTTTACTTTCTCTCCTTTTCCCTCCTCGTTTTCATACTTCCTCTTTACCTCCACCTCCTCCCTCTTGAAAAAGAGGCTGTATGAGATTGAAAGGAGATGAGATTGAAAAGAGGATGAAAAACTGAAAAGTATAGGCTGAGGAAGGATATGGATGCTAAAAAAGAGAAGAGGGAAGAGGGAGGGAAAAGAAAGGAGACGATCAAAGAAAGGGAGACTCTGCAGAGAGTCCCTGAATTAAATAGAGGATTAAATTGAATTAATATTGGATCGAGAAACAGAAAGAGAGAAGGGAAGAAAGTGGAAACAGAGGCAGGTAGATGATAATAAGAAGAAGAAAAAAAGGGCGTAACAGATCTAAAATAACCAGTTAATGAAAATGTGTTCTTATTCCAGCAAAAGGGTCTGCAATACATTTTGTTGGGTGGGGAGATTAACTTATTTTTGGCAGTTTCATGCACCAGTGGTTTTTATATTAAAATGAAGAGCTTATTGCAGGAAATTAAATGTAAGCCACTCCAACCTACTTTCATATGCACCATATCCGTTTTTGAATGGTAAAAATGCTGCCAATGCAGACAATAAAATTACCTCAACCAGGCGATGCATTTCACAAAAGGAAATTCAAGTGCAGTGACTAAATTAAGTTGGAAACATACTGGAGTAGCAGCTGAAAAAGATACATTCCTCACAATTTTGTTTAGGCTGAAACAGACGACTAAACTTTAGTTTAGGCCAGATTTAAAAAAAAAAAAAACAAACAAAAAAGAACTGATTTGGGTTTTCACCGTTATTGTAAATAGTCAAAATTGTAGCTTGCAGTTATACCATATCATGTTTAAGCTTTAAATCTATTGTCAAAAAATAGAGCTAGTTCAAGGAGTCAACTTGCTGCACTGCTGGTTCACACACAAAGTAATCTGCCTCTCACTTGACTTGGTATCTATCAAATGCATTCTACCATTTTACTCAGTCTATTTAAGCTGCTAAATTGTGATCTGTCCCTCCAACATGTCAATACTGCATTTGATACTGTTACTGCTGTGGTTTTCGTTGCAGGCTACTTTATTTAACGTAGTATATTTATTTATTTTTTACCCTTCATACAGCATCCACCGTTATTCTCAGGAGTGGATACTAAGAAAACATCATCTTGGGATGACATGTATGAAGAGGATAATGAGATAGGAGCTAAGATGCTGAGCTCAAATTTTGTTCTACAATAAACATTTATGAAAATTCAAACTGGAGTTGTTGAGTCAACACACCTAACTCAAATGAATGGGTCATTGTGCAGGAGCTTAGCCAGTGTTTTATACTAACACACTACACCTAACTAAAGCCTGGTACACACAACGATTTTTGGGCTGTTTTTTGTCCAGATTTTGCCTCTTCCTGCCCTCAGACGGCAAACGCCAGATCACAATGAGATTTCCCTGTCCAATTATCATTTGGTCTGTGGTGTGTTACGAGCTGATTTGTCCAGATAATCTGCTCCGAAACGGGTCGTAGCCGACATTTGGAAATATTAAACATGTTTAATATTTCAGAGACGATTTCTGAGGAACGCCAAAGACTCGTGCATTGTGACTGTGTGGATGGTGACGTGGCTCAGAATGTAGCCAATCAGAGAGCGAGCTGGGGAACAAGGAAGTAAATAAAGTCCGTGTTCACGCTGTCTCCATTCTGTTATTTTTTTCAGTTCTGGCTTTTTCTGTTGACAGTAGTCCCAAGACCACCATCATTCCCTCATCCAATATATCCGCTTCCATGCTGTGTGTTCTGATTGCTCCTTTGTTTCTTCTTCTTCTCTTTTTGACAGGTTGTTTCTACGTTTAAATGTTTGTCTGGCTCTGAGGACTACATTGTAGATGAGCTGTGGAACAGCATCATTATGTGTGTGTTGCTCTATGATTAGATTATCGGCGCACACCACAAACAATATGATCAAAACTGTTTAATGCCTGATTTTTTATCTTCATGTGTGAGGTCTCGAATCGATAAAAAAATCTCATATGATAAAAAATCATTATGTGTATGGGCTTTACCTTTTTTTGAAAGCAACCAGAGGCGTGTGTTTCAGAAGACAATGAGCTGAGCATTTTTGAGAATTGTCTGAAAATGGAAGGAAGCAGAAAGCTCCCCAGATCAGCTGTCTGGGATCACTTTGAGCTCCTTGAAGAGAAAAGGGTTAAATGTATGCATTGCATGCAACATTTGACCTTTTGCAATAATACCACAACAATATGGAGACACCTATGGCCACATCAGTCCCTTGTGAGCAGTCCCGGTGCCTGGAGAGAGTACTAGGGTGGGCCCCATTTATCAAATGAATTTTGACTTTAGAGGGGACAAATTCCAGTTTAATAATTTTTTTTTCCCCCCAGTTTAATCGTTTCCTATATTGAAGCAGATTAGGTATAGAAAAAAAAAAAAAAAAAAAAATTTGCCAACACAAGATCAGAGCAGATTTAACAAAAAAAAAGAACATTTTTATAAATGAATAATATAAATAACATCAGTCTAGTAATTTCCATTAACCAGACTTTAGAATTAAATGACAGGCAGAGGTTGAGATCTGTTAATCACAAAACCTAAACAGCAACATTATGAGAGAGACGTTCAGATCCATCGAATTTTACGCAAAACAACTTAAACGCTCAGCACAACAGAACTGTTTCCATCACGCTCAGGCCACTCAACAAACTTCCACATCCCACCCAAAGAGGAACCGTGGTGGAGCACTTAGTTAGCCACTAACCTGCACATGTTTACACAAGTTAATTTTGTGCAACTTTAACTCTGTAAAACATCAGGAAACATCTGCAGCAGACAAAAAACGGACATACTTAACATGTAATTGCGACAATTATTCTGTTGGTCTTTGAATCATAACGTGATGGTTAGTGATCAGCTGATCAGCTTTTCTGTCCTACCGCATCTCTGTTGTTGTTTATCCTTCAGCTCGTGCTGAGGAAGAAACTCGCAAGACGTTGATGCAAAACTGTAGCCTGTTTCAATCAGATAGCTTTTTGTTTGCATTTATTTTATATTATTTCCATTACTAACTGAGGTTTGCTGGTGACACAGCTGTAAAATGTGCTGGTCATAATACAGCCAGATGGATCAGGTTCAGACATCTAACTTGTGTCAACATGAAACAAGGGGTGTCTTCTCTAAATCATTGGTGCTGTGCAGATGTTCGATAGGCAGGTTTATCTTTTAGGAGCCATGAATGTGGTGAAGGGGAAATTATGAACAGGTTCTGAAAGTCAAAGTAGAGCAGGACCTTCTCTAACCAGGTGATTGATGGGTAATGGAAAGGATTTATATACAAGGAAAGATATGGAAATGTATTGGGTGGGGGCACAAATGAACATTTTTTTAAGGCCTTAATTTTAGTAAAAACTTAGCTGCCTATTAGAATTTAAGAGGTCATTAAATGTTAAATCAGGAAAAACAGTTGATATTTTTCTGTGTTGATGTAACAAACCACATCCCCCACACAGGGGGTACATGATGGCTCTTTACAAAAATATTTTTTTTTTTAAAGAAAACAGAGTAAAACGTGTCTATAACAGGTCCATATCAGTGATGTAAGTAGTGCAAGGATGTATAAAAATGTATCGGAAAACACAACACGAACTGAACCAAACAAAACCAAACATGCTGCGCTTGCACAAAGCCCACCCACTGAGTTCAGGCTGGTGAAGCTTTTGAGAGGCAGGGCACACCGGGCCCAGGTGTAGCTTGTGCCACTAATCACCAGATGGCACCTGCAACACAAACTCAAAGCAGGTGGTGGTGGGGCTGTCACACATAAAATTTGTTAGTTGTTTTGTTAAATTTTTTTTATATGACTGAATAAAGACTTTGTATTCAAAATATTGGACTTTTCTTACCATTTTTTCAAGGGTTGGGCCTTTAAAGGGGTAGCTTGTTCCCTTTTTTTCCTAATTTGTCCGAAACTGAAATTGCCTCTATTTTTGTCTCTCTTCTACTCAGTGTTGATCCTCCTGTAGCGCGTACATGATCCCCTTCTTTTCATCCTATCTGCCCTTGTTTCTGCTCATTTGCTCTCATTGTTCTTAGCCCTAACTTTCTTGATAACTTTGGGGAGCACTGGTCGCTCTGGCCATCAGATAACAATGTCCTGGATCAATATATTCTCTCTGTGCATGAGAGCACACACAAGCATGTGTCTGCAAGTTGGCCATTTGTGTGCACCAAAGTGTGTGCACAGCCTTTAAAGCCATATCTCTGTGGGATCAGCATGTGGCTGAGCATTGAGCTTATAATACCCTTGCTAAAGCTATAGGGGCAAACATGACTCTTCTATCGTCCTTACGCCCCTTCTAATAAAGCTTTACAACTTAAAAACCACAGAAGACAACATTATTATTCATGGAAAGAAGGAGAGGAACTAAGTGGATAAAAGAGAAGGAATGAGGAGACAAAGAGAACTAATACAACAAAAGAAAGAACAGAGAGAGAAACTAATTACAGAAAGAAGTGAAAGAGCTTATCTGAGATTTTTGCAGTCATACTGATTGAGAAGAAGCAAGGTGTTTTCCAAAAATGCTGTTATTTTTAAAATGCTAAATAAGCTGACAAAATGTCACAGGGTGTCAAGGGATTGTATATACGCAGACGAGAGATGGACTGAAGCTGAGTAACCGACTAATCGGCCAGACTGGGAAATGTCAGTTTGGTCTCCCAGGATTATTTCAAGAACAAAAACAGAACACTGCTCAGCTTTTCTGATGAAAATATAACCGGTCAAATGAAGACAAACAGTATAGATAAGTGGTCTCGAAATATTAGAGTTGTAGATTTTTAAAGCATTTCAATTCATAAAGAAAATGTCTGTAAATAGTTCAGTAAGCCCTTTCATCACAAGATCACTCAATACTTTGGAGCTTTCTGCTGTTCGTGAATGGTGTTAGTCAGTGTATTGTATCTTTATTGATTATTCATCTATGCGATGCACACAAAACTGCAGTTTAACAGATGCTTTGTACAGCCCAAGCACATTAAAAACAAAGAATGATTGGAGACTTCACTCTTATGTCTGCAGTATATCTGCAGGAATTTTTTTAGATGACCTTGCAAGTCTATTTTAAGGTGATTAAATATAGAGACAAGTGACAGTATAACTACACTATACTATAACAGACTAATATAACTAATGCAACAGACCAGGCCATCTGTCACAAGGATCTTTAGCCTCTGTATGTGGGGCTCCCACTCAGTCAAGGTACCCAATTCTCTAAAGCCTGTTAAGTACTCCGCGAGAAGAATAACTTTTTTCTTGTTCTCGAGAACAAGAACAAAATGACGTCATTTTGTGCTTGTAAACGTGAATGGGGACAGCTTGCAGCTTGTTCTCGACACATCAGCTGAGCAGAACGTTCTGCTTGTGGGGCTCTGAAAAGTTTTGAGTGATTGGTCAGACATTTGAGGTGGGCGTGGTAAACATGGGAAGAATTAAGTGGAAAGTTGTGGCTTCCGCATTTCCCTTGATGCGAGGTTGAACGGATAGTTTTAATGAACAGCTGACTGAGGTGGTGAGTAAGTACAAAAATGTATACAACATGTGGGATTTAAAGATATTTAAATATTGCCACATGCACATCCCCGCCCTGCCACGAATAGAGTTTCTTGTTAAAAAATTTTTAAACCCGGTCAGCTGTTCACTGCATGTAAACACTCAGACAATCCCCGTGCTGTTATCCCTGGCCCATCACATACAGTATGAATTGCCTGGAAACAATATGAACTTGTTCTTGCAGCCTCAAGAACAAGATCAAAATTCTTTCTCTAGCAGAGTATGTAACAAGCTTTACCCTCATGTTTTTAAACAATACATCTTCATTTAGTTATTTAATAATTGTACTCAAGCCTTCATGTCCACATTCAAATTTTAGATGTAAAAAGGCCTCAAATTAAACTCATAACAATACCAACTGGTGTTATTAAACTGGTAACATTAATAAGTAAAGTATTCCTTATATTTCACATTTCTTTTCATATTTGTTTCCAAGTTTGAAACTTTAAAAACAGAAAATAAGACACTGTGCATCATGCACAACAAAAATAGTCATATTCTTCTGTTTTCATTTCCTCACCTTTCATGTCTTCTACAATGGCATGTTAGGGACAGACAAGTGTGTCCATGTGTGTCTGCATGCATCATCGTGTGCAGTGCAGAAAGTGTTACTTTTAGGTTATTTTAACTCCAGCAGGATTCAACTTTCATCACAACTGGATGTTGTTTGATCAACATACCCGTATCTGTGTTTTTTTCTTCCAGTGAAACATCAAAGTCTGTGTTTCCTGTGTGTCTTTGTGTCGCTTGTTACCCTCACTTGCCAATGCACTATAGACAACTCACACCATAGCTGATATCATCAAGCTGTCACAGCAGTGATAGAATATGAATTTAGGACTTTTTTTTCTGTTTGTTTGTTTCTTTTAACCTTAGCTATTATGGTAGATGACACAAGAATATAATACTGGGCAACCAAGTCATAAAATGCTGCTGCTTCACATTTCTAGAAAGAGAACAATAACAAAACTATCCATCTATTGTCTCTACCTGCTCATTCCAATGCAGGATCGTGAGGAGTTGGAGCCTATCCCAGCTGCTGCTAGAGGCAGGGTACACCCTGGAGAGGGCCAGTCCAACACAACCCCAAACAAAAACTAAAACATATGATTTTCATGTTTCACAGCCACAGATACAAAAATAATCCAATTTCTCAGCCAAGTGATCCATTACCACTCCCACGATCACACATAGTGGTGCTTTGTAAGGAACACTGAAGGCTGTTTTACATGCAGCTTTCAGATTTTCTGACCCAAACCTAACAGTTGTGTTACTCTAAATTAAAAAAAAATTCCATTGGTTTTACATACATCAAACCATAAAGCTGAATTTAGATACAAATGTTGGCACAGAAAGTTTAAGATGCTTTCCTGCTCTCTCTAAAATCTAAGGGCTCATAGACGTTAAAGAACAAAACAGATGTTATAAAACTACAGCAATCAAGTCTTTTCAACCTTTTGGATACACCTCAGCCATTAATTGATTGAGTCCTGTAATCAAACAGAAGTCATCATTCTACTTATTGCAACTCAGTTAGATATTAGTTCTCATTTTGCTTACATGTTCATGTTTGATTTTAATAAAAAGGAAATATAAAAAAAAATAATCTGCGTTTTAGTATACAGTAAATTTCTATTTGCAAAAGTTGCTCTGCAGCATCAGTAGGATACTTGTTCTGCTGCCGCTGCTGATGATAATGATGATTATAATAATGAGAGATGAGCAAAGCTGGAAGTAAAATTAACCCAAATAGCCCTGCTCACTTTAGATAGTAACCACCATTTTAAGGCCAAATCCTTATCTCAGCAGTGCTTCATGAACTGATTATGGGTTTCAATGACTAATAAGGTCACTAGTGAGCATTTCTACATTTGTGGTATTTGCCTAATTTTGTCTTATCTTTTTTCTTTTTTTTTTTTTCAAGTTTTTTTTTTTTTTACTGTTTGCAAGTTCCAATGAAAACATGTTCTGGCAGCAGAACATTAAAACAACAGTGTTAAATGTCAAAAAGATGTACCCCTGAGTGCAGTCCAAGTTTGCATGACAAAATAATTGAACATAAGTGGCTTGATATTTGGAAAATTGAAAGCGCATAATGTATGAGTGTCATTTACAGCTTTAGAAAAGACTGTTGTTAATAAGCTACTTACAAATTCATAAAAAGACACAGATTTTGCAGAAACTTTTTGTTGAAGAGCTTTTGAAAGAGAAGCAGCCCTCAAGGTTCAGCGTCACTTTATCACAATGGGGCAGATATGGCAATTTCCTCAGATGTTTTTAGTTTAGTTCACTTGGAACTGCAATTAACCTGTCATGCAAAAATTAACATTAAACAAAGTACTTAATTATTATAGAGAGAAATTAATCTTTTCAGATTTTTTATACAAATTATACAAGACAAAATGTACTTGGTTTTTATTTGACAAAATAATAAATTTTTCTTTGTCTTATCTATCTCTCTCTCTCTCTCTCTCTCTCTCTATATATATATATATATATATATATATATATATATATATATATATATATATATATATATATATATATATACATATATATATATATATATATATATATATATATATATAGTACACATATGTACTGTATGTATCAACAGTTGAAGCCATTTCCATTTTGTGACCTAAGATCTGTGAAATCACAGCCGAAAAGAGCTGTAAGCTTTTGGCAACTCTTAAGACATTGACTTTACACTAACCCCTGACATTTATCTGTAAGACTGACTCACAGCAAACACTCACATACATGCACGTACACACTTAAAGAAAGGCATACACACTCTTGGTCTTTTAAAGGCCTAGTGGTCTAATGCGAGCTGTCAGCTCTGCCACATTGTTTTGACTTGTTAGGGATGGTGCTGGAGGGTGGAGGCATGTTTGTGTGTCTTTGTGTGTGTGTGAGAGAGTTGTCTTTATTGCATGTATATATATATAATCTTACATGTCTGCATTTGTGAAGTCTAAGGAAATCTCACAAGACATTAAAAGGAGACAAAGATGTCTGTGTACATTTAGCATGTGTAAAACATGTCTTTCAAGTCAAATGCTAACGCACACACACTATGTGGGTATGTAGAATGCTGTAGGGAGATCATTTATTCTCTTGATCATTCTCTATCTTTTGTTCTTATAGTTTGAGCAGATTTTCTGCATATATGTGCGGATCAATCCACAATAAATTCACTTACGTAGTAAATGCACCCACCAACATCCATGCACAGATGCCTCCAAGGCAGATCATGTGAGATTGATGATCTTTTTTCCAAAAAACACACACAATTCAATCAGTCTACAGTACAGTATAAATCTTGTCCATGCATTCTCTGAAATACTCTTCTCCATCTTCATATGCTGATGTTGAATGTTCAGATTAGACAAAAACACATAGTCATCACTTAAAGTTTGATCAGACAAATTAACATGGAAGCAAACAAAGTCCTTAATTGAGGAGTTTGAATGTGTTTTTTTTTTTGCCTGTTTCAGCATTCTTCATGGATGGAAAGAGGGTGAAAACCGTCAAAGCTAGTAGGTTGTAGTTATGCGGTCGCAGAGTAATCTTGTTTGAATTTGCACTTTAAGGGGGCTTTGCATCTCAGACAAATGTCTGCTTCTCATCTTTAAATCTGACAAGATATCTATTCCAATACCTGCAGGATGCAAGTCTTAATTGCCTGCATCTCCATCATCCGACTGATGCAACAGTTGTAAACCATTCCTTAATATTAGTGACTGCATATATGCGTGAGAGTGGTGAGTGGGTGGAACAAGCAGTGAAAAAATGGTTGTGAATTCTCAGGGAAAGTGGTAACGCCTGTATGTGCAAAGTGTCAGTGAGACATGCTCCCTAAACAGTTAGCTTCCATTTGCCCCTAAGCTGAACGCTTAACCACCAAACGCTTCACTGAAAGTTTGCAAGACGAACCAATTACAAAGGTAGAAGACTGTGGTTGAACTGGGCAGCCCCCAGGTCTGAATATATTTCAGGGCATTAAGATGGAGCAAGGCTTTGCTGTGCAAGAGCATGCATGTTGAACAAACCCCCTTTCTGGGATAAGTAATGCTTTAAAAAAAAAAAAAAAAAAAAAAACACACACACTGAAATTGAGGTCAGGAGAAGAAAGAGAAACCTGGGTGCAAGAAAAACATTAGAGGCAGCAGTTTAGATTTTGCCCTCAGAAGACATACTGACTTTTACGACACAAAAAGAAGTTGAGTTTTTATCTTTTTCTGTCAGTCTGTCTCTTGCTCTCTCTTTGGTACTCTCATCATAGCAGCTGCGCTCTTTGCTATCTCAGTAGCCATCTGTAACGGGCACAATGTTCAAAGAAAAGCAGTGTGGTTGTGTCTGGGTGTTAAGTGTTTCAGTATGCTTGCTTGTGTGCCTGTGTGTGTGTGTAGGTGTGTGTGTATCCATGTAAAATGTCTTTTTCTCCCTCAGCCCTCCAGAGGAGTCGAATCTTCCTTCCAGTCAATTGAGGATGTTTTCATGTCTAGCATCTTGCGCCGCTGCAGGCAGTGTGCATATGCATCTGTGTTTGAGGCTATGGAAGGGCCTACATTTTTGTGTGTAATTTCACATGTGTTTGTGTGCGAAGGCTGCAGTCTAGTCATAACTCTATGATGCCTGCAGAGCATAAACAGAGGCAAAGATTACCCCCACTGTTAAATTTTCTTGTGCTGTGATGTGAAACAGACCTATTAAACTCAAATGGTAAAATGAATCCTAATTTTTCAAGTCTTAATTGTCTTGTTGTGTATTGAAGTATGTGGCCATCTACACAAGCTTGATTCTCTATTCCATATAAATGTAAATACAGGAATTCAAATAGAATCCTACTACATTTAAATATCAAACATTTAGATATATTGTCAAGTCATCACAAATTATTGTAATGGTACATTTTTTAAGAGCTCCACCTGCAAGTTATTTGAGGATAGAAAATACTCTGTTACCTACCTTTAAACTCTGTACTTCTGAATAATTTTAATGGCACAATATCCCCCAAATCATTTCAAAAAACCTCTCAAATATCACTAAAACGTGTTTATGCTCTCATGAGGTGGTTTTTCAGAAATTTGATATAGAAGTGTGTCACATTTACATGTCACCAGATGTGACGTAAGGGATCATGTGACCAGTTCATTTCAAGTAAAGATGGTGTGGTATGGGTGGACGGAGGAGGAGATGGAAATATTTTTACAAATAAAGAAAAAAAATATAACCACCATCACTGTAGCAAACAACAGCGAAATGCAGAGTTTTCCAAGGAATTAGAAATCTCCATCCTCCTCAAAGTGGAGTCTTGCAGGCTGAGATTTTACATGAATTAAAGCTTCTGCACTAAACACCATTCAGTGGAAACACTTACAAATCACAATTGTACTTCGCCCAATGTACTTCAGAGAAGAGGAACTAACATGAAGCAAGGGGTCCTTGCTTTTTAAACTTAAATAAAAAAAAAATAATAATAGAAATTGACTTTTCAAGACTTTAACTTTCCAGGTGTTTTACAACCATCTTAACCATTTTAATATCTGCTTCAAGCCCCTGATTTTCCAGTTTATACTGACTCTATAAATAAAGAGTTACTGCATGTTTAGTGTCATGGGACACAGACATGAATGCATTGCCTCTTATTATCTAAAAGTTGTTAGGGAGGCATTTTAATTAATACTGGCATTGGTAAAACATTTAAATGTTTAATGATCTAAATGTTGCTCGAGAAGATTTCATTATCTTTGCTTTCCATGGAGGCGCCAAGTGAGAAATACTAAAGCCTGAGCGTTATTTGAAAGAATTTCATTAACATTTGTTTTAATGGGGTCTTTTAGTCTGTCTAAATGCTGCTTTTAATTGTTTTGACTGTAGTGGTTTCAGAGGGGCATTCAGATGTCAAATACACAGCTGGTAATCTCTACTAGCCAAAAGCTAGTTGTTTTTGATTGTGGTTTGTAAAGTTTCTATCTTAGTACTTTCTTGGCTGAGATAGAATTAAACTTGAGCAAAACTATATAAAGTTGGATCCTTTATGTGTTAAGATACATTTAATCACTGCCCATGTTTTGTCGTGTGAATTTACTGTAGACTGAAAATGGATATAATCTTACTTTAAGAATTAACACAGTTATGACAAAATGCTGAATTATGCTCCAATCAGATTTTAGCATAATTGACTAAAATGGTATTTCTGCTACTTTCCTCAGCAAGCAGCAGACGTGAGCCAGGATGCTGGATGCACTCAAAGCAGGTGTTTCCACACAGGTGTGTGGTTTGTGTCTAAATTAAGTTGATTACGTTAAGTGGTTAATTAAACAATCAATTATCCCATCATCCCCTTCCGTATGCCATTACGGTCATCACTCTGCACTCGGCCTCTGTCCAAATCCTGCACTTGGCTTCCAGTGATGCATCTGTCTTTGTGACGGACGGACGGGTAGATTAAATAATGAATTGAAGAGAGAATTATTAAAGTCTGTGAGTATGAGGGAGAAGTGATGCACTAAAGAGATAGCTGCATGAATATATTGATAGACAAAATATTTGAATCCTTATTATTTAAAGACAAGATTGAAATATTTAGTGTTCTCATCAGTGGGGAGATGTAACCTTTACTTTCATTTGATGCTGCTCTTTGACATTTTTCAGTTTATTAAAATGCCACCAGCTCCGATGACATCATTTACACTGGCTCTCCTATCAATCCAACTCCCCTCCTTCAAATTTTTATTTTTCTCTTCATGGTTTGATTGTGAAGCCAGAAAAGAAAAATACAACAAAGGAAAAAAGAAGAGTCTTTAAAATTAGCCAAACTTTGTTTGGCATGATAATAGTAAATTCAGCCACCTCCCGCTGATAAACTGTGAGTTATGAGTCTACCTCGTGTTTGTCAGATGCTGCCAGCTGACTGAATTTCAAACACTGAGCGGTCAAAAGCTATTTTCATCTGAAGTGCAGATGGCTTTTATTCAAGGAAGTAATTTTTAGACATCCCCTCTCTTATTCTCTCCACTTTTATGTTATCTTTTTCTTCAAACACAAGCATGCACACTCTCTAGCACATGTATAACACCTCCCCTCCTTTCCTCCCCTTCCTTTCTGTATCACCTCTGTGGATATAGTAGTCATGCAGACAGCTAATGTCAAAGTACCAATTACACAGTCAGTCACTTTTTATCCTCTCCCTCTCACTTGTTCTCTGTCTTACACACTCACAACCACCCAATAACACGAGAGCACACACAGTTACACACAGTGTCAGGCACCAACCCGTGTTACAGTATGGTAATTACTTGTAGATCTTTTGGTTTGCACAACAGCACAAGCAAAGAATAGAACTTTTTCTTTCCATACATGTAGCTCCAACAGTGTGTTTCTTTTGAAAAAAACAAAAATATATATTTTAAGCTTCTTATGATGTCTTTAAGTTTGTTCTCTCTCTCACACACATACTATCATTCTTTCCTTGCTCTCGCCTTCTTTAATACCGTTATTGGAACCATCAGCCAGAGTGGTGGCATTTACTGGCCCTGATGCACCTAGACAGAGACACGCAAACACTCATACACTCACATACACACAATGTCTATCCGGGCCGGCTGCCCACTGCATGCTAAGCTAATGAGATTGGCATAGCGCCACATGACCAATACCGGCAGCAACCTTCCTTTTATTCTCTCCCCAGTGCGCACACACACACTTACACATACAGACATGAAAAATTCACATTTTGAGACGGTGAAATAGACGCAGAGACATGGATCATCAACCAAGAAGAGAAATTCAACCAGGTGCATAAAAGTTATGCCTCAAAACACATTTCCTCGGTTTAATGAAAAAAAAAAAAATAACGAGATGAGGAGTTTTAGCTAGAAGAAAGACATTTAAGAATGATGGATGAAAATTATAAATTTAAAAGAGAATTCATTTTCCATAAATCACTGTTTTAACAGACATTTTCAAACCAGTTGTTCCTTCTATTTTACAGTTAAATGGTATGAAACAGAACATATCAAATACTGAAATACAATTGGTATAAAAAAAAAAAAAAAAAAGCAGCAGGATTGAGTTAAAAAAGTAAAAAAAAAAAATAAATAAAAAAAAATGTGTTGTGAAATCATTGTTTTAGCCCTGAACTGCATCATAAAATTGCTGCCAGTAAATAAAATTTCTGTGTGTTGGAGTTAAACAAACTCGATCCAGAGATTAAGTGGAAAATGGTCCTGCGGTCTTATGAATATGTATGTTGTCTGTTGTTTAGTGGTAATGTTTAGGCTGTAATTTTATAAGAAGTTATAGTGTGAAAACATTTTAATTTCAAAACTACATCCACTTGCTTCCTCAGTTTCCAAACTGAGTCTAGTTGAAGAGAAAGGTGATGTAACATAGTTCCAGTTCTTATGGGTCACTGCTGTCATCAAAATGAACATATTAAAAGAAAAAGAACACAACTGTGACATTAATATAATATTAATATTTTTGTGTTTGTACTAATGAATAATATAATTAAAAGGATTTGGAAATCAGTGAAGTCTTTCTTTTTTCTTTAAATCTTTTACACAACATTCTGTTTTTTTAGAAACAGAATTATTAGAGAACTTTAAATGTGGTACATTTATTAGAAAACATTCATGCTCATCATTTTTATTCTTTATATTAATTTCCCAAATACAATCTTTTCCCAGCTAGTGTGCAATATTCTGCATACTTCTTCTGTTCACATGCTGATACTTCCAAAAAAGAAAACGTCACTGCACATCTACCAAAGGTAATCGATATGCATTGCTTTCAAAACATCTTTAAAGGCTGTTTAAAAATGCAATGAGACAAACAGCATTATGCAGCAAAACTCTGTCTGACATGTCCATGCTTACAACTTGAAAAGAGCACTCAGAGATGTCAGAGTGAATTTAGCCATGGATGCAACACAGTGTCATTGTTAGAACGTATATATATATATATATATATAAATATATATATATATAAATATATATATATATATATATAAATATACTTAAAATTTTCATGGTGGAGGGCAGCTAAAACTAATAAAATTTAATGCAGAATAATGTGCTTGTCATGGATCCACAGTCCACTATATATGTAAAAAAGAAATGCTGTGATTTTTAGAGAAATACTGAAAACATTTATTTGCTCTCTTAATTTCGTGAGGCACACACGAGCTATGGACTTTTCAATAGTGAGTATTGGGAATTGCTGATAAACAAATTCCCATTTATATGAATGTGTAATAAAAATAAACATTGATATTGGTTTAGATTATATTACAGTGTCCCCCATGTCTTTGCAAATGTTACTGAGTATGCCAACCCGTTCAATTTTACTGGTTCTGTCTGCAATAATGTCGTCAACTTTTGGAACTGTTTAATTCTCTAGATTGAAGTGATCAGCTCTACTTGAGGTCTGACAAGAATAAAGTTAAAGGCTTAAAGGGAATCTTAAGGGAATTGCCTCTCTTCATCCAGACCACTAATGCCTTTAGCTTGGATATCCCTTCAAGTCATTCATCACTTAGAGAAAATATCAAAAGTAAATTCAAACCAAATAAAATAAATGTTTAAAAAAATGTTTAAAACAGAGTGAAACAATATAGGGAAGTATTGCTCAGTCTATACGTGGAGGCAGGTAATAATGTCCACTTTTTAAAAACTTCTTCAACATTACCGCTTCATGATGACATTACCTCTTCATAACATGACAATACTGAATTGAATACGGTGATCATATGTCACATAGAAATGAATACTTGAAATTGCAAATCAGTATCAATCCTCTTCATCTCTTCTTGTAATGTGTTAATTACTCTTCTTGAGTTATTGTTGACTTGGCATTAAAAGGCAAACGCCTGTGACCCTTGAAAGCACATTTCTTGAACCAACACTGGTCTGTCATCTTTCCTTATGCTCTGATGTTTTAATGAACTGAACTTAGACAAGCCACATACAGACGGTTCACTAGCCGTATGTCCTATTTTTTATAGGAAAAAAAGAACATGTTGAGGTTAATAGGGGCTGTGAAAATAGACTAAAAGGATCTAGTGAATGTACACATTTATACAGCTGTGTAAGGTTTGCTCCTTTATATACCCTGATGTTGTGCTGTCCACTTCAGTGGTTCAAAATCAAACAGTCAATTTCTATGTTCTGTGTTAACCTCTTTAAATTCTCTAACATTTACCCTCCTTCTTTTGCTCCCAGCTTCCTTAGTAATACTTTGTTTTTCTGTCATGTAATCTTCCTGGTATACCACACAGTAAGCTCTCCTCTCCTTTATTTGTCTCTTCTCTGTCCTAATTGTCCCACTTTTTTTTTCCTTTCTCCAACTTTTCCTGTATTTATTTCCTCAGTCTTTACATCCTTTCCCATTTTGACAGCCCAACCTTCTGCCTGTTGCTACGGTTACAAAAAAGAGAGGGCGGTGGGGAGGAAAACAATCAAGGAAACTAGGAGGAAGACATAGAAGAGCCTTTAAGAGGGTTGAGAAACATTGTGTGTGTTTGTGTTTGTCAAAAAAAGAAGAAAGAGATGGTAGTTAGTGAATTGATGTCACACTGCGGGGCTTATTCACTTTGTTTAGATTAAACAATCATGACAGTTAAAGGAACAAACTCCAACTTTACTGGAATAAAGAACTGAGCCATAAAGTTTAGTTTAAAAAGAAATAAATACAGACTGTTGACATGAAGAAACCTTGATCCTTCTACTAAAATTTCAATATTTTGCAACAATAATAAAGAAGAAAGCTTGCAACAATAAAATTACTGCAATCTATTACGATTCAAAAGAAGATTTTATCAGGATTACTGTATTTTTTAGGAAATTAAGACCAATCTACTGTGAGTGTTGAACTGGATATAGACTACGAGGTATGGGCGCCTGGCCCCTGATGCTGCAGTGCAAACTATTATCATTAAATCTCTTGAGTCCCCAGCATTTAATGAAAGGTCATCACTAAATCCCTGGGATATTATACTTCATAGCAAAGATACAATATCATCACTTTCTCTGTTCCTCAGATGTGTTTGGTCCCACTGACTTATATTGAGTTCAACTTTGACATTGCAAGTGTTGCTTTGTTTTATGTATTTGTATTCACTCTGGAGGCTCTCAGGTAAAACATAATTTCCCCACAGAGATCAATACTGCCAAAGAATTTGTAATGAGCTTCCCAAGGCAAAGGTTCCTACTGTTTGATCCAGGCAGGCAAACGGTTCATGTTTTGTCATTGTGTTCCACTCATTAACCATATCACTTTCATAATTCAAGCCCAGCTGTTGACAGGATTCATTTTTTGAATTAATCATTGCCCGGAAAACAATCAATCCTCAGTCTAGACTGCATGTGATCAATTGTAGCTGCTGCAAGCTACATTACTATTGTATGTATGGAAGTCAAACAGCAGGCTCTACCAATTAGAACTGGTTGTACTGGTTGAAAGCTTGAATTCAGTTGTCTCTTTGTTATCCAGAAAAGTGATATGTGCGCAAAAAATGTTTAGGATTATTATGTTAGAGGCAAAAATGAAGTGAGGATCTGAATTTATGCCTCAGAAAACATACTGCCCTGAAAGTCATGACAGACGGAAGAGCTTTAAAAAAAAAATATATATATCTTATATGCTTTATTAGTTGGCATAAAATAAATAACGATTAAAAAAAGAAACGATTTGATGAAAGCAAAGCACACTGGGGTTGTCAGAATACTTAAAGTACAATATTTTATTTATATTTTTATAACGCTAATCTTAGAAGAGCGAAAATGCCCCATTTATTTGAGTGTGTGTGTGTTTGTGTGTGTGCGTGCATACAGCATTGCATTCCTGCCAGAATAACTTTCAGAGATTTGGAAACCTTCAGTCTTCTTTTTCAAGCTTTCAGATCTTTTCCAGGTTTGAGCTAGAGCAGCAACTCTGAAATCTGAGGGAAAAAAAATAAAAAAAAACAAAACAAAAAAAAAACAAAACATGAAGCCTTGTTGTGCCCTAATTATGCTTTTCAGTTCCCAAGAAATATTTTTTAGAAGCAGATCCAAATATGAGAGGATAATGGAAGCGTCTACCCCACATGGCAGGGCTAAAAGGAAGCTGAAGATTATAAGTAACCTTTTTTCCTCTGAATAAGCGAGACTGCTGTACGTGGCATTGATGCATTTACAGTTACAGCTTTCTTGTTCACTACTGACCTGTCCTTGAGCAAAACACGGAATACCTTTTCAGAGCTACTGACTTATAATCCTTATATAACATATGATTATAGCTCTGAATGCCTTATTCCCCTCCTGAACCAGTCTAAAACGTGATTGGTCAAAGGTTGTAGATGGATTATGGCTGCCATTGGGTGAAGTGGCACGCTGCTTCTTATCATTGCTCCAGACATTCATTGTTGCTATTTGGGTATAAAGCGTCTATTTTGTAAAGTGTGATATGCAGCTCTGTCTTTCTCATGTGATGACACGTCCTCAAACTATTACCAATTCCTTTTCTTTTAGCTCTAATTTTTGGTGATTCTTTTTAGGATTTCCACTTCGATTGATCTCAGCCATTTAAATTTCTATCAAGCAAATATATATATAAAAAATTTTATCTTGATTATGTAGATTACAGTGAAGATTCGCTTTGATCACAGCTTTTTTTGCTGTGGAAAAGTAAGGATTAGCAAGTGGGAGAAGATGTATAAAAGTGGAAAACAGTGTGGAAAACAGGATGAGTGTGGAATGAATGATCTTTTCTATGAAGGCCTGTGGATTAGTGGATGCGGAAATGTACAAACACAAATAGAGATGCTGAACACTGACGTCTTCACGTATTAAAACTTGACATACATCTGTACATTTTGCACTGTGAACTAATGTGACATTTTCACATTCAGTCATGAGATCAAAATGAAACGTTAGATATTCAAATTTGTTAAGATGGCTTCCTTCACAAGCAAAAACATGATTAAATAAAGAAATATTAATAAAAAAAAAGAGCAACCTACTTCAAAAAAAAAAAGAAAAGAAAAAAGTCCTAAGATGCTACGCTGGTAATGATAGTGATTTTACTGCCATATGGAAAGAAGTCATAGCTGAAAAGTCCTAAAGGTAGGAAGAGTAGATTTTATATGGTTAGTCTAAATAGAAAACATCTTATGGCCCTTGCAGATGTGTTTAATAGCACCTGCTTGGGGAGATTGCGTGAGACTCTGTGGATTTGATGGAATTTGTTGCTGTAAAAAGTATGTGTGCTCAGCAAGTATGGGATGAAGGCAAAGTCCTGTGGGTGCCATAGTTTAGTTCGGTGATACTTTTCCATATCTGCCTCTCAAATACTTGCTTTAGCACTTCCATCTATGCATTAAATATTTGATCTCAGCACTATCCACTGTCTTATCTTACAGTGACAATGGCAGGATTAGTATTTTCTCAGAATGCATAAGATTTCAAGTATACTTGAACCACTTTAATACTGAGTTAAAGGATGCAGCTAGCCTCTTTAATACTTTGAAAAAGGGGGCAAAATGTTCTTCCATCTCTTTAATGCATGACTAAAAGTTCAAATGTTTGAAAAGGCCATGTCATAGATGCATTATCGCTTTTTTTTTTTTTTTTAATTATCCTGAAGTAGCACTTAATGTCAATGGTAGCACAAATATTACTTGAGAAGATAACTCCCTTGAAAACAGCAGACCTTCCCCCCCAACTTGTTTTCATAAAAGTTCTTTGTTCAGAGTGCTTGCAGTTCTCTGATATCCGCTTTCCAGTATTGAAATACTAAGATAATAGATTGTGACCATAGGTCATCTGTAGCAGCTGACACCATGAAAAAACCTGCTTTACTCATCATTGTTGTAGCGTTAACACATTAAATACAAAATAAAAACTGGGCATAGCTTATCTCATTAGTTCTCATTTGAAGGACCTTCGGACACAAAAGGCAACCACTGACCATGACCAGTTATAATAATATGATATATTTATTAACTATTCTATGAACAACTTAAGATAAAATGTGAACATTGAAAGCATACATGTGTAAATATGATGTTCAATGTTCAAAGTTTGTGTTGTGAAGAAGTGTAAAAGTCCAGGAAAATGAAGCATGAATTAATTAAACTATGGTGTTAATTAATTTATGTTCAAGAGAATAAAAGAAAGCATTTCTAAATCCGACCACGAAATTTAATGGATTCTTTGAGGGGTAGGGCTAGATGAATATAAGAAGATTAAATCACCAATCATTTGCGACACCAATCATGCTCATAGAAAACTCATGAGAGGGGATTTGTCCTCCTCAGAGGATTCCATTTTGACTGAGGTGACACTCAGGCCCAGTTTGGTTGGACTGTTCCGGTATCCAAAGGAAGCAAAGTTTGGGTCGACAGGTGCCCATGACGCTGCCGATCTCCTGGAAGTTTATCTGTAACTCTATGCAGACCTTCAGTTCATAACATCTGCAGTGTCTGCAGTGGTTCCTCCCGTTGTTTCCTGTCTCACCCAGAGATACAGCTCAGGACTGGTGTCACAAGAAGGAAAATATCAAAAATGCCAGCAATTACTTACAAGAGTATTTGCCGGTATTTAAAAGTAAAAAAAAAGGACTTTAGCTGCAAGGACTGGAAAAATTAAAAGAATTCTTGGGAGTTTTTCTGATTACAAAAATAGCTGTTAACTATTAACAACTTGCGCCAGATAGTTACTGTAAATTCCAGTAATGGGGAGTGCAGGCATTTTACTGAACTTGTTGCAAAATAATAAACATGAACAGTGGAGGCTAAACTTGATAAAAAAAAAAAACAAAAAAAACAACGAAGACGAAGATGGATTTTTATTTTCTTTTTAAAAAGCTCTTCTGTCTGTCATATTAAAAGAAAGGTCTGATTAAAAAAAATAACATTATATAACATTTATAAGAAAATGAAACACCTTCAGTGTTATAAAGCACATTTGAAATGATAGCTGAGACCATTTTTTGTAAGAAAATAAGAACAGGGCTGCAGGTTCTGGCAAACATCACTGTCAACCCACATGGGGGAGAAAACCTGACATGAGGATGTCCTTTTAGGTGTGTGTCTCTTCTTTCTGAGCCTTTTGTCCCAGTAGGATTTGCTACAATTGTACTTGGGTTGCATAACCATGGATTTTACAAATATATCCTTGAAACAGCCATTTTTAACATGTGTCACTGAATGTAATTCCTGTGATGGAGTCATAGTGGTGTTGAGATTAAACTAATAAATGAATGGTTTCTACTCTTAGATTCAATAAGATGCTTCAGCCAGTAAAACAGATGCACAGAATTCACAAAAACAAGGGCAAGCATTTCTACACTTTGTGCCTCTGCATCATTAATCACCATGCACAGGGATAAAATAAACACAGGACTGGTTTTAGGCCTGTTTCTCTTGACTTAAATTTTGCTCACATTTGCCCTTTATGTCACTTATCATCAGACAGCTAAGTTTAATAAAAACGGTAAGATAAACAGAGCATTATTAGGTTAATTAAGTTAGTGCCATACCCACAATAACTGCACTGATTTGACTGCTGTGTGTATTTAGGGCTTTGTGTCACTATAGACAACTTTGGTACTGAAGTGTTTCATTGATCCATACTGGCAGAAAGAGGAGCTGCATGGCTTCTAATCTGGGAACTGTGAAAATGTCAACTGAGGTATGTGTGTGCATACAAAGAATAGCTGGTTTCTACATGATCAGTCAAGTAGATTTTAGCCTTTGTTTTAAAGCTACTGATTATCTTTCCTAAAACGGCAGGGTTAGACTTTTTTTTCTTTTTTTGGAATACTGTTATTGATTTCCTTGAATAGGTCCTCATGTCTTGTGGCATTACAACCCAACTGTACAGTTTTAATTTGGTTTGTTTGTCCTCAAGACAATATTAGGACATGCTCTAAAATTCTACTAGCCCACATGACAAAGATAAAATATTCCTAGTTAAATCAATGCAAATGATATGACAGTGACAGGATGTGAAGCGTTAAGGACATATCAATTCAATACCATCCTTTCTGTGGAATTCAACTTCTGGGATTTAAAATGTGTACCAGAATAATTAAATTAATTTATAAATCAAGAAGCTAGTGATTGACAGCAGCAGAGGAACTGAGCTGTCACCTTCAGCAGTCCCTAGCGATGTTTAGGAGCAGAAATTCACCCTGCTGGTAAACATTCTTGACTTGAATTTGACTCTTGCAGCCATGGACAACCAATGAAGTTCACTAAGTTATAAAATGGCACGTGTACTTTCTTGCTTGATTAAATACCAGATCTGCTACCATGTTCCCGACCATATGTAGGGGTTTCACTTGCATGTTGGGAGATCTACTGCAATAATTAAGGTGAGAGATAACCATGACCTGTGTCAAGGATAGGAGTTGTATACTAAGCCAAATATTACATATTTTATTTGTTTTAAAGTGCAAAATGACACAACCAAAATACAGATGAGTAGGTGGGGACAGCTCCAGTTTATGGCAACCTTTGTTGGATATATACAGTAGTTACAGAGGTGATTGGTATGCTGATATGTAGCTGGATGGAATGATTGGCTGGAATGGTCAATAGCTCTGTCCAAATAATGTTTTAGCTTAAGGTTGCATTCCTTTATCCATATGAGCGAGAACAGCTGAAACCATCATAGGGAATGATGAGAGAATGACGAGTAAAGCTGAATATCATCTGCACAGCAGTGATAAGAAGCCGTTTGCGCTAATAACCAGCACCCAAGAGGTGGTTTATATTTGTTACAAACCCCCATCTCACTAGGGAAAAGGGGTTGTGAACACTGAACCAAAAACAAATTCTTAATTAAAAGTGTTTATTTAAGGGTGATTTATCAGTGACAACAAGGCGGAATATAAAGTGCATTAACAGAAAACAAGGTCTCAATGAAACCCAGAGGTTCTACAAGCCAAACACAAAAAAGTGAAGGAATAAACAAAACAAGTCATGGGGGCTGACAACTAACTCCACTTTATCTACAAATAACCAAAGAAACACAGGTTCTCAAAAGTTCAAATGTGCAAAAGTTTACAAAAGATCCACAAACCTCCTGAATACACAAAGTTCTACATTACAGTAATTTAGGAGACGCTTTTGTCCAAAACAGCTTATAGTGATTTGGTAATACCATTAAGGTTCTTGCCAAAGGACCCAACTGGAAGGTGTTAATAATCATCCCCTGGAGGTATCGATCTCTGGTCTCCTGCATGGGAGACAGATACTCTACCAACTGAGCAAACCAGCTGCACAACAATGACAAGGTCTACAGAGTAGACACTCAAACCCAAAGTTTGGCAAACTGCTGAAACCACACAGCTGCCCTGAATCATTGTCAGCCTGCTCCTTAGTGCTGATGAGCCAGGATCAGGTAGAGAGGATGAGCAAGGAGCCAGTCCTGTTTAGGGGGTGTCACAGTCAGTCAATTGCAGGCAAGGACTAGCATAGCAGGGTACAGGGGTGGATCCAGACAGCTTTCCAATTGTCTAAGTGGGATGACACAGTCAGTTTAACATATCCAGATGCCATGGGCCGTAAGAATATCGCAAAAAGAAGGAGTCCCAGTACTGAGCCTTGGGACACAATGGTGCAAAGAATGTCTAGGCTGTGGATGGTGTTTTTCCCATGATACTCTGAAATAATCAACAGTGAAATATGATTGAAAACCAAGAGTGTGCCATTCCTGGGATCTCCTTCTTAGACCATGCACATGGTAGGCTGCCATAATTTACTGTCAAAAGCTGCAGAGGCATTAATAAGATGAAAACCAAGGACTGTGTTTCAGCTCTTGCTGCCTTTTGAGTTTCTCTTACAGAAAGCAGGGTAATCTCAGTGGAGTGGCCACTCTTGAAGCTAGGGGTCCTCATTTTGACAAGAGGTGTTAGCTAAATATTGATGTGAAGAAGCCCTGCAGTGATTTGTAATACACTTTTACTGTCCAAATGATGTTGAAATACTTATCTCATTTAAGCAGATTTTACCCCTTTTGATTCACTGACCAGGAAACAGTCACTTAACATTTAACTAGCTTTTTTGACTAATTTCATATGTAATTACATTATTAAAACATGTTGGATTCACTGTAACCTGAGATGATTTTTAAGGTGTTTGTCTGCAAGATAAGAATAGCTTCAGTTCAGTTTTATTTTTTTCTATCATAAAATTAAGACACAGTGGTGAAAATGATTGCTGTGTTGACTGATGAAAGAATTTCAAGATGAAACACATTATTTTGATATCTAAATAGTTACAATCTTTTTGTCTAGAATCATTTGATTGACTCAGTGGTTATTTATCTGTTAATTGAAACTCATCCACTTAACAAATGCTTTGTTTCACAAAAATATAATGGGAAAGCAAAGCAAATGTGCATGTGTGCATCTCTATAAAGGTGAGAGAAACTCTGAGGATTTGTGGTACACCATAGGAGAACACGACAAAAAGAAAACAAGTCACAATGCAAAAGGACAAAATGAGGCTGCAGATCTCATTGTTGTTGTCTCAGAAAAGAAAAAAACAAACAACAACAGTTTCTAAATGTACAGATTTAAACTGATCTAGCATGACATTAAACCTTTTGCCTGATGTTGTGTAGCTTTGCTCTAAAGCTGCCAGATTCAAAACATCCTCACACCAAACTGGTCACATACTGGTGTTGTGAAGTTAATCATAACCAGACTGACCCTTGCTTTAGGGGACCTATCCCAAGGTGTCCATTGTAATCCCAGTTTATCAGCTTTTAAATAAGGTCCGCAAAGTGTTATAACTGCTATTTCAAGTGTTACAAGACACATGTGGTTCACAAAAATCTGAAACAACGGGGGTGGGGGGGTGACACTAGAAATAAAAAGATCAAGGAACACTTCATTGTTTTATATCATGTTCTACCATGAAACCCATTTCCACAGCTGGCCCACTTTGCTGTGAATTTTAAAGAGTTGCAGGCACTGCAGGAAGCTCTATCATAAATTCATGATCTGATATGCTACGATTGCAAATTACATGAAACACACCAGAAATAAAAAGAAAAAAAAAAAACTTTCATTGTTGAAAAGCGCAAAACTAATCAAATTCTAAACAACGCCACACAGAAACAAAACTAAAGGTTGCACTGCTGCGGTGTTAGAGCTACGACAGACACTGTAGTATTAATCATATTTGTAATGTTTCTATGAGTTGACAACCTGCCTGCCTGAAATTCAACGAGCAATTCTAAAGGATTTCTTCTTCTGTTTATTTATCTTCTGTATTGAAACAAATAACACTGCAATCCTTCAGCTGTATTTGTTAATGGGAAATGTATTTGTAAAATTTCTTTGACTATCTTAGACATAGTTCATCTGCTGTTATGCTTTCATCAGTGAATAAAATATGATTAATATACATTTATAGCAGGTATAGCAGAAAATAAAAAATCTGTTAATATTTGCTAATAAATCAGTGGAACTGAGAGATTTGTTCCACTGATTTATTTCCACTGACAAAACTCAAAAAAAGGACCATAAAATTTTGTATTACATCACCTTTCTTTACTAAGTAGAGGGAAAGGACAAACAATAATGAAGGCAGGAAAAAGACCAAAATGCCATGACAGTACTTAAAAATACAATAAAGAAAGAATGACAGCAAGGAGTCAGGAGACACATGGAGAAGATTACTGTCAGTTAAAACAGTTGGGTAGATTTAGGTCTATGTTTCTACGACAACAGATTTACAGCAACTTACCTGTATGAAAAAGAGGCACGGGGAAAAGGGCTTTATTGCACTGAGTGTGTGTTTGTGTTGGAACTCATTACTCACATTGGAAATGATGCCACTCAGCAGACACAAGTCAATAGTAACCCTCTAAGACAGCAGCTGTCTCCTGGTCTCATTAATCCTTTATGCTGCTTGGTAAGTGCCAATCAGTAAAGGTTTTGCACATGCACTGTTTTCTTTATGCCTGCATGTCAATATATGCATGGAAGATGTCTCAGGAGCTGCACTGAAGATGATGAGCTGATGGATGTAATCAATAGTAACGCTCTAGATACAGCAATAATACTTTTATTGCTTATTTTACTCATTCTAACTTATTCTTATTCTACGACTTTCCAAAAATCATCTCTTCTTGTCAAAATGATTAAGTTTCACGATTTAAATATGCTGTTTTTCTTCCTCATTGCCTTATTTCCCAAATACACAATCTTACATACCAAAGAAGTCCTCTGCTTAGCATTCTTTGCCTGCTGCCAGTGTCCTAGTTTTCGAAAGTTGATTTTATTTAATTTATTAGTGTTATTATTTCCATTGCCTTTTTCCTAAATTCATACCCCTCCACTCCCATCTTCTGCACCCTGTTGTGGTCCTGTGATGCCAGAGATTATTTAAGGTAATTTGTGTTCTAAAATATTACGAGTTCCTATAATTGCAGAGATTGCCAATATTTTAACTTACTGTTTGCTGTAAAGACAAGAATAGTAAAAATATAATGAAGACTTAAATAATGAAATAAAAGAAGTAAAGGTTTCCAAATGGTTTGTCCTTAATGGTCTTTGTTTCTTGTTGATAAATGAACATAATGACATTTCCAGGTTGTGTATTAATGCAGCTGGTGTTTTAGTTATTGCAACTTGCAGCTGTATCATCAAAAATTGATGGAAAATGGGAATCAGGTACATTAAAAAGTGATGCTGGGGTCTAGCAAAAAGTTTACCTGTGCAAATAACAAAAAAGTTAGTTTTCACTGGAACCCCGTGTTTATACGCATGAAAAACAAGTATGCAGAACTCATGTTAACCTATGTTTAGAGAGATTTTCAGGCTCATGCCATGGCTCTTCTAAACCATGGTTACAGGGCTTCTTTTAACTGAAAGATACAAATGAGAAGCAAATGACACTGATATGATTAGACTTTCTGAAAACGTACAACTATGGTGTTAAAGAAAATATTCAGTGTCTTGTATCTAGTTTTCTTTTAGACAGAAACGTAAAGACATAAAAATGGAATTCATTTGAAGAATTAGTCTTCACACACAATCTTGTCATGAACACAGGCTTACTTGGAAGCCAGCAGTAACACTAGCTAAACAAATGAGAAACAGTTTATGTGAAAACATTACTAATAGGATGTAGTGAATTAATAGTAATCAATGATTTAGTGCAAAAAATCTAGCTGAAGAACTGTGGAGTTTTTGTACTGAGTAATGTAGGGAAACTGGCAATAACTTTAAGTAAGGAAAGATGAAAAAGTGGGAGCAACAACCACAGAAAAACCACACTTCTTTTATCACAGAGGATTCAATAAAAAAAAAAAAATCATCACATTGCCATGTCAGGGAGCTTTGATCAGTTTTCTATTAGGAACATATCAGAAACATACGTCATCAAATGTTCAAAAGAACACTAAATAAACAATTAGGTGAACATGTGTGCTCTATCTTTATAAAGCTAATGGGATTTAAAATGAAAATGCATTAAGGGGAAACAGCATTAAGGTGAATGTAACAATAAGTGGGATGGTGTGGGATTATTTATTGTACCTCCACATAATTTTATAGAAGGGTGTAAAAGCCCTTCAGAATTCTAAATGGTCTCAGTAAATCTGTGTTTCTACAAGTCACCAGCAGTGTGGAATACTGATGGTTTCCATTTAATTTGAAAACATTTGTGCTCTACAGAAAGCTCACGTCTTGTCTAGTCTGGGTCAGATATAAAAGATATATCCCCGATTTAAAGTAGGCTGTGTGTTAACCATAACAATTTTGAGTTATTGTAAAGGCTTTTTAAATTGCTCTGGTGGTGGTCATTGAAAGGGGGGGTTAGCAGATTATAGTGTATAACAAACAAAAGTCTCTTTCTGTTTTCATCTTTTGCATAACAACTGTTTAATGGCTTTACTACAACAAAGGAAGTGGTGCAACTATTTGTTGTGCTTTTAAACTACATAAGTAAGTAAATAAGTGCCATTACTCATATTTTAGAACAAAAAGATTACTGGCAGTGTTTATGTCAACTACTTTCAAAGGTGCATCGCATTTACTTTGTTGAAGGCTAAGGTTGCATTCACACCAGGATAGTCTGTATGACTGGGGCGTCAGTTCAGTTGGGGTTTGCAATGTTCTTCTGGCCCGAGTTTGCTTTCACACTGCACATATTCAAACAAACCAGACCTGGTAAATAAGGTATTCCCCTCCACACCAGAGGCGGCACTGCATCAAAAATTACTGAATGACAAGACAAGACATACACAATGAAGAAAAAAATTTGTGACTGCAAGACAACAGCTACATCAACTCCTAGCGGTCCTGGATTGATCATATTTTTATTAGAACTTTTACCGTGTTCTTCCATATCTGACTGCGAGCCATGACAGAACCATTGTATCAAGCATGTGGATGCATTGTTTACCCACAATGCCATGCACTGAATCCACAATGCATTTTGCTTTGTAGTCTTCTTCCTGGATTTAGTTCACCTGAAGCAGACTGAGACCCATGTTTATAAGCGGACCAGAGTTTATTTCTTTGATCCAAATTGGAGTTTGTATGTGCATTCACACCTCCCCAAACAGGTTTGAATCAGAAGCCTGTGTGAATACGTCACTTAAACTCACAACTCTCCTGCAGAGCTCAGTGGTTAATCCTAGCAACCACTCAGCTCTTCCTCCACTCTCCAGTAATTATCTACATCACTGCCCTGACACTACAAGCTTTCACTGAACTCACATCACACCCAATAATTCCCACTTTGGCAACATAAGACTCATGGGACTGCAGAATTTATCAACTTCAAACAGGCAAGGAAGCAGGACAGAAAAAAGCTTTTCTGCATCAGATGGAGACTTGAACCTACTGATTTAATTTTTTTTAATTGTCCTGCTACCTTCTGTTGTTTTGAATAGCTGTAAGTAGAGTTTTACATGATAAATAATGAATGGTTAATCAGAGTCAAAGAAACAAGAGATTCAACACAGTTCAAATAAAATTCCCTCATGTGTTTTGGTATATGTTCACATCCCCATAATTCAAACACACCTGCCGGTATGAACAGCTCCCCCACAGAGATGCTATCTTGTTTTCTTTGCTAAGCCTCACATTACCTTGTAGAATTTTCATGTTTTTTACAATAGTGAAGTTTGATTGCAGTGTCTGTTGTAATTTAATGTTCGCCTGTGTTTTGGTTGATGTTGCTCTAGTGGGAAGGCAGTAAAACCTTCTTTGTATGCTTTTATCAAATTCTAACAACTCTGTGTTTCAAGACAAGACACATTTATTTAAATAACATCTAAAGCCACTGAAATGGTATTTTGCAATGAATTTAGAAATGCAAGCTTGAAATAAATCCCCTTATAACTTTATTAATACAAAGTAATAATTTTAAATATAGTAATAGGTCCTTACAAGAAGAAATTCCTAAAGAAATAAACCGGTGAGTAAAATCCCACCCTATATAAATATTTAAACTTTAATCTAGGCTGTTTTCACCCGAGAGCCTAGAGAATTACGTCCATTCCCACATACAGTTGTACGCAGGAGATTCCCGGTATGAGATGTGCTCTCTGGAGTGACACCTGGGTGGAGCTTAGCAAAGATAGGAAATGGAACCAAAAAAGGTACTTTGAAAATCCCAGTGTCTTGTCAAAGATGAAGCTCCCTAATTACAGTATTTGCACTCATTTCTGTTTGTGTTGATACTGACATTAGATACATCTGGAAATATCAAAGACCAAGTGGAAAGCATCATACGTTTTTACAAAAGTAAAATTATGAGGCAGTTATCAGCGCACTCACTGTGAATTCTCTGGGGAATTACCTGCTGTGTTTACACAAGGGCTCGTTTAGATATTTTCTCATTTAATACAAGGCAGTTTGCTGGGTAAAGTCCACACAGAGTCCTGTGCTGTGTACCGCACCTCTGTACAATAAATTTAAGATTTAAAAAATGCCTTAAAAACTTTTTATGCACAGCAGTAAATAATAGATTGATTTTCACCATTTGAAGAAGTGATGTTTCCAAATGAGTTTTACTTTCATACCAGCAAGTCAGTAGATGTATATCAGTGCTGCATGACTATTTAGAAGCCATGGTTTCCTGCTTGAAGATGCTCCACCTCCTACAGTGTCTTCACAGCATGCTTGTAGCATAGTCAATGTGTTCTTCTCTGCATCCGTCCTCATTCTTTTGGATTCCCTTAACACAAGAGTCGCTTCTGGACTTATTTTCTCAATCAGTCCCATTTGTTTACTGTTTTCTAAAAATCTTGTCTTTGTCTTTTCCTTTTATGTTTGTCCTACTGTCTCACCCTTTGTTCTCTGTCTCTCACCCCTTATCTCCATCCCATCGTCCCTCCTGCCTCTGACTGACAGTGCTATAAATTGATTTTCAGCCCGGTGTGCTCCCTCTGTCTCTCTCTAGGCATTTCCCTTATTTAGCCTCAACCACTCCAGGGTATAGTCTAGACCGCAGGCCAACTGTCAGTCATTGGCAGCATGGAGCACTCTAATTCTTGGCTGACAAGCGTTCCTGACAGCAGGAACCAATGGGACATTTCAAACATGCTTACTCTTTCTTGCTGTCTTCCTTTATTGCATTTTTGCCATTGGTATCTCTCTTTCTTCTTTAGCTTACTACCTCTGCCCCTCCACTCTTCATTCATCCACTCTTTTCCGTTTTTTATCTTTATTTGCGGTTTTTGGTTACCTTTCTCTGATCCCCACCTTCCTGGCATTTTTCCTCTCCTCCAATCTCCTATTCAAAATCACTTGAAAAGAAATAAACAGATAAAAATGTCTTCTAGTGATAACTGGATTGATACAGTGTAATTGTAATACATATACGCTGCCCATTGCACGCTGGAATGATCTGAACACTGGGTGGATGGTTTGTCCATTTGCAATGATTTAGTTGGTTGGTTTGGTCCTCTGGGACAGCAGTCCTTTAATCATAAATGAGAGTCAGTGAGACGGAGTACCCCTTTAAGCAAATCTGGTATTACTGAGTCCCTGAGAGAGATGGAGACAGGAAGAGAGAACGGGATCAGGATGAAATAAAGGCAGACAAAGAGAAAGAGGCAGACACAGACAGCAAGGCAGGGACTGAAAAGAATTTAAACCATATGTTTATCACAGAAAGACTTATGTAATGTCACTGTACTGCTGAGGATAAAAACATTTTAATATATTACAGGATATGTGCATACCACACACAAAAGTCTCCCAGGGAAACATTGCTTCCCTTCACAAGTAGGAAATGAAGATGGCCAGCAACCTTGAGGGTGCAGCAGGTCTCATTCCAATGAAGAATAGGGTAATTTAACCACTTCTTCACCTAGCAGTCAACACCATGGGGAAATGGAAATATTGATCATACAGATTTGGAAAATCTCTATGATCTGTATGATTTTCCATTTGGAAAAATGACTAATCCTGTAACTTTGTTCAGAAAGGAAAAGCTTATTTTGTAATGTATGATTAAAGATTTCCTTATCTGTGACAGCCGCAGATTTTTTATAGCATTGATCTTGATTAATAGAATTTTAGTAGCAGTGCAGTGATTTAGGTTTTTCTGTAACTATGTCTTTAAAGGCCTGAGGCATCAGTCAGCATTTGTAAGCTTTCTGGCTGAGGCAATATGCAAAATAATTAGGACAGTCTGTAGGTCAATGCAGCCTCTAGGTCTGATAAGTGAAGCCAACATGGAAGTGCCTTAAAACTCCACACTTGCTCATAGCTAGCAGGAGTTCTCCCTGCTGATTGCAAAAGAGCTCCAATTGCATGAAGTTGTACTTTTTACCTATAGCAATTACCACAGAATACCAGGAGCTTAAAAAAAGCACAGATGAGTTGTTTTATTTCCCAAATCTGGGTCTGGGGATGGTACTTTTCATTGTTTTTCTTGAGTGCCATTTGCAGCGCTTCCTTTATACTTAATAGGTGAATAGTCGTGGCTTTCAAGATTTCTTTCTTCTTTTTGGACTTCATCTACCTGTCAGTCTGCACTAAAACCTTTGAAGGAAAAATTGCTGTTACCGTTTGACCTTCTTCAAATTTTGTCATGCATTGCACTGTCATTCATAACTGGTCTAGAAACCATTATTACCTTCCGGGGGGGAAAAATAAATGATTTAACTATTAACGCATGAAGGAATAGCATTACTGACTGCGTTGGACAATGATTTTTGATAAGCACAAATTTCTCAGGTAGTTAGCTTACTTTATTATGTTTGATTGAACCATGGACAGAAGTGTCACACAGCCAGACCAATAATCAACTGCTGGTTGTCTTGCAGATATATAAAAGTGGTAAACCGTGTGTCTTTTTTAACGTCATTTTCTGAAAACACAAGCTGTGTCCACTCTTAGAGCTCCTGGAGCAGCACCCTCATTGTAAATTAGTGTGCATATGAGTGGAAGTCAGTAAAATACTGGCTACTGCAGAGCTATTTGATTGCCTCTGAAACACTTTCCCTTTGTAGTGGAGAACCCTGATGGTGGTCATTGTTTCTGGCTTTTTTGGATGGTGTAAGAAAGATTAATTGTCATTTCTATGCAAGAATTAAGACTGGAATGGGGACACAGACAGCTGTGGTCTAAAGAAATTGTTTCACTTCTGCCAGGAAAGCATTTGGAACCAAAATTTCCTAAGATATTTAATTAAAATGAATGTATTTCACTAAGAAACACAAGAAGAGACTTAATGCAGCTAAATGCTGATTGTCAAGCCCAGGAAGCCTTAGATATTTCTAAATAGCCACCAGAAAATCTGCACCAAGTTAGCCTGGCTTATGTTCTATAGACAAATACTTATTTATTTTTGTGAATAAGAGTATTTATTTTTTTTATTTCTTTCTTTTTTTTTTTTTTTTTTTACTTTTTTAAAGATTCTACCAAAAATCACGAAAATTTTCAAAGATTTGAAGCAAGCCGCTCCTTAATTCAGATATCACTATGGGGGAATTTAAAATCATAAAGTTTTAATTTGGTTTCTTTTAGAAGAAATCCCATCAGAAGAAACAATAAAACCATATTCCTTGCAAAACGTGTTTGAAGACTGCTGACATTCAATAGTAAATAATAGTCACATGTTCATTATTTTTGATTTCCATGTGATAGAAATCATTGGAAAACCTAGAAACCACACTTTAAAAATATGTAAATAACTCAAAACGTCCCTCGGGAGACTTATTTCTGACTTTCCCATACCTGGTCACATGTTTTTGAACTAGAACGAAAAGCCCCTCTAGCTGCTTAGAAAGTATGCTAACACCATGTTTTGATCGTGTCCTATTCAGAGTCAATAAAGATACATCAGATAGCAACCTTAGAAAATCTATCCATAATAAGTTGTACAGTGAAAACTTGACTGTCTTGAAAAGATGAGGGCAATGCCACTTGTTAATTTTTAAATAAAACATTAATTTTTCTTGCGTTCTATTATCTAAGACATTCAAAATGAGATTGAGCTTTGAGGAAAGAGATCAAGCTTATATATTGCATACTAGGGTTCATTAAATCCACTCAATTCACGAAGCAGATTTTCTTCTTTGTCTTTAAGCTTCTTTTATCCAGGGAGGGTTTTGCTAAGCACGCATGCTCTTTTCAAGCTAAACCCTGTTCCTCATTAGTACCAGTGCATATATTCACACCTGGGAGCTACCCAGTCCAACCACAAATCTTTTACTGTTTGCCAATTAGCATCTCTTTTTAAGTCTTCAGGGGAAAAGGCCTTGCTCTAAATGAATTCCCACCCATAATCTTTTTAGAATGAAACACACATGCCTTTGGATGGCTAAAATAAGTTTGTCACTACTTTGAGGCAGCAGTGATCTAGACGTTATGGATACCAGTGGTGACCCAGTTTTAGAGGAAAAAATGAAAAAGAAGAGAAAAGATTCTTCTTAAATCACTACTTTCCATGTTTATGATAGTTTCCAATTTTTACCAAACTTTAGCTAAAATTTTCAGCGCTTCCTCCCACCTTTTCATCTGTTGATCAGAACCGCTCTGTCCTCACTATGATAATTGTGTTAGTGTGTGTCTCAGCTGACAGGTTGAATATGGAGAGACAGGCTGTTTCTATATATGTGATCAGCTTGCAAGAGGGCAGGCCTCATCTTCACACTTGCTTGGGTGTGGGATTTGGCTTTCACAAAACAAATGGTGGAATGAGTGAAAGGTTAAAATGACCAGCATATTTAATAAACTGTTGTGACTACTTGGTAAACATGTGTTTGTATCCTTCAGAATCTGCATGTGTGTGAATGTGTCTTTCTGTATATCTGTCAAAACCTTCAGAGAAATCTGTGCTTATCCTTCTTCTTCCTTTTGACCCAGTGCTTACATTTTGTGTGTGTATGTGTGTGTGCGTAGAGGTGCTGTCAGATTTGGTCTGGTAGTTGGCATAATTAGAAGCCTCTCTTCTCCTTCTAGCCTTTCGCTTTCCTTTTCCTCTTTCGTTTTTCTCAGCTTTTCCTTTTTTTTCATATTTTTCCAGCTTTCCCTCCTACTCTCTCTTGCCTCTCTTGAGTGATGAGTTTTAAATCATCCTTTCATTCTTGCACAATGATGAATGAGGAGGGAATCTGTCCCTTTTTGTCGGTTCATTCTGCTTTCAATCTCTGTCCTTCTGACCCTGTTTTGTCTTTTATTCACTCCAATCTGTATCCAGCTTTTCAACCGATGAAGTTAATTTGTTTAAGACACCCTCAAAACTGAATGGAAACACAGCTGTTGTGGTCTTTATTGTGTTTTCCACCTGGCCTTATTTCTTTATTTTATAGGTTTTATGCTACAATAATTTAACATGCAGAAACATAAATCAATAGAACAATAAATATAAATAAGTAAATAAATCTGAATTTGTATTATTATTATTAATATTTACTTTTAAGGGAAATAATGCTTGGAAACTGTCACATATTCCTACCAACTTTTATTCTTTGTTGGTTTAAATATTTGTTGTCTTCAGTTGAACCACAGCTTTTTGAAGAAGTCATAACATTTTATTCTTGCTGGGAAACCACATTCTCCCTCCCTTTCAAAATTGGGCTAAAATGGCAGATCAGCAGGTTGTTTTCATGCCCTGCTGTGCAGTTTTAGTCTTTCAAGTGTTTGTAAAGTGTTTATGTGTGTGCACATTAGTATCCTTCCATTAGCTCTGCTCGTCCCTCCTAATTTCTCAACATCTCATCTCAGATTGGCTGTGAAAGGACGGAGATACTAGTCAGCAGCTCACACTGCCATTGGTCATTGTATCTGTCACTGTAATGTTTGTGGAATTGTCTGGGTATACAATGGCTGGTCAAACACACACAACATGCTCACACATGCATGGACACGCCGTTTTTTTTTTTTTTTTTTTGGTTGGGGTTCTGTCTTGGATAATTGGTTTGAAAAGCATCCAGCGGGATTGCCATGCTGTCCCCCATGGCCCCAGCTGCCATGGTAAATAATGAGGCTCATAAACATGAAAGGCAGAGGGTTGATCATCCTGATTTGAGCTTTGCACTCAAAGGAGATCAATTAAGGCTCAGAAGTTCAAGGACTTAAAACATAAGAGCAATTATCAATTAAAAACATTTGCCTAAAGTTAAAAAGATACACAAAGGCATGGTGCTGCTGCATCAAAATCAGGAATTCTTTTATTCAAATTCATAACATTCCTTTCCTCTTTCTTCTTCCTCTTAACTCACTCATGTAAGACTGAGCTGTTTTAATATAATAATTATTATGGCTAAGAAATACATAACAAAAGGCACATATAAAGGGGGCGGGGGGGTATATTTGTAAAGCAATCTATAACATCATTCCCTAGCTAAATAATATAGGATTAAATATTTCTAACACTGTTTTGTTCTCTGCTACAGTGTCCTTAAGCAGAATGATGCTCAATCCTCACCGGATTCAAATGCTTCTACTCTGTAGTGTGCCTCTTCTCTGCAGAGGAAGAATTAAAGAGTTTCCTCATCAGGGATCAATAAAGCATTAAAAGGAAAAAAAAAATCTTGACTCCTAGACACTACAAGGTTTTCATCTACCTGCGGAGTGTTTTATATAAAATGAATCATTAAGATCAAAGAGAGAAGATAATTGTCTTATGTGAACTGTAAAATCCAAAGAGATCAGTTACATTTACATTTTACAATTTAAGCATTTAGTAATACCATAGAGATTTAGAAAGAAAGCAGCTGCTGAAATAGCTTCGCTTCTAATTTGTCAGTAGAAACACCCCCTAAAAAGAAACACTAAGGAAGATCCAAATTGTGCAATTTGGCTACTTTATCCACATTCATAAAAACTTTGAAAAATATTACCATGTCACAATACCATGGCACAAACGATAAACCTTTAAGACTTTTTAAAATTGATTTATTCAGGAATCAGCAATCAGTGCTTCATAGCAACAACAGCTAATCACTGATGGCCATTTAAATCACTGCCAAAACACTGCAGTCTGATAGAGAAAAATAATGAAAATCATTCAGCTTTCCAGCACTTTCTTATTCTGTGGGATTTGTCTCCTCCTCCTTCCTGCCACTACATACCAAGAGCTTTAATAAAGAGCCTGCGTCTCGTTAAGATTTAGACGTATTTATCCTCTTGTGTCTTATAGAAACTGTTAAATCGAGTTTCCACTTGAATCATCTGTTATTTTCCTTTTGAATCTCTGCAGTGAATGTAGATAAACATCTCTTGCTCACTTATAAATTGCTTCAGAAGCATTGTTCAAGCTAAGCTATCGTTGCTGCTCTTTCTGACATGTCAGCAGGCTAATTGATTAGTAAATGCAAAGGAATGGGCAACTTTTTCAGAACTGGAAGACATGTTCAGTGGCAACAGAGTTTCCAGTAAGTCAGGGGACCTGGGTTCAGAGTCCCAGCTCCTGTCAGTACTGCACTAAAACAGAGCCTGCCCTTTGTCCTCACTGCGAGGGAGTGCAATGAAAAGATTATGTTGCTGGCAGCACCACAAAATATGTGAAACTGCACTGTAAGGACTTCTGACGGTCTCACCAGTTTTTACCAAAGCTACTATATATCTGTTCCATTAATATGTAATAATATACCAGCATCAAAGACCAGGATATCAAAACTAAGCTGACCTACTTTGTGTTGCTCATACTGACTTGTGGCTTGTTCCTCCAATAATTTATATATTTCTTTTCCAATTTAGTGCTCCTACCACAAAAAAAAAAGAAGAATGTTGCACCACAAGTATTGGAGAGTGCCAGTAGGTCAACAGGACTAGCTTATTACTAATGTAGTGTTCACTTGAAGAAAAACAAACAAAGTTATTGGCATGTGTTTGCCTTTGCTGATTTGCAGCTGCTACTGTGATGCCACAAACACTAAATTCAACACATAGCACACAATGGTAGTCATTCTTTTTTTTTGTATGTGCTGCATGCCAGAGTACTCCTAAAATTGTGTCATTCCATACCCAGGTCACTTTACGTTAGTAACACATATCACACAGAGTGCAAACGTTTAGAGTAGTTATATATTTATTAAACAGTGTAACACCTACTAAGTTTCTTAATAACCTTAAGGCGTTATTACCAGTCCAGTGAAAAATTACTTTAGTATTATACCTTTTTTACAATTATTTCATTTTAAAATATTGCCATTTCTCTCCCCTGCCTTCAATTAAACTATGTGCTTTTATATTGCACTGGATTTCTGGCACTATTTGATGTTCTCCTTTTAAGTAAAAGTAAGAGTTACATCAAGTTAATAAGGTCTCTTTGCATTTGCAGGTTTTATCTACACTTGTGGGGGTACGCTGAAAGGCCGAAATGGCAGCATAGAGTCGCCTGGCTTTCCCTATGGGTACCCCAATGGAGCAAACTGCACCTGGGTCATTGTTGGGGATGAAGGAAGCAGAATCCAGCTCATCTTCTTGTCGTTTGCTATAGAAGAAGAATATGACTTCCTGTCCTTGTACGATGGACACCCACACCCTGCTAACTTCAGGACAAGGTAAGACCAATAAGTTATATATTTCACCTCGGAAGCCAGGAAACATTGACCATTGCCTCTCAGATTTAATGTCATCAGATGGCAGTCAATGGTTTTCCAAAATGATCCTGTTACACTTGTAGTGTTAAATTGTCATGGTGGTAGTGAAATCTAAACCTGACTTTATCATTTTATGAGCATCAAGCTGCCTTGCCAATGATTATTAATTCACACACACACACACAAAGCTTTTTTTTTCTCTTTTTCTGTAATGATAATTTGTTTTTAAGCCAAAGGAAGTGAATGAACTCAAAGAACTCCCGAACAACAGAGGAACTAGATGCTCATGTCAAATTTTTTTCTGTGGATACTTTTTTCAAAGGTGCATCCTGCTTTTCAGTATAAACGTTTTAGTTTTACAACAAACATAGACAAGCTGATATTAGAATTGGCTTATTTATCGCAAGCAATAACAACAGCGAGCTGTCCTGCTGTAGTACACAACTGCCAACGCTCAGTCACCCCCGCTGTGATTTCCTTTTAGTTATTGAATTAATTGATTGAGCTTCTCTTGTGAGAAACACAACACGCGGATAAGACCTGACTTCTGATGAGCTATTAAAATTTCCTTGTCTTATGATTTTATCAGACAATCAATAGAGCCAAATAGCATCTGTGTTTGACTCTATTCACATTTGACATTTATACTGAACCTTGTAATTAAATTAGTCATCAGTTAAATGATAAAGTGTGTGACAGTTGTCAGTTGAAATGCTGAATCTATTACTCGCTACTTGTGGGAATTAGATTGATCTGTTTGATCATCTTAAAAGCATTTTAGTTCCACTGACAGTAGATGAATGTCTTTGTTTTCTTTCTTTCTTTTTTAAAAAAACTCTTACAGGATGGCTGATTGGTACTATAGGTACTTGCCTAAAACTAATAAATGATGTTTTTCCATTAAAATGATTGTAATGCTTTACATAGAAGAGGCATACATTAAAAAAATAACATGTCTCCCTCCTAGAATCAACATTACAATGAAGTTAGTCTGTGCTGACAATGGGAGCAAAGATATAGCTGTGTCCAGCCATACCATAGCTCCACACTGCACTGCTTAAATGTTGTGTTTGAGCCTTGAAAAAAGGTCATTTCTATCTTACTTACATGTCAAAAAGCCAGATAAATTAGCAACCAACTGTGAATTAGACACTTATTTCCATTTAGGATTATGTGGATGTCAACATCCACATAGAACTAATTATTTAAATTAAGATTATTCATTCTGAAACTGTGTAACCTTGTATTGTATACTTCTAACTGCTCTTTTTCCTCATGGAAACAGCATCCTCTACACATACCAGTCTTAGGCTTTCAAATGAAGTGCAGCTTTCTGCACCCAACTGCCTGTCTTTCAAGAATTGTAAAGTCTGTGCCTGCTGGTGGCGTGGGATAGCTTAAGTGCTATTTTAGCTTCAACGGCTACTTTTGTTATTCAATTCAGTCAACTTTTTCTTAAACTTCTACTATTTCTTTAACCATTTGTCTTTTTTTAGTTTTGGCCTGGTGTTTAAAAGCAAAGTTCAGGGAATTTCTGGTGCTTATGAAATGATGATTCTTTAACTCACTGGAACTTCTATTTAAGATATACCTGCTCTAAAGACAAGTTTATAAACAGAAAACAGCTTAGATCAGGGGTAGCCAACATTGGTCCTCGAGGGCACCAATCCGGCAGGTTTTCCAGATTTCCGTGCTCCAACACACCTGACTTAAACTAACAAGTCATTGTGGAGATCCTTATAGGCTGTTGGATCCATTTAATTTCAGTCAGGTGTGCTGGAGCAGGGAAATCTGGAAAACCTGCCGGATTGGTGCCCTCGAGGACAGACGTTGGCTACCCCTGGCTTAGATGAATTAATTTAACTGGTTACAAGTCATTAATTTTATCCAGGTTACTTGAATCCACCGAAGTGCATCATGAGATATATTTGAAAAAGTACTTTTACTAACTACAGCTCAAAACTGTCTTCACAATATAGTATCTAGCTATGCACTGCATTTAGTTATCTAACTTTATATATAAATATAAATATATATACAGATGTGTAAAGTAACAGTGACACAAACAGTAAATCCACTATTCCAAGACTGAAATGAAGTGCAAAGTGTTGATAAACCAGAAAGCCTGAGGTTAGTAGTTCATCCATGAGACTGCAGAAAAGTCTGACTTGAGCAGTCTTAACAGGCCATTGTTGTGGTGTGAAGTGTTTTGTATGAAGTGGTGAGCTCTTAGTCTCGCCCACCTGGGGTTGATGTCCTACAGGGTGGGAAGAGATGTTCCACTTGTGTGTTCAGCTGAATGAATCACTCTCTGCAGGGTGCTGTGGTCACAGGCAGATCTGCTCCTGTACTAGGTGATGATGCTGCCTTACAGGACACTTTAAATAGCATGGTGGAGACCAACTGGATGGATGAGAAGTCCTTCAATTTTAACACCTGGGTGTCTGTCTGGATTTCTTCAGCATGACCTGAATGTGAAGAGTTCAGTTTAGTTAAGAGGCATCTGCACTGTGGACACTTTTTACAAGTTATGTTTATGGTATTGGGGCGTCTCTGTTTATCCTTTCATACTGTGTGTATTATATTTGATACATACAGTTTCTGATATGTTTTGCATCATTTTATAGTTAAAAACTTTGCTCAAAACCCTGTTGAACACAATCTGATACCTGTCTTCTGCCCCATAGTGGATACCTTTTGCACTGCAATAGTTTTTACATATCACACGTTAAATGGTAAATATAAAAAATTTTTTTTTTTTTTTTTTTTTTGTTTTGTTTTGTTTGTTTTTTTTACATTTTATTAAAGGACAAAATACAGACTTCAGATGAAAGAAATTACAATAGAAGTGCAACAGTTTTTTTTTTTTTTACTGTCACACATGTTTTTGGTAATCATGATGAGGACGTTTAGCTTTTGGTGGCTTTGCAGTTGTATGCAGATGTTGTATACAGGCTTGGGTTGCATGTGTGTATAGGATTAGGGAGCTAGAAGTCACGAGGATCCTTTGTCCAAAAGCTAGTGTTGTTTATTCCTGAGTTTGTTCTTATTTTGGCAAAGTAAAGAGGAGTAAGGTGTTTAAGAATGAGTGGAGTTAGTAAACAACATTCCCCAATTCCCATTCTTCCCATTTAAGTGGCTCATTGTGGTGTGTAGTAGGTTGGAGATGACGTCCGTTTGCATTTTTTCACCCTACACAAACTGAAGGAGGTCAAATGAGCCGATTGGGGACGAGCAGGTGACGTGTCACCCGTTTTTGAAAGCAATTTTATCACTGCAAATTAGAAAGCTGTGGACAATTATCAGTTGTTTCCAGACACTGTTACAATGGGAAAATAATAAAATATCAACTCATTAGCCATATCAGTTTCACCCTGTTCAGGATTTGTTACAGGCCTATCCCAGCTGTCACTGGGTAAGAAGCACACTTTGGACAGGTTGACAGTCTATGACATGGATACAGAGAACTGCTCAACAGCAGCAAACCACACAACCAAACACTTATTATAATATAATATAATATAATATAATAAAATGTTTGCTGTCTCTTCAGCACATTGTTTATTTTCAGAATTTCCATTTTCACTGTAATGTTGACTGCAGTCAGAAAGTCATTTCTTTCATTACATTGGGCATGCATTAGGTATTTACACTGATGTAGAGTTAGACAGCAAAATCTGGCTTGATTCAGCTGAGGAAAAGGGATTTGGGTTATGGAGAGATGAAAAGAGTCATCCTGATACTTGGGCAGTTGCTGAAAAGCAATTCTCTCATCATGGGGAATGAACCATGTTCACTTGGTTCAACAGGCACAATTTCTAATCAGCCAGCTGCACTAATCAACCTTTCTCGGACAATCCTGTGGCTTTTAGTGCTCAAATAGCCATACAGAGTTAATTAAAGAAGGGAGCAATAGAGTAGAATTGACTATAATAGGCTGACAATGGGATTTTGGCAGTTTTCATGTGATTACTGTTTCTAAAGGCGAGGTTGGGTGGGGGGGTTGGTGATTGAGAGCAGACAGATTGAGGGAGAAAGTGAAGAATGCCCTCCCTGCTCCTATTGGTTGATTGGGATTTCCTGCTTATCAGAGATAACAGGATATGATGTACTTGGTGAGAGTGGTATTGCAAGCATTCATGTGTGTTGGCTTGTGTGTGTGAGTGCATGTCAGTGAGGAAGATTTATGGTCTGCATGGTTACAATCACCCCACTAGTTAAGCCAAATTACCTCTGCTGTCTCATTTTCATTCTCTCCACAACCACTCCCCCCCCCCCCCACACACACACACACTTTCTGCTGTCTTTTCCCTCCCTTCACATATGTGCACACACCTTCACCTACACACCCACACATATGAACACATGAATATGGCTACCAGGCAAAAAGGTGATTAAAAGGTCAGATTTATTAACAGGAAGATGGTAATTATAGGGACCGTGATTAACAAGGATTACACATACACAGGATTGTGAGTGACCACACAATACACAAACTCAAGACCTACATAGGTTGGCCTCATGAATGTAACTGAGAATCCTGACTGAAGTGGCACCAGCAGGCCTTTTTAAAGAATGTATGGGCATTTTTCCTACAGAATTTGATTATCAGAGGTCATGTTACTTGTCCAAACAAGTTTAAGGCTATTTATGAGTTTCACCAACAACTTATTCAAGATAGAAAGCATGTTTTTTTCTGTATTTAGTTGTGTTAAGCTCTGTGAGTGTGCTTCTAACTTTACTAATAATTCTTCTTTAGGTTCTGACAGGGAGAATTCATTTTACCAGTATATTGTTTGACTGTCCTACATTATCAAAAACACATCTACATTGTTCTAAAGAGAGGCAGTATGAGTATTTATGACAGGACTCATGCCAGGGATCTCCCATTCAGGTCTTGAAAATCCACTGACCTGCAGGTTTTAGATGTTTCCTTGCCCCAAATGGATCAACCAGCTTCTTGTTAAGTTCTGTACGATGACTCATTAATTTGGGTCAGGTGTGTTGATGCAGGGAAACAGGTAAAACCTGCAGGCGTGTGGCCCACAAGGCCTGTAGTTTGAGATCTCGGATTTATGCCATCCGATCATGTTAGACAGAACATTTTTCTTTTACCACTTTGCAAAGACAATACTGACTTTTTCTTTATCCAACTTTAGTGATACTGCACCCTTATTACTTGCTTTAGTTACCTCACCTGCTATTGGAGGCTATTTTGATTTCTATATTTGCTCTGATTTTCCTCCTCTATACTCATTTTTTCTCTTTTTTGTCATTAGCATTTGTCCACCTGTTAAGGATTTAGCTCGTTAGTATGTTAGTAACACAATCTGAAATATTTTTCTTCAGAATTTTTTTTATAACACTACATTTAACACCTTTAAAACTACATTTAAGAACTTTGTGACTTAGATGGACTGGATATTGACTTGGAAACATTGTCATGTCTCACAAATCTCTATCAAGACTTGTTGCATGTCTCATAGCCAGTTTATGCCAGTTTACTGATGACAGCCCTTCGTTTTATGACTTTCTTTAGTAGAATTAATCAAAAGAAAACAGGTGACAGAGACTGAGTTAACAGACAAATGCAGAATACTAAAGGAAGTGTGTGTAATACTGGTAGAGATGCTCGAACAGAAAGTTCAACATTATGAAATTTTTGTTATTTGACGAGTTTTTGTTTTTGTTGTTATCCGGTGAATTGAACATACATTTAGGTTGTTTATCTAATAAAATTAATTCCCATTAAAACCTTTCTCGTATGGCAGGTCCTTAAGAAAGTTTAACTCACAGTAAAAACAATATCTTAGTTATTTGTTTTCATCATCTATAATACTGTCAATGCCTATTCATTTCTATTCATGTTTGTTGGTTTCATTTTGGGGTTTTTTCATGGAACAAATACTTTCGTATTTTTTTTTTTTTTGCTGACAGAAAAGCACAATATAACTGTGATTAGAAATCTGCATAAGTTTAATATTGCTCAGCTTTCTTTTATTGCTTTGGTTCCTTTGGTCCTGCCATTGTATGAAGTTATCTTTCTTTGTTATCGTCTGCAATTTGAAAGGGCTGGCTTCTTGTGTAGTGTGAAAACCTGGTAAAATAGCATCACAAAAACTGTTGGGGTGGAAGACGTGAGTGGGACAACAAGCAGACTCCTGAGAATTCACCAGCTGTCTGAAAATGAATAATGTCTGAGTGCCAGTGCAGTGTCTGAGAGATTTTGAACATACATGGAGATGGATGGAATACAAGTACTAGATGATGGGGGATGAGGCACATGCTTTTATTTCCAGACTTTCAGGGTTCCATTCGGAAATGACCAGATTGAGGGTTGGATCTCATTGAAGTATAAGCTTAGTACAAGTTGCAAAGGCAAAACTCAAAACTGACACAGATGTCAATATCTAACGTAAAATAAAAAGGCAATTATTTGTAGTTATAAATAGTTTTTAAACTAAGTCATAATTGGGTTTTAGAGCATGAAAAGTCAGTTCACAGGAAATCAAGGAGATTCTCCAAAGAATAATTAAGAGTAACTGAAAGAATTTTAATGTGCCACTTACTGATATACCACATTTAGCACAAATCAACCAGCCTTCCCTTTGTGACTTGAAAATCTGCTCAGATTTTTAAAATGTAAAAGTGCAGGGATTTGCTTGAATGCAAAGCATGTTTGCAGCCACACACATCTCTGTAAATACCAGAATCATGCATTAACAAAATCATTGAAGGTTCAAGTTTTATGGGACTAAAGCCTCAAATTTACCATACTGCATTTAACATGTGGGTCATAGAATGGATTGGTGTATGTTAGGGTTAATAACATGAGAGTCATAGGCTGCAGGCTTGTTATTAAACTAATGGAGGAGCAGTTGTGTTGTTTTTATACTGTGATGCAAATCGATCGTGGATTATATAGGCTTTAAACAATTTTCATCTATACATTATGTTTCTTTTAACATTTCAAATTACTGTAAAGACCGATTAGTGTTGTTTTCTACATTTATATCTTTTATCTCATTTTATGTGAGCCTCTCTTATCCTAATGTATCATTAATGTCTTTATGTGATTTGGGTGCATCCGCTGCATCCTCTTAGATGTGTTAGAGGTGGTAATTCATTTGGCCTACACATGCACACTTAAGATGTGTTTTTACATGAAGGATCTGCAATGTCATGCTCACAGCAACAGCTGAAGCTACATCAGGTCACTGTATGAATATTTGATTAATCCAGTCTGCCAAACTGCCCATTCTGTCCTGTGGATATTTGTTTTGTGCAAGCGAATCTGTTCCATTTGCTAAAATTAACTACTGTACATTAGAGCAGATGCATGTCAACAGTCTGAGAAAATAAATAATCCTAATTAAATGTAGATGGGATGAACAGATTAGTTTTGGAAGATACAGAAAAAAAACAAAAAAACAAAGAGAGATTTAAATATAAAGTTAAGTGGGTTATCTGAGGTCTCAGAGAGCCTGCGTGGCATGCTGCCAGCAAGTTTTCCATTTGATTTGACTTCAAATTATGTCAGTTTCTGAAGTTATGATGAGTAATATTTTTTTTTATTTTCTTTGCACTTATATCCAGAATCTTCCAAAAGTCAGACACTACAAACAAAGTTATTTATGTTGCAGATTTAGTAGAAATAATTCAGCAAACACCCAGAAGTTTACTGTGATGTCAGGAAGAATAGGCTCTAAATTTAAATAACTGTGGTCTGCAGCTTTTAATGTCCTTTCATGTTGTGATCCGTGCCCAGTGTCCTTTTAACTCAGTAGCAGACAAAGCCAGGGAGAAAGCAGAGTAAAAGATAACACCTACATGTAGATGTCATGATAAGACAAAGAGCTGAATATATGAAAGTGCAACTAAAACACTAAAGACTAGGAAAATCCTGATTAGCATAAAATAGTCCTAACTCATTAATCACCTACCACCCTAGTTAAATCATTTCAAATTATCCAGTGATTTTCACTGATGTGTAAAGATTCGTGAGTGTCCTGAATGAAGCATTAATGTTGATTAGCATGATTAGCTACAGGTGTGAGAGACATCATTTCTAGACAAGAGGCTGCTAAAAGCTCTCAGTTTGAACTCAGTAACACTTTTTAATAAATAATAATGTGTAACTGTAAGTACTTAAAGCACATTTTGTTTTCTGGTATCAACTGCAAATTGTTTTGAATTTAATATATGAGTGGATGTAAAAGGTTTAATCAGGGCTCGAATTACACAAGTGCTTTTGGGGGAGCCTCGTTTTTGCGTAAGTTGCAGTGCACGGGGATATATAGCAGTGCATGTAGCGAGGTAATAAATACGGTTACTACCAAAAAGACAAAGAAGAAAAAAAAACCTCTGCTACTATTGTATGCAGCTTGTTTAATCAGAAACAGGAATGAGAAGTTTTTTTAACAACCACAAAAGGAAGCATATCAAGCGTTTGTTGTTTGCTGCTGTCCATGGTGCTGAAGGAAACTGAATGGACCACCTGCTTTGTTTGGGAGATTTAATTATGCTGAGCTCCTCTTAGCCTAATTCAAACCCTGGGTTTAATGATCATTAAAACAATAAGAATAATTGATGTACATGTTGCAAAAGTTGTAAAACAAAAAGCAGAAGTTTAAGGAAAACTGATTTTACTAAAGCATTTCTGTGATGTGGGATGAAGCCAGGTGCCCTGGAGCAGTTGGAAGAGCTGAAATAGAGGCATCTTTAAGAAAAGCACAACTTCAGGATGAATGATGGAGCAGAGGGGCTGTTTATGGCTCTGGCAAGCAGCAAGTTGAGTCTTTATATGTTGGAAATATGTTGAAAGGATTAAGTGTATTTTATAGCTTGTCTTCACCAACCTTGCAGTTATCAGGTGTTTATCTTGCTTCATCATTGGTACTTAAGTGTGAAATCAAAAGGCTGTCATAATACTTTTTTTCTTATATATTAGTCTCTAATATCATAAACTGTTAAGGTAGGTCATTCAGCCTTTTTAAATTGTGTTATACTCGTTTGCTTTGCTCCAACATGGACCATATTCTGGTTTTGGTGAGGCACCATTGCCTGTTCACAGTCTTAAAAGAGCCAGTTTTCTTTTCCATGTGTCTGTTTGAGCTCTGGGTTTGTCAGAAATGAACGTCTGAAGAGGACAGCCGTGCAAAAACAAGCTTTCTAAATGTAAAATGATTATGCAGAAAAACGTCAGTGTATGCATCATAATGAAGAAGAGAACCCAAACACGGAAGATGTGTAAAAAACTGGAAAATGTATAACAAAAAAATATATTTTAAATGAAGTTAAAACAAGACAAAAGTTGCTGCTTGGGCATATAATCCATTAAACAGAAATCCAAATGTTAAACAATGACGAGGATGGCAATGATGTCAAAAAACACACTCATCAAAAGCTGTTTTCACACATGCACAGCAGTCATAAAATTTTAAGATGTTCTGGAGGGGTGGCATGTGAGTGTAACGGTTCCACAGCTTTTGTGTTGAAGATCTTGGGGGGATGTTTTCCTGCCAAGTCTTATTTAAACCTCTGGAGGATCACCAAGTCAGTGCATGGAAGCAGCAGTGTATCTTCCAGAGAATTTGCTGTGATTGAGTTCACAGCAGTGAGAGTTGCTGCTTCATACTCTTAATATGCTGATCTGTATGCTGCTTTTCACTCACTCATTTTCGTGCATATATTCAGATGCATTAGCTATTGAAATCAACAGAGAAGAAAAAAGTCATTAAAGAGATTCATCTGCCACTCTTCAAATCCTGTAATCAAAACACAGCGATTGCCACAGCATTGCCTCATGCCCTCTTCAGACAGATGCTCCCCTACATCCCCTTTCTTGCATCTTCAACTGTGAATCTCAAATTCCCTCACTGTGACCGTAACATATCCGCACAATATATATATATATATATATATATATATATATATGGCTGAAACTAATTGAAAAAAAAAGAAGTTTTTACTCTGTTGGTCTTAATCATGACTACAGATCAGTTTCTTGGAAGAAACGTAAAAGGCAGAGAAAGTTCCAATAAGGAAAAGTAACCAGAGAAAGAACTGTTTGGAAAAATGGAACAAAAAAGGAAGCTCCAGAAGAAAAGAAAGACACTCAGGTAATCAACTTCCTGACATTAGAAAGTACTTTTGCATGGCGAAAATGTAGTCAAATTATTTTATGTTAGTTTATGAAACCTAGCAGATTTGACAAAATATTACTAATACTGTATAGTAAAAGTGATACTAATAAAGGTACACTGTAATATAGGAAAAAAATGGGAAACGTGCTCAAAAGTTTAATTTCTTCAAATTTGTAAATGAATGTAAATTTGTATAGACAGCATTTAAAGAAGTAAATGCAGTTGTTGCTCTTTTCCTGATGTTGTACATCTGTTTGCTTGAATTTTTTTATTTTTATTTTTTTTTAAATCTGTTTCCTTTTTCACACGTAAGGAATGTTCCTCGTTAAATCCTGCTCACAGTGTAATAGAAAGATTTAGCAGGAAAACTCAAAGCAATCTACTTTGCAGCATAACAGTTGTAGCATCTATTTAAACCTGTTTTTAATGTGATCTGGCCATCTGGTCACACACCTCATGTGTGTGCACTCTCATACTGGATAGGTTCAATCATACAGCCAGTGTCATAACATTCATACATAAATTACATGGGTGATGTGATGTGACTTGAACTAAAATGCCTGGCAGCTGAATGGTGGTCAAACGCCATAGGCAAGGCAAGGCAAGGCAGTTTATTTGTATAGCACATTTCATGTACAGGACAATTCAAAGTGCTTTACATAAAACAAAGACATTACAGATATTAGAATAGTAAAAGGCATCAACACATAATCAACACATAATCACAATAAAATAATAAATTACATTAAAATGATTAAAAGCAAGATAAGTTAAAAAAAAGTTACCGTGCAGATTTCATGCATAGGCGCATGAGAAAAGAAAAGTTTTTAACCTGGATTTAAAAATGTCTACATTTGGGGAAAGTTTAATCTCCACTGGCAGTTTGTTCCATTTGTTTGCAGCATAACAGCTAAATGCTGCTTCTCCATGTTTAGTCTGGACTCTGGCCTGGACTAGTTGACCAGAGTCTTTGGATCTAAGAGCTCTGCTAGGTTTATATTCTCTGAACATATCACAGATGTATTCTGGGCCTAAACCATTCTGGGATTTGTAAATGATCAGAAGGGTTTTAAAATCTATTCTGTGACTGACTGGAAGCCAGTGTAAAGATTTTAAAACTGGTGTGATGTGTTCAGATCTCTTAGTCCTGGTTAAAACTCTAGCAGCAGCGTTCTGGATGAGCTGCAGATGTTTAATGCTCTTTTTAGGAAGTCCTGTTAAAAGACCATTACAGTAATCCAGTCTACTGGAGATGAATGCATGGATGAGTTTCTCTTGGTCTTTCTGGGAGACTAAACTTTTAATTCTGTTGATGTTTCTGAGCTGGTAAAAAGCTGTCTTAGTGACAGCTTTGATATGGCTGCTGAAAGTCAGATCTGAGTCTATCAACACTCCCAGGTTACGAACTTGGTTGGTAATTTTAAGAGCCCGAGTCTCCAGGTGTTTGCCAATGCTGACCCTCTTCTCTTTGCTACCAAACAGAATAATCTCAGTTTTGTCTTCATTTAATTGTAGGAAATTCTCCCTCATCCAGGTGTTTATTTGCTCCAGACACTGACACATTAAGTCTATTGGACTGCAGTCATCTGGTGACAGAGACACATAAAGTTGTGTATCATCTGCATAACTTTGATAAGTAATGCTATAGTTTTGTAATATTTTACCCAAAGGGAGCATATACAAGTTGAACAGAAGAGGTCCAAGGACTGACCCCTGGGGGACTCCACAAGTCATGGCCACTCGCTCGGATTCATAGCTGCCGATCGTAACAAAATAACTCCGGCCTTCTAAATAGGACCTGAACCAGTTAAGGACCGCTCCAGAAAGTCCAACCCAGTTTTCCAGCCTGTGCAACAGGATTCTGTGATCTACAGTATCAAACGCAGCACTGAGATCCAACAGAACCAGGACTGATACTTGACCAGAATCGGTATTCAACCTAATGTCATTTAACACTTTGACCAGAGCTGTTTCAGTGCTGTGATGAGGTCGGAAGCCGGACTGAAATTTATCAAGATTTCCACTTTCATTTAAAAAGTCATGAAGCTGGTGAAATACAACTTTTTCAATAATCTTGGAAATAAAAGAGAGGTTAGAGACAGGTCTATAGTTGTTCATTATAGAGGCGTCTAGAGTCCTTTTCTTTAGGAGTGGCTTAATAGCAGCTATCTTTAGTGACTTGGGAAAAATGCCTGATGCCAGCGAGCTGTTAACTATCAGTAGGAGATCACTTTCTACTGAGGTAAAAACTGTTTTTAAAAAGTCGGATGGTATCATGTCCAGAGTGCATGTTGTTGATTTCAAATGCCAAACTGTTTCTTGTAGGACTTTTAAATTCACCATTTTAAATTGTGACATGACATCAGAATTATTTCCGGGTTTTAGACACAGACTAATTTTCTTGTTTGACTGTGTGGAATTAATATTTTGCCTAATTGTTTTAATTTTTTGGCTAAAAAAGTTTGCAAATTGGTTGCATTTCTCAGTGGAAAGGAGCTCTGGGCTTATCTGTTTGGGAGGATTTGTAAGTTTTTCAATCATAGCAAACAGAGTGCGAGAATTGTTGACATTCCTGTTAATCATTTCAGATAAATGCAGCTCTCTGGCCGAGCACAGCTCATTGTTATAGTTACGTAGGCTTTGTTTGTACAGCTCATAGTAAATTTGAAGTTTATTTTTCCGCCATTTCCGCTCAGTTTTTCTGCATTCTCTTTTTAGGCTGGTAACCACAGTGGTGTTTCTCCATGGTGTTTTCTGTTTGCTCAAGTTGCTCTTGATTCTTATCGGTGCAACAGCATCCATTACATTCAAGATTTTCAGATTGAAATTATCCAGGAGTCCATCAACTGACTCTGCACTGGTTGTTGGTAACATCGCTATGGCCTCCACAAACTTAGCACTTGTTCTTTCATTAATGTACCTCTTTCTAACGGAGAAGCAGGTTGGTTGAACATTCTGAGTGATCAGTAAATCAAACAAAATACAAAAATGGTCAGACAAGGCCAAGTCAGTGACCGCAACAGAAGAAATATCAACACCCTTTGAAATAACCAGGTCCAGAATGTGACCTCGAATGTGGGTCGGTTGTTTAACATGTTGCCACAAACCAAACATGTCCAATATGGAAGAAAATTCCTTGACATTACCATCCGTCATGTTATCTATGTGAATGTTAAAATCCCCAGTTAAGATGAAATGGTTAAAATCAGTAGAGATAACCGACAATAATTCAGAAAATTCATCAATAAAATTTACACAATGTCCTGGACGTCTGTAGATGATTAGAAATAGGATTTTAGGAATGCCCCTTAAAATAAAACTAAGATATTCAAAAGAAGTAAAATCACCAAATGACATTTCTTTACACTGGAATGAATCTTTAAATAAGGCAGCTTCTCCTCCCCCTTTCCTCCCGTTTCGACATTTATTCATGAAACTAAAATGAGGGGGCCATAAGCAAAATACGCACTTTACTGTATGTCACAAAAGGTCTGGTCACGTTATTCTACTTCTTTCAGGTTTCCATATAGAGGCCAGCTTATGCTGTGCCTCCTGTTTCTGCACTGACCCAGTTTGTATCTGCAGTCCGCTACAGCATCAATTTTACACCTGGCTAGGTCCCCCCCCCCCCACCCCCCCCCACCCCCCCCCATACACAGGAACAAAGATGCATACTTTCAGATGCAAACTAAACTTAAGCTGCAGAAATACAATGAGGCACACAAAAAAGACATGCACACAGGTACAGAAGAAACATGCACACAAAGGCCATGGGAAGCTGCTGTGTGTGATTGGTGTGAAAATAAACAAATGCGCTCTTTGATGTTGGGACAATATTCGTGAGCAGTGTGTGTGTGTGTGTGTGTGGGGGGGGGGGGGGTTGTAGATGTATATATGCATGCTTCAGTGTGTGACTTACTGGTTTTGTGTGAGTGTGAACTGAGGTGTGTTTACCCCTGAGGAAGTGGTATTTCATCTCTTCCTGCATCAGTTCTGCCCTATAGGGGGTAAGAGGTTTTGTGCATGTTTGTGTGTGTGTGTGTTTGTGTGTCTTTGTTCAAGTGAAAAAAAAAGAAATAGAGAAAAGAGGATAGTAAGGAAAAGAAAACATTTTTTTAGACATTCAGTTACAAATTCTTAAATATCTTTTTTTCAGTATTTATGTATATCCATATCTTGTCAAAATGAAGAAGACTGAAGCATGGACAATTTGCAACAACTAGGCTCTCTCAGGTAGCAACAGTCTACATGGGTAAGAATAGAAATGCTAAAGCTAATAAAACCTGTCAAGACAACTTTCTTACCGCATCACATTTCATTGTAGTAAATACACTTTGGCACAGTGAGTGTACATCAGGTATTCAATTTGCTGTAAACAATTTCATTAATAAAACTTGAGTGCAAACATTGCGTGGTCTTGCTTTGATTTGTGCATAATTGCTAAGCCTTGCAGAGAGAGCAGAAAAAGCTGTTGGAATAAACATATTCACTTCAGAGAAAAAGGCTTTCATTGGAAAAAAAAATATTTTATGCCTTTTCAAGAAATCAGTAAGCTATCTATGTAATAAGAATACAGTGTTAGGAAAGGTAACAGTATTTCATTTGTGCCTCTGAATGGATAGAATTAAAGCATAAAGGACTATATTTCTTTACTGTTGTTTTATTTTTGTTTGCCTTTGCAGTGACAAAAAGGACAAAGAGTAAAACCAATGTCAAATGTCCTCTGGAAAACAGTTCCTTCACCATTCAGCCACCCTTACCCGTTTGCCTATAGTTAAATTATTTAAGAAATTCCCACAAAACCTATCACTAAACCTGTCTTGATATGCATCTCCATTTTTACTGCACAGAATTTGTCTTAGTCTCAGATCTGTCTTTTACTGAATGAATGTAATTCACTCTTTCATCTATGTGATTCTTAATGTCTTTCTATCTATGCTTCTCTGTGTCTCTTTTACAATATTAATTCCTCATGCCCACCCCATCTGTTTCTCTTTTAATTCTTCCTATAAAAGTCATTCATTTTGAACTGATAAGCTCAGTTCTTTCCATTCAGTCTGACAAAGATTATACTCATAATCATTACCGTAATGTTAACAATGCAAAGTAATATTCAGTAGTCAAATCTCCTGGTAATTTTGGAGCTCTCTTGAGTCTTTAGAGCTCCTGTTCTTTGTGTCAAATTGTGACCACTATAGTCTATAGAGATTATGTCTGTGTGTGTTTAATACACCTGGGGTTGGGCCTAATTGATTTCCTCCCTTTCACACTCAGCCGTCAGTTCATTATAATGAGACAAAATAGGGGCAGATTTTCTATCATATTCTTGCAAACCCTCCCCAGTACGATAAGCCATTTAGCACTGTAATTTCAGAAAAGGCCATATTAATTGCTGTTTAGTTTGACTTTTCTAAGATAATATTCAAACAATGATGGAAAAAAAACTTATTGAGCAATAACCATACACAGACATGCTCAGTGTCAGTTGTTAAAATACTTGAGAGAATGTTGATCCGATTCCAAAACAGCTGGGACACATTTAAAACGTAAATAAAAACAAAACGTACAAAATAAAAGGATTTTTTCATGTTATTCACAACAGAACATAGATAATGTCAAATGCACAAAGTGCAACAATTTGCTATGATATGAAAAAGTCTAGCTAATGTTGAATGGGAGCAGCATGTCTCAGAAATGTTGGGACAGAGACATGTTTACCACTGTGCAGCATCCCATAAACTGTTAGTTGTTTAAAGGTCACCAGTTTTAAAGTAGAATATTTTTCCACTTTGCCTTAGTCCATATTAAAAAGGTTTGGCCACAGACAAAACTGTGGAGTTTGGTTGCATTCACATATGGCTTTTCCATGATGGAGCTTTATCCTGTAATTGTGGATGGCATAAAGTGTTGATAGAAAATTATTTCTGGAAGTGTTTTTGAGCCCATGCAGTGATTTCCACTAGAGCATCATGTCACTGTTAATGCAGTGCTGCCTGAGGGCCCCAAACATCACAACTATCTATTATTGTTTTTTTAACCATGTGTCTTGTGCAGATGTCTCCAGATTTTAGAAAACTTTTGAAGATCTTTTGAAGTCTTTTTGATTTAACATTTTGCTTAAATTTCCCCCTACTTTGTTACTACAGTTTTTGCACATTACTGAACTTCAAGTCCTTTTTAAGAGACTCTACATCTCAAAGGTGCTCTTTTTAAGGCTTAATCTTATTACTGACCTGTTGCCTTTTAACCTAAATACTGTAGCTCCATCATGCTAGCTGCTCTTTTTTTAATTGCTAACTTTTCCAGCTTTGTATTGCTCCTCTTTTTAATATGTTTAATGTGTTTTTTCTATGTTCTATTGTGAATAAAATATTGGTTTAAGTGATTTGCAAATAATGGCTATCTGTTTTAATTTGTGTCCCGACATTTGCCTTCTGATTGCATTTTATAGGCTACTTTTAAATATAGTGTAAGATGAAGATGTAAAATACTCTGTCCCCTGGAAATATAGACAACTTTTAGTTTAGTTACTTTATCTTTGCATCAGTGATGGTGAGTGTAGGCATGCAACATTGTCAGAATAAACACTGACATTTGCAAGTAAATAAGTCATAACTGAGAGCATTGTACCGAAACTAACTTTTCTTACAAATATAGTTGGCAGTTTGACTGCTTACTTGGAAACAACAAATAAGGGTACTTTCAGTTCTTGGACATGAATATTCAAAGGTAACTGCAAAAAATATGCAAACTACATCATTTATGACAGTTGGTACCTTTTCTAGTCATCGCAATGGGAATAAAGAAGACCATTGTGCGTGCCTATGATATAATAGGTCGTCTGTTCAAAATTACCTTTGAGAACAATGTAGAACCATTTCTTCCTACCCTAACAGGGGTCACATTTAAACTTCCACAGCTGTCCACACAGACTGTAGTTTCATTATTTTTTAGATTGCATAGTGAAAATGCATTCTTGTTATTGGATCAAAGCCTTCCACTTTTTTCCTAGTGTTTTGGTTTTGATCTCTGAATACTAACACGCGGGTTGTATTTGTTTCAAATAATAGATTTTGATTGTGTTTGCTAAAGCTGTTGAGTTACACAGGATCATAGTAACACTTATTTAGCTTCGGCAATGGCTTGATCTTCTTAACCATGTTTGCTTTGTTTAGAAAAACCAGGCAAGTGTATCAAGTCAGCCAATATGTCTTGCATGACTGTTATTTCTTGCAATGTTGCTTTTCTGAGTTAAATGTGTGTGTGTGTGTTTATGTGTTAAACGTGTGTTTGTGTGTAAAGTTCCAGTAATCCCAGTGGCTAAGATGGTAATCCCCTGAAGCTGCCCATTAGCCCCTTGACACACACACACACACACACACACACACACACACACACACACACACACGCACACACACACATACAACACATTCAAGACATACAAACACAATACATCAGAGGCAGTTACCCAGGTGTCAAGCAAAGTTTTCCTCAGAGGAGGATCACTATGATCAGCCACAGATCAGGCCCATGATCCCTAATGGGAGCAATGGAGACACTGGTTGGCAACAGATAAAAAAAAAGGACAAAGACATTGAGAGAGATGAAGAGAGAAAGGGAAATAAAGCAATGAGCTAGCTTGGGATTACTGATGAGAAAAAGAACTCTGGAGAGAGTATATGTCAGAGTAATTGTGAGGAGGAACAGGTAAAGAAAAAGGATTGAAAGTAAAAAGGAAGAATTATTTCTCTGTCTCTTTGTGCTCACCCAACTGACCCCTGCATTAAATTGGATTATCTTGAAAAATCAAAGATTGGAGAGACTTTCCTCAATGCTACTTGGAGAACTCCATTTTATGTATTAATCATTTTCTTGAACAGAATGGCTTTCTTCACTCTCACTATCTACTGTTCTTCTTTCTTGTGGTTTCTGTCTCTGAAATGACATCAGCTGATGTCCTGCAGCAACCTAATCTCATGGTCCGATGTGTAGTACATACAATATGTTTGTCCACAGCAGAAAAGGCTGCAACAAAAGCTTGAAAATTTTTAAAATGACTCTATATTCAATGTATATTTTCCATTTTTCATGAGACTAAGCTTACCAAATAACATCCACAAGAGGAGTTGAAATTGTGTTAATATCCACAATACAGCATGACACCTACATTAAAAATGCACATGTTGCACTTTTGATAAGCTCAACTATGAGATAGAGGATGAAAAAGGGGTGGTAAATAATATTAATCAGCAAATGTTCATTCAAGTGACCCTGAGCCATCCAACATAACTTTTTTACACAACAGTTCTTTCAGTTTTCTGAGTCAGTCATCCACGATTCCTCATTCTTCTACTTTGCTCTCACGCATACATGGTTAGGGTTAGGAAGTTAAACCACATAGTCACAATTAATACAAATTATTTATACAAATACAAATTAATACAAATTATTAATACAAATTATTTGGTATTACCCATAAAGGCCCAACCCATTAAAAATGGCAAGAAAAGTCTATTTTTTTAATATGAGGTCTTTATTAGACCCTTTAACAAAATGTAACAAAAAAAAGAAGAAAAAAAAAAAAAACAATCACATTTTTTTTTTGGGGGGGGGTCACTACCATTTATTACCATGTGATAGTTTAAAAAATATTATAATGTGGTTTTCTGCTTCTGGGTATCTATTAGGGGACAGAAGACAAGTATCAGGATTTTAAGCAAAGTTTATACCATAAATTGAAGCAAAATGTCTTAAACTGTATGTGACAAATATGTCACGTCAGGCTCTTATGGGTTAAATATTATAAAATCCACGATTTTGATGAAAAAAATTACATTGTTAGTGCTTTCAATGTTCAGTACTGACTTTTATGGTTAAGTCACATGAAGAAACAAAATAATTACGCACATGCATGATACCATCTCATCATTTATAAATATTAATTGTGCTACATTTTGGACACAAGATTATTTAATTGTCTCAAAATCCTCCCCTTAAACTGAAGAGATGATGCAAAGTTGAAGCCTTGTGGACCTTTAAACCTGTAATATAATTTCACAGTTTTAAGTGTGAGTGAGGCTGTAAGCCAACTTTTTAGAGGTATTTGATTTTCATTGCTACCCACCAATCATCTAGAGCTTAATATTGAACTGTATGGACAGTAAGAATCGGACTTCTCGGGTTGTATGCAGACATTTGAATGAAGTCTCTAATCCTGGCTGCTTTTCAGTTTAACCACCTCACCAGTCGGCACATTGTTTTATTGTAGGATGACAGAGGAACATTTTTTTTCTTTGTGTCTCTTAAAACAAACAGTACAAAACAGCAGCCATGACTCATTGGCATGATTCATTTGTGCCACTTAATTCATTCTCACTTGGCACATTTGGAATTTTCTATTTCCATGATGACATGGAACTTTAAAAGTTTTTTGTGGTACCCTCAGAGGCACTTTGATGTAAAAAGATATCATTTTAAAGACAATTCTCTGTTTCTCCATTTCCTAAAAACAGAAAGAATGTGAATGTGTGTGTGAATGGGTGAATGTGACGTACATGTAAAGCGCTTTAATTAAAAGCTGTATATAAGTACAGACCATTTACCATGCTTTTCCTAGTCCTTCACATAACCAACACAGAGACACAAACATTCAATCAGACTCACAGTCACTCCTAGCGAGAAATTAGAGATTCAACTTAAATTTATAATGCTGGAGCTCCATTACTAACTCAGTTACTTTTGGGGAGAGGTAACTAGTAACTAATGACTTTGTTAAAGTAACATTCTCAACACTGTTTATTGTATACATATGCATTAAACTTCACTTGAAACAGGCTTTTGCTTTGACCATCAGAGTTGACTTTATCAATGTAACGGTCAATCTAAATGCTCATCTATGCATATGTTTAAACAGCATCAAGCTTAGAACTATTTACGGGCCATTTTTGGTGCTTCGTTGCATCCATTGGTGGCATCACGTTACTCATACTGCTCTCAGCAGTGACATTGATACCCCTCTGCTGTTTGGATTTTAACCTCAAATTATCTATCTCTGTCTCTGGCTCAATAAACATACTGTTCTGACCAGTCTTACAGAAATTAGAAGTTTTTATTATTTATTATTTTTATTATTATTATTATAAATACCCACAATAACATACTGATTTTAGAAAATTATGACTGCTGTGCCGATTCAAGACTGTTCAGCAATACTGTACCTCTTCAACTGTAATAATTATATTTTAGCTTAGCATTTCACCACCCTTTAAAGTGACATTTAATTTAGCCATTTGGCTAATTGTATGCTTGCACGAACATGGTGATGGGAAAGTTTGAAGATTGCATGGGTAATAGTAACACTTTAAATCCCAAAACCACAGGGAGAATCAAATAATAGAACAGAGATGGGCAGACTTAAGGAGACATAAATGCTCAGACATGGAGAGAGTAAGAACAATGCGTTTCTCTCTGCTCTGTTGGTCGCTCCATTATCCTTCTAGACAGAAATACAAGAATTCAATTAAAAGACCATGTAGTGACCTTAACACACATGTACATACGTGAACACACACAGCGTTGATGTATCAATTAATCACTGCCTGTCACTTGACTATTACAGCCTTTGTATCCTCAGTGGGCCATGGGAATTACATATATATTTATAAAGTTTGTTTAAGTATTTTTAAAATGTCATTCTACTGTTTAATGACTCTTCCCAACTCTTAAAGTATTGTTACCACCTTTTTTTGTGTCCTGTCTTTTGTGCTCAAAACATTAGTACACATTTCTGCCCCATGCTTCCCTCATGTTATTAAACATTAAAACTAAAAACTAAAACTTGGCCTAAAACTAATATGGTGGAACATATTTAGACACATGCACTTCACAATGCAAAGCTCAAGACGTTCACTCACAATGTCTGATTCAACTTACATTGGAAGCAAGCACTATTTCGAAGGTGATTCTTAAAATTGTGATGTTTGAATAAAGAATGTAATTTATTTTCCTCTCAGCATCAAATTAAAGTCACCAACGGTGGTCAGCTCATTGCTATTTATGTAATGGACTCCAGGAACTGAAGAAATTCACTGGCATTTTGCCAGATACCAATTCTACTTAGCATTTATATGAGGATAAATTTGACCATAGTCTCATTTATTTGGTGTCCTAAAGTGAATGTAGTGCTTTTATTCATGTTCTAAATTCAATAGATTAGTGGTTTGAAAACTTTATATGCACAAGGCATATTACAGGGCTAGCTTAAATCTCAAACCACAGCAGTGTATATTCAAACCGGTGAAAATCTGCTTTACTCATAAATGTTCTGTGAAATCATTTATATGAAATCCCATCCAATCAGAAACAAACTAATTTAAACTAGGCTGTCCTTGAAATTAAATAATGATAGCTTTTAAAAGAGGAGGAGGAGAGTGATTGTGTGTGCGAGTGACTTATATTTTATATAATAACCATCAACAACATTAAAACCACCACAAGTACTGCCCATCTTATAATGTAATGCTCAGCATTCCACTATTCACATGGATGTCATTTTAACACTTGCCACCAACCTAAAGCAATTAGACCAGTCAAAACCCACACATGGCAAATGCATTCCTCTCTACTACTTGTAAAGGCTTAAAGAACCCAATAAATAATCTGAGGTGTTCACTCAGCTCCAGCTTCCAAACCCCTGGATACCAAACTGAAGGGATGTGATGGCATCTGTGGGGAGCAGTCTATTCCCATCCCACAAACAGCAAGACACAAAGGATCAATTGCGAACATCCCAGTACCAGATACCCCAGGACATCCTTAAACTTTTTCAACAAAGTCACCCAAGGTACTTTACAGACATAGTCATTCATAGCTAATACATTTTGATCTAATAAAAACAGATGCACAATAGTCCAATTTATAATCATACTAGTGTTAAAAACCAATTAAAAAGTTAGCCTAGCTAAGGAAAACCAATGGATTGCATCAAAAGAAGTCTGCCATTTAATCCATCATCCTGAGCAAGCATGTGGTGGTGTGCGACAGTAGAGAAGAAAAAAAAAATATTTTAACATCCTCCAGCAGAACTCGGCTCTAGGAGGCTGCATGTCTAGCTGGGGCAGGCTGATGAAAACACAGTAGCCAATCTGTCACAACAGCCTTTCTGAATATCACAGAACATTCATACACATTTGTTCACCAGTCATGCCAGCACTGGAGGGTGAAAAACACAACAGATTGACTGGGGCAGCAAGATTTGAACCCCCAACCTTCCAGTCATTGCATGACTTGCTCTACCACTTCAGCCACCTCATTTATATTTCTCCTTGTGGAGATATGGGCTGTTCATTCAGTTACATTGTTTGGTGCAATTTTCCTACTTTGGTGCTTAGAGGGTTCATTACAAGCTTGTGCAGGGTAAATAGATTTACCACTTAGAACAACACTATCCCTGCTTGATAGCAAAATTTAATTTGACATTTCAAAAATAAATGTGGAACAAAAAAATCTGTTCTAATATAAACAGTATATGTTTATATTTACATTTAGTTTAATATCTTTTATTTTCTGACAATACATATCTTTTGGTTTAAATGAAATTAAAAATACTTTTTTTTTAATCCAGAGTTATCCCCATCACAGAACCAGCATTTTTGATCAGTTTGTTCAGCTTCTTTAAATCTGTGGCTGCTGCCTCAACAGCTAGCTGCAAAGCTAATTGCACTTTCCACAACAGACTTTTAGAAGATATGTAACATCTTGGTGCAGGTATTGAATGTTCTTAGCCTCCTTACGAAGTAGATTCTGCTCTGTCACTTCTTGCAGATCTGTGTTGCATTTCCAGTCTATTCTAAACTCCAAGATACTTGTATTCTTCCACTACCTCCACCTATTCTCCCAGGATGTAAACAGTATACTCCTGAAGTCAACAATCATCTCTTTTGTCTTGTTCACTGATACACCCCACAACTGCAGAGTAATCAGAGTATTTCTGCAGATGACAGGACTCCGAGTTGTATTGGAAGTCTGAGGTGTACAGTGTGAAGAGAAATGGTGAGAGTACAGTCCCTTGTGGTGCTCTTCTTAGACATGCAACCTTTCACTCTCACAAACTGTGGTCTGTTTGTTAGGTGATCATAAATCCAAGTGGTTGTGGAGACGTTCACTTGGAATTTATGGAGTTTCTCACATAACAGAGCAGTTGAATTGTATTTAAAGCATTTGAGAAATAAAAAAAAACATGATCGTTAAAGTGTCATCTGATTGGTTCAGCTGAGAGGGGGATACTCTGAAACAGATAGACCCCAACCCCATCACAATATGCATGATATGCAAACTGTAATGGGTTCTGAACGCCCTTTACTTACTTGTTGTGTTGAGCCAATGAAAAGTCTCTCAAGGACTTTCATGATGTGAGATGTTAGGGCGAATTAGGGTGGATATTAAATCTATTGAAGAACATGTTCAGCTCAGTAGCTCTGTGCAGACTTTCATCAGTCCACCTCCCTTTAACTTGAAGCTTGTGATCTTCTTCCTTCCTGATCACATATCCTTCACATTGTTCTGCTGCAGCTAAATTTCCAACTTTTTCCTGTAGTCCTATTTGCATTTTTTAACCGTTGTTTTGCGTTGTTTTTGTGTTGTAGTCAATAACCTAGCCTAGCCTAGCAACGGCAGAGCTGATGATGTCACTGGCTATGTCTGCAAGGTACCGGGTATAATATAAACCACTACCAGAATAAACTCACTGGGTAAACAATATGGATGAAAACGTCCGACTAACAGTTTGATGTTGCTTGTGCAGATCTTTTCCTTTACGTGTCCAGGATGGCACCAACGGTGGTTAAAAAGCACCTCATTTTAGTTTTCCACTGAATTTTCTTGTTGCTGTCTACATGCACAGTTTTAAAGCAGTGTACAGACACAACAGAGTCCAGAATGTATTCATGCAGCCATGTTTCAGTGAAACACATAATACTGTATTCCCTGCAATCTTTTAGAGACCTTGTTAGCAACTTGAGCTAGTCCATTTTGTCAGCTAGCAAGCTCATGTTACCCATCAGACCGGTTGGAAGAAATGGTTTGAATCTCCACCGTTTTTCTCTCTGCCTCCCTCCTGCCTTTCAATTCTCTTCGCTTCCTTTTTTTAACTCCTTCGGGATTTGATGTGTTATTTATCTGATTAGTTTGGTTTTAGAAAGCTTAATCAGTTGGTCCCACTGGTGAACATGGAAACTCATCATAATAAAACTTGAAGGAGTCCAAAATATGTGGAGAAATCACTTGTACAGCACAGCCTCCAAACCAGTGTGAAAAAATCATCTTAAAAAACTAACTTGACTGTAATTGTCTTGAAATAAATCACTCGTATCTAAAAAAAATGATAACAGTACGGTGAGATTTACTTCCGTTTGCTGTCAGATTGTGCTGCATTGTAAAGTGAAATTAATCATTCCATGATTCATTGTGATTCCTGAATGATTAATAAATTAAATCCATGAGTTTCTACTTATCAAGCCCTTGATTTGGTGATTTTTCACACATGGAGCCCAAGGATTGGAAAATACACTTAATACTACCATCTTTTTTAAATTTGGAACATATTCCACTTTATTTTATGGTGTAAGAGATCTGACAATTAGGAATTTAATCATATTCCTATTCTTTTTCAATCATATTTTTACATTCTAAATGAACAAAAAACATTTTATGTAATATTTTACACATACTAGAATTTTTATTTATGCACAACTTTAGATGAATATTCATTGGTGTGTACTTGTGCACACAAATCCAAATTGACAGCTGTCTTACACCATATAATTTCTCATAAACCAACAACCAACCTTCAAACATCCTTTAAGCTATTGTTAACACTGAAGCACTCACTCATCTTATGCATGCGCATTTGAGTGTTTGCCAAGATTTGCATTCTGCATGATTATCACTGTGAATGTGCACACAAGTCTGCAGTTTTGCTCTGTGACACTATTTGTTGTGTGGTCGTTTGCTGCCTCAAAGAGACAATTACCATAGGCAAGGTTACAAACCTCAGTACCTACAGACCACACACTGAAAAACAAGGTTGTTCAATGTGGTAAAACATAAAAAATTGCTAACAATGGAGCTGACTTCTACAATCCAGCTTTTTAAAAAAAGGGTTACCTCTAGCAAGCAGGTGTCTAAGTAAGAAAACCCATTTCACTGGAGTTGGCATTTGGCAGGAAGTGATAGCCAAGTTTAGTCTACTAAGATTTAATGAAACAGATAATTGATGTTAAAGGCTGTTATCTCACACTGAACCAAAGAGGCAAGTAATATAGTCATTATCTTTGACACACTGCCAAAGATCAAAATATGTCAAAATGTAATTAAAATCTTTAGCAAATACAAGTGCATATGGCCAATGAGTGTCAAAAGCAATGTGCAGCAAATGCTACATCAGCAAACAGAACAAAACCATTAAATCTTTGTAGTGTGGTAATTACTTAAAATCTTTGGGATGAAAAACATTGCAGTATCATTTATTAAATATGGTCCACATTCAATTCCTCTATAGGACAAATCACCTTCTGTAGAGCAGTGGTTCTTAACTGTTTTTTATACTGGCGCCAAACTATATATATATATATATATATATATATATATATATATAAAATGCAGGGACATAAAAAGATAGATATTTGATCAATAAAATGATGCCGTGATAAAAATGAAAAGATAAAATAAAATATAACAAATGAAATAAACTGTAAATAAATTATTATAAATTTATATATATCTTAAACCTTATTATAATGAAATAAAAGAAATTACTTATGTTTGTTTTAAATAGTTTAATTTCTTATATGGCATATTTCTTGTTTTGCATATAGTAAATAATCTACGAATTATTTGCAATATTCATATCAATAAGCTTCTATTTTCATGTGTCAAAATGTAACTGGATAATTGACTGATTGGTAATGCAGACTTAAAATAAGGCCAGGTACTTGTTATTTCATTGTTTAATGAATTGACTTTTGAAAAGTGTCATGGGAACTGTGTAATTTACAGCTCAAAAGGTCTGGAAGATTTTTTCAGACTTTTAATTATTTCCTTGGCAAAGAAAGACTCCTTTTCAACTATGTAAGTCAATGTTAGTTATTATGTTGGCAAATTGTTATCAATCTTTAGTCAGTTGATGCTTTCTCAGGATGAAGCCAATGGTTACAAACACACACACACACACACACACACACACAAAGAATATTCATATTAAACTTTAAAATAAAACATATTTTTAAAAAAAGATTACCCAGTTTTGGAACAAGATTATTTGAATGAATGAAATGGAGATGAACCAGAATATACCATTATAATGCCAGTGAAGGAGTATGGAAAGAGAAAAAAAGACTTAATTACCACAATGTCGCACTGTACCTGTACTTGTGGACCAGACTGTCATTTTCATTGTGTCCCTTACTATCAAATTCCTTCTGCTTCATTCTCCCTCTGTCTCTTACAGTCCCATCTCATGCTTTTCTTTTTTTTAGTCTCCCTCCACCATATATCTTTTTAACGACTGTCCCTTTAAGGACTTGTCAGTCTTGACATCCCTTTAAATGCCTCAAGATACATTCAATCTATCTCTTCCTATCTGCAAAACACAGGTGGGCACATGCAAGCGCACACACTATTCGTGCATACCTACATTAATATGTGTCCCTACCAATAAATGTATTCAAACGTTTGTTTTCTTCTTCTTGTGTATGCGAGTACGGGTGATTGGTACGTGATGGGATAGCCAGCAGCCTAAACAAGCTTTAGCTTGAGGGGGGTGTAGTGCTCACTATCTATCTTACTGCCTGAAAAAGAGAGAAACTGAGTCAGAGGGAGGGAAGTGGAAAGAATGTTTAGAACATTTATCATGTAATAGTGGAAGCAACAACTCCTTTTGCAACAATGAAAGAGAATTTTTTACTGTTGTCACCTTGTGAGTAAAAACAAAGGCCATCCAATATTTGGCCAATGTGCTTTTACGTCTTACACTGGCTCCATTGCAGTTATTATAGGTATGGCTGATGTTTCATTATATTGATGCAATGGAGTTGTAGTCCACAGCATTGCACAGTGTCTAGTGGTGTGATTTTTCTATTGGTATATCTTAGTATGACCAAGTTCTTTTTTTTCTGTGAGCAACATTATTTATATTCGTCACACGTTATAAAATGTAGATGAAAACAAAGTGCAAGTAACTGTAAATTGTGAATACATTTTTTTTTCTTTTGTAAGAATGAAGTGACAATATACCCATGTAGCATTAACACATTTAATAATTAGAAATCAGGGCACCACCCATAGAGGAAAAATTTATCTAACTTATTCTATTAAATGAATCAGTCACACATGCTACTAGTAAAGCTTTTGTTTGAATTGAACTCATAAAACCACATGAACAAACAGGGACAATGACCAGTTATGATATGATATATTAACTATTGTACAAACTGCATAAGACAAAATTTGACCATTTAAAATATAAACAGGAAATATAGAAATATGATGTTCAACCAAAGTTTGTATTGTGAAGAAGTTAAAAATGTAGGAAAGTGAAACAAGAAGGTGCCATTTATTTATGTTCAAGACAATGAAGAAAGGATTCCTGAACCACCTAAACTAAATGTGATGGGCTCTTTAAGAGGTAGCTCTAGATTATGATTAATATAGAAAGATTAATTCTTTATCACCAATCTTTTGTGGCACCAATCATGTCCAATAATAAACCTATGAGAGGGAATCGGTCTTTGTCCGACTGAGATAACACTCATGCCTGGTTCTGTTGGACTGTTCCTGAAGCAAAGTTAGATGCCCAATTTCCTGGAAATTTGTCCGGTACTCTTTGTGGACCATCAGCTTAGTATCGGGTTTGCTGCGGTTCCTTTTTCCCGTTGTCTTTCACAGAAAGGCAGCTCAGGAGTGATTTTACCAGACGGTGGACAGTGACGGGGCGGCAAAAGAACAAAACAAAAGAACCAAACAAAAACTCCTAGTTGTTAACTATTAATAAACTTGCACTGTTACCGTAGATTCCAATGCTGTGGAACGCAGGCGTGTTCCTTAAATTGCTGCAAATTCAATAAACATGAAGGATGGAGGCTAAACTTGGTTAAGAAACATAACAAAGCGGCAGAGAACAAAAGGACCTAGATGGAGACAAAACATGTAAAATGTTACATCTTTCCTTCAATCCATTTCTCCTTTTCTCTTTTCTCCTCCCTGTTATTTTCTGCTCTCCTCACTCATCACACTCTAATCATTCTGAGTTCTCTGTGTCTGAACTTGTGGGCCGATCCTGCGAGGAGGCGTGGTTTACTGTCTTCAGCCAATGGGAGCAGACGGAGTTCTGCAGCTTTGTCAGCTTGGATTTCAATTTGTATATCGGGATTTTGATTAATGTTACAAATGTTTCTGTTTCTTTATTCCCTTGTATTGGAATATCAGATTTAGATATAAAATCATAAAATCAAAGTTATTAGGTATGATAAAAAGGAAGAAATTCTCTAAAAAAAAAACTAAACAACTTCATTAATTAAACATTGTGTAAATCTAGAATTTCAGCTGTCTGTTTCCAACATCTATATATCTGTTTTTGAATAGTTCTACTGGCAGATTTGTGGGCAGGGAGTGTTCCTCAGACCCATTTCTTAACCAATAATTTACTGTCAGACCAAAGTGCTCTCATTCAAGATCCTCTGGTCATCCCTTCAAAATATAACTGTGAGATTTGTTGATCGATGAAATTCCAAATCATGGCTTTTTAGGTGTGTCTCTTCTTCTTTCTGGGTCCTTTTTTCACCACAATCCAGTTTACCAAAATATTTTTTTTAACATTATTTTAAGATTTCTGGTAATATATTTAAAAAGTTTAGAAAATATTAGTGAATTTGTTACTTGTTTGATGGTATTAATATCTGTCAGGCATTGATCTTTAATGATATACACGGATTTTAGAGCAGTAGATTCTATTATTTACATATCTTTTTAATGAAGTACTTGCTTATTTCAGCAAGGCAATGCAAATATTGCAGCAGTATAACACCATTACAGAGTCTGGGTGCTAAACCTGCCTACAGTTTAAACATGTAACATGTAATTTGCAACCCAACTTAGTTTGGGTTAAAAATTATGGCACCATGTGATATGCCATGTGTTGTTAATCTGTTGTTAATAAGAATCTACTGTGTAATTACTGTACTTTTTAGTACCCAACTAGAGTAATAATTTTATGATTGTTAATAAAAATCTATATAAGAAAGCAAGAAGAAGCTGCATTGTTCTCATCACAAGCTGAATCTTTGATGTGCATGAGTTTATGTAAGTCTAGTCTTCTCATGTTTGTCTTGGAAATTTTGGAGTTGACAAAAACGTTAATCCACTCATCAACCCAAGTTAGGGGGTCTCTCCTCGAGGGTGCATAGATAACAGCGACAGCCCCTGTCACCTCTGAAGATGAGAACACCCTGTCCTCTCCAATTTATCATCTTCAGACATCACAGCTATGTTAAAAAAGGATTAGGAAGAGTGGCTGTTTGCTCTGCTGGGTGCCAATGAGCGTGACAAAGTGTGCTATGCACACAGAGGCAGAGGTATCTTCATTCTTTTAAATGTGTGTGAGCTTTTGCAGGCGATCATGCAAATTTGGGAGCATGCACACAGATGAGCAGACAAAGCTACTCTAGCAGGATGATATCTGCTGGAAGAAATTGGTTTTCTCCCATTTTGACTTTCAGTCTGGTGTCACTGTGTCTGTCCATTCAAGCATATGTGTATGAGGGATGATGAGGTTTACTCTGCTTTTCTCTGTCTGAGTGTGAGTGTGTGTGTGTGTATAAGAGTTCATTGAATCAGAAATGTGTCCTTTGATTCATAACTAAATACTCTGTTAACACTAAAACAGCCACAATTCTATGACTACTAAAATGACCACCAGAGGTCATTTTGACAGCTACATTTAAACTTCTGTTAATTCCATTTATGAGTTTATAGATAAAATATTATTAATTTTAATCAAAAATGTTTTACATAGCAACAGTTCTTGCCTTGTTTGCCACAGAAACAAGCTTATATGAAAGCAAGAATATGTGTGTTGTCCTGGCTGCATACGTTTTTGCTGCTGGTGTCTGAGTTTTTTTTTGTTTTTTTTTTTTTGTTTTTTTTTTGTTGTGTTTTCAGCTTTTCCATACCTGGTACTTCCTTCTTTTAGCAGTCTGCTGCACCTTTAGATTGTGCTGCAGTCCATGTTGTTCAACCTGCCTTGCTGGCTGTTTGCCTTCATAAATTCTGCTACACATTCCTCCTCCAGCTACTGAAGAAGTATTGGAAAAAGAAAAAATGTGTGTACTACCCTTTAAAGAATACTTCATATCATCAGATCCACGACATTGGGACACTAAGAGTAGAACAGCGCAAAATCCTGTGCTGTTAAAATGATGAGCTGTGGCCAAAATAGGTAGAAATGATTAAATTTCCTTTGTTCTTTACATATTAAATATTTAATCTAATTTAATGAAAAGTTAGATAGTTTTAGGAAAAGTCAGGGACCAGCAAAGCTTTATGATTTTATTTGACAAAGTTACTGAATATGCAAATTTCAAAAATGGTCAAAATGACCACCTTGATTATTCTAGTGTTACTCAGCACATGCCAAGATTGTATTCATTTTAAGTTTTCAAATTCTTACAGTGCCTACAGTGCATATTCACATACATTCATTTCCTGTCGCTTTCTTTTGGGTATATCGCATGTTTTATTCAGCTTTTACTTCTTTTTGAGGACTTGGGCAACTGGACTCTCCCACAGTCTTTCACTCATCCTAGCTATGATAGTCTGATGAATGGATCGAGGCAGCGAATGGGGTGTAAGGGTAACCTATTCAGGAGGCCTGGGTGTGTTTGTGTGTATTTGGTTGTCTGGGCCTCTGAATTTACTTGTGTGACTAATTTAATGGATAGCATGCCACCATGGTCAAGGCCCCTCTGCAGATACACATACACAGTGAAACACACACACACACACACACCAGGAAGGGTGGTGAATGACTGATTTACAAGACATACCAGTGACTATTGACCACATGTTCTGTAACCTGAAAAATTACTCTGTGAACAGCTCAGTGTGTGTGTGTGCGCGTGCATTGTTAATCAATCACTCACTACAGACCCTGAACTTTGAACACCAGTGAAGGAAATAAATCTCTTGGACATGAAGTGGAAAGAGAGGAATGGAGGTGAAAAGAAGGGGAACAGGGCCTCTTTTATATATATATATATATATATATATATATGTAAATAGATGAAAATACTTTTTATAAACAGAATGTCCCTAATGTGGAGTCGCTTTAATGATTTTCTAGCTATGAGCCATTCTAGTTAATGAAAATTAACTTTACCAATGGAGGAGAGACATGCTGATAAATTTATTCCCAAAAGTGAAGATACAAAGTCAGTAATGCAGCGCAATCACTTAAGCCATCACACATTACAATATATACACACACATATATATATATATATATATATATATATATATATATATATATATATATAGATTAGGGGTGGGACATTAATTAAAATTAATTAATTACAAAAAAAAAAAAAAAAATGAACACATTTAATCGTAATTTGAATTCCGAACAGTACAGAACTTTTGTCAGTGCACAGTTTCCTGTTCACTGATTAAACTAGTGCACACATCAGAGCTCAACTAAGAACTTAGCAACTTTGGCGCTATATTTATTTTCAGACTCCTCTAGCAACTCTGTTTCAAATAAGCATCCAGCGACAAATCTAGCAACTTTTTCTGGTGTTATTGGAGACTTTTGGAGACTGATGTGAAAGCAGGTATCGTTTACTCTTTTCAATGAGCTGAGGTGCGGCCATAGGTCTGTACAGTTTTGGCCAGGGATACTTTGTTTCTTTAGGTTACTTTGCTTTTTTTTATTTCCTGTTTTGAAGCTAAGACTTTAACAAATACATAATAAGAAAAATTAAATATATTATTTTAATATTTTATGTTTCAGAGATGCTTTAATCTTTTACACATTCAAAACTGAACTTGTTAACATCAAGAGGATGATGTTGGAATTTGCTGGTCTCCCACTATCCCTTGCTGCTGTGCTTCATCCTCCAAACCTGTCTCTGTAGGAAGACTGTCATATAGACTCAGGGTGTAACATCCAACTGTGGAAGTGGCTTGCTGAGACCAGTAAAAGACTCTTCCTGGCTCTTACTGGTTGCTTTCACTCCAGCAGAGTGGATTTTTGGGTATTGTGTTAGGAGGAGGAGAAGCCAGAGGAAGAGTTTCAGTGAATGTAAAGAAAGTCTTCTTCATTCAAGTTACAAACCTTTGCTTTAATCAATCTCCAAAACTTTAACAGACCATTTGATGATATCCAAACATTGAATACATGCATAATTGGAACCCAAGGAGCCCACGGTGTAACATTAAACATTATTATTATCTAAATGAATGGACATAACTACATGGTTTGTAGAAATCTGGGAATGAATGCGTTTGTCTAAAACTATGATTTTCAATTTGGGCCAATAAAACTGCATTGATGGGTTTCTCTGTTCTAACACACTGCATGGGTTAGTACATAATCGGCCTCTCCACCTGATCATGACCCATTCACTTGAGTTTATATTTCATGTTGAAACATGAGAAGATCTAAGACATGCTCAGCATGGGTCCCCGAGAACAGGAATGAGAAACACTATTATAAGAGAAGGTTTGTTAGATTACTGTATAAATATTAACCACACAACTGCATGATGAAACGATGTGGAAATAAAAGAAATATGATGTTGAAGAAAAACATCAACTCATCAAAATATTAAGTGCATGCTAGAAGTTTGATTTTGCCCAGTCTGCATGACTGTTTTATAAATATAATTTCCTTCACAGAAGTGTGTCATGACATTCAGAATCTGTCAAGTTTTAGACCGGCCACTGGCAAAAACATAAGCATCTTTTCTACATTATTAAATATATATATATATGTATATATATATACATATATATATATGTGTATATATATATATATATACAGATAACGAAAGAAGATACCACAAAAAATTCTATACAACAGAAACTCAAACTCAGTAGTTGTTCTCCACAAACAAGAACATAATGCTTGTATTATGCTATATAACACTACCAGGCAGGTATAAAAGTCCATACCTTCCTGGTAGTATTGGGTTGAGAGGAACTGGTTTTTAAATTGACACAGTTACATTTTCCCAGTGGAAAACGTCAGGAGGACAGGAAGGGAAAAAATAGATGAAGGAGCATAGAAAGAGAGTGTAGGAATAGGAGGTTCAGAGCAGTTTGGTGTGTGGGGTCAGACTCTGGGTCAGTATCAACTCAATAAAATACACACCAGTAAGTGAAAATACACATTCACACCCACAGACGAGCACAGACCTACACACTTTCTGTGGCTCACAGAAAAATACTCCCAGTGGTCTGTTGGTGGTGTTACTTCATGGGGTTAGGGACTGATAGCTACACATACTGACACTAGCTGAGGGAGAGTTAAAACCCCATAAACTTTAGTACCAGGCCCGTTTTTCCCTCCTTCAATAAAGACTTTAAATCTTGAAATTTTTCTTACTCAGTTAACCTGTATTTGACTTTTATATTATATGTACTCATTTCCCAAAGAAACAGCAGCTAAAATCTAAGATTAGAATATTATATTAATTGGATGAAAGTAGATATTTCTACCCTGGTGTCCCCTTTATTTTAATCTTCACAAGCAGATATTTTTAAACTTTTTCAGAATCAATAATTTGCATGCTATTATTTGTCTCTTTCTGTTAACGTTTTTTTTTTATTTTCACATTCTTCAGATGTCTCACTACTCATGTCATGAAAGTACTTTTAATGAAAAATCTCCTCTCCTTGATGGCAATGAAGACTGTTGTATGCAAAGGTAGAAAAAATCAGAAAGGGGCTCTGGCAATTGCATTAGCCAGACTGCATGCTTGCCTTTTTGGAAAAATAAAGTAAAATAAAATAAAGAAAGTGGTATGTTTGTGTTGAAGTGTGTATAATCTTATGCATTACCGTATACATGTGTGTCTGAGGATGCCGAGAAAGCACTCTGCTGATATTAGCTAGGTCTTCATTCACTTACTAATGTGATTTCACTCTGTGCTGTACAAAAGATACACATAAATTCAGCAGAGCTTACCCACACCAACTGGAATCCATCTTGAGTGGAAGACACCCTTTGTTCCATCTTCTTTCATTTCTATAAGAAATTTTGGTTTTATCTAATAAAGCCAGAGATAAAATGCAAAATGCAGCGATGTGGTTTGGGGTTTATCTGGGTATGTGCTAAAAGTTTCTTTCACCAGGACTGAAGCATGACAAATTAGACACTAGACAGGAAGCAAGAGAGATAGGGATTGGTTATAGGTGGTATTTAGCTAAAGGGCAAAGAGAATGAAAAACTTAGATTCAATATAAAACCAGAAAACTGACTAAAATTGGGCCTGCAGTAATGCTTTATTGCTGTAAAAGGGCAGAATTTCCACTATTGAACACTCAAAAAGGCTATATACTTGTAGCTGGCAGAAGTTTCCCTACCAAAACTAGCTAGGGTTCTAACCAGTTATAAGAGGGCACTTACTAGTACTAACTCTAATGCAATGATTCTCTGGATCATTACCTTAAATGTGTATCGTCATGTAGCGCAGTGGTTCCCAAACTGGGGAGCGGGCCACACCATGACGGGGGGGCACAGCAAGGCTAATAGTTTTACACTGCTAGCAAAGATGAGGCATATCTTGCATCCGTAGGCATGACCAGGTGATGGTCAAGTAATGGTAATGAAGACAGACCACAGTGTGTTGTATGTCTCAAAATATGAGCATCTGACAGTATGACGCCAAAACAGTAATAATGCTACTTGGGGCCTAGTCATCCTGAAAACAAAGAAAAGGCTAATGATTACTTTAGAATAAACTTGTTAGTTGTTGGTTAGTTGTTTTACTGATTGTGGGGTATCACTGCCACACATTGTTGACCTGGTTGTTACTGTAGTTACCATAAATCAGTTGTTCCAAGGTATCTCTTGCAAGATGCTGCCAGCGATACAACACATTAACAATACAGTGAAGCCCCAATACGATGTAATATGAGTCACCCCTGTTCATGATGTGATGCGATTCATTGATGATTCGGCTTTATTGAAAGCGATTTAGTTAAATAAAATTCATGATGTGATTCAAAACTATTTAAATACAATACAAAGAATTTACAAGCCCACATCTAGTTTCTAAATAACGTCACAAATATTTTGTCATAAAGCACATTAATAAATCAAACTTAAAAAGAGGATCCAATTCAATATGGTACAGACAACTGCTTCATTCCTAATACACACTAAGTCATAAATAAAAAAAAAATGTTAGTTCCATTACTTTTGTTTTCAATCTAATATAATTTTAATCTAATATAATACATTTATTTGGGCAATTTCTTTTTGTCCTCTTAATAAAACAAACAAAAAAAAATAAAATAAAATAAACACATTGACAATTCTCAAACACTCCCTTTTAGGTCCCTTTGACAAATTTTGTTCTCTGTCTGTAATTTTATAATTTTTTAAAGCAATTTCTAGCATCAGCGATGTGCATTCAAATAACTTCATCATAGTGCAATGATCATACTACTGCCTCCCAGACTGATGAGGTTGAGCTGACACTCTTCAGTTGGCTAACTGGCAGTGAAAGCAAAAATCATTGAGATTTATACAATATTAAAAGCACTCAGAGAGCACAGATGTTTGCCAAGACATTGTAATTTAGTTATTTATTATGTTTTTTTTTTTTTTTTTTGCCAATGATTGTGGGCATTATTTTTGAGTTAGAAACTCTAATGGAAAAATTATCCATATCTCTCCATAGTAAGGAACCTTTAAAAAAATTCATGGATCCAGGTGATGCTCTGGATCACCCCTCAAAATCTAACCACTTGTCCCCTATCCCAGTTTCCTGAAAATTTGATCAAATTCCAATTATAACTGAGTTGTGTTGTGTTGTTAACAAACAGACAGACCAACACCACCGAATACATGACCTCCACCTTGGCAGAGGTAATAACAGTTAAACAAAAATATCTCCTCTTCACCTGTTTTCTCACTTCCCTCCATGTTTGCTGGTTACCAAATGCAGCTGCGGCTACCAAATGTTTTTGTAAAATGCCAAACGAGAGTCATGATGTGTTCAAGGCACCTCGATAACACGGGTGCTGAGGAGATAAACTATGTAATAAAAAGATAAATTGTGCATTTAGCCAAAAGCTGTATCCAACGCACACTGAAACTACTGGTGCAGTCACATTGCAAACCTCTGTCTCGGACCACAGATTCAAACAGGTGAAAGTTCTCCTTCCATCACTTGTGTATCGTGTGCACATGAATTATATCATGTCTTTATAAGCACTGGTGGAAATGAATAATATTTGATCACAATCATGTAATCGGGCAGATTATTTTGCACATTTCACTTTTTTAAGTTACATCTAAAAGTATAGTGATTTAAGTCTGTATTAACTATTTTTCTGAGATTTGTTGAAAGAGAAAAAGGGTTTTAATTTGATGTTCACACTTAGCACTTTCATAACATATTGCTCATACCCCAACCTGACTGGTTAGAGCTTTTTTGGAAGCATGAGCAGGTTCTAGTGGTAAAGATGATCTAGTGTTTGGCACTTTAATGTTAAGAGAGTATGAAGATGGACAAAAGACAGCATTACAGATGGCAGAAAATGAATAAATATGAAGGGAACCATGTGAGAGACTGAAATAGAAAGATTAAAAGATAAGAGGAAGGGTAAGAACAAGTATAAAATAATGGATAAAAGCAAGGAGGCAGAGGAAGGGGATGTAAAAAATTTGACGCATGAAGTACAGGGTTGGGATAAAGGTAGATTCTTAGGGCTATTTTTGCTGATTAAAAGTCTAGGTAAATGAACATATTGAAACATAGAAAAATAGGGAGCCTATCAGGTTGATTGATATATGCAAACACGGGGTAGGAGAATGCAAAAATTGATTATTTGAATATTATTTATCATAACCTAGAATATGAGCTATGCTAAAATTGAATTCTCTTGCCACTATCACATTAGATAAGACTTATTTTAAGCAACTATTTGGTGCATGTGTTGCCACAACAGAAACTTGCCTCACGTGTTAAGTGTACTTTTTTAATATTCTCCAAATCTCCTTTGAATGCTGAAATGTTAAGCACATTCAAGCAGAATGCAATGCATATATATATATATATATATATATATATATATATATATATATGTCATGTCTGTGATGGTGCATTGCTGTGAAAGCAGGTGCAGGCTATTTGGGCTCCGTCAGTCCAGGAGAGACGAGAATGAAGCAACATTTTGTCATCCTGCAACGTCCCAACCAGCAGTGGTCAGGATCCACAAACGTTAAATCTCCGTCCTTCAAACGTCACTATGGGCATCGCATCTTTATGAAATGTTACGATCAACGGCTATGTTGCATTTAATTAAATTTATTTAAAATTAAATAGGTCGTCGCCTGTCTTTCTGTCTTTATTACCTTACTTACATACTTGATACAGAGTGAATGGTGGATAATATTTCTTGTAATAAAAACGGTTTTAGGAAACTATCTGCGGACTTTGACTGTTTGAAATAAAATGTTGAATCATCCTCTGAACACACAAGCTGTAAGAGCTTCACCCGCACCCTGAAATGATACTTCGTGTCACATAACACAACGTTAAGCAGTCATCTCCCTTATTTTGTTGGATGGTTCACGCCTCCGCATCGTCCATTAATTTATGATAATGGACACCTCGTTGGGCATTATCCCTTACATATTAAAAAAATACAAACAGTTTAAAAGGTAACATGACTATTGTGACACATTTAAAAAGATTCATGTCTTTCCATTCTTGGACATAACGAAATGTTGTATTCTAATTGGGAATAATGGGAGAGTGAGATGGTAAATGAAAATTAACAAAAAAATTTGTAAAAATGTTAAAGAAAAAAAAAATTGGAATAAAGAAATGAGAATACACAAATAAAAAGGACTATGTCTCATAGTCCTATTTATTTGTCTTGTATTCCTTTTTATTCTTAAAAGCGAAAAATCCATATGAGAATCGCAGGGAGATTAATAGATGAAGAAAAGGCAGATGCAAGTCTTACGGGGATAAACGCTACAGAAGGGTCAAAGGATGAGTGGGGAGGTATCTTGTGGGGGAAATTAAAAGTGAATAAAAGAATTAGTTTGACTCAGTTATTGGGGAAAGGGTGAGTGTATTAAAGGAAGAGGAAGAGAAAGAAGGGAGGAAATGGAAGGAATGAGGAAAGTAGGGTCCTCACCTCATCATCCAATCTTCATCTTCTTCATTCTCACTTCCTCCTCATTTGATTCAAGGAATTTCTTAACAGAAGAAGCCCCTGTTGTGTCAGGATATTTTAAACTTCTTAGGATCAGATTAAAGGCAGCAATTCCTTTTTTTTTCTTGACTCCTGCCCTCTAATCTTGTCATTTGATTTATTTAAAAGCCCACCATTATATTTAAAACAAAAGGATTGACTCAGTCCTGTGAAAATAACAAGAAAATACCAGAAGTCATTTGGTGTCATTCTTGTGATTATTCTAAATTAAATGTTCTTTTTTTTTTTTTTTTTTTTTTGCTAATAGAAACATGCCTAATAGAAACATGCTTAACGTTTCCTTTGCCAATGCTACAGGGTTGGATACTTCTGGTCAATGTTGAAAGGGGGTATTTTCTTCTTAATATCAACACAAGGTTTCTTTGTTTCTGCAGGTTAACAGGCTTCCAGGTTCCTTCCCCAGTAACCAGTACAGGAAGTGTCTTCTCGTTGAGGCTGACCAGTGACTTTGCTGTCTCTGCTCATGGTTTCAAACTCAACTATGAAGGTAAGAAATTGTTTGTATAATTTCTGTTGCGCAGCTTGCATTTAAAAGAAAAAAAAGAGCTTTTCCTTTAGCTTTCTAAAGCTGAAGAACAAACAGCACCATAAATAAGTATTTGTATATCAAATCATATTATATTTTATTGGTTATAGAGTTCTTTGGGTATGCGAAAACACATAGACATAGACAGGGATTCAGTCAACACAGTTTCACCTTGATAGAGCCTTCGTTTTTAAATGCAGAAATAATAGAGGTTGCATGCCGTGGGTTGTCTACGTGTGGCTTCCTCTGTTATTTGCTCATACCTGTATAAGACAACACAATACTACACATTGAACCTTGAAAACATGATATTACATTTTATATTTTGATTTCAGTGTTTTTGTTGAGGACATGATTTCTATTTAATTCTATTTCTTTGTGGAGAATTAAATACAAATGGAGATTTAAGGATCGCTCAGACTTCAAAGTTTTTTATGAGAACTGGCTGGTCTTGAACTCAGTCTCCTTTTACTCCTTGTTAACATAGGAAAGAACTTCCAATGTAATGACAATTGTGTCCCTCTTTCACAAGAGAGGCTGTCAACCTTACTGAATCAAGCAAGAGAGGAAAGCATTATTAAACATGGGGGGGTGGGGGGGCATTTGCCCTTTGCTCAGGCCGCCCTGGATAGCCAGTGCCTGGCGGGGTCAGCGGCTGCCGAACTTGGCCCGCCGGGGCCCCCTGATCCTGGGGGGCTCTGGCTGTGGTTCTCCTCTGCTACCCTCTGGGTGGAAGTGGGGTCATCTACAGTGTGGGGTGGCTTGGGTTTGTGCTCTGGGATTGCTGCTGAGGACACGGGTCTCTGGGCTGCCCTAGTTTGCCTCTAGCCCCTGTGGAGGTGTGGTTGCATTTGCATGATCTCACTCACCACTCCTCATCACTGATCACTCCTCATTCCTCATGCGCTGCATGCTGACACAGTCTCCTGGGCACCATCTACCACATTAAGAGATATATATTTTTTTTTTGTTTTTTGTGAGTGTGTATGTGGTACTTCGATTGTTGTTGTGATACATTTGTGAACTTGATTACTGTCAGCTCTGTTTTTTTCTGAAGGGGCCATAAGAAATATTCTGGTGTGTTTCTGTACAGATGTGGCAGTTTGTTGTCTGGTGATGGTTTGGATTGAAAGGTCGTTGCCTTCTGTTTGTTGTGTTTTTGTTTCCTCTTTCTTCTTTCTGCTTTCCCTTTCGCTGTCTTCCTTCTTTTTCTGTCCCCTCCGGTCAGGTCCAGCAAGATTACATAGTTTCTCTAATTCAAAGTAAATAAATAACAATAAATAAATTAATTAATCAGATTATCAATAGAAGCCTTGTATCCATAAAGCTCCACTTGGCAGAGCAAATTTGTTCGGCCCAACACAACAACCAGACGATCATTCGGCTTGCTATGATGCTGGACAGGACAGGTTAAAAAAAAAAAAGAAAAACAAATTATATCTGTTCAGGAAGCAGATTGTTGTCATCTACTATTCAACATCTCACAAATTACCTCAGCTGTGTCACATTTCTACACATTTAATACTGTATGCTGTTTTAAAGCTCAGTGCAATATGTTATTTTATACATAATAAATGTAAATAATCACAAATGGCATGTTTTTTTTTAGAAAGACTGAAAGTGTTAAAGTAATAAAGAAAGATGCAAATAGATGTAAATATAGTGAAATTAATGCAGAATTGATATAGAAGTCCAATGTTTTGCTGCAAAAAATTTCACCAAAGATTTTAATTTGTTTCTAGACAAAATTAATGTTAGTGCTGTCATCAAACATGATTTCATAGACCTAATTAAAATTACCCTAATCTCTGTAACATAACACTTTTTGAAACTTACTGTGTTTCAATTATCTGCTGATGTGATAAAAACAGCGGTAATAAAAAGTCGGTCAGTAGCATGGTTGTGGTGAATACAAAACTTTACTGGCTCGAACAAGGAAGTATGGTAGAAATCCAAATGTAGATGTAGATGCGCATATTTGTAAAGCTACAGATAGATTTATAGACAGAAAAAAGAAAAAAATATATTTTTATTCTGTGGTTTGTTGAAAGAATTAAATGTCAGTTTTTTTGTTTTATTACTCTTTCATAAAGAGTGAAAATCATTAGGTCACTGAAGGCAAAAGATTGTTCAAAGTGTAGCTATGGAGCAGGAGCACTGTAACAAAGAGTTCAGCTGCAACACAGACCACACAACTGGTGTTAGACCTGCATCAGCCTTTTATCTAAAAAACTCTTGATCATTTCTTTTGTGGAACCAGTGGGTTGCCTTATTTTTTACTGTTTTGGCCTTAGTTGTCTTTTGGTTTGGCTTCGGTTGGACTGTTGTGCAGAAGGAGCTTTCAGATCTCTTAACTTTAGATAAAAGTGATGTAGCCTTCATCACTGCCTGTAACCCAATAAATGTATTTAAAGGCTTCCTATTTTCTATGATGCTGACACATAATTTTTACACTCTAACTTTTGCCCCCAGCAGGTGATCCACCAATTTGACCTCAGGCTACATATGTATGTTGGATTCCTTTGTTCATCATATTTGTGGTAATCTGGTTTGCATTTGTCTAATAAAGACTAAACTAAATCAGTCATGAATCGTGCTGCATTCAGGCTTTTAATGAAAAAAAAAATACAATACCACATGATACTATAAGAACACACATAATCTATGTAACTGCATATTTCAGATCATGAGGTTGATTTAATCAGTATATATTTAATTACAAATTACAATTCACAATTCTGGATTTGTCAGACCTAAATAATCATTATATCCAAAGACTTTAGAAACTGAAATTCAATTAATGTAACAACTCTTACAACAGAGTTACTGATACGATGACCAGAGCCCAACCAATCACGTGAGACAAACATCACATTGTGTGGGACAATGTAGGCCGATGCTGAAAGGCAGTTTAACATATTGATGTACATATAGAATTCTGAAAATAAATATACATCTCCAAAGAGACAGGTGCCTGCACATCAGCCTTTATATGATCACACACACACAAATATATATACATATATATATATATATATATATATATATATATATATGTATATATATACCTACTGTAGGTTCTCTCGAAGAGTCTGATCCCGTTGAACCGTCGAATAATGACTCTGACGGAGCTGGCGTTACTGTTAGAGGTTCACAGCAATGAAGAGCACCATCTGAGAGACTACAATATTCCATCTGGGGTAATCCCCTGATTTCAGTAGTTTAAACAATGTTACATGGTTTGTCTGACGTTTTTAGTCGTTCTGTCCTTCTACCGCCCATTTTACATGCACTGAGACGTGCATGTTTTAAGGTGGGGAGGATGTAACCCATATGAAAATTCCTCTTAAAGGTCATGTTAGATATCCCTATTGGGTTTTCCTGGTTGTCCGTGAAGGCACTATTTGGTCACATGACATTTGTTCAGCCACTTCCTGGTAGTCTCCATACAAGCCATCTGTGTTACTACACCAACAGATGTGTGGGAGTATGGGAATGAAAAGACTGCAACAGGTGATTCTTGTCCAAATGCTTTCCATTTTTATGTGGTTGATTATTGTTTGAAACTCTGTTGGAGAGTGTAGACGCTGCGAACCAACTGCTGACGCCAGGGTTCGCGTGTGGGGTGGATTTTTAAGAGGATTGGTGAGTCTGTTTTGTTTGCTACATGCTGTCAGCATTACCATGCTTGTGCCTTGGCCCACTAGCATATTGCTAATGTAGCATTATAATACATTAGCTTTACTTTGAATAAATTATGTTCATTGTTAGGCTAGAGTCTTTTAAAAAGCCATGTTGGCCTAGCATGTATTTTAAATTTACTTTTGAGTTTATTTGTATTTCTGTCATTGCACTTTGATTTCAATTGTATTTGCATTGTTGTACGTACATGGGAATTACTTTAAATGTTTGATGGTCGATGATTTATAATTAAATTATATTTGTACATATATATATATTTTTTTTTCCACATTATTATGGCATAAACTCACTGAAGGTCAAAATCTTGCCAGTGTGATTACTGTACCTGCACCTCCCTGAGCTGATATCTACATCTTCTGATTCTAGCCTTAGACATTATCTTTTTCCACAGCAATCTTAATACATGCTTAAACATTGCCTAAATTTGTTACCAGCTTAAACCCTGAATCCTAAATTTCAACCCCCAACTCCTTTAATATCCTGTTCCTAGAGTCATATTGCTCCTCAAAAAGATGCCATATGCCTATAAGTGCATAGCTCCCACATACACACTCATACACAGTGTTTAACAGATTGTTACAATGATTCACTGTTGTCTTTCTGCATCCCAGGATGGCCTTTGGGTTTATCTGTCTGTGAGGTTGATAGTTGATGGGTGTTCATCCTGTTGTGGGTCTGGTGCACGGCGTAATGACTGCACCACTGATTACAAAGTGCCTACATTTAAAAGTCTCCACACATGCTGTCTCTGGGCTTATAATTGTGTGGGTGTCTGTGTGTCAGTGTCTTGTATTTCGAAGCAGTTGTCCCAGATTTATTCACTGGCACAAATTCCTACTAGCTTCTTGGTCCATGCTCACTCTGTGTGATTTTGTATCTCTCTAACTGTGTGTTGATGTGACAGGGAAGGAGTTCGTTCTCAGTGAGAACATCCAGGGGACTTATCTGTGGAGCCCCTGCTGTTGATACATGCAGCCGTTTGACATGCACAGTGTAGTAGAGGGAAAGACAGCGATACAGAGAAACCAAAAGCAACTGGCATTTGCAGAAATACAACATTATGCTGTTGATATGTCAGTCTTCTGTCCACAATCAGCATTATGTGTCCACGCCACAGTGCAAGGCTGTAAATCCACACAACAAGGGGGATATATTCTCCAAGGGAATTATCCTCTCTGGTTTATACCATTTTTGGCAAGTCATCCATCATTCATGTAATCCTTTTTGCATAATCTTTTATTGGAGACATTTCAGATTTTATATTTTCTCAGGTATTCCTAGACCAATAAATGAAGTTAAAATACCTGCTCATGTTGGAAAGAATTGATTATGGTTTACAGTCACAATTCTTTTTTTCATTAAAAATAACAATTATCCATTAAGAGTGAAAACTCAGAAATTTTAGACTAAGTCAAGGATAAAATATCAAAGCAGATTTAATTTGATCTATTTGAAGCTAATCTGTTCTGGTGGAGTTTGGCTGATGATTTCTTGCAACAGGAATGTTTGGGCATCTGATCCAGAAGCCTCCTGGGAAACTTCCTGTGCAGACAGTCCAGGCACATCCTGCTAAGCGTGCACCCTGGAGCAGACCCACAACAGGCCTTAGGCTTTTCAAATCACACCTGGCAGAGGAATGCTTTGGGACACTTCAGTCATGAGCGCAGGAAGAGCTGGAGGAGGTCAGCAGGGACAAGGAGGTCTAGACTCCTCTGCTTTGCCTGTTGCTGTTTGTGCAAATGTTGCAAATATTTGCATGGATTTGATTGAACAGAAAGACAACTGTTTTTCTATGGCCAAAGAGTCTATAAGTATTTCCTTTTATCCATATCATGAAAGGCAAAGTAAAAAGAATTCCTCAATGTTGAGGAAGGAAGTTCGCTTTTTGAAGGGCAAAGGTACATCAGTTCATCTTTATCCTCTCCAGCCTGTCTGTTCACGGGGAAACACTTTGATGTGATTGAAGAACTCCTTGAATATGTCTTCCTCTTCCTCTGAAGACTGTCAGGTCATAACTAATTCATACACCAGCACATACCATACACATGCATGTGACCAGAAAGAGGAATACAGTGATGTATAATTTAATATGATGTCGGAGGCAGTTTGATATTGTGCTGATGAGACGGAATCGCATATTATCACAGTTCTTAGACACAGACACACACATGCACAGTTACACACACTGTCTCATATGTATGTGCTTTCTAAGCATGATTGGTGAAGAATTCTATTTTTTTTCCTTTCTCTTTCTCTTTTACTTCTCTACCTCAGAGGGTTGAACTTTTTGCATTTCTATTTAAATGATTATTGCATTGTGTTTATCTTAAATTATTTTTAGAAGGCTAAACAGACAGTAAACAACATAGGATCAATAAAATAAAACATTAAAGACTGGGATGAGATTGGAAATTGTCAGACTGATGTCATAATTTTAGTCTATTCCCAGTAGGTTAATTCATTCATCATTGCCTTTAGGTGAAACTGATGAAATGTAAATTCCAGATTTTTTTGGATGTGAAATAGCAGCTTCAACACATTTCTCAAAGGTTTTACCTTTCAGACCTGTTTATACCACAATCTCCTTTGCAAATGTAACCTGACTCCTATAAGAAGATCTAAGAAGATTGCTAGTTCTGGTTTGACTGATTCATTAAAGAGCAGAATGACGCAACTAACTGCATTTAAAGTTATTGTAAGCTAAATCTCTCTTTCATTTTAGGCCATTTGTTTCCTTTTATATGCAACTGGAGAAGACCAGGGCTTTCATAAGACCTTGGAGTGCATATTTCTTAAGAAGCTTATTACTGTCCTTAGAAAAGACATAGTAGTGCATTCTGGAAGAGGCATTTTAGAAATATGTAGGAATTAGCCCTTGTTTAAATCAGCACTTTTTTTAGCTAAATTAGCAAACACTGATATAAAAATATGCAGATATGTATTGACCTCAGCCATAATTAGCAACTATACTTCATAACAATGGAAAATTATCATGACCCTAAATAAATTATACTCTAAATTCATTTGGAGGCATAAAGTATTTCTGATGTACAAAAACAAATAGGGTTTTGGGGGCACTAGATCTTAGCAGAAGGTTTAAAAAGAAGTAGAATTTAATTTGGGCCAGTGGGGCTGGTTTGCTACATTCCATCAAACATGAACACACACATACACACACATTTGTATATACATATATATATATATATATATACATATATATATATATATATATATATATATATATATATATACATATAATATATATAATTAGTGCTGTGCCATGACTATTTTTTATCCTGATTTTTTTCATCAAATGTTGCCATTAATTGTTACGCACAAAATACCTTTTTCTTTAAAATGCGCCCTACTGCTATGTGAAGAAACTTTGTACTATCAAGTGATTTTTCGACTCCAGTATCTTCTGCTTAATGCAGAACTGAAAAATATGACTGAGTTTACTAGAGAAATAAATATTAAATCTGCATATTATGAATTGTTTAAGAAACTCTCAGAAAGGCTTATTTATTTTGGTTGGTCTTGTTTCTGTAATACACATCTTTTTTAGCAACCAATAATGACCAGTGATGTCATCTTTAAGACTCGACAAGAAAAACAGCTGATTGAAATTTTCTAAACAATTAGATTATGCTTAAATAATCTAAATGTACATGTTTCTTTGCATCTATGTTTGCATGTATATGTACTTTTTTAATTGTTAATGGCAGATGTAGTTTTGTAAAGGAGGGTATAAGTTTAATATTTTATATTAAAGATGATATTCCAGATGATATAAAACAATGCCAACATTCATTAACTTTAACCACATTATTTTACAATCAAGTGTATATTACATACATTTATCAAATATACATTTAGAAATATCCATGCACAGCTCCCTACTTGTTTCAGAGTATGTCATAGGTACCATTTTCGTAATCCTAGAACATGCTGCCATGAAACTAACAAGTCAGCAGAGATTTCGCCTCACTCCCCTCAGCCGCAGCCTCTCGTGGATGCTATATTTCTTTCCCTCACCAAGTATACTATCTTACCTCTTGTTATGTTCTCTTGTACTATGGACATAAAAAAAAAAAAAAGCTCACAAGGAGGGTTTACATAGTACCCCAGGAAGTGGCATAGAGAGACTGATAAAACATGGAAGGGAATAAAAAAAAAAAGAAGTAAAATACTCTTAGTGTAAATTACCTTTTTAATTCGTTTTTAATAAAGACAGAATTGAAAGGTAAATAAATGGTGATCTGTTCCTTCACAAAACTTTACCTATTTTGAGTGGGTGGTGTGGGGATGAGTAATTTGCAAACACATAGAAGCTGCTGGCAGCTGGTTAAACAGTTTAGGAGGTCTCACCTGCCAGATGTCAGTGGCATCGATGAGCCTGTCTGCATCTGGGCATTTATCCACCAGCTCCACATAATAACATGAAGAGCATTCACTGTGCTCGGCAGGCAATCCAGTGCCCTTCTGCTTCCGCACCAAGTTCCTTTATGTGAGAAAGTTCAGATATACAGGAGAAAGCCAGTAGAGATCTTTTCACTATTTTTTTTATTTTAAAATGTTTCTCAATAATTGTGCAGCAAGAAAATATTTGGAAGTTACAACACATGTAAATGCTGGACATATGGAGCACAGAACGATCCATAAGTTTCTAATATTTTTCCTTTCATTCCTGCAGCAACCTTCAAGAAATCTGGTCATGCTCAAGATTTGAACTGGGCAAGACATTAAAAATACATGACACCAGATTGCTACGTCTTCAGATTTTCTAATAAAGTAAATCACTGCAGACTTTACATTTTTTCCTTTTTGCTCATTAAATATTATCATTATTGCTAAATAGACAAAATCGTTTTGATAAATGAAAACAGTCTGACGACAGCAGACAACCGCTGAAGTGGACAAACCTTATCTGTCTGTCACTGCGGAGAGAAATCTATTGGTAGAAAGAAATGCAATTAAGGAAATAACATAAGAAAATTATGTATAAACGTTAAGCATAACATGTATTAAACATAACAGAAGGCAATTAAGTATTTCTCATAGATGTACACAGGGTACCTAAAATCATATAAATCCAACACGACAATGTCCGACTAAGAATATAAGAGCATTAAATTAAATGTTTTACAGGTGAAAAGACTGGTAATGAATACATGGGAAAGAAAGGAAATTATTAAAACAAGCTGCAGTCTTTCTAAACTGCTTCAATAAAGATAAGTTTGTTACATTTTTCAATTTTTGGAGTTTTTAATGGGATCTCTGTGTAGTTTCTTCTTATTATGTTTTATTAGTTTGAGCTGCATCTAAAAGCAGAGAAGCATTTTTGCAGGAATCAATGGTTATTTTTAAATTTCAATTTCAAAATTTCATATTTAAGTTAGAATTGAACAGTCACAAATGCTTTGCAGTGTTTTATCTACTTATTTAATTGCCTGTGTTGAATACATATTCATTATGACATTCAAGCAGCTTAAAAAAGAATAAAATAAGAAGGAAAAAAAAGACTATTTTGTATTTAAGAAAAGCAATAAATATGTTGGTCCTGCATCTAATATAGATGCATTGAGGTGTAAAATTTTATTCAGCTTATCGCTTAATTGCTTGCTACATTAGAATTCAGTAAACATAAATGTCTTTGATTAAGACACGCTTGGAAAATGTTTCATCCCCTGCACCAATAATAATTCAGTGTCGATAACTATATGCCAGTCACAGCAGTTACACAAGCCAACAACATTCACATCTCACATTAATGAGTCTGATCTGACTGTGTGATGTAGGTACTCAGGGGAAACGGTAAATTATGCTTAACATTCATATTTAGAGGCAGGCACTGAATGAACACCCCACCATTTCTATCTCAGGGTCGTTGATCACTTATCAGCCCTTGATTGATTGATTTTGACTCTGGTCTCTTTAGCTTGAACATGATCTGAGTGTAAAAGTCGAGTTTCTGTATATGTGTGTGTGTGTGTGTGACAAAGAAAGAGAGAAAGAGGGCCTGTATCAGAGGTGCACAGATGTTTGTGTGTTTTTATGCATCTGCTCGTGCTTTAGGATGTGATTGAGGTTCTAGTTGTGGCTGCTCTGATCTTTATCAAAGAGACCTGAGGGGACTGCCAATGTCCACCTTTCTATCTATCATCCTGACATCTGTCTATTTTTTTCTTTTCTTCCTCACTTTAGATTTCCTCACTCCGGCTTTCTTCCTATCCCCTCATTGAAATCTGCACAATACAATAAACCCCAGTCAAATAAAGTTATGGGATCTTAATCTTAACAATATGCAAAAATGTTAAATATGTATATCAAATTACTTTTAAAAATATTGTGAATTTTCCATTGCAACCTGTTATAAGACAGAGAGGTAGCAAGTTTGAACCCTCTGGTTTGAGGTAAACTTTTGCTGATGCATTTTAGGGGAGAAATACATTTAATATAAACAGTGTGAGCAGAGGCAAACTGAAAGTACATGATGTTGAATTTTTTATATTAATATCTGTTGTGTTCTGAGCCCCCTAGGGGGCATGGGGAGATTTCTTTTTTCTTTTGCGTTACCTTGAAATTTTTTTGCGTTACCAGAAAAAAATCTCCCCATAGTTGTGCACATACTGTATTGTTTTAAGTCAGCTGTCTGCCTTACCGTCTCCTTTTTACCTTGTGTGTGTCTCTGTGTGTGTGTGTGTGTGTTTCCTCCAACTCTCCTTCATATTGTGCAAATTGGAGTTCACGGACACACAGTATTGTACTACGCAGGGTGTGCCTACATGCACAACTTCAACATATGCTCATACATTTAAAATGTGAAAGAATATGTCATTGCTGTCCCAGGAGAAGAGTGGTTTTCCAGTCCAGTACTAAGGTGTGTCTGTGTGTGTATGGATGAGTATAAAACATGCACATTTTTTCTATGCATTCCCATGTGTACATAGCATACAGGTGTGAAGCATGTGAAACTTGAGAGAGGAGAATGGAGAAGGAAAGAAAGAAAAAGACTGTAAGAAAAGAAGAGAAGAAAGAAAAGCCTAGGGAATGAAGGGATGAGTGAGTATTTGAGATAAGAGTATTATTTGACAATGAAAAATGTTTGGTAGTCGAACAAAAGAAATGAATGCCATATTAAGGCTATGCATTTGTTTTATCTGAAGTCTGTGGCTTATTGTTGACACCTGCAAGGTCAGCTCCAACACATCAACACAGTCAATTATACACACGTTCTTACAGGGATGGTAAAATATTAATTTTATTAAAATCCATGTCACTTTTGAACTTCATTTAATTTCTGAGTTTGCTTTGGTGCCATGGCCCTGAGCAGTACACTTCAAATATGTTTTGAATTGTTAGTTCAGACTGTCCACATTTTTATTTAATAGTTCAGTTTTTTTTTTTTCCTCATTGAATGGGCTGCCATTGTTTTTATTCATTGCGAGTGCGGACACATCTGTGTTTGTATGACATTATGTTGGTGTTACATCTGGGGAAATGACAGCTGACAGGAGATCACACAAAGATAGAATCATGAATAAAATTAAAAAAAATAAAAATAAAAGATTGTTCACGAATATCGAATTGTGAGTCCAACTCAAGCCATTGGAAAGTATGTCCAAAGTCCCAGACTCAAGTCCCCATCTTTGGTATCAGCATGTGTGTTAGTGAATGTGAGTGCAAACTATAAGGAACAAATAGTGCCCCTTACGGCCATGGTGCACAGGCCCCAAGGGTGCTGGCCTGGTTCGGCATTGGCCACCCAGAAGTGGGTAGAGCACTGGACCAAGGGCCCACAAGCCCGAAAACTACCAACGCCCCCAAGCAGAGGCCCCGCCCAATGTCGAGGAGGACCAAGCAACCCATTAGCATCCATCTCAATGCCACAGCTAAGCACCCTGGGGAGATGGGCACCACCAACCAACCTGCAAAAACAAAACAAAAAATAAATAAAAATGAAAAAAACATAAAATAAAACACCGCAAATATATTGCAAGCGTTGAAAAGCTCACATTCATGTATTTAGAATGATTGCACTCTGAATTATGTTGTTATAACCCTGGTTACAACCCTATTGTAATCATGATTGAGCTGTTCAGAATTTTAAAAAAGAACTGGGACGTCTCAAGGTCACCTATTCTTGTCAAAAACAGGTGACATAAGCTCATTGTCTGGATTGTTGTATATAATTAATGGAAAAATAGCTGCCAAATCTTTTAGTGTTGGATCTTCAACAACTCTTCAACAATCAATCTGAAATCAGGATAATGTAATTACAGTCAATAGCTGCCAAAGGTATTAGTATCTATCTAGAAAGGATGCCTTACATCACAAAGCTACAGCAAATGACAAATTAATATTATACTTGGATAAAATCAAGCAAATGGGTGATGCATTTTTTTTAATGAGCTGCCAAATTTTCATTTCAAAGAGTGTAGAAAAATAGCTATCAGTGTCTAATGTCTGAATAATGCAATCAGCCTAAAATGTGGCCTTTCAGTGCCCACAGCAAAAAGATGGAGTTTGACAGTAAAAAAAGTGTAGAAAATGATATATTGAGCGCATATCTGAATGATATTAAATGCCATTTTGATGGAATTAAAAGGCATTGCTGCCAAACCCCTTTGGTCTGGGACAGGATAGAAATTACATCAAATGATATATTAATCTGATATTTATGTGTGACAGACAACCCCTGCCCACCTGACTAAAATATAATCTATCCTGGTATGTATTTAATATAAGTAGGTGTGCAGATATGTGCCTCTGTGCTGTAGTAATGTGCATTTTTGTGTGTATGTGCGTGTGTGTTTATGATAATATGGCCACCTGAGCTATGTCAGTCCATTATTCAGCTTTATATGAGCCAACCAATCATACGGCCAACTCTCAGGGTCTCCACCTCGGCCCATCCAATCAGCTCCCCGTGCCAAGTGAGGAGGAATGTCACCTGATTAGCATAACCAGAAAATGAGTAGGACCATGCTGACGTGGCAGTTTCTGGTACCGTGAGTCACGGATCACTCAGAGGCAGTCCAATTCCATTGGATTTTTTAAATTCAGTCAGATTAATTGTTAAACTGTCTATTAATGTTGAAAATTTATATATACATCATAGATGATGAGTAGGGCAAAATATGAAGGGAAAGTCAGTTCAATGATAAAAATTTAAGTATAAAAAACTAACAAAAAAGCAATAGTTTTTGTCCCGACTGCTGATTTGGCTTCATTTTTAGGATGAAAGTTTTAGGATCATTTTTTTCATCTCATTTGGTGTTTAATATGCACAGATCAAATGAAACCCCAGTTGCTGATGGTATTGTTTATTTAAAGAAAAAGGATTCCTGCTAGCAGATAACCTCATACCATTAGAGCTTATTGTCAATTGGCACCACCATCTTCCATCGCCTGTAATAATCTTGCTTGTAGATTTTATTCATTTGTTCTATTCACACAAGAAAAAAAACCTAACACATCTGTAAAACAAACATTCAGACTTTAACAGGTTTTCAATTAAATTTTTTCTTCTTATGGTATATTTTCCTTTGATTTTCATTACATAAGTAAAAGTCCTACCTTAAAGAAAAGCTTATATTTAAATCCTTTCAGTTTTTGATCACTTACAGTTGGTCTCTAGAACAAAAGCGAGTAAATCTCATTAAAATAACCCCTTCCCTTTGCAGCAGATGCAAGAACAAGTTTTGCCCTGTGATGTTTGCATGTGCCACAACAGATTGTTCCAATTACTGAAGTTTTGTCCTATGATGAAAAGAAATTTTCACACAAAATGAATCCCTGGTGAACATGCATCCAAATGCTGTTATACTAGCAACATAAAACGCATACAAAGAAAGTGACGTATGCTGTGAGGGAAACATATCGGTTTAGAGCAGAGGGAACTCTTGCTGGGTTGTGGCTGGTGCTAGTTATATTCTACTAATGGTGCAAAGACTATTGATGAAAGAGAAAATGATGCTGGGAAGAGAAATGAAAGAAGAGATTCAAAGGGAAAGCTAAAACAGGAGGACATAACCGCTACATGACAGAGGCCTACTGTTAATACCATGAACTACACTCCATCATAAAGGCAGACGCCTCATGTTGCTTTTTGAAACCAGTGCAACCAAGTTAAAAACTTATCTTTGTGTTTCATAGATCAACTTGTGGGTCAAGAGTAATGCCAGGTGGACCAAAAAAGAAAAAAAACAAAAAACAAAAAAAAACAATCAACTAAACCTTTAGCAGCTTGTCTTACATGTCTGTTCTTAGGTTTAAGTGTCAATCAGTTTTCTGGGGGGTCTTCTGATGTTACAATTTAATAAGTCATGTGTGCAATAACTGCAGCTATTAGATATTGCACACATGAACACACCTGCACAAACCTACAGTAGCAAGCTTGCTCTATTCAGTCTTGCAGCAAAGCAGAACATACGCAGATGTTATCTCAGCTCAGTCATCAATCTTTTTTTCTTAAATGCACACACTCAAATTCAAACTTTGTGTGTGTGCCTTTAGTAAGCATGCACCGTAGAACAAAAGTTGTCATTCATCAGATACACACAGTGACAATGATTGTCTGTACAAGCAACAATCTGTACACAGGTTACCAGTGCATGTTTCATACATCACTTAGCTTCATTAATTTTGCATAGCCTCTTGTTGCTGTTGCCTCACTTCTCAGATTATTTAAGGAGTTGTAAAAGGTCTATCTGAAGGTATTAAATTATTGGAGCAACAGCATGCAGCCCTGCTAGTGACCCTTGGAGATAGTAAAGATCACTACACTATGTTTAGATACAGTATGTAAGCAGTTTAAAGAAGATAATCACCCTTATCATTTCTGGGGATCTTAAACATTGAGCAGATTTCACCATTACCAGTAACCTAATGCAGAAATCACTAACACTGTTTCCAGTTATAATTATTGGGAGTTTAAGTGTGTGGCTTGGATGCCACTTAGTAAAATTACATGTGTTTGTTTAAGCTACATTTGAGTGCTCTTAAACCTGTGGAGATAGTGATTACAAAGTTATGCTAATTGTTTGGTAGATGTAAATAGAACAATTACATCTAAAGGTCAAGTTCTGTCTCAGTGAAACGACTGAGAAAACAGAATTTACTAAAAGACAAAAGAGAATATTTGAGAGGAAGATGAGGGAATGTGCTAGGCAGAGGAATGGTGCCTTGATATTGATCAGCACAAACAGGCATTCAGAGATGACACATTTGTTTACTCACTTTTGTTCAATGACAACTACGGCAACTCATTCCTTTTTTAAAATGTCTCTCTTACGATTGCTCTCCTTAATGGATATTGATTTAGTTTTAGGGGCATAGTGTAAGACTCCATCTTCTGTGCCAGTTTTCTTCCTCTGTCTTGCTAGCTCTTCAGTTTCCGAGCTCTTTCTCTGTATCTTTCCCACCCTTTGAAGTGAACCTATCTTCACAGATGGCAGGAGTGTGAACGTAAGTTCAAACCTCAGTGTGCAGCCGCAAGTGTGCATCCATGTGTATGCATGTGTCAACAGTGCAGTGCACCTTTAGCAGAATGACAGTGATGTCAGACAAATAACGATTTCCTATTGGCTGTCAACCCCTGAGCCCTAACGACCTGTTATTGATCTGACCAATTAGCATTCACACCTTTAATTAATACTGAAGCCTGATGAGTGCACACAAGTGCGGGCACACACACAAGAGCACAGAGACCCATACAACAGAGTTTTAATTAATAGTAACGTGAGGGGTAGTTGTTAAGGGAGATAAGACGAGAAGAGGGGGAAAGAGGCAGGAGGTAGAGATGAATGTGTGAAATCAGGAGTGTGACTAAAAAACAGTGAAGCCCCCTGATGGAAGCGTCCATCTAATGTCAGAGCTCATTGGTATACGGAGTTTTGATAATACAAATAAGCTTGCTTTTATCCACTGTGAAATTTGCAAATAGCTCGTCCTCTGTGTGTCTTATCTTTAGACTGATACAACAGACATGATGACATAAGAATCACACACACAATGTTTAACTGCAGTGAAGTAAATGCTTGAGACAAAGATAATACAACTAACAATCTTCCTGAGCACAGAGCACATCACAGATCAATTGCTGGAACTCCCACTGCACTCCTGTGTGTATGAGTTTAATATGAAATGTGTCCATTCTTGTAAGGCCTGTAACACTGGACCTTTTACCATTTGTTTGATCAAGTGTGATGGAGCTTATTTGTTCTGGTCTTCAGAGGGAGAGTTGGCCATTTCAGGTGAGTCAGCTATGACAAATACTGCTAAATTTCCACTGTGGAGCAAAAAAGACCTTTAACAGTCTTAATGCCTACAGTTCGTAAACACAGGACAATTAGTGAAAGAAGGTGTGGTGTGTGTGATATTTATTTTGTTTTTCTTTTCATGTATGTGTGTGGGTCTAATGAAGTTCTGTTGGCAGGATGTCTCCGGGGGAAATCTAATGGTTTATTGAACCAGGCCTCAGAGAAACATTGATCACCGCATCAAGGAGCTATACCCACACAGACAGGCAGACGCCATCACACTCACATAACACACACTTATCTTTGTAGATACACAGCTGCATGCACACACACGTACACACCAGTGAAGTGGAGGTAAGGAGCTTATAATTGACATCCCCATGTTTCTTTGTGAGCCGTCAGACCGCTGTCATTATCTGCTCATTCAATTACGTACAGCAAAATTGCATTGCTAGAGAAAAACTAAGCATATCTTTTCAACTAACATTCATAGAAACCAGATATTCCATCCACAAAAATGACATAATTGTGAGGAGAAGGTTTTTGTCTTCTTCCTAAATTGATTAACTTGTTTCACACCTTAACATTAAATAGCATCTTCACTTGGCTGAGACTGATAATGTATTTCTGTCACATAAAGTATTGTTGTTATAGACCCCAGATTTTTTATTGTAATATAAAAGTGTAACCATATTGGTTCTATAGACCCTGGTCATCATTGTTTAATTCTTGTCCTCATAGTGTGCCATAAATTTGCAATAGGGGCCAGATCAGGACTGCAGGCACTCTGGTCAAACACACGCTCTGTGTATATGAAACCATGCTGTTTTAAGCCATGAAAAATGATATTCTGTATTGCCCTGTTGAAATAACTTCTTACCTCCAAAGAAAAAGGAGCTCCAGTAGTGGTAGCATAAGGTTTGTCAGTCCAGAATTCCAATATATGGTTCAGTCACCCATGCATGAGCACACATGCAACCAATACAATCACTGATGCTGACTTGTGCTCCTTTTACTGATAACAACCTAAATTGGGTTTCTTGTCTTTGAAACATAAGACCAGATATTCATTTTTCCTGAAAGAAACTGAAATGTGGTCTCAGTTGACAACAGAACATATGCCTGCTTGCTGTCCATCTGAGATGAGCTTGAGAGAACTTGGCAGCCTTCCTGCAGAGTTAAAGCAACACTACTGAACCCTTTTTACCCTAACAAAGGTTAAATTGGCATCTTGTTTCTTTTGAGTTCTCTCCAGCAAAAAGAAAAAAACAGTCCAATGTTGAGTCTTGTCTTATCTCTTGTGCTTTCACTTTCTCTCTCTCTTTCCCTTGCTTCTTCTGATAATGTCATCTTGCATTTCTTTGCTGAATCATCCAAAACGACCAGTGTGTTAATATCCACTGCTGGCATGTGAAGTAATGCTGTGCATGTATCTTAAACTCTAGTTCTTGAGGACCACTGTCCTACAGATTTTAGGTGCTTTTCTGTTCCAGAACACTTGATTTAAATAAAATGAATCCAACAGCGTGTTGTCAACTTCTTCACAGTTACTGGAGACATCGAGCAGAATGCAGCAGCCACATATTGGTCCTGGCTGGACCACAGGTCTGTGAACTGTGGTTTCTCAGCCGTGGGACATGCAGGGCAATCACGGCCCCAAGAATGTGCATGATGAATGTCATTGTGCCATTAAAACTTATGTAGTTTTGCTTTCATAAATAGGTTCCTCCCTGCATATTTCTGTTTTAGAATGCATTTTTTATGCAGTGTCAAATTGTGTTGTGTAAGATAGTTCCAAACACATGTAGCTTTTCTGATCCCAGTGGCACAATAGTTTTCCATGCAGTTGAAAGACTAACACTAAATCTTTAATGGATACTCCTTTTATAACCAAACCTGACACCACACACTTGTTGCAAATTATTCTGCTGACTGTAGATTGTCAATTTAAAAATAACTTAATAAATCAGACATAAGATTTTGTGGCACTTTAGAAATATCACCAACTTTTCTAGAAATGTTGTATATTTGTCAATTGTAAGTGGCATTTAAAGAGAAGCTGAGGTCTAATGGATTTTTTTTTTACAACAGCAGCTTTTTCTTCACGTTTCTGTTTGGCAGACAGCTGTTCCAATCATAGACATCTTTGATCTTGTCTGGTTTGCCAAATAAGCCTGTTCAAAAATAAATCTGTGTCAGAGCAATACACCAGGAGGTCATTACATGCTGCATGCACTGACCAACCAAAATATAGTTACACCACGTTGCCTCATGATTAATTTAAATCCAGATGATTGTTCCAACCGAGCACCATCTCACCCCTGAGGTAGTCTTGAACACATCTATTACCTTAAGGGAAAGTGGTTTGTGGGTGTGGGTGTATATGTGTGTGTGATTTTCTGTGCTGTGCAATAAACCCAAAGAGACATTGGTGGTCTGCAGCTGTGAGTCTATAATGTTTGATCTCCTCTAGAAGCTACAGTCATTAACAACACAGTGTATTAACTGATCTTCACAGCTGCCGGATGATCTAAAGCTTTGAAAAGCTATTACTCTATTTGGGAGCTCTCAGTTTTTCCCATTTTAATGCTCCTTCAATGTATCGCTGTCTCATTCTGACTTGCACACCTTCTGCTGCCACTTAGTCCCTTTCCATCCATTAAAGTTTTCATAATTAATCTTGATTACTTATGATTACCAAACGGCTACTAATCAAAAGTGGTTTCTAAGGGGAGGTGTCAGAGTAATTTGGGCTTGTGTGCATATGTATGTATGAATTAAAGTTGAAGGTCATTATTGTCCTTGACTCCATATAATGGCTTATAAATGACAAAACAAACTGACATGTGTACTTTGTTTGAGGAATGATCTGGAAGGTTCTTGAGAAAGTTTTTCTTCAAGGAAGATTCAAAATTGCTGCACAAGGAAACAGAAACAGTTCCCCTTTAACTGTTGTTGACAGAGTTAAACATAAAGGGGAAAATGTGGTTGATAAATGCAAGGTTTGGCAAATATTTACCTATGCATTTATTCTGTCTTTGGGCAACTTTAACACAAGAAGTTATGGGTATTTTAAATGCTCTTGTGTAGATCACTTGAATTTCCCTCGGGATCAATAAAGTATCTATCTATCTATCTAGATTTAATTAAACATATAAGTAGGAGCCTTTCATTGCAAAATGAATGCAGCGATTAATATATTTTAGTCAGCAACAAGATATTAATTTGACTGTGATCACCGAACACAATAGAGGAATTAAGAATGCCAATTTCAAGCAAAGTAAAGCAAAAAGAGCTCAAGGTATTTAAAATAAAAAACTATATAGCCAAAAGAAACCCTCTTATAAATTGAGGCTTATATTGAAAACAGGCTTTGATTTGCTAGAGCACCATGACAATTCTACTGATCATGTGATCTAATGAGGTCAGATTCGCTGTGTTCCAAAGTGATGGGTTTATCGGGGAATAAAGTGCAGCTGATGAGGCAAGGCAGGTTCATTTGTATAGCACATTTAATGTACAGGACAATTCAAAGTGCTGCACCCATCATGCCTACTGTCTGACATCATTAATGTCTGGGTTTGCTGCACTTTGTCAGGTGTAGCTTTAGCAATGTCATGTGTCCAAAAACAGGCCAGCTGACTGCCATCAGTTTATTTTGTCCTCACTAATTGCATGAATATATTACAAGATGGTAATCACAGGATTCAGTGGGTTTAAATTCATTTTCACACACGGACTTAGATGCTAACCCCACTGTGCTGGTGAAGACTTTATGCTGTAGTTGGACTCATCATTACAAGTTCTGAGTGAAAAATGAATGTGATCTTAGGTAGAAAAAAGTTGGAATCCAGGTTAAAGGTTGCTTAACTAAATATTGGTGACTTTTTCGTTCTGTCTTGTTTTCCCTGACAGTGTATTTTTAATTGCCAAGTTCTGCTTAAGCAAACCCTGCATTACCAACTTATCTGCGCAAATTAGTGACAAAACATAAACATGGATGTCCTGAGTAAAGTTTCATGTGATGCTTATGGTAAAACAAAAAAGGAAGAAAATGCTTTTATAGGTTCTACACACACACACACACACACACACTCACAATTTTCTTTCAATCTTATTTTAGATTTAACCTTTTATTGAGGTACTGCATATCGAAATTATGACCAAATTCAGCTCTGGCCTTGCCTCAGAGGAGCCAATTAGGCAGCTAATGGGTAGTGGTATTATAATTAAAACACATGAATTGTGCCATCATTATCACATTTCCAGTTTACCAGATTCACTGTTGTGTCTGTACTTAGGAACTCTGAGTGTTAAGTGCTCATGTAATCTCAACTGAAGTGGATGATTGGTGCAGCCGTGGGACTCTGAAAAGACAGCCACCTAAATGCTTCCCCTGTTGTAATCTGTAGAGGTGGAACATGGCTATTACCCTTACACAAATACTGCAGAGGCCACTGTTTTTAGGTACTTGGGTCTTAACCACTTTTTTTGCCAAGATGTTTAAAATAATTTGCAATGCTAATCTTGGAGTTCTTCTCCTTATATTATCTTTTGGTAGATAACATTACAAAAATGATCAAAATTACCATTCACATTTTGCCACGGTTTAAACTGGAGTAGACGTGGTTCTTTATATAGTCTCTTGAGATCAAGTAGAAGCCATTCAGTCTTATTAAATGTGCTTCCGTCACGAGGACCATTTTCTCTGAGCTGTAACCCATTATTAGTTATTAATTTAAAAATACTTTGGGCCTGAATACCAATCAGGAAAAAAAATGTTTAAAGTACTGTGTTGCTGGTGCTTTTTCCATGCTTCGCTGCAGGGAGTTGGGGACTGGGGACTCAAAAGATCTGTCTGTAGTACAGTCAGTCATCCTATCCCCAGCTGTTCCTCTTACTGGACTAAGGATGGTGATGGTTAGAGGAAGCCTGAGCTCCGTGAGCTTGTTTTATTACTTGCGTTATCTTGCCTGCCCAGTTGCTCTTGTTCGTATTGATATCCATGTAGAGCCAGTGTTCATAAACAACGCCCTCATCGACAGTGATTGGGGAATTGTGCTCTGCTCCTATTTTAGGAAGCAGCGACCACTTATGAACTCTCCTTCCCCTTTCCATCTATCTGTCAAATGCTTTAAATATATAGTGAACTATATTGCACCTGACTTAAAAATGTAATATAGATCCCTGTTTTTCACCTGCACAAATGAGCTTCGGTGCCATGTGACCACACAGAGAAGAAAAATCCTTCTTCCCTCCTCTCTGTTTCAGTTTTTTTATGTTCAGTGTCTGCTCAAAGTAATCCTTAATAGGCTTTTCAGCAGAATTTTACATTTTACGCTATAAATGCATATTCAGAGAAAGGTGTCACTATTTCCAAATGGTAGATATCTCATCTTGGCATTAATCTTTTCATATTATAACTAACACAGTCATGCAGAATAATTCCATATTATCCTACTGTTTTTGTGACTGTCGAGCTGTCATAGTTAGAATTTGTAGAGATAGCTTAAATCCTACTATGACAGCTGCTTGACAGCTCAGCAGTAACTTTTAAATAATAGAAAAAAAATCCTCCATCGTCAATGCTGAGGATATAGTGTTCCGTTCTAGTTTAGTGAAATGGGCACAAACATGCTTTCAGCCAACTGAAAACATCTGAGTGTTCGCAAAGCATCCGTGTAATGAGTTAAACCACTGAGAGGCTTTAAGTTTTGTTGGGTATTTTGTCATCTAGTATACGTTGACATGTTTCCCGGTGATAAAGCTTCCAACTCTCATCCTTTAAAAACATAAAGCAGCTTTTCTGTAAAGTCATTTCACTATTGTTAAACTTTTTGTTGGATCTAGGAGCAGAGACCAAGGCAGGAAGGAGAGTTTTATTCCCAGTATCTATTGACAGGTTTGTGGGATGTCTGGATGGGATGACTTGGAGTCAGTCAGTTAATAAAACAAGATCTGATTTAAAAAAACAAAACAAAACTGTCTGGAAGGTAGCCCTACACCAATGATCAAGTAAGGAGCAATTTGGAGACCAGTGAAAATATGCTGCCAATTTAATAAAAAGATGAGTTTCAGGAGACACATCCACTGCTCACACTTGGATTGTTTTCACATCTACTAGTACACTGAGTCGTTATGATTATGGACTCGCTTCAGTTGGGGATTGCAATATTCAGCCCCTCTGAGTTTACTTTCAAACTGCATCTAGTCAAGCGAACCAAACCTATTCTCCCCTTCGCCTGAGGGAGAGCTACATCAAGTTTTACTTAAGAGAAAGATGACAAGCGAGACAGAAAACTCGCCCATCTGTTGGTTAATGCAACTTCTGTTTCCACCCTGTGACGTTTCTCTCATAGTGGTTGGACCTGGTTTTGTTTTCCTTTTCCTCGTTCCGCTTTCTTTTGCAGGGATTGGTGGGTTGAATCAATTAGGCTGATTGGGAGCATCTGGCCAGCTCTCCAGACAATCCTTAAATGCCAGTTGATAGAGTTTGTTGGCTTTCCTTCCCTTAGCTGCTGGCACTATATTTTGTTTAGTTGGCCATGGGCCGTAGTAGTTTTAGTTGTACACTTTCATCACTGCATGACACTATATGACCTCAACAAACAAACCAGACTTTCTGTGCAAATGAAAGGAGTTTTGGTTAAGAAGGACTGGTGTGAATGCACCCTTAAAGAGGATCAGTCAAGAGATCAACCACAGCCAATAGTCACTCTGTAACTGGTCGTAGCTCAGGAAACCATGTTTTAATTTGTTTAGACAACAAAATCTGTTGTGGCAGTTTGAAATTGCTAACATTTATTGTTTTGTGCTTTTAAACTTTAAGCAATTTATCTGGATGCATTGAATAACAACACAATGTTAAAGGTTCTGTTAATGTACAGGGCTTCTCCATAACACAGGACAACCAATCAGAGAAGTGTTTCTCACTGACAGTTTAGATGCTGATTATCAAAAAAAAGTTTTGATGGGACCTGACAGTGCCAACAGTGTGAAACACATTTAAAAAAGCAAGGGGGGGGCAGATGTTCACTGAAGTTGCCGACATTCTTGGCAGCCAACCATCAGTTCAGTCTGTCACAGTCATGCAAGGTTGGAAACAGTGTGTAGATTTTAGTTCCAGGCAAGGAAAAGGGAGTCACTAACAGGATATCATTTGATAGACATGTGGATTTGTTACACATTTAGACATGATTCTGGACTTTATTCACCTTATAATTTTTAAGCAGATTTTAGTTGTTTTTTTTTTTTTTTATATATACTGCAAGAAATAATAGGACTCCAGTATCAAGCTAGTTAAATCTAAAAGAAATATGGTAGTGCAGCGTAATTACTTTTAGTATTTCTCTTTTTTAAATCACCCTCCTCTTTCTGATTGTTGCATAATATTCAAGAAAATACCTTAAATAAGTCACTCCCCCCACCAGTTTACCTCTAATTCCAAATGACATTTTCTGCAGTGACTCCAGAGGCTTCTCACTCAGTGAGAAATGATAATCCATTACTGCAAACAGGAAGCTGCCAATCTCGTTTTGCCAAGCAGCATGAGAATGATAATGTCAGGCTGAAAACACTTTTTACACATTTCATGTGAACATATCTTGAATCACTGTGAGCTGAAATGAAACGATGTGATGTTTTTAACTTTCACTATCTGCTTGTCTGACTTCAATATCACCTACTCCATAAATTAACTTAGTGTGTATCAAAGTCCAAACAGCTTATACTTATGTTCTATATAAATATGATGAGAAATGAATAATTCCTCTGTCTTAGAACTGCTTATGACAGAAATTTTTATATAGCCAATACATAAACAGAGAATATTTTTACAGAAAATCTAACACCCATGTGACTGTCAGGATTGTCGAAATATTCAGTACAGAAGCTAAGAGATTTAAAATCACAACAACCCAGAGTGGAGAAAATCTCATTTTCTCTTCCAGACAGACTTTTGAGGGATCCAAAGCCATCTTAGAGATTTTATATCCCCATTCTGGATCTCCTGCAAGGCTTCCTCCCGGTGGGACATGCCCAAAACACCTCCCCTGGGAGACTAGAGGCTTCCTGACAAGATGCCAGAACTACCTTAGCTGACTCTTTTTAATGCAGAGGAGCAGTAACTCTGCTCTGAGTTTACCTCGGATGACCAAGCTCTTCACTCTATCCCCCAGGTTAAGGCCAGGAACCCACTGAAAAAGAGTAATTTATTACACATTTATTGATGACCTAATTCTTTTGTTCATTTCCCACATTTCATGATGAAAGGTGATGGTTAAAACATAGATAAACTGTTAAATCAACAGCTTCCCCCTATGGCTCAGGTCTTTTTTCACCACAAAAGATTGTAAAGTAAGCCCCAATCCAACTCCCAGTCTTCTGCTCCCTTCATCCCCTACTTATAAAGAGTACAACAGATTCTGTCTCTTCTTTGTAGCACATCTAGTGATGGAGGGAACTGATTTCAACAAGTTGAAGTCCCTTGAACAGCTTTTGGGTTGCAGTGCTGTTGTCTTGTTGTATTAGTTGTTATCGGCTTAGGATCCATTCTTTATCAACTTCCTTTTTGTATATTTTTATGTATATTCTTGAATTGCAATGTGTGAAGTCATCATTCTAAAGTCACTGTGAAATTGCTTCCATATTTTTGTATATGGCATTTCCAGGGAGAGGCCAGCTGACCACAAAAATGATTTACAACTTAAAGCATAAAATGTCATTAACTTACTCAACTAAAAGAAAAAAATATGACCCAAGTCCTTCAGAAGTCCATAAAAAAACTTGGTTAAAGTCTTAAATAAATCAAACTGACAGGCAAGTTGACAGCAAGTGAAGCTTTTATGAATCTAAGAGCCCCACATTACATGCCTGTTTGTTACAATAGTCAAGCCTGTTCCATTAAAATCCATGTGAACCTTCTATGTTTATGTGACATGTCTTTGAATGAATTTCCAAACACCTTTTGTTTTCTAGGTTCAGTCACAGGAAATTCATATAAATGGTTTCTGTTAACGTTTACTGTGCTGTGTATTCAAGCATTTCAGCATCTATTCTGTTCATGTATAAAACTCTGCTCATCTTTTATAAAAGTTACTGCTGACTGGAGTATAACACCTCCAGACTCAATGAATCATACTTCTCCTTCTATGCTTTTTTCCTTTTTTTTGTCTGTCTTCACTGTCCTTCACTCCCCCTCTCCATTCTTACAGCCTGCCATGTCATCTGTCTCACTAAAAACTCTGAAAGCAAGGCAGCTTTCTTTCCTTCTCTTCTTTTATTATCATCTTTTTTTTTTTTTTTTTACTTTCACAATTCACTCACTTCTTAGTTCTTTTTCTCCCATCTCACATCTTTCTCGTTCTCTTGCGCTTCTGCCTGGACTTGGCTTTAATTGCTTATCTAGGGAGAAATAAAAGACAGGTAAATAGTTATGTGTGAGAGGGTGTGTGATAGAAAGAGTAGCTGTAGTGTCTTCTCTGCATGCAACCCTTTTTGTGGCCTTATATGTGTGTGTGTGTGTGTGAGTGACAAATGCAGATAGTTCTACAGATGGCCCATAAAAGCAGCAGCTTGTAATGAAGCAACTGAGACTGAAATCATGGTTATGGTAAACTGGGGAAGGAGGGAGATGGGGAAAGAGCAGTAGAGGTAGGTAGATGGATAGAGAGAGAGCATAATAAGTTAAAGAGGAAGTGTGGGTATGGGAATATAAATAAGAAAAGGCTCACCACAATAAACTATGGAAAGTAGTGCAGTGTAGCTGCTGGATACTGAATAAAGTAGTGTAATGAAACTGTGATGTTCACAATAAACTAGACAAATGAAGGAAGGATTCAGGGGATGGACAGAAAGGTTAATATCGTGGGATGGATAAAGCTGGAGGGAGATGAATAGAAGGTCATGAAGTTTTCGCTGCAGGAGAAAGTGTGGAGTGGAGGGAATGGACAATATGAAAGGATTACCCGCTATACACCAATATTTTGCCTGGTATGAAAGTTTTTAAAACATGGATATACTTGTTAAAACCAGGTGAGTAATTCCATTCTCATTTCAGCTATTAGCATGACATACCCTCAGGAATATTGGTCAGAGGGCCGATCTGGCAGAGAGCTGCAAAGGGAATATGGGATCAGTGTCACCAGTTCTCATAGAAAAACAAATGGGTTATACTTTATGATGTGGTAAATAAAGTAACACTCCTGAACGTTGGCAGATTTTCACACTTTGGTTCTCCCTGGTGAATGCTAATATAACATCCGTCTTGTGTCCTGTCTCTTCTCCGAGCTCTTTCTAGTAAGATCTTGTCTAACCTGTTGCTCTGTCAATTTCCCTCTTTCTTTTCCTCGCTTCCTCCAATAATGACCTCCCGGGTTTCTTTGTTGAATCAGGCAGTGTGTTGATATCCGGTTGCTGGTGTGTGACATGGTGCCATAAAGCAAAACACACGTGTCACATGATGCTCCAGTCTGGAACACAGAGCTGTAAAGCAAGGAATCTCAGCCGCAGTAATGAACCATTAAACAAGTCTGAGGCATAGAGTTTTAAGGTTGGAAACTTATGTAGTATTGATTTAACCCTTTAACATCCTGCTCTACTGTTTGTTGGAGCAAAATTTTTTTGTGACTGTAATAAATCTTATTAAAAATTGTGAAATAAACTTGCCGTTTCAGAATAAAGACAAAGGCCATATTTTAGAGAGTATTATTGGTTTTAGTCTTTTAGGAAAGGAGTTAAAGTTAATAAAGGATTTGGGCAAATGACACAGTAAATATGGACAAACTGTTTATTATTAGACAAGAGATAAAAGCCAATGAATCACTGGTTGTTGCACCCTTTACCACTAATGTGAAAGTGTGTGTCGGTGAAAGTAAATGTGTGCCTGATAGGACACACTGAACAACAGCCATCTTGACACTGAGTACAGGCTGCGCTGACTTGTTAAATCGATAGGCCAACAGGTCACAACACTAGGCCAACCTCACATCCAATCACCATACAGCACAGGGGGTCGCCACAGTGATGGATGGCCTCGGTTGTGTGTGTATGTGGATGTGAATACACACATGTGCTGGTGTCCAAGTGTATCTTGTCAGTGTGTGTTTCTCTGTCACTGTGTGTGGAGATAAGCAGGATGGCATTTGGATGGATTTCTGAGGGTCTTTAGCAAAATAGTTTTCCTCTCTGTGTTTTGCTTTTTAATGCCTCCTGAGCACAAAAACAAATATGTCCTCAAAGAAAACACATTTTGCACATAAAGGGTGCATGAGTGTTTTGTCCTTTACTGACACTTATAAAGTTTAAGAACTAATTCCATTCTTGTTATAACAAGTTAATGGATGATGTGTCATTAGAGAAAGAAAAATGTAGTAAATTAAACTTAAAGCAAATCAAAAAGGAAAAAAAAAAAAAAACCTAAATGCACTCTGGCTGTATATAAGCAACACCATGTCTGCAGTAGAAAAGAGAGGGACAGAAGTGTAACTGAAAAAGGTATGAAAATTAAGTAATTTAATAAATGTTACAATCAACCAAGAAATTTGAGAATTACTGAATTGGTTCATTTACTGACATCAACTCTTCCCTACATAGAGTCTACTTTGTAAAAGATAATTAAACATTTTTTTTCTGTTTGCCTGGAAATGATTCCCCCGTAACTGTATTCCAGCTTTTTATTTAAGCATTATCATACATATTTCATTGATTTTCAGTTTGTAGTGTAATTTTGAGTAGAGCTACAGCTGTAGTTCTATCTCTCATTTGGAAGCAAACTGAGCATAAACTGCCACTGTTTGTTTCATTGGTCTTTCTTTCCTTAACTTTCTCCCTTCTTACCTTAGTCACTCTCCTTGTCCAAGTAGTTTGATAGTTCTATCTATCATGTTAGGCATCCTCAGCCTGCCTCTGCTCTCTCATCCCCACCCTAACCTTTCAGTGTCTCTGCATTCTTTCCTCCCCCTCACCTCTTTCTGGTTCCTGCCCAGCCCCCCCTTCCAACCCTGTATCTGTCTGAACAGTTTCATAGTTGTATCAATCAAGTTCAAACTATAAGACTAGAGTTGGTCCCTGTGCTCCCATCTACTTCCTGGTTTATGGCTTGTAATACCTCTTCTCTCCCTTGCTTTGTGCCTCTTTCCCTCTTCTGTTTGCGTGTCTGTGTCTGTTTATATGCATGCAATTGTGTATATGTCTTTGGCACGACACTTCAAATGCATCTAGAGGGAAGAATGTGATCAACACTTTCATATTGCCTCCCCTCCTCTGAGGCTTTTTCTTTGTAGTCTGTTTTTGATTGCGATCAAATGTCTGTTTATAGGCACCAAGCTGGCAGTATATAATATAAACTGTGGGCTTAAGCTATATATATAGTATAAACTTGGGGCAAAATGTCAGAACAGGCTGTAATGATGTGTTAATAGACCAGTACCAGCACATTAGTGAACTTCTGTGAACTCCCTCTAGCACTTTAAAAAAAAGTAAGAACAAGAGTGTTGGATCTTTTTTTTTTTGATGCATAAATAATAATAAAAAAATACATTTGCTTGATATAGGTTTGGCAAACATGTGCTCTCCTCTAATACCAGTGAAGTTATGTTGATGTGCTAATATTAATTTCATCTTACTTTAATCCATCTCAGTCTCTGTGCACCCAGGTGATAATATGTTAAGGTTAAACATGCACATCTTTCTAATAACAACCAGAAAATGTTCATCCAAGCCACAAAATAAGAAGTATGAATGCACATATTAAGAATGCCCACTCTTAGACCAGCAAACACAAAGGACGAAATTTAGTAGATGCACTGGGATTCAGGTGTGACTCTTTGACTAGGGCAAAGGGTCTACATGGCTCATGGCTCATGTACTTAGCAGAGTCTTGCTTTGGACACAAGGGAGGGCAAAAAAGGCTATGTGAGTAGGTATTGAAACTGCATCTTCCTAATGCAAATAACTTGCTGTTGTGCCCAAACTGTCTTTAGATGTGCTGGGATCATGCAGACTTAAGCTGGAACATGGAGAATGTAGCATTAGCAGCACATATGCTCCATCATTTTATGCATTGCATATAGGTTCAGGTCACCTAAATTTTTCAAGCACTCAGACCACAAAGCATATTTGCTGGAGCTATACTGCATCTACATATAAAGAAAAGGAAACTGCAAGCATAAAAAATATGTATGTGCTTGTTCAGATTAGGATGGAAGGGATGAAGGCTGAAAGTTTGTGTGTACACACGACCTAAAGCAAGCAGCCTCACTAAAAAATTGGTGAACACTAGCTGTAATTCTTTGATACCTGAGTAATTCAACAAGTAAAGTGAGAGGAAACATTTTAATAACAGATCTTGTCTGTTTTGTCTTTCTTTGCAGAACTCCACAGTACATCTTGTGGGAACCCCGGTGTGCCACCAAAAGCAGTGCTAAGCGGTGCCGGCCGTTTTGCCGTAGGAGACAGCGTGCGGTACAGCTGCGTCCACGGTTATGTCTTAGATGGCCATGCCACGCTCACATGCATCACCAATGCTGGGAACACGGCCGTCTGGGATTTTCCTGCTCCTATTTGTCGAGGTACAGACTAAGAATCCACGTGTATGTGCATGGCTAGATGTGAAGAGTTTTATTCTAGAGAGCCATTGGAAATTCATTCATCTGCCAAAAATGTAAAAAAAGAAAACAAAATGTGCTCGTGCATATTTGTTTCCAATAGTACCTGCTTTATAGATAATTAGACGACTAAAATATATCACAAAATGTTGAATAACACGTGTTGAATTTTAGAAGAAAACTCTTCATTTATTTTTTGTTTATTTGTCTGTCAGAGAGAGAGGAAGACAGACAGACAGACTTCGTGTGTGTGCATATGTGTGTGTGTGTGTGTGTGGCAGAGGATGAGGCAGGAAATGAAAGAGTTGTTAAATGTTGTGTGTGTGTTTGTGTCTTTTATCCTGCACTAACCAGTCATGTGTGGGAGAGAGGCTAGTGTGCAAAGTGTACAGTATGTTTTTTTTCTTGTTTGAGAAGGATTGTTGTATATCAAACTACACTTCCTGTGCTGAGGAAAGATACAGAGAAATCCCTCATGCAGTAGGTGGACACAAGTCTATTGATTTGTGCAAGTACCTGAGATGTGTGTTGGCATAGTTATATTCAAATTTAAGTGGATTTTTCTTACCAGAATAACAGCAATGTCTAAAATAACATTGAATCTGAAGCCAAGGACTTTTACATATGAATGAACATCCTTTGGCACAGTGGCGAGTAAGCCTATCTGTACAGTGAAAATCTGTATTTCATGGTTTTGCAAAATTTGAAATCCGATGTCTGTTTCAACAGTCTCACACTGCCACGCCAGTAGGTACATTTTATGTTTCCCTGAGCTGAAGAGGGGATCAGTCAGAGTGATGGAGATTGATTCAGCAACAGCAGCTGAGAGTATGATGGAGCCTGTGGCAAAAGAACCAAGAAAGGTCTCTGATGCTCCTGATAAAAATAAACTCAGCATTTGGACTTCTAAACAGAGAAACAATTAACAATAAGGCGAAACATAGGTAACTACTGGCACAGCTTTTATCCAGCTCATTCTCCAGGAAAAGACGTTACTATTATCTTTGTAGAAACCAACAGAGTGTCCAGTGTGCATGTACAAAACCCAAAAATAGGGCTTTTTCTCATGACTGAGTAGCATTTGTCACATTTCTCTAAACGATATGTCCTACACGTTCCTTGGACATCATCCTCTCATACCTCAGGTTTATTGAAATTATAATGGATCAAAAAAAAAAAGTTTATAGTTCCCTAATTAGTGGTAAAGTAAATTTTTATAACTTAACTCATTTCCTTTTTAATAAGGTGACAGAGTTTGAACTCACTTCTGAATTAACTTGGTGCAAGAAACATCCTGGTTCTGGTGGACCGGCTCATGGCTTATGGTATTATCTTTTGCCCACAGCCACAGTAAGGCCATTTGAGCATCTGCCAATGAATGTTGAGTTCCCATCCATGAACTCTCAGTATTGCCACTGACTTTAGTTTAACATCTGGTAAATAAAGCCTCTTTGTTGACAGCAATTAAGTCGGTCCATCTCAGATCTCTTGGCAATTGAATTCACTCCTGTATGTAAAATATTTGACAGTCATGACAAATTCTTGGGTTTTCTTACAGTTTAAATGTTGCATTTCTCCCTCTGTTGGGATCAGTTTGAACTGGTTCAAATGTAGGCATGAAACTAAAAAGAAAAGAGTTCAAGGCCCAAATTTACTACTGCTCTGTGCCTTGTTGCCAACCTGTATTTGGCATTAAAGTGCTACTGTTTGTATTTATTAAAGAGGCACAGTGCTGATTTAGTGCCTGAAAGGCCCGCACAGAGTGATTTTTTTTCAGCCTGCCTCTGCTATTTATCTATTAATGGGAGTTTCTCTTTTAGAGCACAAAATTTAAGGAGGGGATTATTTAATTGAATCAGGCAGAGTGATTTGCCAAGCACAACACAATTCACTGCCAGAAAAAGCACATCTTAAAAATGTGTTTTTAACATTGCTGCTATTTTGGAGGTAAAAGAAGGCAGGTGTTTCATGACACTGACAGAGGAGGAGGAGGAGGGGGAGTATGTGAAGGAAAAAAGTCCTCCGTGAGTTTGAATCTATTTTGAATGCAAGAAGATGTTACCGGAATGACTGCCAGGCCACATTATTACTTTACCAAAAGCCATGCAATACTAGTTGCACCAAAATGTTTTGCACATGTCTACGTTTTAATTTTATGTTTTTATTAACACCATAAATCATATGGTTGGATGCTTTTGTACACATATTTGTCCACACTGTCCCAATGAATTGAGAAAATTGCTTAAAGATCAGCATACATTATAAGTGAATATCTGCATTATCTAAACTTACTACAATTTCCCAGAAGTGGTATGCAAGTTCAGTTAGTGGCTGCTTCTTAATCTAAAAGTTTGTCTTCATTATTGTTGCACTTTAGTATTTAATAGTCTCACAGCCTTCATGTGAAAGTAGGAGTTGATTTATCATAGTCAGCCTAATAAACTGTCTTTTTTCATTAAACTAATTTTTAATATGGGGTTAATACTTATGAGACTTGTTTTGGAACAAGACACAAGCAACGGCTGCCTCTTGATTATCTAAAGTCTTGTTTGTTTGTTACCCAGAACTCATTTGTGCTGGTCTTGGCAGACTGCTTTGGTCCAGATTGAAATGAGCTTGTTGTCTCTGTTTGTGGAAGTTTTAGAACCACACACAAATGCACCCACAGTAATTTGCCCAAATTACTGTCAATTCTTGCTTTTGACATAAAGATGATTTTAAGTTTTCATTAAGCTGCAAAATACAATTATGAACCCCTTACTCTCTACTTATAGTTAAAGCCAATTCTTGATCAAAGACTTTATGCTATTAGGAATAAATTGTGGAATAACCTTTCATTAACATTTCATCTGCTCCTCATTGTTTATATTTGATCTGTTTTCTTTATGTTTTTAATAGTCATCATAAGGAAACAACTGAGCATGCTTTGTTTTCATACCTTAGATATTACTTTGTCCGTGCATTTTTGATGTGTTAATATGATTATATCCATAATTTCTTTGCTTTTAATGATTTATTTATTTTATCTACTTTCTTTGTGTGTTCAAATCAGTCATTCCTTTGTTTTTTTTGCAAAGCTCAATCATAAGTTAAGCTGTCTTTTGGCCGGCATCTCCTCTTGTTTTTAGATTTATTCCATAAATTAATTTGATTTGATATACGTATAATTAATACAACTATATTACATGAATAAACCAAAACTATGAATTTAAAAGTAAAGAGAATGTTTTCATGCTCAACGCAGACATTTTCCATATTTCTCAAATAGGAGGGTGTTTTTCTGTTCATTAAAGATTCATCTTAATGTAAGAGTTTATTTTGATTGCTTTGTATGCTGTGACAAGTTATTATATTACTTTTCGCTGTAGTCGGTGCAACAAACCAAAACCAAACAGGAAAACAACAACATCCTTTTACTACACACCTCTGACAAGCACATGCTCAGCACTCTATGTTCCTGTCTGGTGAACCACACTTAATTACTAGTCTGGTTGATTATTATCACTCAGTTGATAGAGTCCATGGTGCAAATATTACTTACCTCTCATACATTCAGGAAAAAAAATAATAATAATAATTGGATATTTTTATGTAATCAGTGATTACACTCACTTCCTTTCAGTGGCATCTCAGTGTATCAGATAAGAAAAAAATATCTTTTTTTTATTCCGTTTTAATGGAAATGTGTATGTTGATGTAGGACTCTATTCGGTCTTGTAACATAATAAAATACAAATTGCTGTATTAAGTTAAATTGTATCCCAAATATCTCTGTCACAGCTAAACCTGAGATGCTTTTATTCTGCCTGCCAGCATTAATAAATAAAAGTATTATCCACATTTTTATTTAGTGCCTGATGTATTTTCATTAACCGTATTTATCTTTCTCCTCTTACCCTTTGTACATTAAGGCCGTATCAAAATAAATCATACTAAATTAATATAACTGCTCTTTAAATGATCTGTGGGCTTTGGTTTAGGTTTGTGTAGTCCTGTCATGTTTACTTCTATTTTCCTGTTTTATTTTTGTAGTTCCTTTCCTTGTGCAGTCTGTTTTATTTTCTCTGCTGTCCACATACAACAGCTGAAACAATAATTTTGAAGACCTGTGCAAGGGTCAAATCATGAAACTAATATCTTCATTTTCCATCATTCATCATCATCATCTTCATTTTATGTCACTCTAACTGCAGTTACTACGAAGTGGCCTGAACCATTACAGTCAGAAATCATGAATTAATTACAGGACTGAACATTTGCTTTTCCTCCTAAATGCATTCTGGTTGTAGATCTGTTGGACAACTTGGAGTCTAGAACTTACAGTCTCTTCATCCAGCAAAGTAACACCTTTAACACTGGAGAAGGCACTTCTAACATCACCATCCTCTCTTTAGAATCAATTTAGAAATAACAGCACTGTCTTTGGAGGATGATAACTTTATCCTAAATGCGATTTTTAGTTTTGTAATTATTTTATAAACAAGATAAGATTGTTAACAAAAGGGAAGAAATACCACTAGCCTCTTAAAAATAGGACAAGTAAATGCTCATAATCACTGAAAGCACATACTATATAAATTGAATGAAGCTTCATAACATCTACTATATGTAGATTTTGTGTAGGCTGCAATTATTTGGGAGACTCAAAAGGAATGAGAAATATAAGCAGGACAAGCCTGATCAAGTATTTCAAAACACTTTTGTAGTTTCTACGATGATGAGGTGGCTCCATTGTGTGGTGAACTTCTCTCTGGTTTGGACCCTCTCTTGAAGCAGGCGATGTGGAAAAATAGTTGAGAGGTAAAAAGAGCTCTGGACACCAACTTGATGTATTATAAAAAAGATGGTTTTATTACAAAAAGTGACATCTTAAACAGATCTGCAGAATCTGTGAGGTCTCTAAAGCCAATTTTGAGAATCTCGTCTGACCATAGTATCAACTTTTTATTTGCTCTTACAAACAACATTCCTAAGCTGACATCTGAAACCACTCCTAAGACTTGCATATGAAAACATGTAACGCTATATGTAGACCCCTACTAGGAACCTATAACCCTGTCCATACATGGAGTCTAAAATTCACTGACTCTTAGCAAATGGCATGCAGTCTGCTTACAGCTGCAACCAAATATAGTTATAACCTTTGCATTGTTAAGGAATTCTAATTATAAACCTATGAAATGCTGAAGATCAGACACTCCACTGTTCAGACTAGGTTTCATGATTGGACACATGGGTATTGATTTAATACTGGTTAAAGCTGCATGAAAACACAACAGAAGTGATGGGAAAGGTGTGAACATTAGCTGATGGTTACTGGTTCAGATAACAAACCAAACAAATGCTGAGCTGCATTAAATCAGTTAAAATATCACCAAAAAAAAAAAGATTGTGCACATAACATAAGACAAGTAGAGCACCTAAACATATATTTATTTTGAGCAGACTTCACGAACTTTAACATCTTAGTCACATTAATCAAATAAGTCTTTCCAAGCAGTGAAAAAAGCAAAGACATGTGACAGCTAACACTGTTATAGAATCAAAACTCAAATTAGTCTGTATAACCAAAGTCACACACCACACCAGTGAGAAGAAATTTAACTTTGGAGAAAACAGCATGATCTTTCGCTAACCTTGATTACATTCTTCAGTCCAACCTTCTTGTGTACAACAAAACCCAACAAAAGATATCAAATGCATCCAAAAATGTGCTCAAGTGTTTTCCAATACAGCCCACCGTCCAGTAAACTGTAATTTTGATCAAGGAGAAGAAGCAAGGCAGGAGAGGAGGGGAGTGAAAAGGAAGCGAGGCAAATAGCAAGTTGTCAGTGCTGGATTAGCAATGTTTCTGTCATTCTGTCAGTAAGGCTAAGAGTAGCTAAGCTACTAATATGTTTACACCAACTCAGAAACCCACATGCACAGATATTCACACCCATTTTCTCTTACACATCACACACACATGTTAAAAATAAAAAAAGAAACACCCACACAAAATTTAAACACAAACACACATCAACACAGAGCGGTGTACTGTTACTGCTTGTGTGTATGTGTGGTGACACCTAGGGACATTCATACTAGCTGTAATAGCTTTCTATCAATTATTCAGTCATGCAATCAAATGACTGGAGATGCGGTGCTTTTAGCACTGGCACTGGAAATGTGCTCTCTCGCTCTCTCTCTCTGTTTTCCTCTGTGAATGCATGTGTCGTTAATCTTGTCCCTTTACATTACACGCTGTGCTTTAATTATCATGCATTAATCATGAATAGAATATTTAGAATTTAATCCTCACTTCAAATAAGAATCTGCTTTCAGTTCACATTTATTTGTCACGTTTATGACTAAAGAACGTTAAAGATGAACTCTAATTTTGCTCCAAAACTGAGCAACAGAATGTCGGCGATAAGTGGACGTTCACAGCTGCAAAATCACAGCTCATTCTCCGTGTGAAAGAAATGATGCCCGTGTTTGTTTTTCAGTCCCTCTATCCAGGGGGATTGGGAATTTTAATCACCCATAAGTGTAAGTTTGAATGTTTGGTTTCATCTCTCTGCCTCAAAATTGGAGCTGATGTGACTCAGAGTGCAGAAATATAAAAGAAAAAAAAGCCTGCTGTGCATGAGGCAAAATAATGAAACTTAATTCCATTATCATTTTATTTCTTTTTGTACCATAGAGATGCTTTAGAGTTAACACCATGGTTTAAAAAATTATACATTAGATTATAATTGTGCCCCTTTATTTCTTCTATTTACATGACTGAAACAGTTTTTTGTGGAATTACCAAAAAGTATTGGTCAGCCCAGCTTGGTAAATACATTTATGATGTTGATCCAGCAGTGGATCAGAGTTTTTTTAAGCCTCTGTGAGAGATAATTCCTCAGTAGGATGGGTAATGTCATGGCAGAGTTACCATGGTTTTGAAATAGCTGTCCACTAAATAGGTGTTTGTACCGGCGATTTATTTGCTGCCGTTTTCTGGTACACATTTTGCTAAAATGCTACAACCTTGAACGTGACAACAAGTACAGTTAAAACAAACTATGTTACATTTAAATGCCCGTTGCTGCATGGGTATTCTGTGTTTCGAAACATCGACTAAAAGAGTCATCCTTGAAATTTCACTATATAAAGGACATAAGTCCCATGAGGGGTCTTTGACATTGAAACTGTCTTTCAGTGAGATTTGATGATGTTTCACTCTAGAAACAATAAGGATCTTTGATTCTGAGTAGCATCTACAATCTTAGATTACATAATAGCGTATGAATTTTTTCTTTATTTTTCCACATGATTTTCTATTGTTCGGTACCACACAACTGAGTCATTTATTAGTCTGCTTCCACTAGGATACTACAGTTAAAACAACCATTACTATATGGTGACATGGAAACACTACAAATATCTGACTGGTTGGAAATAATCATCACCTGTACAGAACAACAAAATCTTTACAGCCACACACACATAACAACGCTATTCTTTGTTATGTGATCTTTGAAAGCCCCGCACACAATTTCCAACATAAATTATGGAAATCTCTTTTTTCTCCTCACAGATCACATGCTGTGTACATGACTAATGAATAAATGCATGTTTATGAACCACAACTATGGATTTATAAACCTATTTTTGTTTTTTTTCTCCTTGTTAAATTTGAGCCCAGTAGAGCTCAATAGCTAGGATACTTTTAAACATCTTGAAACCCTTTAAGCTAAAAACCCTTTTACATACGGATATGGATTCAGAGCATTATAGTCTTCACTTATAGGTTGCTTTGGTAAAAAAAAATGTTTAGTGTTGTTAATTATTGTTACTTAAAAACACACTATAAAAGTTGTGTGTCTGTTGCTGAAATGGATGATACTGTCCACGCCAACATGTCAAGATGAGCCATATTGTAGTCTTCATTATTAGTATGTTGTTAACCAAAAAATAATTCACATTGCAAACAAATAGAAAAGACTTTTAAATGCCAGAATCCACTGCAAACCCCAAGTTATGTTATATTTAATTAAAAGATATAATAGAGAAACATACTTTCCAGCAACTGTATAAAAAAAACCATACAAATAACTGTGTATACACTGATCAGCTACAACATTAATGCAAGTGACAGGTGAAGTGTATAACAATGTTCCTCTGAATACGATTCAATGTTATGCTGGGAACCTTGGGTCTTTGCATTCATGCGGGTGCTACTTTGACATGTATTATCTCCAGAAACATGTACCACCTCCAGTAAGAATAGTTAGACTGTGGACCTCTGAATGAATCCATGCATTTATGTATGAGTGTCAGAGTGAGTGGCTCTGCTACATTGGAAAAGATTTATTTACAGTTCAAAAGAATCCTTCAGAATTTAAGGCATCTATGTTTAAACACATATACATTAAGACTCATGGGTCTGTGAGGAATTTTTCTATGAGCTCTCAGAAGACAGGGAAGGTGGGGACTGAATGCCGGGGTGCAGGGTTTCCCAGCAGAATCTTGCATTACAATAAGATGAGCAGTGGTACTCTGTCTGCGGTTTCTAGCTGATTGGTCGCAATATCTCTGTAAGAAGATGATCTACTGCTAGGATGTTGGAATTTAAAGAGAAACTATGATTGACCACATGCATGTTTAGCATGGTATATTTTGAATAACTCTGCAGTAAATATGCAAACAGCAATAGAAAATGGATGAAGAGAGGGCGTTAGAGAGATGAGGAGGAGCCAGAAGGAGAGGAAGCATGGGGTTATTGTTGGTACTGAAAAAGTAATAATGTGCACTGACAAAACACAAAATTAGACTAGCTGAGAAACGGAAATGAAATGAGTGTGTGTGTGTGTGTGTGTGTGGTTGTTTGTGTGTATGGAGCATAACAAGACTTGAGCTGCTGCATGTTTGTGTGTGTTAACAGGAGTTCTCAGATCATTGGTTCAGCTCATAGTACTAATTCTGCTGCAGTCTGATCAAGCACTTGAATTTTCTATCGAAAGAATTAACCGTGCAGGTTTACTGTGTCCTAAACAAAAGCCAGTCGGGTAGAATCTGGTTTTAGTTTATGGCATTTCATGAACCCTACGATGTGTCATAAAAAATGGGAAATTCTTTGTCTTGATATAATGAGTAGCCCTTTTTCATTTTATGAAGCTAGGCAAAAAAATAAATGTATGAAAATTCTCTCAGACCTTGAGGATGATGGACTGATTCATTAACCTACATAAACAAGATGAACAACAAAAGAATCTTAAGAGAAATAAGACAAATGACTAGAATTTCTACTCCAACTGTATACTGTATCGAACACAAAGATACACACAGCTAGAAGTGCATTGTCAGCTACCTATAGGCCCGTGTGTATTTTGCTGCATTGGCTATTATAGCTGAATAAAATACATCCCAAATCGCTCAGGCCATCTTATTTGGGTGACTAAAGCGAATTATTCACTTCACATTCAGCATCAGAGCAGCTTTTTTTTATATCTTCTAGTCATCTACTTGGGGCACAGTGAAAACCTGCTTACAAAATGATTTTACTCTATTAACAACTTATTATCTAGCATCATCATTTCAAAACTTGCCAACACAAAAAAGTATGTTTAACTTGTCTCAAAGTAACCGTTACTAACATCCGTGTCTTTCCTGTTTGTTTCAGCATTTATTAATAAAAGCATTACAGCAGTTTGCAGAAAAAAAATGCATAAAAAACATAAAGAGAAACAAATCATATTAAGACATGATTAACAGGGTGTATAAGAATCATTATGAAGATAAATTCAAAGATACGGTGCAGATTTCATGCGTACATGCATGAGAAATGACTTTTTTTTTTCTAACCTGGATTTAAAAGTGTCAACATTTGGGGAAAGTTTAATCTCCTCTGGCAGTTTGTTCCACTTGTTTGCAGCATAACAGCTAAATGCTGCTTTTCCGTGTTTAGTCTAGACTCTGGTCTGGACTAGCTGACCTGATTCCTTAGATCTAAGAGCTCTGCTAGATTTATATTCTCTGAACATTTCACAGATCTACTCTAAGCCGTGGGGGGATTTGCAAACAATCAGAAGGGTTATAACACCTATTCTGCGACTAGCTGGAAGCCGGTGTAAAGATTTTAAAACTGGTGTGATGTGTTCTCTCTTAGTCTTCATTAAAACTCTAGCATCAGCGGTTTGGATGAGCTGCAGCTGTTTAAATTCTCTTTTTGGGAAAGCAGTTCAACGGCTATTATTCCAGTCTGCTGGAGATGAACGTGCGGTACTGTATCTGCTCATTCATATGTGTAGACACTAGTCATGGTTAATTATTAAATAATGATCCTAGAAACAAGTTTACTTAGGTAACTTTTTTTCTGATTCTCATTGTTCTGTCTGTTATGAACATACGAATCCAAAAGTCTAAGATCTGAGTGTAAAGCTGAATTTAGGAGTAATCAACTGGGAATCAACACCAGCATGCACTGGTGCTGTTAGACACTCCACAAGTTGTAACCAGCCTATTGAAATTTATAAATACTTGACTTACTCTGTCTTCACATGCTAATTTTTAATGGGATTAAAGTTAAAGGATTGGGGAGGAATTAAAGTTAAAGGATTGGGGAGGAATGTCCATGACTGTCTTATTGCTTAGTCTTCATTTGTACTCAAATTGTATACTTTTTTTTTTTTTTTTTTTTTTTGGCTACCTCACAACTCTAATTTGGATTTGCCAATAATAGTCACCCACTTTATGATGCTGGTGTCTTTTGACCTCTTTTGAAAATTTGGCTGTTTTTCTCTTTTAGTAAGTGTTTTAAATTCTAAAGCTGCTTTTCCTAGTGCATTATTAGTCCGCAAGCTTTTGCAGTACTTTTGCAGGGTGGAGTCTTGCATTTTTTTTTTATTTATTTAGCAAATCCTTTATCTGAGCTAGTTCGTTACATCTTTCAATGAGCTCAATATGTTTCCAGCTACTCTGGTTCATGATTTAACAGCAACTGGATCAGTGTGCCCAAAGGACAGTGTAGTGTAGCTGTGATTTGCTTTTGAGAAAGCACATATTTAAAAATCCATTGGCTTATTCTGCTATATTTCCCCAAATCATAATGCTGAAAACTATGCTCACATTTATGACAAAAAACAATGACTTCATTTTAAAATTGACGAAAGTGTTGTTGGTTTCAGTACTTTTATCTTCAAATAATAGCCTTTATTTCTTTATAATTTACTTCTCAGCTAAGTTGATTTCTATATGTTTTTTATGTAATTGGTTCTCCCAGAAAAATCCAATTTAATGAATTCAATCCATTTTCACTATCACTTCATTACTGTTTACTGTAGCAATAACGCTAAAGAGGACATTTGAATGTGGTTTATGTATGACAGCAATATAAAGATTATATTGAAAAGGTGAATTATTTTGGGATGCCTTCAAACTGGCAGAGGAAAGCACAGGGAGCTATCTCAATCTGACCCCAAGAATCAGGCTGGTATAAAAACATAAAAATAAACTGGTAGATCAAACCCAAACCATCAGATAACAGTTATATTCATTTAGTGTGTAGTGTTAGAGAAACAGTTATAAAACGTCTAGATGTATCACTGACATAAACTGGAAACTGAATTCTGGGCCTTTAAGAATTTAATGGGACATCAGGCGCTATGACATTTATCATTTTACATCTGTCTGGAAGAAGGTGTGAATATACCGGCTGAAAGAAAATGAGGACCATAAGTCCCTTTGAACTTTCTGCATTGCAGACATGATTGTTTTGCTCATCCATCCCACGGACACAAAGTTCAGAGATAAAGTGAATTGAACAAATTCCCACTATTTGATATCTGTTTTCAAACAATTAGAAAAATGTTTTGTTTGATGTTTAGCAATAAAATGTCATTTACAAGTATGGTGATATCAGTATTAGTTTTACTGGGTGTACAGTTTAGTCCCTGGGGAACAGTCCCTGCCTTTAGTGGAAGAGCTTAAGTATGTCTGGTTCAGGAGTGATGGATGGGAGATGGATGGATGGATTGGTGTTTGCATTGGTCTATAATTTGTCTAGAGGGAGGTTAGCTGAAAGGCTAAACATTCACAGGTCCATCTTACGCCAACCCTCACCTATGGCTATGAGATTTGGGTTGTGGCCCAAAGAATGAGATCAAGAATACAAGCAGCTGAAATGTGTTTCTTTTGGAGTGTGTTGGGACTCAGCCATGAAAATAAGGAGCTTGGGGAAGTGAAAGTTGAGCTGCTGCTCTTCCACATTGAAATAAAGCATATGAGTGGTATAGAAACATCTGATTGCATCTGGTCATCTCCTTTTGGAAATCTTTCATACACCCCTAGTTGGGACAAGACCCGGGGAAGACCAAGAACAAGCTGGAGGTCATATATTTCCCTCCTGGCCTGGGAATGCTCTGAGATCCCTGAGGATGAGTTGGAGTGTCACTGGGGAGAAGGGATGTCTGGGTTTAATTCCAGAAACATTTTGCCTCTGTGACGCTGATCTCCAATAGGTAGAAAATGATTGATGGATGAAGTACACTTTGAGTCTATGTATCAGACAAATGCAGCAAGCGTTGCACCCTTTCACTTGAATATGCTTCAGTGTTTAAAGATTCTGCTGAAGATCAGTGTTTGACTTCCATGTTATTTAACTTTCTAACAACTTTTTCTGACTCATGGTTTATTATAAGTCTCTTTGCATGCTTCTAAGTTTCAGTAACGGCCTCTCACAGGTCTGTATCACCGACTATGTGAACACTGTATGTTTGTGAGACTGACAGTGTTATTATCATGACAGTATTACTAACCAGGCAGCATGTTTTCATGCTTGCTTCCCCATTTCATTTTTAGACTTTCTGAATTCTTGCTGTGCTCACTTATTGTTTTGCTTTTCATTGTGCTACTTGCTATAATTTAAAACAGTTGGATGGTGGCTGATGCAAATGGCTCTCTTTGTTAAACTTGGAGTGAACCAAATAAGATGCCTATAGAAGCAATCATCACCTCTGTTGATAAGTTGGGTTGGTTGCCAGCTCTAAGCTATTTTGTTCCAGTATTTACTTTGCTAGAAAAAGTATTTCACTAATGAAGGCCAAATGATGTGTCAGAAAGGTTGCTGAAGTATAGGTTTAGTCCTGTCCTTGCTAATCTGACATATCATATACCTACATTTCTGCTTTTTTTGCATAAACTAATTACAGTGTTTATACAGGTAGAGTCACTCAGTCTGAGACCCACTTACAAATACTCTGCTCATTCTCCTCTTCAAGTGCAGCAGCTTTAAGCTGAGCCATCATATTGTTGTACTGTACATACACTGAGACACTCTATGGTTGTATACATTGTAAATGTATGTATGTTAATTCCTCACATGTTAACCTTTATTTTTTGCATGTTATCTCATTTCATTTCAGGTTTTTCTGATTTTATTTATTTTCCCTCTTTAAAGTTTGTTTTTAATGTACATTTTAGAGTTTCTTCTGCACCCTGCTGTAATGCTTTTAATGTTTTATGTTTTCATTGTACTTTGTAGATAAAATATGCTATACAAATAAACTTGCCTTGCCTTGTCTATGTGTTAAAACTTAATCACTAGCTGCCATATGTCTGCATTCATTAATAAGTAGAATCTAAAAGCTTCTGACAGTATGTGCGATTTATATTTCATCATTTGCCTGTCTGTGAAGAGCCCCATGATGCTAACCCAAAATGTGTGTCCACACAGACTGTATGCGCTGATATAATGCCAACTGTGCATAACTCAGGAAAACAAAAATACAATTGTTATACAATCTGGATAATCTGGGGGGTTGTGACTCAAAAAGGTTGGCAGTAACTGCTCCTGTGAGGTTCAGGGTCTTTGCAACATCATCATCATCCACTCTAAACACCTCTTTGTAAAACTGATGCAGTTTAAAAATGTGGTGCTTTATTTGAAAAAAACAAAACAAAACTAAAGGTTAATGAATGCATTTTTTATGAGTAGTTATCTTTACACAAGTTAATGAAACAGAATAACCACTTCATTACAACAACAGAACAATTTGCAAATTACACTAAAGAGTTGTCTTTTGTCTTTTCTATTTGTAAAGTTTAAAACTCTCTAAAACCCTATAAAACTATATTAAACTAACAGCAGGGATCTCTAACTCTGGTTCTTGAGAGCCACCATCCTGCAGGTTTTAAGCGCTTCTCTGTTCCAACACACCTAACTTAAATAAAATGGATCCATCAGCTTGTTGTCAAGTTTTGCACACTGATCCATTAATTTCTAAGGTGTGTTGAACCAGGGAAACTGCTAAAACCTGCAGGAGAGTGGCCCTTGAGGGCCAAATTTGAAGAACATGTTTAAAAAAAAAAAAAGCAGTTCCAATGGTTGCATGCTTTGTAGGATACAACAAACCTGCAACATGGCTTTTCACGGGTTTATTTCTACAACTGGTTTGTTTTACACATCACTCTCTGTCTTTCTATGTCCCTTTGTTTCACTCACACACACACACACACACACACACACACCTGCTTCTCCATGGTCTCATTATTATCTTGCTAATGGTTCCCTGTGGATGCAAAACTCTGCTGATCCAGGCAACTGGAGATACACACAAACTATTGCATACACACCCATGCTGCAAAACTAGCTCACATAAATCGCAACGCACACTTGCGTCTTGCGTGTGTTTGTTACGAGTAAGGTAAATCCAGAATCACATGTATGCACTCATACAAAACATATTTTGCACATTTGATTATTTACTGTACCTGGATCTCAACACAGAGTTACATGCACACACACTCAAAGGGATGGATTTTGACCAGCTAATCCGTCTCTGTGGAGTCACCGTGGTGATTTAATTCTGTTATTCATTCCTCTGAGCAATTCTGTTTCTGAAACAATTATATATATATATGCTGCCAAACTGTTTAAACTTTGTTGGCATATTTTTCTGTTGATCCCAAAACTGCAGTTATTAGTGTCCCACTGCAGATTGGGCAGGGTGTGTATTTAAACAGCTTTGGACTAAATAAAAACATTTCATTAAAGATGAACCCATGCCATTATTGATGTGTTGTACTCAGCAGGGTTTTCTTAATGAGCCTCTTTAAAATAGTTGCCAATATTTCATTCAAATTTAAGTGTTTTTTTGATATGACGTTTACATTCTATGGTAGTATTTTATGGATGTCTTTAGTTACGGCAGTTAAAAACTAACTGGAAAGTTATGATAAGCTGTAGCTTTGGATAGCTGACTGCTGCTTGTTGGAATGCTGCAGAGGAAAGCTCCTGCTTATTTCTGCATCTGTTCACTTCAGGCTAGATGTCAGAGCTGCTAGCTTCAGGAAACCTCAGAATTATAGAATATGTTGAATTAAAACTCTCATCACGACAATAAATTTCCTTTCTTTTTAATGTGGCATGCTCTCCCCTGTCTGTTTTATTTATGACATAATAGCATTGCTTTTTAAATGATATTCAAAACACTGTTCACAGTAATGAAACTGTGCAACTCTGCTTCGCTCTCTCTCTTAGATCAATGTACCAGTCTTGTAGTGACACTTGAAGTACTCTTATCTCTCCTCTGCAGACCTACTCTATACCTCCTACCTCCCTCCCCTCTCCACATCCCTCTACCTTCATTTCCCTTCCTGTCCTCACTCCCCTCTCCTCTTCTCTCCTCTCCTCTCCTCTCCTGGCACTGATGCTGAACATGGTAGCTTACCTAAACTTTGGTTAACTGTGTCATATGATGTTGCTCTTGTTATATCTGCAAAAAACCGTACAAGGCTATCATTTCTGCTTATAATGATGCACTCCTTATAGCTTTCTAAGAAAGAACTCCTTAAGTAAGTAGAGAAAGAAAATTGAAAAGTTTTTTGCTGCTGATGATTACAGCTATTCTTAATTTGTTTATTAGAGCTTTAGGTGCAGTTTATCAAGGAATTCACATTTTTTTTTAGTATAAATTCATTCATTTTATCCTGTTCCTTATTTATCCAACTAAAAGATAATTCAATATTGAATTATTAAAGGCCTTCATACGGTTGCATAACTATACCCAAAAATTAGATCACCAAGTTGGCGATCACCAAAAAAACCTGCAGCTTCAACACAGCCTGTGGTACCAAAAAGATTCCACTGAGAAACTCGTAATTTATTAATGACATCCACTGATTTATTCATCAAGATGCAAATTCTAGCTCTTGAAAGCATCTGATTTGCAAACGTACATTAAATCAGCGTGTGGATGTGTGAACCGCTGATGGTTGTTTATTTTACCCATTAAGGTCTGAGTGTTCCTCCGCCTATGTTTAGAGAGCACCTCTGATCTTGACAGGTTAACCCACTGATGCCAGGACAAGGTGGTCTCATAGGTCTGTTGCTTTTAACACAGGAGTTTTGGGTCCTGTTTCTTACAATTGTGTGTAGTTTTCATAACAAGTCAAGGCAAAAGATGAGTGAAATGGTATCTAGTGGTACACTGGTGGATCCGTTGCATGATCAGTTGTGATACTGGGCTACATGAATAAGAGTGAACTATCATAAGCAAGTTAAAAGTATGTATCAGCATTGCTATAATCTCCAAAACCCACTAGTCTGTTGCATCTCCAAAGATGGAGATGCAACAATCAATCTGTATCCATCAAGCAGTTTTATTTACTAATACATGAGCCAAGCTAACATTTCCCCAAATCTAATACACTTTAAGTCTTTATTATTGGATGTAGCTAATAATAGTAAAAATTAACAACCAGATTTAAACTTTTTATTGTAGATTTGAGTAGAAACATTATCAGCACGCAAAATATATTATAATAACTTCTGTAATGATTATCTACTGTAACATGTCTAGTGGCCATTACAGTCTGATAAAACCTACAGCATTTATAAAGCCACAGAATAGCTTCCTTTTAGAAAAACAACAGTTCTAAAGTCTTTGTAAAGAGATTATAGTGGTGGGAAAGCCTTTATTCAATGAACAGGATTAGCTTTCACCTCATTTTATCTACACTCTCTGCTTTATAAGGTTAAGGCACAAAACCACTAATTTCATTTATGAAAAGCTCCGTTTTTGATTAGAATAAACCTTTTCACAAGAGTTAACCTATTGTCAGAAAGCTGCATTACAAAGGAACATCTGCCCTCTACAAAAAAAAAAAAAAAAAAAAAAAAAAGTCAGCTCAGCAGAATGCAAATAAAAAATTGATAAAAGCTGAAAGATTCACCCCACTACCCTTAGGTTTGGGAAACGGCCCTCTATAAACCTTTAATTCTCTCTCAGTGCAACAGTCTGCACATTCACACCATGCTCAGCACAGTCTGAACCCTCTGCTTTATCTTCTGGAATGATCAAGAACCCGGCTGTGTGACGGCACCAAATTTTACTCCTTTACATGCTGATTTTACACAGCTGAGCTTAGCCAGAGTGCTTACACTCTCCAGCTGTACTATTCATATAGTATATCTCAATTTATTCAATGAGGCTCTCATGATGCTCTTGACCACTAGAGTATTACATCCATTGTTCGCTCTGCTGCTGCAGCTGCACAGCTCAGTATAATTGTCCAACATACATGGCCATTATTATTTCACTATCCCTTCCTATCTATGCCTCGTGGTTCTGGATTCATATTTCATCCCAGCTGTTTTAATTCGACAATAGCATGTTTACAGTAAAGACTACATGTTTTTGGAAAACACACAACAATCGGGCCCGAGGGGAAGTAGCTTTACATTTGAGCAACCTCTGTACTTCATTTTTGGTTAAAGGCAATATCATGTTAAGATTAGTTTTGGCTGCTTAGTCATGTTTGTGAAATACAAGAGGCCACTGTGACAAGCAAAACAGTCTTTTAAAGAGACAATAATATAATATTCATGGCTGCCATGGTGACATTAAGAAGCTGCTATTTCTAGAAAGAAATTTTGGAATTACATGGTCATAGAGAATGAGATTTACTAAAGTCGTTCAATTGTTTGAAGATTAAAAGACAAGATGGTTAAATGCTAATTGTACTGAATAATGTGGGTATTAAAAAAAACAACGCCTCCTGTACTGTTTTTGAAAAATGGAAGTATCCCACTCGGTGTTTTTAAGGTATGTTTACCTCATTACCATAAATGGTATTGTATACCAACTACACCTTCATCTTGTTCATCTGAAAGATTACGCAGTAATGCATAAAGCTCATTTGTAGCATTTCCCTGACTTTCCTATTAATCTTGTCCATGTTAAACCCTGATGCTTATCTGTTTGACAGTTTTTCTTCCAGATTAATTTTTGCAGACATTTTTCTTCAAGACATTAAAGAGTTGTGTTTTGTTGTTTTCTGCAGAAATGTCTTATGATCCTTTGGAAACTTTTATGCATGAGTAGTTCTGCAGCCATGATATTACTTAGACTTGAAAACACGCAACAGACCTGTAAACACTTTAGTTTCAGTATTTGCAGCAGAGAGATGACAATTTAAAACAGAAAAGCCTTATGTGTATATGCTGTTTTCTTTTTGTTGCTGGTCAGTGAGAAGTCAGCAAGTTAATAATGAATGTGTGCAAACAGCTTTCAGCATTGTAGTTGGAGGTGAATTATGGTTAACAATTAGCAATGGAGTTGCGCTACCCTGTAAATTCTGATATTTTGACATTTTAAAATATTGCTATTGCTGTCAGCCTTTGCAGAACAAAATGGTTTAATTTTTGTCTCAGCACAATAATTTTTTTTTTCCTCTGACGAATAAAACGATATGTACTCTTTATGTCTAACTGATGTGGAAGCATTTTTTATGAGGAGTAAAAGTCTTAATGCAAACAATGCATTGCTGCCATAGATGATATTATATCTTGGCTGAATCTGGATTGGCTGCAAAAGCCACAAGGTTCAGACTTGGGATGATAAAAAAACGATTTAATAACAGAGAACGAAGCACCAAATTCAATAAAAAGCAAAGCTGCCCAAGTGAAAAGCTAAGACAACAGCTGCTTTTTTATTTAACACTCAGGTTATGCCACCGCAAAGCAGATATTTGTCCATTTGTTTTTTGAACAACAGAACAAAGCTAAATAATAACATACACAACCAGGAGCTGACCACAGCTCAGACTGTTCCACATACTTTTGTTACTGTCCCTATGTGGCAACAACATGCAATAGCATGAAGACATGAGAAGCTCCAACAGAGAGAGGTTGCAAAGACCCTAGAGATAAATAAGCATATTTTTATGTGGTTCCTGTATAGATCTATGGTTTGGTTTAGGGTATGTTTTAAAATGTTGTTTACTTAATATCTGGGTTACACTAGTTGCACTGAAGACTTATCAATAAATACAGGTCAGTGCTTTGTCCTAATATGGCCAACAGTGCAAGCTGTTGTGTTTGTATGAAAGAATGAGAAACAGGGAAACTGGTGTGATGAATCTAGTACAGAAAATGTTGCCATGGGAACAGAACCACCTCAGGTACCTAACAACATGTAGGGTTCTGGATTTGCTGACCCAACTCCTTCCTTCCTTTCTTTCCCCTGTCACTCCAGTCCTCCTCCCCCTCTTTCTTTTTTGTTGCTTTTTTTGATACTTTGACAGGTTAATGCTCAGCTACAATGTCTGATTTATGCACACACACACACATGCGCGTACGCACACACACACATGCACCAACACAGAGCCTGAGGAGGCCTGTAACAAGGGATTTCAAGGGGGGCAGCAGGGTAGACAGTTTAATCTGAGTGAGAAGAAGGGATGGTGAGAAAGCATGAGTGAAACAGAGATACAGAGAGATAGAGTGAGCTGAGTAGAGACAAGAGGGGAAAGGTTATGGCTGGGACATGTCTGTGGGAAACAGAATGGAGGTAGAGAAAGAGAAAGCTTCATTACTCTTTCACTCTGGAGAGAAAGAGTGAGTGTGAGGACGAAAGTTGTAGAGATTCAGTGCACAACTTGTAGACATTTCTGTTTTAGAGTAGTTCCACAAATCAGCAGTGAGCGCACTACCAGTTATTTTGCTGTCATGGCATTTTTAAGCCATAATGGTGCCAGTGTGATCATAGCTACATCTTTTTGGAACCATATTAACAAAAAAAAAAAGTCATTGTTTTAAACCAATGCAAACTGTTTTACTTTTATGATACTGCTCAAGTCTCTGTCATTGACTTTAAAGCCAACTGCTTAGTGGCCCCCTGGTGGTCGAGGGGCTGTTGACCTGACAGTATGTCAGCTTAAGGTGGATATGTGCAGGTCCAGCTTTAATGTCTGTAAGTGCATGTCTGTGTGCATGATCTCACAGCTGATCGAGTGTGCAGGTGAATACCCCAGACATCATTTCTCTGCGTGCCTATCTGACTGCCATGTCAGTGTGCTATAAATGTGTGTGTGAGCATGCAGGTGGATCTGTTCAGCTGTTTTTTTGCTTTTGCACATGTTGCTGCATAAGTTTATCCTGGTTCCCTTTGGGACAGTGCTGACTGACAGTTCTATCTCTGGTTGTCATGGTGATTATGATGGATGTGTTTTGGGTTACCACGGTGACTGCTGGTTAGGCATCCGATCTGAATGCATAATAACAGTTTAGCATAAAGAGATTTTGTTGCTGACAGAAAAAAGGGAGAAGAGGAAATGGAAAAAATGGAAACAGCTTCATTGGTAGTGTGTTGCATGTAGTTGAGGTTATGTGTTATACTTGATGTGTTACATGAAACAGGATAGATGGACGTTAGTCCAGATGACGCCACTTTACAGACTGCAAGATAACAGATAAGCTCACAGTGGGAGGGGGGCAAGCAAGTTAAGTGTTTAAAACAGTGTACTTCTGCAATGAAAATGAAAGGCAGGTACTAAAGAATAGATGAATTTTAACTATCCTGCACCTGCAATGCAGCATTCTGAACACTTTCATCTGCAGGCGTTTTATCCAGAAGTTCTACCTTTACAGTGATACAAGATCTGACTCAGATTTGACTGTTTCTGATACATGAATTGTATTGTATTTCCCATTAAAAAAAACAAAAAACAACAACAAAAAAAACAACAACAATTGAAGCCATGTCCTACACCTGACTCACAACGAAGCACAATCATTCTTCTTCTTTATTCCCTCTTTATCATTTTTGTTTTATGCAATTTAGGGAGATTTAGTTGTGGCTTTGCATTTTGGATTACTGTACATGTCGCAAGCTGACAGTTTTAACAAACCATGTGCAGTCATCCTCAGATATTTACTAGATAGAAATAATGACTGTAGTCCAGCACTCTTGATGTGGTTTGTGGTAAAAGGATAGCAATCGTATCGTTTCATTGCCTTAAAGTAGAGACAATACTCATACAGTGGCTATCCTCCACCGTTGAATGAAAATAGATGAAATGTCACTTTACACCATCCTGACATGAATGTAGTCATTCATATTCATTTCCATGCACCAGCAACACATTATAACTAACACACATACAAATACACACGCCCCTTGGAGATGCCACTACACATGCCTGATTTGCTTGTTTAGTGTGACCATGAACAAACCACTTAGTTAAGCCAGACATGTCTGCATTTTTTATGCTTTTGTTAAGTAACTACACAAGTGCTCACACTCACATACAATATTGTGCCAATCTATAGGGCATTAAAGTGTGTTTTTGTTTTTTTTTTCAAAAATAATACAATAGCTTTGCAGGTCAGGACAATAACACATTTTTTTCCTTTTAGGTTTTGTAAATAGATGCCAGTGGAGGCTGAGTAAAGCTCAATTTCTTTTAAATTATTGAGAAGGTCCTCCATTTATTTGCACAAGTTGGAAATTTCAATTTTTCAGATGTGTTTTTCCAGGGACTTTATACTTGTCAACATTTCCTTTAATGTTTTTTTTAACCATGTTGAATGGCTCCATTTATTGGGTATATAGTGAGTTACACTGCCAAAGAGCAGCATCAGATATTTTTACTGAATTAGTTGTTTGAATGTTTGGCAACAGCCAGTTGCTGAAAGTAATCTGCAGCTGCGTATTTTATTTTAAGTCAGCGAACTGGGTGGGGCTGTGGATGCAAAGATAATTTATCAGATTAGTGATGTTGGGACTGCAGACTTCCACCATTCTGTTGCAACTCAGTTAACTTGGCTTTTTCATATGACTTAAACGCAAAATGTTCCCACACAAATTCTGAACATTTGGCTTTGAAAATGAGTTTATAATGTTAATGTTAGCAGCACCTCAAAGTAAACACTGGGCACCAGTAAAACTCCTCTCATATGCTACAGGAGAAGAGCACACAAAGAAGCTGTCATTGAAAATGTGTCAGCCTGCTGCTCTTTCAAACTGAAGAAAGTTATGTAGAAATATAACTTTTTTTGTTTCTGTTTACTCAGCTGTTTCTATGGAAGTCAGTAAAGATGATTAAGACAAATGTGAAGGATAATTGCAATTATCTCAAATGAGTGTGATCAGAAGATTCTGTAAAAATTGTTCCATCCTTATAGCCAGCTGTATCGAGGGGTTACATCCTTTTTTTTTTTTTCTTTTTTTTTTTGTGGTTCAGCAGTGTGCATTTTAAACCGAGCTTTCCAGCTGTTATTGCGTGATTAAGTTTCACATGTATGGTTACAACAATGCAGTAGTACACACACATAGTGGCATGAAACAGTGTTCTCAATAAAATTCTCCATGATGATAAATAAATACAATCAGCAGAAATCAGGCAAGGACTAATTTTTTACAAGCTTTCCTTCTGATTTCAACAGTTCGTGTCAGGGTTGTAGTGCCATCCTTCTCTCCTTTCCCATGCAGACTTGAATTTATTTTGAATTTGTTCAATCATCATGGAAAACTAAAGCCTTTTTTATGCTTAGATTAGCCTCATAATTTGGTACATTTTGTCAAATGGTGTACATATGTATATTTTTATCCATCTTTAATGTAAAGCATACCTTGTTCCCTAAAAAAGAAGGATCTTAAAAAACGAAAACAAACAGGAGATGGTGAGGTTACACATACCCACAGGGGTAGAGAGGGGAAATTTGTTGGTGTGAAGCATGGTCTTTGTTCCTGAGTCTTAATTTACAGCTTAATTAAAAATTCCCTTGCAGCCCGAAGAAACTAATCAGATAAAAACTTCACAAATAATCAAAACTTGGTATGGGTATATCGCTGCGTTTGACTTTATCTAAAGCAATGCTACATATTATACATCACAGCTGATTTTAATTCATGCATTTACCACCAATGATCTTGTGCAAACCATCTTGGAAGGATACATAATCTGAAACAGTATAAATGATATCAGTGGGGAATTTTTAAAGACATAATGGAATATGTTAAATGTGACTCAGAAAATGTAACTGAAAGAGCCTATATGTATGACATTGTTAAGTATTCTGTTGTGGTATTAACTATATATAACTAAAAGTAGTCATACAATGTCCAGTTTTGCATTTAAAAACCTCAACTTCTTGAGGCGATGCATGTTTTAAACATAGATAGACATGTTGTTAAAAAGATGCATTGCATTTCTCCCAGTGGAGCACTTTAGCTTCATAAATTATTCAAACCCACACCAACTCACAGACACTAGCAAATGCACACCACCCACTAACAGACATGCTCATATATACACACACACACAGAAACACAAGGCACAACTTGCATTGATTTTCGAGTATTTAAAACTCCTTGAAATGGACCTTTCCAAGAAGAGGGTACGGAATTGATGGAGTTGATATCTCTTGGTTAAAAAAAAGAGGAGAAAAAAAGAGGAAGAGTGTTAAACTTAAAGCACTTTGAATCTGAACTGAATTAATGTGAGAAGCTGAGAAAGGAGTGGGAGGAAAACAAAACCTTGAAAAATGATGAAAAATCAGAAAACAACTGTAACTTCAGGCAGCTGCAGAAAAACAATTTCCAGCACTTTGTTCTCTTTTCCTAAATTAAAAAAAAAAATGAAGATGAAGATGAAGAAATGCAGTGAAAACAAAAAATGACTGGTAGTTTTTGGTCAAAAGTGTTTATATTTTTGGCCATTTCTTTCAAAAGACATGATCCTCATTAATTCATGCAATCACATCATAACACTTTCTTTATTTCTTCACACAATATTCTTTGAAATTATTGTTTTTTTACATACATTTTTTGCTGTTTTCCTTACCTAACTTTCCTATTTGTTTTTGTTGTTGCTTTTTATCTCTATCTATACTAAATCTATGCTTATTTCACCTTTGTTGTTTCTAACCCTCTCAAGCATTGTCTTGATCCATTTCTGTATGATAGATGCCACAGTTTAGATTCTGACTTAGAATAGGATTTATATAGATGGTTTAACCTAAAAATCAATTTAAGGTGCTGTTGAGTTGAAAGTTTTTCACTGTCTTCATTTACATTGAAATGATTTGGATGATTCAGCAATGTGTCTTTCCTCCTCTCAATACATTTACCTTGTTATTTTTTAAAGTATTTTATCTAATGTCACTTTTAAAAAAAAAGATTACATTTTCTAATAAACACACTGTTTTTTCACTGAAAAGTAAGCTTAAGTATTATTAGTTATTCAATTCACAGTGTGAATACTTGTGGGATTTTTTTCTTTTTCTGAAAGATGAGGTAAAAATTTTCAAAAAGTGGGTTTAGGACATTTTAAATAGGAACAAAACAAACAAACATAGCAATAGAAAAGCATAAATACAGAGAAAAGTGATGTGATCACAGACTCTTCAAAAGCTATCTGTTCTGCTGCCACTCCTATTTCTGTTACTCTCCATTGTTTCCATGGAGAAACAATTTGAATGAGAATCTCAAAGTCATCATAGATGCACTTTTCTCCTTCCTTTTTCCCTCCTTGTCTTTCCTTTCTATCTTTGTCTTTATCTCAGATCTGATCCGGTCGCAGAATGCCCCTTCTCCTCTCCTCTTACTGCTCAGCTTTAATGTATTAGGCAGTAATCAATCTTTTTTTTCTTGCAGAAAGATTTATTCACACATATATATTTCTCAAACATAGTTTAACTTCAGTGTAAGAGGATTGTGATATTCATCCTCTAGAGGTCAACTCTTTCCAAACCTTTTTTCAGGTATAATGCTGATATTGTGAACAAAATGGGTTGTGCTAGATCCCACCAATCAGGTCTCTCAAACATTCTGAGACATAAATTTGAATCATGTGAAGATTTATCGGCCTAACTTTGGTATCAGTACTCAGCTTGTTGACTGCAATCAGGCAATCGGCAAATTGGATAACATCGGAAATAGCAGTGACTGACAATTATTTATCTGGCGTGGTTGTGTCACATCGACTTTGCATTGAAACTGACAGAATATATCTATATCTAATTTTGCTGGGTACTAAAAGATTGGGACATGTAAGCATTGAAAATTAATTTTACTATTAAAACTGATAAGGGAAAAAAAAAAAAAAAAAAAAAACTTTTATATTTTTTTATTTTCATTCATTTAAATAGGAATTACCTTAATTTGATGCTGAAGGATTCTGAGTTTAAAAGTAGCCATTTTTTTTTTTTATTATTATTATTTATTTGTTTTTTGGGTGGAATTGAAGAAAAAACTGAATTGCAAAAGTACTGTATTGTATCATCCATTGGAAAAAACTATTATTTTTTAGAATAAAACAACTTTAGCATATATTTTGTAACAAAAGAGTCCCATAAAAACATTACTACTACTATTGTTGTGATCAGGGTCAGGCAGACCACTCCTCACTGCCTGGTCAGTAGCCAGATAAACTCAGCAAATCCTCACCTTCTCAACAGTAGTTCTTGCAATCTTTCACTCCAGCAGTTTCATGTACAGTCAGTGAGAAGGCACTGTACCTGTAAACACGCTTGATCAACTGGACTCTCACCCTTTTTGTTGAGTATTGACTATTGAAAATCAAAAAAGGTCATATTCATTTACAATGCATGATGTGCTTTAGGAGGGATTTCCACATGCTATGAGCTCACTTGCTGTTTCCTTCTTATATTGATCATCTTCTCTGTGGGCATATAATGATTATGTAAGGTTAAATGCCAACTAGTTATAGACCAGCATAAGACATGGCTTGGTTGATCTGTGTTAGGACATGCTGCAGTTGCCTTTTCAAGTTTTAAGATGTAGATATCATTCATTGAAAAAGTTAAAAGAAGTCTCAACTTTCCTGTCATACAAATATATCATGCAAGAGCTCCATGCAGTCTTTGTGATGTCACTTAATACAATTGTTTTCCCTGAAAAACTCCCCCTACCCCTCATTCTCCTTCCAACTAATTACCCAAAGAATAACACCTGGTGGTGCTATATCTTTAGTATGCTTTGATTTAGCATGGTTATCAGTTTATTTCACCAAAATGCAGGTCAAGTCATTGATGCATCTCTGACTGAAGCGCTGCACTCACCTGCATCATTCTCAGAAGGTGGTCCCAGTGGGTTTTAAATCATCTGCATGTTTAACCCAGAGAAAAGTATGTTTCTTTATGTGTGCTTGCACTGTCTATGCAACAGAGGATCAAACCCAGCCCATCTGCTTATCAGACCATAGCTCTTCAGCACTACTCGAAACTGAGTACTTCCATTCATCATCAGCAGTGCACACGCCATACATTTGAAATGACATCCATGACACAGATGACAGTTATGATGACACTGTGAGGAACTAATTCTGAGAGAACCTTAATTTTTTATGACTTTTCTGCCTGTATGACTTACCACTCTTTTTTTTTTTAGGGCTTGGCTAATCAAATGTTTGCCAGATGTTTGTATGAATCATTTAGCTTTATTTCAGTTTTGTGTGTGCGTGTGTGTGTTTCACAGTCACGAACACATAGCTTCTCATGCCGCTCAAGAAAAGCTAAAGATATAGAAGGCAAGCACAGGAGAGGAGAAATGAACATGGCTGTAAAAGATGAGAGACAAGTGTGAAATATATTTCGTCAGCGCTGCGATGCGTTAAACTCTCAGTGCGCAGCTATTTGTTTAAGAAGTCAGGGATGACATTTAACACTCACCAACAGCCAGCATCTCTTCCCTCTCCGTCTCTGTCTCTCCCACGCACACAGATGAAAGCACATCCTAAAAGGCAGACGTGTACTCAAACTCAGGGACTGACAGAGGTGAACATGCAAACACACACTGTCAAACACAGCGCACAGACAGACGCACAAAAAGACGGAGCAAAAGGAGAGTAAATGAAGGAGAGGGAACACATGTTTTGGAGTTTGCCATTGCTGTTAATAATTTTGAAACTCTGCTTGATGACCAGATCAGAATACAGAGATTAATCTCAGATCTGGGGTCCACCCAAAAAAAAAAAAAAAAAAATGGTGGGCCTTTTTCCACTATCCCTCCTTTTGTTTTCTTCTAACTCACTGTCAATCTACTTTTTTGTCCTCTCTGCTGCATTTCCTCTCAGTCTGGTTTTGATCACCTTGTGTTTTACAATATTTTGTGCTTCCTTTTTGTTGGGGAAAGTGTAAAAGTTTCTAACCATTTGACTGCTGAATACATACCACTGAAATCTCTGAAAGCCTTACCATCTCCCCGACTCAGTAATGCAGCTGATCTGTTTATCTTGACAAGCTAAGTGAACCTTATCTGACCAGTATGCTATTCAGAGTATCATTTTAGCATTATTAGTCAGACTTTTGTAGTCTTTAAAGGGAACCTATCATACTTTTTTTCTTATTATCTGCCATTTGTTCAAAGTAAATGTAGTTACAGTTATGAACCAAAAGGTCACATTTTACACTGATCTGAACACTCAGCTGATTTGTTTTTACTTTGTGCCATGCTGACATCAGCTTGCCACATGAGGTTGGTTTTAATGTAATTTAATTCATGTGCAAACGCCATGTTTTGGTAGAGAGACAAATGGAGAATGTTGGGGTCACTCCAGTAGTTCAGGCAGCAGATCAGTTAGCATAGTCAAAAGTTAGCATCAAGATGCTTAGATAACCAAAAACAAGATAAGTTACATTTCGACTATGAACATTAAGGGAATCAAACAATTCACTGTGCTTGTACAACTCAGTAAGTCTTTGACATAAACTGCTAATGAGAACTCCTGACAATCATGTTTTAACCTGAGCTAATTGCGTGTATTGAAATGTCTTGGTTAAAGTTTCAGGGTTTCCTTCTCCTCTCTGTAGAACCATCTACAGTAGAATTTCTCTTTCTAAGGATTTGCCACCAAAGTATTTCCAGTGCTGATGCAGAGCCTAACTTAGAACCACTTCTTCCTTTTTCAACCACACTGGCTTCAATACCTAATAACCTTTGCGTAGTACTACCAATTCTTTGCTGGGCCAGAGCAAAGAACTGCTTACCTTGGGGTGATTGAAGCTGTATAAGCCAACTAAAACACTATTTTTGCCATATGTGAAAATCCAGAACCAATCTAGTGTTTAGTCTGGAAGAGAGAGAGAGCAAACTGAGCTGCACAGCCAATATGAAGTTGATGCAGCAGAGGGGGAACATGAGCAGAGTTCCTCTTTTTCCTGCTGTTTAATGTTTTATATCACCAGACACATCTGTGAAAGCAACACGATGCGGATTGTAGAACAGCTTTCACAATCCCTGTTTGATGATTCATTTTTAACAGTGTTTTTACCTACATTTATTAATGCTGTCAGGTGTTTTAATAAAGTAGAATTGAGTTATAGATTCTGCTGAATATAACGAGTATAAATCGCGTTTGTATTGCGTTCATAAATGTGGTTATTGTTTGGAAAACACTGGCTGAAATTGCAGGGTGTTCAGAAAAACTAGATTTGTCATAATAAGACATCAGTTACTGAGGAAATTAGAAAAAAAAAAAAAAACATTTGTTGTTGATGAGTGCTTATAAATTTTCTCCCTGTTCCAAAACTAAGAATATATTAAAGCAGGAAAACCCATTCCAGACCTTGAGGGCCACTGTCCTGCAGAGTGTTAGATGCCCAAGCAGTTTTGGTTCAAATTCAATGGTTTTCCAACAGCTTGTTTTCAAGTTCTGCACAAGCATCTTAATGACCCATTAATTTGAGCCAGGTAAGACATCTAAAACCTGCAGGACACTGCCCCTAGAGGTGCAGAGTCGGTGATCCCTGTGCTCGAGGGACATAAAGCATGAATTGGATGAGGTGTTTCACTTTATGTAAAGACACACTTCTATTGTGAGGTCTTAGCTTTGAAAAGGCAAATCAGTTCTTAGCTGGAACTACCTTAAAAAAAAACAGACCTAATCCTGAACTATGTTACTTTGGTTTTACAAATTACTTGAGCGCCTAATGAACTAATTTATAGTCTTATTAGTATGGAGGCATTAACATAAGCATGTATTTTAAAATGTTTGTGTTTATTGCCCCACCATTATCTCACCCAATAAGCGTTTTTTTTAAAGGTAAAACCTGAATAAACGTGTTGCTGACTGGCTGAAAAGAGGAGCCACTATAAGATAAACCTGTGATTTTCAGCTCTAATTCGTGTAATTATGAAATGAAATTAGAATTGAAAGAAATGGAGTTGTTATCGGGGGTCAAACTTTTACAAAATGTTGATAACTAATAACAGAAAAATAACTTTTAACTCTTTATCTTTTCCCAGTTATTTAGAAAGTCATGGTCATAAAGAATAAGTTTGATATAACTCTATCAATCATTTCTCCTCTTTTAATGCCTCAATCTGTTGATCTATCATTAAATCACTCTAATGCCTTAATTGGCCTAAATGTCAGGCTGTTAGTTGACTGGCAGACAGCATCTGTTCTGTGATTTGTGGACAGATGGTGGGAGGAGCTGAAGGTCAGCGTGGTTGATAGTTGCATGTGGATGTGTGTGCACTAAAAGAAATGACTGTGACAGCCCAGAAGAGGACAGCAATCAATATGCGTATTTGGAAAATATTCAGGGGAGGAAGAATAATGGAAGACAAAACCAAGGGTGAAAATAAAAATACTAAACCATCTTGTAACTTCACAGATAAATAATGTCATTAGGGATTTATGGGTCTGCTTGGTACATGGTGTAAAGGTTGCTCAGCTCCATAGTTTAAAAACTGTTTTCTGAACATCTGTCTGTTAGTCTCTACAAACTGAGACAGATATAATCTTCTCAAAGTTATTCCTTAAAAAGTAACTACAGAGATTTATCGCCATCAGCATCAGCAAAACTAATTCTCAGCATCAAAAATATGTGTTTTATTTTTTATCAGGGGACAGCAATGACACAGTGGCATCTATGTGTAAACCTCTAAATACAAGAAGTCATGCCATATATCAAAATTTATTCTGCATCCAGATGGTTTTACATTTGGCAACAACACTGATGTCTTTAGCCCATATGTCCGTTGTATGGCCAAATTGCAGCCAAGAAACAGGAGGCCAGATGGTGATATATATATATATATATATATATACATATATATACATATACATATATATATATATATATATATATATATATATATAATACTGTAAATATAGAAGGGCTGTCAGTCACTCAAAATATTTAATTGCAATTATTGACGAGTGTCCTGAGGCATATTAATTGCATTTTTTTTTAACTCCTATAATACTAAGACCATTAAAACAGAGCAAATCCTTCATATTTTTATTTTTATTTTTAAAATTGCCAGATTTTTTGAGAATTTGGAAATACTGAAATAGAAATTCATGTCCCAAAAATTCATTCATTGAAATTCATGGCACTGACCTTTGTAACTCGTCTCTACAAAAGGTCAGGATTCCAGGAGTGGGGTCACTTCTTCTGAATTATTCTATGAGAGGCTTTATGATGTGAGTCAACTTGCAGCCATGACCCATCTGCTAAAAAATACAGTAACTAAAGCTTCCAGCAGAGCACTAATAAGTATTGTGACAGTGAGAAACTGCTTTTTTATTTTTTATAGCTTTTCTGAATAGGGAATGGGTATTTTTACATTTCCGATGGTGTTAAAGGAAGACCAGCAATAACATTGGATACGTCTTGATTGCGAATTGTTCAAAAATAGTTTCATTTTTGCTTAAGGGAAATTATAACACTTGGATGTGCAATATTGGTATTTATCTTATATAAACAAATGCTTTGTACTTTACCAAACATTTAAAAATCTGACAAAAACATAACTTTAGTTTTATGATTGTATTTTAATGAACAGAACAGCAGAAAACAGAACAAATGCTAATTTTGTTTGAACGTGTCATCGTTCAGATGTTCGTAAGAGTTCATCTTATTTTGAAGATTTTGATAAATGCCATAATTTTCATAAAATGTTCATAAGTAGGATATTATAACAAATTTGTGCATTAAGAACAGTTGGTGAATTATGCCCAATGTCTGTCATTTCCACTTAAGACAGCAGAGCACATGATGCTCTGTAGATCGAGTTTGCTTGGAGTATTTTAAGATTATTTCTCTTCTGCCAATATTTAGAATAAATAAAGTTTGCATGTATTTTCCCTCTATGTCTTTCGCAAATCTCATCTCTACATTGTTTTTGGAGCACCATCCAAAACCTAAGTTGAATTTGTTCACACTGCCACAGATTCCATTAGTTTTGCAGGTGTGATGGCATTGGCTGTAAGGTCTGACTCTTGTGCACCCAGAACCATGTAATGCATTCTGGCATGACTTTATGCTAAATATGACATTGAGACCACAAGTGAAATTGCATCCTCTGCGCAGCCAGGCAACGTGGCACACACACTATGCAGCTGTAGATTTAATTGGATAAATGTCCGCCAAACCCCTTCTAGCTCAGAGGGTAATTTATTAAGAATAAGGGATGGGTCATATGTACTCACATGTTTAACACTCTTCCTTATTGTCTGTTTGTTCGATTATGGCAAGTAAACTGAGCTTTGAAAAGTATGGAAAGAATGATGAGGAGGAAAAGGGGACAGCAACATATATCTAGCTTTACAGTACATGGGGGCAAGAGATTGATGGATGGGTGGATGGATGTAGATAAGGAAGCAGAATGGATGGATGGATACAGCCTGAAGACAGAGGAGAGAAGAGGATGATGTAGATGCCCCATAATCCTTAGAGGCTGACAGCACATTGGGTCTTCTGTGATTGAAGTCTGTGTGTGTATGTGTGTGTGTGTTTCTGTGAATCTGATGGTGATAGTGATCTGCCTATCAAAAGGATGCAGGAAGGGGAATGGAATTATGGGACAAAAAGAAGGAAAAAGGGGAGAGAACCAGAGAATGCGAAGAAGAGAAGAGAAAGAGATGAGGCCAGAAAAGCCATTAAACATAAAATCAATCAGTAGGAGGAGATGGAGGGAGCAGGAGACGTAGAGTGAAATGCAGAGAAAGTAAGATCTTAAAGAAAGCCACAGCAAGACAGAGAAGGATAAAGAAGGAATCCTCAGATGACTGCGATATTGATGACAGCACAGTGGGGAAAAAGGGATGAACGGATGGGGGAGAGGGAGGCAGGATAAGGAGGCTAAGAACGAGTGATCAAAGCACCCCAGGCCATGAGAGAGAAGGAGTGAGGGAAAGCAGGAAGGGGAGAGTGAGGAAGAGGGGGGTTGATGGGGAAGGGAGACTGATAGGGTGTGAGAAGAGGATGAATGAGCAACAGAGTAGGAAGAATGGTGGGTGGTATGGAGAGAGCAAATAAGGGGAATTAATGAGAGATGGGTGGAGGAAGAGATGTGCTGTTTTACCATAAAAAAAATAATCTTGATGCAGCAAATGGAAGAGGAGGGGTGTCTAGTGGGGAGAAACCAGCCCAGAAGAAAAGAGAGTTGATGTTACAATAACAACCAGAGAAAGAGCAAAGGAGGAGAAGGCAAAGAAAAGGGCAACACCAACTCACTGATGTGATAAGAGATGAAGGCAACATGGCCTACTCTACCTCTCTGTTCCCTTCCTTTCCTCAAACACTGAAGCTTCCACATATATCACCTTCTACTGCACACACTTCCCCTCCTTGTCTGGGCCAGTGCACCATGGCATGAACTTAGCCTCCTGACATCACTATCTGAAATAGAAAGAGAAAAGGACCCCAGACTTCAGCCATAAGCATTCTTTACCTGCTGATTATATCAGGTTTTGGCTGATAATATAATCATACCAGAAACCTCTTTAAATCATTAATAATTAATCTGATTAAACAGCCTGAAAAAAACTTTTTTAAGTGACTTTGAAACCTTCGACGAAAGAACACCACATCATTAAGTATAATAACTCAAAAGTTTCTGATTATACTGCATTAAAAATTGGAAAAACACAACATTGCTCTGTATTTCTGCCCATAAGTCACAACAATTTAACATGGTTACTTGTTATGCTGTTTATTTATGGGACCTGCATTTCTAGCGGATTTTTCTGCCCAGCAGGAAATCATTTATGCTTGGACTGCCATGCAAAAAAAAAGTAATAACGATAATATGTTTAATCCCACATGTTTGTGTGTAGGAAGGATGCCCCTTATGTAGCCTGGGTTTGATGCTGTTGTGGGAGGGGAGAAGCCCTTTCTCACTCTGTGTGGCATGTGTATGAGTAATACTATCAGAGCACAGCTTAAAAGGCATCCTGACAGAGGTAATTAGATTACTAACAATCCGCTATTAAGTGTCTTAAAAGGCTGTGTTGTGGGGAAATGATCATCTTAGGGTTATAAACTGTGCTCACTGCTTCAGAAATGGAAATCATTGGGACAAAGTGAACTGAACCAGGTTAGCAGCAGCAGATCTAGAAATGTAACTGTACTGAACAGAAAAAGGTCATTTGTACACTACAGTTCTGCAGGTTCATGTGTCAAGTGTGTTATGGCAAAATCTACTGTGCATGCTTGGTAACATTACAGTTACAGTGCTGTGCATGAGGAATCAGACAAAGATGACCAGGGTGTTATTATCATGTTAATTTTGACAACACGCTTGGTAAGGAGTGCAAGGCTTTTAGCTCCTCAACATTAGTCTTGAAAATCAATATTATAAACAACATGTGAGCTATCTTTAGGAGGCGCATGCATGTACAGGTTGATGGATAAATGGGAATAACAAAATACCAATGCCTTTAAAGATAAAAACTGAACAAAAGTATTTAAGAATGAAAATTGTGCAACTTTTACACATTGAATCATTTCTTTAAGTCATGTAATTTTATTATTAATAATGAACCTAATCTCATTACAGAACATCTAAACACTCATTGGTTCAAAGTGCATGAAGCGGTCGAAAAAAACAGAAAATTGGTATCATGACTGGATTTTCCACACTCATTTTTTCTTAGTTTATACAGAGATATGTCTTTCTATGTTTAGACGGGACATTTTAACCGTTACATGTTGCTATAGCACAGTCATGTACACATGTAACACGCTGTTGATTGTATGCTTATTCAGAGGAATGCTTTTGTTGTGAATAGTTAGTCTGCTGACTTTTTATAATTAAAAACCTGTCAGACTTTCTTAGCCACATTCCTTCCAACTCAGTTATGATGATTCCTCTTTTTTTTTTTTTTTTTGACTCTGCTGTCATTTACAAATGGTATAGCTTTGGAGTAAGAAGCACATGGTTATATTAAATTTAAATGTTACAAAACATATGATTTGGATTAGAATATTATACTCTGTTAATGTTTCCATGTTTTAATAGTCATGGTTTGTCATAATGGCCATGCCATGATTTGGAATCTCAAAGTTTTACATGTGGACAAATGTATCTTTTACATGTTTTGCTGTGACATCAGGCCGTAGTCATACTTACTTTGTTTCTTATATCCAAGCTAACTGCATCCACACATTGGCTGTTGCTGCAGAGACCTCAGCATTTCTTCCTTATCAGGCAGATTAAATGGAATGCTAATTGGATTTAAAGAATTTTGCTTGAGTTCTGATCAGATGATCAGATTTGAATATAATGAAATTACTCAGTTCAGAAGGTGTGGATTATCAAAGAGGACATTACAAATCAAGACAAATAGCTGCATATCTAAAATCATAACCAAACCGCTTTAAAGATATTATCAACAAGACTACCTATTAATCTCACCTTGTTTATGAAAAAGAAAAAGAAGTAATTTGGGGCAAAGACAATGCATAGTAGACACCATGATATTTAACACTGTCACAAAGATGTTTCATCTGATTGATGGACGCAAGATGGATTCAAAATTAGCAAGTGCAACATGGAAAAGCTGTCTACTTCCTTGCCATGTCTGTTGCACACACATTTAACAGAAGGTAATCAGAGCTGGCGATAGGTATCACACCCTCCCCCTGTGAACACGCAACAAATGTCTCTTTTTATTAGAGCAGCTGCTCCTGAAGTGGTCTCTGCACAGCCCTGCCATCACACAATGACGCACAACAGAATTGGTGAGCACCCTAATTGCATCATGTGTCAGTTAAAATTATCACACAGCATGGCTTCAGGTTTCCTCCAGTTCTTTCGTGCCAGGGTCATGTACACAGTTCCATGCAGAAAATTTGAGTTGCAACAACACATTCCATTACAAAGTATTTCAGTGGCACTGTGTTTGTGTTTTGACAACAACTCAAAATGTCTACATTGGGAAAAAAAAGTGTTTTAACTTTTAATAAGAAATTTCTGCACTATTGCATAATACAAATGTAGAATCTAGAATAATACCCTGAGACGTTACCTTGAGGTAATTAAGAAAATTGTACTACATTAAATAAAAATCACATATAATCCATATTATAATATTCACACTTAAGAAATAAAACAACTTAATTTTTGTCAGACTAAAGAAAAAAGAAGAGAACCAGAAAAGGCTGAGGGCAGCAAGAGAAAACACTCGGGCAAAGAACAGAGAGTTTAGCGGGGTTCCTGTTGAGGACTCACATGACTCATCCAGAAACATTACTACCTGGCCAATCAGTGGCCTGCAGTCTGTGGATGTCATACCAGGTGTTACAACCTAATGGAAAACCCTAAAAACCAAGTTGAGACAAGTCTAGCCGAGCCAAGTAAATGCAAGGAAAAGGGTGTTTAGAATAGATGCTATGATTACAGCAACGCTGCATTCAACTGGCTGCCACTGCACGTGACTCCTCCATGAACAGCCTTTTACTCTATTGTGACATAGTGTCATCTTTAAAGATGGCTTGACTGTGTTGCAGCTTTAACTTGCATTTCATACACTGTAGAGATGTGTTGTAAAGGCAGTGTTTGTTTGAATGGACAATTTTAGGAATTGGTGTGGGCAAATCTTGATTCTTACTGATTTCCATCAGTTTGTTCAACTTTTAAAGCCTTTTTCTCTCAAAGTTCTTGATAATTAATCTTGACAGTGCAAAATGTTATATTCCGGGCATAAGATTGCTGTTACATTGTGCAGTAAATTGTCTTTTGTTTCACAACTTAATTTCCTCCACTTTACTAAGACCCACACAATAGTTCACCATGAGGGATTTCCACCTGTCTGTCAACTGTCACCGGCACATGAACAAGCCGGAGGGCTGGAAGAGGTGTGTGCGTGCATGTGTGTATATGTGTGTGAAGGTGCAGGCTCACGTCCACTGGTGCTTGCGGATGTCCTGTCGTCATAATAAACCTGTGACAGCTGCCATCCTGCAAACAGGGCTGTCTCTCATGGTGTGGATGCAAACTCACACAGACTCATTACACACACACACACACACTGCAATGCTTCATTGCTCTTCTGCAAATGCGATGGGGTCTCAGCACGTTTTGGTTTGGGGTGTTGGGTCATTTACACAAATCTCCTTGACTATCTAGCAGAATGACTGAATATCTGGATAAGTGAATGTTTCCGTCTGTCTGTCTTTCTGTCTGTCTTAGTGACTGTTCAATTGCATATTTAAGTCTGTTTAGATGAATGCTTTGTCAATTTATTAATAACAAATGCCCGCACTTGTTGTGCATCATCAACAGTTTGAGATGATGCACAACAATTTTTTCAGTTCAGCAAGCAGCATTTCTATGGAGACAGTTACAACTAAAATTTTAATTGCTCTTAAAGACACACTACCTAACTTTTTGACCTTAAAACTCTGTGTTCCTGACATGTTTGATGGCAAAGTGACATTTATTACACACATTTCTTGAGCAGTTGCTGCCCACCAGCCTCCTGAGATCAACACACTGAGCTTTTTGAACACGCACCGTGGCTGATCCCACGATCACTACTAAAACATTCATACACCAGCAATGCTGACTCTGGAGGCAAGGAGGGTGAAATGTCTTGCCCAAAGACACAAGAACAGATGACTGCAAGTGGAATTGAAGTTTGCCAACCTTCCGGTCATTGGACGACCTGCTCTATCATCTGAGCCACTGCTGAAAAAGGGACAGGGCAAAAGATAAGACAAGTCACAATAACACTGTCTTTTACTGGCTGGAGAGAGCTCACAGTACAGGTAGGATGCAACATGGATGACATATTAGCCGTCAATAGGGAACATGTCACAAAAATCAGCAAAAGCTATGTAGTGTGTCTTTAACTTAACTTGCTGATCTATTGAAAAGGGCTACGTCTACCTTAAAATTTATTTCTGAGCACTCTGTTTCATTCTGCTTTGTGCTTTCTGTCTGGTACAGTGTGTACCATCCCAACCTATTCTGGTTTTGTTGTCTGTTTGTTCCTGTCTATTTATGTCCCCTCCTATTAGCCTCTATGTATTTCCTGTCTCCTCTCAGTGTTCTGTCCAGTTTCTAATATATCTAACTAATGTTTATATTCATGTCTATTGGTTATCATCTGTTGCTAGATGTGAGTCTCGGACCAGAGTAATTCTCTTTACCCATCTTATGGGAGGAGTTTGGCTTGGTCCCTTATCTCTGTCATCTGTACATGCAACCCCCCCCCCCACCCCCCCCCCCCCCCCCCCGCCCGCCAGCCCCCCGCCCCCGAGATGGAGCCCAAAGCATGTGCATGTACACCTGACAGCGCTTGTCTACACTCTTATAAAAGATGTCTTTTTCAGCTTATCAGTGAGTGCTGTTAAAGGATGACACACCTCAGGTGTGTCTGTGTCTTCTGAAAATACTGATGATAACAACACGTGTACTGGGTGGTAGAATAGCATAAATCCTGTGTCACCTTAAATTGCACTTACTGGTGGGTAAGAAAATATCTGTCTGCTATAAGAGTGTGTTACATGCACTATTGCATTTTTTATGTATAACTATAAATTATACAGGTATAATTTATACCAAACTTACAGTTGGACTCTTGGAAAAAAAGGTTCAACATTGTATCTTTTGTCATTGGGACTTTGGTTTGGCTATTATAATCCAAAGAATGCAAAGTAAATAAGTATAGGCATTCATTCTTTTTTTTATATAAAAAAGGGTATAACAACATGTTCTAAAAAGCTGATATGAGCTACCTTCTAAAATGATTCGCCAAACTGCCAGCGTCTCAGTGACAAATCAAGATCCAATGTAGTATGTTTTTTCTCAGTGAGTGTATCTGTATAAATTATATGTGTATAATTTATGCCGCGTACACAGCGCAATCCATGTGTCTTTATCTGTTAAATAGTAATCAGTACTACTATCAATTACATAATGCTATCAATCAGATGTGATTGACAGTTCACATCTTATCCATGATCTCAGAGGAAATTTCAGGTTTAAGTAATTGACTCAAATCAGACAATTGGAAAATTAAAAAAAGAAACAATCAAATCTAAAATTTCTAGGTGGTGATTGGAGGAGATGAGAGCGGAGCTCTCTGATTGGAGAAACTTAAAACATACCATATTATTGAAGGAGAGGACAGCAGCTCTGAGTGTGACAGGAACTGCAGCTTAACCCCTAAACATCACCCCTAATTTTACCTGGCTTAATTAAATCAGTCACTCTACAAAATGTACTTGCTTAAATGTAGAGAACTGACAGTCGATAAACAGGAGGACTGTTCAGATGTACCCTCTACTTGCAATCTTTCATATTTACTTCATATCTAAAGTGTGATGTGAGAGCTCCATATTATCACAATATGATTTATAAATATGACTTGACAGTTTGTGTCATGAGAAAGTCACCCATTTCTAACATTCAAGCCACAAAATAACATTCAGATTTAGAAGCAAGAATCTATAATACTAAAATTAAGCTAACTGAGAAAAATCACCTCCTAGAAGGGAGAGTTGGGGAGTTGGGCTGGCTGACTTGTAATCTTCTAGAGTGGTTCATAAATGATCCCAGGTACATTGAGATCTTGAACACTAATTTGGTAAATTACCTGAATCTGTTCAGTCATTTCTTAATTGACTCACCTAATCTGCAATTGCAGAAAAAATAACACAATTTATCCCAAAAACAAGTAATTGAAATTTCAAAAAGTCCGCCCCTCGGTCCCTCCTCCTCTCCCTAACCCAGGTTTTCTATTTGTCACTCTGATTTGATTGACAGCTGAGGACACATGTGGGGGCACTGTGAGGGGCGGCAGTGGGGTGGTGACCAGTCCCGGTTACCCCGGCAACTATGGTAACCAAGCCGACTGTACTTGGATCCTATTGGCCGAACCTGGAGACACCATCTCTGTCATCTTTACAGACTTCCAGACCGAGGAAAAGTATGACTACCTGGAAGTGGAGGGCTCTGAACCACCAACTATTTGGTGAGTTATTTTCTCCATTCATTCATTCATGTCTGTATGCTCCGTTTATCGAGTTACGAGTAAAAGTGCTATGACTCTGCTAATCTGCACCAAATTTATTCAGAACAGTTGCAGAATAGAAATGAGTCATGGTTCAATGTTGAATTGGAAAACTGTCCAGAATACATTCACATTGAAGAGATTTACAACGAGCCCCATGGGAAAAACTGAAACTATGCACATTTGCTTCACCAAAACATCCTGAAATAAAAGTTAGAGAGGTTTACCCAAGGATTAAACATGCCTTTTATGTTAATCCATCACTTTCTGCTACATGTGCAGGCAAGCTAATTTTACATATAAAGTCAAAGGTGGGAAGTAGAGCTTTGTATGCAGCAGGAATCATTGAGTTAGGCAGCAAAACAAATGTAGCTTAGGTAGTGTTTTTTTTTTTTTTTTTTTAAATTTTAAAGTTTTAAAAAGGTTGATGTATTAGCTATGATCCATGTTTTTTTTTTTCTTTTTTTTTTCAAATTTATAAGTCTGGTTAACATTTTTGTGTGGACAGTTCATACAAAGCTGGTATGGCTGTGTAGCTGATGCATCACAGTACAACTGAACCCAGTGCTGAACTTCGTTAGTAATATTTCATTAATCTGCAGAAGGAACTGTTTTTTTCAAAGAATCAACATTTAAAACAAACAAATCACAAAAAAACATCTTTAAAAGTATAAAGTTAGGTTTTTAAGTATGATTTATGTTCACATGTGTATGTATGAGGCTGCGTTTCAAAGACACTTGCTTTACATTTAGCCCACCTGCAGGGGTCTCATATATCACAGAGATATTAACTGATCTTTGTTAGTTAGACTTTACAGCCCTCCATGTGTTTTCAGATGGTTCACTCATATCAGCATTTCATGGCTCTGGCTGCTCATTGATTGTTGGTAAATTAGGGTATTGATCAGCCATTGCTGTTGCTGTAACCAATTTGAATCTAATCATGGTTAGGGATATTAGTGTGCGCATGTCTATTGATTTGGAAGCAGTAATAGTAACGGCTTACAGGCACACCTAAGTATGGCTACACAGGTGCAGACCATCATGCTCCTTTGTGATTACCTGTATGTTTGTGTGTGTTTGTATGTGAGTGTATGCGCAGTAATCATTGATTAGGCAGGGGTTACCTAGAACACAAAAGCAGAATACTTAGAAATGAAAGACTTTTAGGGATTTATCTCGTCGGTCATGCTCTGCTTGTCACAGTTAATCACAACCTTATGTTTTTAAACACAGGAGATAAATTTGTATTTAGTGTCATTTTGAAGCAACTAAAATTCCTGGCTGCTGTAAAAAAGAATAAACAAATAAATATGAAATAAATTAAAAAAGAAGAAAAAAAATTAATATTAAATAGAATTAAATAGAAAGCAACTTTGGGTGAGAAATATGGTAATGACACGTATAAGTTATTAACTATTGTTACAGCTTATCATTGCTTAGTTATTTATGCTCTACACTGACTGGAGTACCAAATATTAATGTTCATGTGCTGATGTTCTCATAGCATTACTGTTCTCCAGCAGCTGGTCAGTGTTCTTAAATTACATTAATAGGCAACAATGGAGCACATCTGCTCAATACCCACACTCACTTATGTCATTATTATTATTCATTTATTAGATTTTTTTTTATGTTTGTGGTTTGTTCTGGGTTCAGCTGAAGTTATCAACAGGAAACTTGGGCAGATTTTTATTTTTTTTTTAATTACACTTACAATAATATTGCAAGTTGCCACATTACTCTAATCTTCTCTATGGCCATCTCCCATCTGCTCTGCTTTGTCACAAACACAGACAGCTTAACAGAGGAGAGGTGACACAAATGTAAATATAAACCACACTAAAACAACTTAATTCTTGCTAAATGTACACATTTGACCCTTTTGTTTCTGTATTAGCTTTATAAATTTGGAGCCAAATTGCCTGATTGCCGCACACCACCTAGTGCTAATGTACTAACCTCCATTTGCAATATAGCCAAAGCTAATTACCAAATGCTAATTTCCAAAGGCTATTGGCTGAGAAAGCTAATGGCTAACACTGAGTGAGTTTGGATGAATTTGTGTTTATTAGTTGCTGCAGGGCTGCAGTTTTTCACTCAACAATGCACAATAATGTAGCCTTTCTCAGTGTTCACACACAAAGCCTACAGACATACTGTTAGTCCTTACACACTTTCAGAAACTTTGCACACACAGTGAGTATCTCATCAGTATGCAGAAGGGTGTGCTTACGTTGATGAGACATGTATATCCCTGTGAGCTAAATGTCTGTAATCCTATCCTAACACTATGCACAAGTAACAATACACATGCACATTCAAGCACACACATTTGTTATTTTGTTGTTTTTTTTCCAATCCTTTGCAACAAAGTACAAAATCTTAAAATGAAAAATATCTCTCCATTTCTCTGTCTTTTTTCCTTCAGCCTGTGACTTTCCACCTGTTTCACAGTAACAGAAAACACAGCTTTTAGTGCTCTACTTGACAGCCCATTATGTTTTTAAAATCTTTGGCAGTGGTGGAAAAGGTTAAAAAAAGTCATGCCATTCACTTTTCCTCTTTTTGTTTTTCAAAATGAAAACAAATAAAGTCCCAACAGAAATTAAATTTGTAAGGTTTTGGGAAGGCGTCTTCAGGCCAAATACTATAGGTTTGGTAGACACTTTATTTCGGCTCAACATCGACTTACAACATGGATTCTTACCTCTAAACACTATACAACATAAATACAAGATATAGTTTCCAATTCAAATATAAAGCATGTACACAAGCTAAGCAACTGCACACTGCTATTGGTATGCACAGGCTTATCAAAATTTTGGCAAGAGTGTAAGTAAAACAAGTTTTAATTTACAAAAGACATCATTGCTTAAAGATTTAAAGAAAAAAAAATAGAAAGGATGTTACATTTCTCAAGAGGTTTAGGCATGAGGCATGATCTCCGATTGATAATAACCCATTTGGCAAGTATCACAGCTTGTAAACATTTCTTGTAGCCAGCCCTTCTGAGTTCAGTCCACAGACTTTTAATGATGTTTATGTCCAAGGCTGATCGGGGCCATGGCAAAAGCTGGAGCTTGCAGCTCTTGCACAGTGGATTTCAGGAGATGTTCTGGGTCATTATCCTACCATCAAAGCTTTGCTCTTCTTGCCAACAACAGAAATGATGCTTGCCTGCAGAAGTTACAGGTATTTATCTAAATCTTTTCTCCCACTTACCTTAGAAAAGCAACACAAGTACAAAGTTGCATTGATCCAGTCCAATTTTCCACAGTTTGAGAGGTGCTATTTTTGTTTAAATCCTTCTTCTCTTCTAACAAACCTTTGATCTTTGCAGCCCCCCCCCCCCCAAAAAAAGATAACTTCATCAGCCAGCAATTTACTTTTTTTAAACGCATCAGGCTTCTTTAGATCTTCATCTCCAAACTTCTGATGTTTCAACTTGATCTAATTTACTCAGTTAATTTCCATTTAATTAAACCACAACATAAATAAATAAATGAATAAATAAATAAATGAAACGAAATCTGAAATCCTTTGCTATCTGATTTAAGGCTACTTCAATTTTTGGACAAAAACTATGTTTATTTTTGGAGCTTGAAAAATCAGAGTTTTTAAAAATTTTTGAAGTGTGTATCACTTTGTCTTTCCTAAAAAAGGTCCAAAAGTCTTGAAATCTTATCTGAGTGTACTGTTAAAAGAGCTGATATCGTTTGTTTGTTTTTGTTTTTTTCTTTGTTTTTTTTTAAAGCACAAGTACATACTGCTACTGATCATTGTTGATTAAAACCATATCATAAAACTATGTGGTTAAATAGGAAATACTGATTTTTAAAGTTATGTAGTGCCTGAAATAACACTAAGCCCGATCCAAAATGTCTCAAGAAACTAAATGAAATAACATTTATCCCATTTAATTAACATTAAGCTTTATATGTCAACCTGCTTCCACTGTTTCATTCAATAGAGATAATCAGCTGAGTACTGTATGACTGGAACAAGGCCAGGTTAATCCCTGTGTTACAAGCCCAATTCATCCGGCATCATCAATCAAAATTTACCTCCTCTTTGGGAGCTGAAATAGGTCTGTTCTTGTGCTTGGCTCATCTTTATATGGTTTAGTCTACTCTGTCTCTTTATACAAATCTAACACATCACAACTTTGCATGTTGGTTTGCACGAGGGATGTGCTCTGCTCGATCATTAGCATTCTTTTGAGAGATGCAAAAGAAGCAGGGTGTAAAAGACAAAGAGGCTGTGTGGGTATGGGTGTGTGTTTGTGTGGGTGTGGATGTGTGTGAGTGATGTTATGCTTGCCGAGTGCTAATCAATGCTGCTGGCAGAGAGGATGCTGGGATAGCAGCACCACCCCGAATCGGAAATGGAGCGGTGACCTTGAGCAGAAACTCACAACTTTTGTTTCTTTCACCAACACACACACACACACATACCAGATACTTTTAAATATGTATCTAAAGATGTACAGGCTTATATAGGCAGTCCGCATGCATATTTTGTCATAGATTAGTCATTTAAATAAGTCTTGTCAATATTGACTTTGTGGCTCGCATTTTAAAGTATTCTGTAAAAGGGAATTTACTGTTTTGATTAAGAAATCCTTGTTTTCACATTATTTTCTGCAAGTGCATTAAGAGCTCATGCACGGAGACACATGAGTAAAGCCATTATCGCACAACTGTTTCTAACTATGCAAGAAGATGATGTATGAGCAATGAACCAAGAAATCTGGTCATGTATCAGTAAAAAGCAAGGACTCAAAAACAGAAAAACATGGTTTGGGTTTTTAAAATATTTATTTTTCAAATGTTTAATGAGGATAGAAATGGCCTCAAAGCATGTGTTAAAACTCAAGAAAAGCTAAATGTAAGCAGAACATGGGTTTAAATTTTACAATGTATCTGTAAGCTAGTAAAAAAAAAAAAAAAAAAAGAAAGAAAAAACAAATTGAACTTAAGGGAATAGATCAGGGCATTATTACTGTTCATATTATATTAAAACTGTTTGCAAACATAAAATAAATGCAAGTTGTAGATAAAGCAGAAATATGAGTACCATTCCCAGAAGTAAGTTAAGTTGGTTATTGTATTAAGACAAAAGACAAAACACAACAACAAACAAAAAAAGAGTGTGTTGGTATTTTGGAAATTGACATTCAATATGCCCATTCCCTTGAGCTGTGGTTACCCTGCAGTGTCCCCAGGCTGAACTGCATCACGCCCCAGAAACTGGATATCAGTACACTGGTTATTCTGAACGCACACCGTGGCTGATTTAGCAAATAAACACAAGAGAACATTATTGGAGAAAGCAAGAAAAAGAAAAGAGACAGAATAATTTAAATGATTTTTACTGGCTGGAGAGATCAGAGAAGAGACAGGGTGCAAGGTGGATGCTAAATTAGACATTATTAAGCGCACCAACGCCTAGAAATTCGATTTTGGAACAATTACTTTATACTTTGTTTTTTTCTGTTTGGATCATTTTCAAGAGTTTCACCCAGGGCACTGGCATTCACGTAGCTTGAAGTACCTACAGTATACTTTTTAGCTGTCTTTATTAACTTCTTAGTAGTTACTTTTTTTTTCTTTAGGGTTTTGTTTAGAAAAAAAAATTAGGTTAAAAGAGACACATTTAAATTTTTTTAGTGCTAAACTTATCCATTGTCTGGGTTACCAGAGTCTCTGACCATATTACCTCTGCAAAGCAACATAAATGTTCTCTGTTAAAGTCTTTTTTTTTCTTTTTTCGTTGTTTGTTTGTTTGTTTATTCTCTTGGGCCCAAAGTTTGTATTGGCCAAGTTGGCTAAATAGACTTTTGTTATTTACATAAAGACCGAATCAGTCAGTATGTGGCCAAATAATAACAAAGTGTTAGACAGTGAGTCACTACATATTAATTCTCTTCATTTGGACAAAAACACAAATGAATTTGTAGATGACATCACAATTCCATAATTTAATAGCAAATATCAATGAAAACTAAATAACTAAATAAAATAACAAACAAAAAAATTAAGAGATGCAAAAATGTGCAGTATTGAATGGGTTCCCCTTGATATAGGTTGCAGCTTGTCTTATATTTCCTCCTGTAAATTAAGGAATATGTACCTTGTATGCTCTTCTCCAGCAGATGTTATGAAACACCTGTGTGTAGTCAGTACATCAACTATCACAGCCATGTGAATCGCAAAAGCTAAAACAAGCTGTTTTCAGATGTAAATAAAATAGCAGTGAATTGCAAGGACAGAGCTTAATATACAAGTCTGTGTGTCTAAAAGGGACGCAAATGTATATACACACAATACATCATTGTATCCACAACTTGTATGCATTAACTTACAACTGTCCCTCGCAAGTAAATATCAACATTATATTTTTTTTTTAAAACCATAAAACAGAGTTTTCACCAGGCACAATTTAAAAAAAATAATTCTGCCTTTTTGATAGTAAATGGAAATGTATTTATCTAGCACACACACATCAAATGTTAATAAACCCATTGTATCCATTGTTGCATAGTAGGTGTTGTCATCAGTGTATCTCAAATACATAGAAAATGAGGCCCTTTTTTTCTCCAAAATGAGCTGCAGCAAATAACATCAACCACTTATTTCAGAGTGAAGGAGGACTCGAGAGAATCCATTACCTCCCTCATCCACAGGCCAAATGATTCTTAGAGAGCTCGTAAACAAGTTCATGATGCAGACCATTTTCCTCTGAATCCGTTTGCAACATTGGGGCTTATAGGTTATAGCAATGACCTTCACAACGTTTCGCTGGGGGCATCAATTTTTAAATCCAATCTAACCCAAAGCATAATTTAGTTCTAAAAGACTATTGTCTAGGTAAATTCACCCATTATTAACCCTTACCTCTGATAGGCTTTCAGAAAGCACTCTCTTTCATGAGACCCCAACCACAAAACAAGAGAAGCAAAAATGAGAGAACAGTGTAAGAGGTGTCATTGTGTTTTAGGGAGAAAGTGTCAGGTCATGCAGAAGAACACAAGACAGGAAAAAAGAGAGGAGACAAGAAACCAACGGGAAGATATAAGGAGCCAAAAAGGGCAATTGAGGTGACAAGAAGTGTCAGGAGGGAAAAGGAGGAGATGAAAGGTAAGAGGGTGGAGGTAAGGCGGAGACGAAAGCAGAGATGCAGAATCAGGGACAAGGGGTGGGGGAGATGAGAGTTGACAGGAGAAGGGAAGTGGAAGCAAGAATCAGGGGAAAAGAGGGGGAGACACAGGAAGAGAAAGCCATCAGGGGGACTCATGGGGGAGGAAAGTGATTGTAGATAGAAAAAGACAAAGACATTGAGCAGGGTTGAGAAAGGCAAAGAAGGGCAGATAGACATGCACAAAAAAACTATCTGACAGTTGCCATCTGTACAAAAGGCTTCATGTAATCCTAAAAATACAACAGTTATATGAAAGCCATGCAGACAACTTAACCCACGGTCTCTTTAACTTGGTCAAATAATCTTCAGGATCGGATTAAAGTGTGTGGAGACATGAGAAATTAGCTGTATAAGGAAGTTGTTTAGAGATGCAAACAACACACATTAACTTAAGTGTTTTATATCTGTACAAATTAAACATTTCTTATAAGCCCTGCTAAAAAATACTCACATCTAAATTTCTTGTATTTCCTGAATTTACTTGTTGACTCTAAGAGCAAAAAGCAAAAATAAAAAAATTAAAAAAAAACATCTAATTTAGTCAACACACACTATGCAAGATTGCATAAAGATTGGTATATCAAGATAAATCTTCCTCTGTCATGCATGTAAACAGCTTAATGAAATTACTCTTAGAATCAAAGTAAAGTCTATAATTAGATTAGTGTGTGTTAATTAGATTAATGTTTATGCAAACAAAGTCAGGTAATACACATTAGCTCAGGATAGATTTTTTTTTCTTTTTTTCTTTTTTCTTCGTTTTTTGTTAAAGCTCTATTTAGGTCACTTCCTCACCAGGGCTTTAAGACATCTGACAGAACTAAATCTTGGCAAACTTATATTCATTTGATCTTTTCATACACTCATTTAAAATTCCTTAATCTAAAACAATTATTGCATTTATTAATTTTCTCCAGTTAACTTTTTTTTGTAATCATGGCTCAAGGTAGTTACATCTAAAGAATATCAAATATAAAAAATATACTTACCATGCAAAAGATGGTGTCAGTCTTCACTCTTGTCATTGCTGCAGGAGGGCTGTTGTTGTTGATGCTTCATAGGGGGTAAAGCATTTATTTCTTGTTCCAACAGCAAGCGGCTTTTCCAGATGTTGCTGAGTCAAATCCAAGACCCCAGGCCAACGAAGATCATTGAAGAGCAAAATATAGCTGTTTCAGGCTAAAGTAAATGTATAACATTAATAAAAAAGCTTTCATTTTGACAGTCTGTAAAACAGCTCAGGAAGGAGGGAGGAATCTGAGGAAATTAAGAACCCATTTTCTCAGGTTTTAGCAAAGGATTGTAAAAGAATATAGAAATAAAACAAACAAGTATATAATATAATAATAATAATCAACTCATTTAAAGCTCACGGTTTCACCCGTAGAAAGATACAGGCATTGAAATAGATCTCTACAGAATGATATTTAATCTGATTTGGTTCGTGGTGGCAGAGACGTTCACAAGTCCTTCTTTTTTGCAAGTCCTAGTCAAGTCTCAAGTCCCTCTCCCCAGGACAATTTCTTTACTTGACTGCATTCTTAAACCCTGTAAATGAACATGGGCATTTATTCAAATTAGAAAATATATTCTTAACATAACTTATCCAAGAGTTTTAATGTGTATAAAAATCCATCTGGACCCACAGAGCAATGTTCAAAATTAATACTGCAGTTCATAGCATTTTCTTTTTCTGACTGTAGAAAGTATGGTACACTTTAGTACAGGATCACCAACTCTCCTGCAGGTTTTAGGTTTCCCTGCTGCAACACACCTGATTTCATTTCATTAGTATTCATGGTCAATGCATTGAGATTTCTGTATCATTTTAACCAGGGCTCATTTCAGCATTTATTTAGATGTAGTTTTAGGACACAGTACTTGACCAACAGTGTGTGAACTTGAACAGTATCACCATCATTAAAGATTTACATCAATAATCTGCTGTTCTGACTTCATGTGCAGGAGAGATAAGCCATCTGCTCAGTCATTTCACAAAACAATTTTACAAACTAGTTGGATAATATATTGATCATGCAGAGATTCGGTCCATTAGATTAAACATGAAGCCTGGTAAGATGGGTTGTGTTATGACTCTATTCTGACAAAACTTAATGCAAGAATTAAACTGTGTTGAAAGGTAGCTAATAGTTGCTCTGGGGAACCTTTCCATTATAAAACGTGGTTCTAATGCTGCTTTTGGAACATTATGTATATCAAATGGATCAAATAGATATCACAACTACTCCTGAACAAGACCCGGGTCTGCTTTTTTATTGGGTACACAAACGTAGAGTATATTTCCTTATTTGGACCCAAGGGAGCTAAACCAAAATAATGACCAGCCATAGAGTTGTCATTCTAATACTCTGTTTTTCCTCATTATATTAATCATCCTTGTTCTTAAAGTTTTTTTTCTGTCCACAGTCACACACCTTTGCTTTCTTTCAGCCCTTGATTGCCCTTTAGAACATGTCGTTTTAAAAACATCTGGCTCATTCACATGGACAAAACTGTAAGGAGACTAGAAATTTAGATGAGATGAAGGTAAAAGAGGGAGAGACAGAGCAGGGTCCTGTTGTGAACACTGATTACTCTCTGCCAACTTGAGATTGATGGAGAGTGACACAGCAGGCATGCTCACACGAGCATGACCACATGCGCACATACAAACAATACACACTAATACCTAAACAACAGCGCACGCAAACATAAAGACACACAAAAAGACTCCTTGATTTCTCCATACTGATTGATGATGGCTCTTCCAAGACTGCATTCTGTACAACAGCTAAGCAATGTGTGTGTGCATGCATGTGTGATGTGCAATTTCTGCCTCTACCACTCAAAATAAATGTGTGATTGTGGGTGTATGTGCACAGTAGGCTCCACCTGTCTTAATTAGAGGAGGCTATTAAGACAGATTGACTGATTAAGTGGCATTTCTATGCTGAATGAACAACAAACAACCAGATATTTCACATTCTGTACATGAACACACAACAGTTAGCAATTCACGTTTATGTAAGAATTTAGCATGCGTATTCAGAGTGATCCATAGGGAAGCATGTTGGAATTATTAAGTCAGATCAATTATGAACAAGATCTTACTTGTGAGGCAGTATCTTATAGGTAACTAAAGGTTTTCCATTTGAGCAAACTTCTATGTGGAAAAGAACAAAAATCTCTGTTGGACATGTGATAAATGTGAAATAACACAGTCTCCTTGCAAACAGGATTATTTCCTACACTCAAGTCATTTGTGATAGGTGCCCTTCAGTGTTGCACACCTCCCAGAAAACACATCTCCTGTAAAGGAATATGGGTATACCATATGGAGACAGACTTGCTCCACATGGCAAAGGGCTCCTTTAAGCTCCTTCTATGTACATAAATAGGCACCAAGGGCATTGACTTTTCAGAGCCTTGTGATTTAAATTAAGGCCATGTCCACACAGAGACAAGTTGAGTTGTATTTCCTTTAGTTTTATATCTTTTATTTGATCTTTTTTTTAAATGATCAATTAGATATTTTATTCACATAGACCAGTATTATGGGAGCCCAAAAACACCTAACCTTGCACCATTTAATTAACGAGACATGTCTGAGAAATGCCACAGTAAAAAATATTTCTCCTTATTTAAAAAAAAAAAAAAAAAAGTAAGGTTGTATGTTTATAATTACTTTAACTTTTGTCAAAGAAAAGGAGTCAGAATAGAGAATTTATGGTGAGAAGCTAGTTAATGAAAGCATTAAACTAAGCATGGTTTCAACACATGGCTGGTGCTGTCCATAATTTTTGGTAGTTACATGAAGGGTGAGCTCAGGGAAAATAGATTGGGAACCACTGCTCTAGGGGGCAAAACAGAGTTCATAGTTTAATTCAAAGTTCTGACACTTTTAATAGAAATATAGCAAAACTGATGACGGTGGAGAAAGTCATGACAGAGATAGAGAAAAAGACGCAACACAGTAGACAGTAGTGGTCTGTGCAACCATTAAATACACTGCAGTTTCTTCTTTGTTCCTTTCTCTAGTTATACATGAGCTATACTGCGCATTTCCCCCAACATTTCCAGTGGTATTATTCTGTCTGCATTTGGGTATGCCCTTGCTAGCTCTCGACAAAATACTGAACAACACAAATTGAATGGAGAGGATGGACAAAAGGCTCTGTTCATATGCATATGTGTATTTAACATTGAACATACATTAACCCTAACAGAAACTTGTCCTCCACAATGATGCTGTTCTTCAGTTGAAAGCTGATTGATTAAATCTTTGGCTTGAACCACAACTGGAAAGGTCTTGAAAGAGAGCAAGATCAGTAAAAATTTAGTATACCTGCACACAGAAGACAGTCTTGAATAAAATGTATTAACTTTAACTACATTAATCGAGGTGTTTCGCAGTGGATTTAAACACAGTCCACAATTTAATAAAATTTAAAAATAAAACAAAACTATATAAAAAAAAAAACAAATTAAGTCTCTGATACAGCTGACACAATTGTAAGTAAATCTCAAGTTTACATAAATCACAACTATTCGTGACTACAGTGTGTGCAGAATTATTATTTATTTTGATAACATCATCCTCTTTATGTATGTTGTTCTACTCCAACCGGTACAGGCTTGAAAGCCTACTACCAATTAAGCATATCAGGTGATGTGCATCTCTGTAATGAGAAGGGGTGTGGGCTAATGACATCAACATCCTATATCAGGTGTGCATAATTATTAGGCAACTTCCATTCCTTTGGCAAAATGGGTCAGAAGAGAGATTTGACAGACTCTGAAAAGTCAAAAATAGTGAGACGTCTTGCAGAAGGATGCAGCACTCTTAAAATTGCCAAGCTTTTGAGGCGCGATCATCGAACAATCAAGCGTTTCATTCAAAATAGTCAACAGGGTCGCAAGAAGCGTGTTGAAAAAACAAGGCACAAAATAACTGCCCATGAACTGAGGAAAATCAAGCGTGAAGCTGCCAAGATGCCATTGGCCACCAGTTTTGCCATATTTCAGAGCTGCAACATCACTGGAGTGCTAAGAAGCACAAGGTGTGCAATACTCAGGGACATGGCCAAGGTAAGCAAGGCTGAAAAACGACCACCACTGAACAAGACACACAAGATAAAACGTCAAGACTGGGCCAAGAAATATCATAAGACTGACTTTTCTAAGGTTTTATGGACTGATGAAATGAGAGTGAGTCTTGATGGGCCAGATGGATGGGCCCGTGGCTGGATCAGTACAGGGCAGAGAGCTCCACTCCGACTCAGACGCCAGCAAGGTGGAGGTGGGATACTGGTATGGGCTGGTATCATCAAAGATGAGCTTGTGGGACCTTTTCGGGTTGAGGATGGAGTCAAGCTCAACTCCCAGTCCTACTGCCAGTTTCTGGAAGACACCTTCTTCAAGCAGTGGTACAGGAAGAAGTCAGCATCATTCAAGAAAAACATGATTTTCATGCAGGACAATGCTCCATCACACGCATCCAAGTACTCCACTGCGTGGCTGGACAGAAAAGGTCTAAAAGAAGAAAAAATAATGACATGGCCTCCTTGTTCACCTGATCTTAACCCCATAGAGAACCTGTGGTCCCTCATCAAATGTGAGATCTACAGGGAGGGAAAACAGTACACCTCTCTGAACAGTGTCTGGGAGGCTGTGGTTGCTGCTGCACGCAATGTTGATCATGAACAGATCAAGACACTGACAGAATCTATGGATGGCAGGCTTTTGATTGTCCTCGTAAAGAAAGGTGGTTATATTGGTCACTGATTTGTTTTTGTTTTGTTTTTGAATGCCAGAAATGTATATTTGTAAATTTTGAGTTGTTATATTGGTTTCCCTGGTGAAAATAATAAGTGAAATGGGTATATATTTGGTTTTTGTTAAGTTACCTAATAATTATACACAGTAATAGTCACCTGCACACACAGATATCCTCCTAACATACTAAAACTAAAAAAGCCCCACTCCAACTTCCAAAAATATTCAGCTTTGATATTTATGAGTCTTTTGTGTTCATTGCAAACATAGTTGTTGTTCTATAATAAAATTAATCCTCAAAAATACAACTTGCCTAATAATTCTGCACACCCTGTCTTATATGTGTACTTCATGTATTCAGCATGGCTTTTTATATTAGTTAAAATGTTTTATTCATTCATTCAGTTTCTATACTGCTCATTCCAATCAGGGTCATGGGGAAGCTAGAGCCGATCCCAGCAATTTGTTGTCAAGAGGCATCCTGGACCGGTCGCCAGTCCATTGCAGGGTTAGCATAGAGAGACAAACAACCCCTCACACTCACATTTACTTCCAAGGAGAATTTAGAGTGACCAAACATGCCTGTCTTTGGACTGTGGGAGGAAACCCACGCATACATGGGGAGAATGCAAACTGCACAGAAAGGCCACTTTTCAAACCCCTCCCTATTCAGGGCTCGAACCAGTGACCTTCTTGTTGTAAGACCACCGTGCTAATATAGCCTATATATACAGTATATATATGATATGCATAAATTGCCCACACACAGATAAGCATAACACTGCTTTTGTTTTGTGTGATTATATTCCACATAAAGATGAATAATTAAAAAGCCAGCAAACAAAGTGATGCACCTCTGTCAGCCTCTGCCCCCAAACCCCACCCCCAGCCTCTACTGCTCTCTTCCTCAGTGTCAAAGCTTCATTGATCTTTTCCTCCTTTCACCTTTCTTCCACCCAATGGTTCTTTATTTCCTTCCTCCTCTTCCTCCTTTTTCATTCCACTGCTGCCAGTGGAAAAGCTGGTTTGTACTTTTTGTGGAGGGGTAGGATAGATGGGTGGATGGTAGACAGAGAGATGGAGGGGGGGATGCTCTTTTGGTCAAGTGTATTTAATCAATTATATTCTCTTGCTCCCTCTGGCAACACTCCACTTCATATTCTCACTACTGCACACTCTTTCTCTCTCTCACACACACACACACATCAATGTTCTTTTTCTTTGTGTTTTTTTTTTATTTTATTTTACATTTTACCTAAAATTAGTATACCCCAGAATAAACATAGGAAGCTTTTGTTTGTTTTTGCAAGAGAAAAATGTCATCAGAGCAAATAATTTGCCCCAACTAACAGTTTATCTCATTTTATATTACAGAGACATTTTACCATCAAGACAGCACAAACTTTTTTTTAATGTATAAGACATTAAAATTATAGATAAATGTTCAAAGTATTGCATGCCATATATCTTTCAGTCTTCATATCACAGAAATAACACGGCCCTTCTTCATGGTATTTTCACATAACATATTTTTTTTTACCACTTTTCCAGTCAGATGTTTGAACATGTTAGCGTTCCTTCGTAGGAAGCCTGTCTTTCACACCACTGTTGCTGTCAGTTCATGGAATGGGGCACCCTCTTAGTTCACGTCATTAAAAAAGAAAAAAAAAATCATTAGAGACCATCTGACTATGATCTATAATACCTCAGGGCTGCTCTAAAGTGCTTTTATAGCAGATATCCTGGGAGAACTCTTAACAGTCATGGACGGAAGCCATCAGCATAGATGAATGGTTTAATAATGCATTACAAATTGTCCACATGGGGAAGATCAGGTAGCTACTCTGACAATGTTTTTGGTTTGCTGGTGAGCTTTATATTTAATTTTCCATGTAAGTAGTTGGTAAACTGACACAGTCCTTTTTCATCTTTGATGTACATTCATGCATAGGATGCAGTATTGCATGTCAAATAAAGTTGTTGAGACAGAGAACGGTTGGAGAGATGATTCCAGCTGTTGAGGTACAGACTGATGACCTTTTAATTTGCAAGCTTGTTCTCCCATCCAATACTACTACTAAGAGATATTTCTATAATTATACCTTCATCTTGAAGGTTAGAGTTCTGGAGTGCTTGCTGAGCATGGAGTTAAATATTTAAATGTCACATCCATGAGCTCTCAGTATAGATTTACGATTTTACCCCTGTTTTAATATTGAAACTAATTGAATATGCATACAGTGTACTCTGGATAATGATGCCCTTGCAGGAAATATAAGAGGAGCTGTAAACATGAATAATACAGTGTAAAAGAGATTGCATATGTGAAAAGACAAAAAGAGTAGTGCTGGAGAAATTAAAGGACGGGCAGTAAAAGGTAATGAAAGTAAAAACGGGAATAAGGCAAGAGATTGTGTAAAAAAAAAAAAAAGGGCGAGGACAGCAAATGCCTCAAAAACATAGCCCAAGCTAAATTTTACATTTTACCACCACAGCAATTGTCTTGGGTGTGTACTTTCAGCTTGGTGACATTAAAATATGATGTAAGATGTTTAGCCCAAGTTATTCTTTGCAAGTGAGGCACTAAAATACATGCAATAGGGTGCATGTTCTAAGTCGAAGCTAAGCACAGACACAACATTAAAAAGCTAGCCTAAGCCATGGCGTGTATCCATGTTACATCTGTGCAAGTTTCCCTATGTTTTAAACACACACTGCTGGTGATTCACCAAAAAAAAAAAAAAAAAAAAAGAAACACATGAAGATATCAGAGAAGTGGGGCAAATAAAGAGACCATAGTCAACATTGGATTGACTTTTACTGGCTGGAAAGAACTAAGAGAAGAGACAGGATGCAGGACAGATGCCAAATTAACTGTTGTCAGGTGGCACCACAGTGTGAAAATGTGCAAAAGTTAAGTTGTGTGACTATAATATGTCTCAGTTCATTTAGGAAATTCAGGTTAACAAAACCCTGGACTCAGTCACTCATGTGAAGATCTAAGGTTGATCTTTTAGACCTAAGGTTGATCTTTTAGACCTAGAATATTTGGCATCTTTGCCACCCTGCTAATGTATATGTGTCTAATCAGATGCTTCCTTGATGGTGCTGCATTCCGAATGACAACATTTAAACTATTTTTAACATTAATAGCATTGCACATCATAAGAAGGACAATTGCAATACTTTAGATGTACTTGCCAAAATGTATCAGGAAAGGTTAATTTATTATGGGTACTGGTGCCTTAACAAAGTCCTTAAAGTAAATAGCAGCTGCTTTACCAGATAACAAGCATAGATCTAATAATTTATAATCAAGGATTTTCACCTCACCGCAATATTTGAAGTGTTGAATTTAATGTTTAGCATGGTTTGTGAACTACTACAGTAGATTTCTCAAAGAGAAGTCAACTTATGTTATTGATTTAAGATTCATAAGACACTGCTGATACATCATGACAAATACAATTACAAAAACATGTTAATATTGTAAAAAAATACTTTATTTTTTTCTTTGTGTATTCACTTGTATCCGCAGGTGTGGTACTGTGTTGTTGTGCTGGCATTTAAATCAGGCAGTTTGCATGTGGCTAACCATGTGTTTGTGACTAATCACAGACATCAAAGAGCCCTACTGATTTGTAGCACAAGGTGACCCCCTATCTGTTCACAAACACACAAGATCTAAAACACCCACCTGGCATTATTATTACTCCTGTCATTAGAGGGTACAGGTGTTGAAAACTATGCTATATACAACAGCAACATGATTTCTGTGGATGAGCATTCCTTTTTGGGCCTGCATGCGTTGATGGTAATAGATAACTACAGTTTATAGAAGGTGCTGAGGGAATGTGGAGAGGACAGTTCATGTCAAAACTGAAGTGAATGTTTTTGTCTGAAGTGTAACAGCCAAGGTGATACTACTAAAAGTGCAGCTATGAAAACGTAGAAAGAGGAAAAACAGCACCTGCTGCTTGACGCTACAAGATAAAAGAACCATACATCAAGGAACTGATGTGTAGAAGAGGGTTACTGCCAGCATAGACTGTATTTCAGCCGTATATGTTTGTTGTCACAGGATAACAAAAGTGTTTTATTCTCCAGGTATTGACCAGAAAGCAGTAGATTATTTTGGTTTTACCAGTAGTGACCTACCACTCTTGACCCTACCTGTTCATGAAAGTGCTGCAAATTGAATCCTTTCTGCTAGCCTTGGTACAGTTTTCTTAGCTACTAACTACAGATTCAGAAACTGAGTTTGGGATCACACTTTCTGAGTATCTCAACACCAGCATGGAACAATGAAAAAATAGCATTTCCTATTTTGTTAAGAGCAAACCAGATTCCCTTGAGAGGACAGCAAAATCTCAAATAACACCAATGGAGCTGCTAAAACAGACTGCTCGAATTGGCTTATGAAGAACTGACAGTACACCTAATTCAGTCTTCCCCATTACAGGTAGAACAGGCTTTGTGTTCAATTCATTTAAGACCCCTGCTGCACACACAAAGACTCACTTGAAAAACTTTAAGCATATCTTCCACCCTGTCATATACGCGACTGAGATACAAAGGTAACAATGGGCAAAAAAAAAAAAAAACTCCTTTTTACTTTCACTACAACAAAAGAAAGTTTGTACCTTGTTTGTTCTTTTACAGAATGATTACACAGTTTTAAGTTTTTTCGATATGAGTATTCGTGCAGGTAGCACAAGGCATGTGTGTCTTTAATGGTGCATTTTGAAGTTAAGACTGCGGTGAGGCAATACTTGGTCATTCTTTATATTTATTTTAAATGTCAGGTGGATGGAGGTTTTTGTGTGGGTACAAGGAGGTGTAAGTGTTTGTTCTGTTTCATAAACACATTCTTTCTTTTTGTCTCGCAGGTTGTCAGGCAGTAACGTCCCCTCTCCTATCGTTAGCAACAAAAACTGGCTCCGGCTGCATTTTGTGACTGATAACAACCATCGTTACCGAGGTTTCAGCGCACATTATCAAGGTAAGATGGGTAAGATGAGAGTACCTATGGAGATGATTCGTTAAATGTACACACATAAACATGCAAACACAAAACAGACTAAACATTTATGCTAAACAGCATTCTATATATTGTATATAAATCCTCTGCAATTATATATTTTAAATGATTTTTTTTAAAATTCAGCTTTTTTCTGTTTCACCGTTTCCTTTTCTTTTTCCAGCAGTTTCGCAGTGTTCTTTTTTGTTTCTCCCTGACAGTCAGCCCTCCTTCTAACTCTCTTTAATTACGCTTGTTGACCCCAATCGTCTTGTGTTTTCTACTACGCTTTCCTCCACTGTCTCCATCTTTCTGCCTCCCTTTCGTTCTCTCTCTGTTGTCTGTGTGGTTTGGCCTTTCTTTTTCTCCTGGGTAACTGCTCATACACAAACAGTTATTTTTCTTTGTTGCAAACCATAACTGGTGGAAAACAGTTGGAAATTCATTTGGCAGTATCCATGCCCCCTAACAGCGATAATGAGAGCTGAATTTGTGCTGCTCAGACAGGCGGGAAGAGACAGTGTTTTTATTTACACTTGACTTGTTTTTGTAACTCTTTTGCTTTCAGTTTTAGTCTCATATTGCCCCATAAGTCCATTCAGCTTCACAAGACACTTGGATTTTGGCATTGTTTTGGCCAGAGGCATGTGGTGGGCAGTCGGAAAACATTGTGTGATTAAAATCAGCGAGTGCTCTATGGCCTACTGATAGAGGGACAGTTCGACTAATAATCACCACCTTTCTGATTGTAGTCAAGATTTCTGGGAGTTATTTATAATTTAGCTGCAATATTTTCTATTAAACTTACTCAACCTGCCTGTCCTCAGGGTCAGCCCACTTGACCCACAGGTTATGAGTTGGCTTGGACCTGTGTTTAATTTTTTCTCCAGCACATTCAAGTTTGCTAGAGGTTATCAAAGTTCACATTCAAGAGATAGAAATAATTTATAAGACACAAACTGACATGAGTAACACCATGCAAACTGTTGATATGGCAGAAATATACACAAATGACCCACTATGTACTCCTGCTTATCCTCCTTATCTTCTTAACAGCATCTTATCATGAACAACAGGGTATTTTAGAGACACTGATGAACACTAATTAAGCTTCTTTCTCATCACATATTTGCTCATCTTGGAAGCTTATGACAATTTCTGAATGTCCTTGGACCAATGCTGGTCTCCTCAGATAGAAAAGTTATAGTCTTCTGCATAATGTTGACTGACATGAATATTTAGTATCTGAGAAATTGACTTTTGAAGTAGAAGTGAGCAAGTGTTGAGACTGGCATGAGTCAGTGTAACCCAGAAATGCTGTTAAAGGGCTGTAATCCAAAGGTTTCATTCACTCTGACATAGGCTACGTTCACACTCCAAAAAAATTGGACATTTTTGTCCATGTGTGACCCATATTGGATTTTTAAATGACAGTTTGAACAGCACAAATCTTTTTTTTTCCAAATCCCACTCAGGCCAGTGTCATATGTGGCACCAAATCATTTCTTTTTCAAAGCAACCTTAGTTTGGACGTTTACGTGAAGTAAGAAAGACTTAACAATTCTGTGCCAGAGGAGGCAGGATGCAGCAGCAATGGATGGAACATTATATCATCATTGTTTTCGGCTTCAATTGCACAATAACTGAAACACACATGCTAACATGTGTAGCATCCATATTTACCATATTAACTGTGCATGTGGTTCACTTCACAACCATGTGAACAACAAAATATCAGAACTGAGCATTAAGTCTTAAAGTATGATTAATTACATTGACCTTTATCTACCTCTACAGGTGTCGCCCGAATACATTTTGTAATAGTTGTTTTAGAACTACTGATGCACTCCAGATAGTAGTTTTTGCCTATTTAGCATGTTTTGTTTTGTTTTTTTTTTCTAAATTATATAAGTACCCAGTTAGAATACTGACAAATACTATTTAGAAGGAAAATATTTTTTTCAGGAGGTCATGAGTTCTTGTGGCATTTGCAGGATCTGTTCAATTAAACCAACTAAAGTAACTGAAAACATAATTACTTAAGTGGTAATTTAAAACTAACTGTGTGATTTTCCAGTCTGTGGGTATGACTGGCTTATTAAGTTGCAAATGAGTCCAGATGATACCTCACTGCTTGTTGCCTGAGTTTCAAAGAGGCCATTGGGAGGGCATCTGTGTGACTGTGTAGAATCAGTGTGACATGATGGAGCTGAATCCAGCTCAGAAACGTCAAGTTTCAGCTGTTTAATAAAGGTGACAATATATACTGAAAACAGCAAGAATGACAATAAATCCAGGGATCAAAGTTAACAAGCCAAACTAACTTCTAAAAATGAATCGATATTTCTTTGTTGATGATGTTTATTTTTATATGTGTGACATATATCAGCGCTTTTAGTGCCTTCATGTGGAGCTTTCATTCATTTTTTTTCTCATAACTACAAGTTTATGGGAGATGTTTCAAATAACAATATAACCATAAATAAAGTTGCACATGCAAACCAAAAGCTAAAGCAGCAAGTGGCTCTATTTACTCAGTTTTTAATAGTTCTCATCTGTATTTTCTTGAGTTTATGCCAGTTCGTCTATGTGAACACAAACTTTAGACAGTGAAAACCTTTCCCCCAACAAGCATCCAATATTAACGACCATGAGTTAAAACAGCTCTTTGCAAAGGAAAAACCTAGTGCCTGAATTTTGTTTCATAACCATAACTCACTACAAATAAAATTTTAGAGTTGAAAATGAACATAATTAATGATTTTAAAGTGTAAAGTTTTTCTATCCTCTTTATCTTTCTTGAAAACACCCCTCTTTTTAACCCCTCCTTCCTCCCTCCTCTTCCTCTCGTCTATCTTACTTCCCTGTCGTCTCCACCTGAAGCTATCCACACATTCTACATCCACTTCCTCACTTCCTTGACTGATTGACTGTCAACCTGACCCCCTCCACTTGATATTTATTCCTAATTGGTTTAATTGATCTTAATTAGTCTAAAAGGTTAATCAACATGTTAATGAGGGGTGTCACTTGATAAGTTAGTTGATCAATTAGAAGAGCTTTTAACAGGTCTATGATTGATAATCTATTTCCTGTCAGCTGTCAGTCAACTCCATTATTCAATTTACATATTAGCAGAAGGGCAGGGTGGGTGGTTCAAAAGGTCATATGATTGAAAATTTACGTATTATTATTAAATGAATTTAGTAGGTTCAAATAAAATAAAAACAAGTAGCACTATATAAAACACTACTTTGTCACTGCAGATGGCATGATATACTTACTTTTGTTATAACTTATTCAGTGTTCATCAACTCTAAATGATTAAAAACATCATTTATTTTAGAAAAATCATATGTTCTTCTGCTCAATCCATGAGTATAAATAGCGATGGTGGAACCATGGTGCAGGGTTAGTAAATTTTCATGGCAAATAGTGCATAAAAACAGTTCCAAATTTGTCTCTAAATGAACAAATCTGCTTTGGCAGGGTTAGTTGAGTTTATAAGACACTGCTATGAGACCACAGAGGGACACATTTGGCTTAAGGTGCTGCCAGACTGTTTTCCTTCTGTGTGCTTGTGTGTGTATTTGTGCATGTGTGTGTTTAAGTTTCAGTCTTTCTGGTCATAAAAATCTCCTCCTGCTGCCACTGCCCAAATGATGAAGTTTTGAATTAATAATAATGGCATAATGATTCAGATAAGTTTGGTGAGAAGGGGTGATGGGGAGGGCAAGGCAGAAAAAAAAAGAAAAGAAAGAAAAAAAAAAAAGGTAATTACAAAGGAACGCCAGAAGAAAGGGGCGAAGGGAGGACGTAAAACAGTGGGGAGGTTCAGAGAAATGATTAATGGAGCCAGAGAAGCAGAAAAAAGAGACTGATAGCCAGAGAGCGACGGGGGGTTTTAAAGAAACAAGTCATTTGGCAACACGGTATGGCTAAATGGCTAAAAAAAAAAAAAAAAAAAAAGGAGAAATCTCAATATCCTGCTGTCAAATATGGCTGCTGTTGTCCATTTTAAGGGGAGGAGGTTAAAGTCCAATACTTGTGTGCACACACTTGTCTGCTTGTGTGTGTGAGGATATATTCATATATTCTTGGACTCAGAAAAAGAGCCTGTTTATGAATTTGTCTTTTTTGTAAATAAAAGCCAGCAGCTTCTCTACATAGCAAACCCAATTCTACGAAATTAATTGTCCATTTAAATGCCTAATTAATGCTTCAAAATAATTCACACTGGCAGGGCTTTCAAAAACTGTCAAAGGCTTTATGTTGATAGACCTAAATTAAAGGAATTAGGCATTTCGATTCAAATATCTCCCCCTAAGGACAGCATGTTTTTGTGGAGGGGTTATATCCCTCCTATTTGAATCACATATTTATTCACAATAAACCTGGCAGCCCTTTAAGTATTAAGAAAATGAAGGAATATGGCAGGAAATGTTCACATTTAAAATGTATACATCATAAATAGTTTAAAATGAAAACTATTTTTTAAGCAGTAAATGTGTCACCATTACTGCAGCCAACTGTCTCCTCACAGCTACTGTATATATAATTCAGCAAGTAAGTGTCCATTACCATATTTAATTAAAGCTCCATATTTATGTAGCTATGTCAACATTTTTGAGTAGGAGTAAATGTTTTGTACCTGAGGACAAAAAGGAGAAATAAAAACACATTTACAGTAAATATTCATTTTAGCTTAATATAAAAACCCAATAAATGATTTCTGGGTGTGTTTAAAGACACTATAGGAATTTACTCCTATCTTTATAGGCCAAGATGAAATTAGTGTTAATGTAGTTTCCCACTGAGGAAGCTGCTGGAATGGCATCTTTGTACCCAGAATGTGTCATTTGGGAAAGGTAGAGCTCCATCAATAGTCTGGTGGCATACTAAATGTTCCACTTTTATACTTTTGGTCCCCCCCAATTGACTCTAAGATTTAACTCCATGTGGGGTTTCCAAAACATCATCAGTCACTTAAAATCTTTTTAACAGCCTTTTTGACTTATAGCTTGATAGAGTAACATTAACAACCCTCCATAGCTAATGTATTTTATTTGATCAGTAGCTTAAGATCTAAAGATATTAACGTAAATATTAAATTTAAAGAGAAAACAAACAAAATCATTTTGTAGGAGAAGATTATAAGAACATGTACTGCTTTCAATTCCCCTTAAGGCCATTGGATAATAATGGGGTCTGGAATCACAGTGATAAGTGTTTTTCTGTAAACAATATTTAGTATATTATGACTGTGGTTGAACAAGTTATCTTCCTGATTGAACTTTGTACATTTCGATCTACTATCTTTGTCAAAAAGACCCTTATTTCAAAGAAATAAGTTAAGTTGCCTTTTTAAATAAAAACAAATGTGACCATCGATGCTTGAAACCAATTAATCATGATATTGAATCCAGCTTAAGGTGCACTGGTCACAATAAATAAATAAATAAATAATAGCTAATTGTAATAAGTAATCATCATTTTCAGAAAAAGGCTTTCAGAAATTACTTTTCTGCAGGGAATCTAGTAAAGAAAGCTGTGGGTTCTTTTGCGCTAGTATGCCCCATGTGACTTTTGTCAGTCAGTTACATATTCTTTTAGGCAACTTTAAACTATAGTCATTAAATTAAATCAGAAGTATATGAATCACATGCAAACATTGGTGATCACTTGGTGGACTCTGGCATGAAAACATTATCCCTAATACAATAATTGAAAAAGTGGTGACTGTAAAACTTTTAATGCATCTTCACAACCCCCTGTACAATTATGTACAAATTAGAATTATACACATGTGGATAATCATCATCATTTCAAGCTGTGCATGATTACAGGGAGCCAAGAGAAAGCCTGTATTCAGTCCTTCATACAGCAGTGGTACAAGCAGATCCAAGTTACTCTTTTATTGTCAGAATGTGTGATGATATTAGCAACTCTGTCACTACAAAAACGAGCATTTCAAAGTCGTACACCAGAAATAGTTTATAAAAACGATGAAAAGGCAGAGTAAAATATAGCTAAGTATATACAGATATGTTTTTCGTTGCTTTTTTCTTTTGGCTGATTACATAATTAGTCATCTGTTTTTGCTTCAGAAATATAAATGTAGCATATAGTCACTGATATTTAAGTATATAACATGCCTTCTTGGGGGGGAAAGATAAAATAAAATAAAAACAAAACCCTGAAGACCCATATCCAGTTTACAATCAAAGTTTTATGTATTTTTCTTCCTCTAGCAGTTTCCAGTTAGTGACCACTGACCTGTTTAGCATCTACATTCTTATAGTTGTGTATGTCACCGTCTGCTCAGTTTTGTTTATTCATTGCAAACTAAGCATATCAACCAGTTAGCAACTCTGTCAGCAAGCTATTTAGTAAACTGAATGGCTGCCGAACGTTATATTAACCACACAAATGTTAGTCACAACACTGAACATTAATGTCTGGCTATAAGCCAAAGTAAGGATCAAAAGTCTATCTAATAATACTGAACAATTGTCTAAAAAGTCTAAATCTTTTCAATAGACTTAAAAGATAGAAAGTGTGATCAATACTATATACAAATAGGAGAGCAGCTCAGAATACGACGATGCAATTCATTTAGTCTTGTCTGAGTATCCATATTACACCATCATTCCTTCTTTTCATACATCATGGAAATGCTTCTTAAAAATAACAAAGTAGAGACCAAATTGCAAAAGGACAACAAAAGCAGTAATGGCAGGGAATTTTCAGACCAAATCCATCCAGGCTAATGACTGCATCTGCCCCAGATGTGACACTATTTCCCAAATGAAATCTGATTAAACACTAACAGATGTATAAAAATTGCCTTAAGATCTCTGACTTCCTCACTAGTAGTTTCCACTACAGTAGGTTTCAGAAGGATGACATTTCCCCATGATGACACTGTTTTACACTTAATATCAATTGACACCTTACACTCAACTCTGACCAGGAGTCCAGAAAGTTTCGCCTCATTAGGACCAAGATTTGCTCTCCAAAAGGTCTAAATGTCAGTGATAAAAATCAGACATTACTTAACAAGAACAATAACACACATGCAAACATACATAAGCTGACAGTCAGTCTCAAGACAAAAACAGCACCATGCAAATTATACGATATATTATTCTAATACACCAATATAGATTATTAAGTAAGGGCACTTTATATGGAGTCAAAATATTATAAATAACAACGGCAAGAAGGAATGAAGTATTAAGGGTCAGTGTCCCCTTAACTCTCCTATTTTCTCCTATTTGGATCCAGGTGGTGATCCGGATCACCCCCAAAATCTAATCAGTTCTTCCATATTCCTTTTCGGAGATTTCCTGAAGATTTCATCAAAATCTGTCCTTAACTTTCTGAGTTATGGTAAATGGTTCTGTTCTTATATAGCACTTTTCTAGTCATATTGACAACTCAAAGCATGTTTATACTGCATGTCACATTCACACACACACACACACACACACACACACACACACACACACACACACACACACACACACACTCATACACTGCTTCTATTCTTATAAACCAAGTGCTTTCTACTATCACACATATTCATACTCTAATTGACACACTGGCAACGTGGAGTTCAGTGTCTTGCCCAAGGACACTTCGACATGGAGTTAGGGGAAGCTTGGAATCAATCCACTGACTTTCCAGTTGGTGGATGACTGCTCTTTCTCCTAAGCTACAGCCGTTGTGTTGCTAAAAGACAGAGAGACATACAATGCCGAAAAAATAACTTCCACTTTGGCGGAGGTAATAATTCCAAATAAGTAAAAAAAAAAAAAAAAAAAAGAAATTCTGGTTCTTATTGCAATATAGGCTTGAGGAGACCCTCAAGACCTTTTCTCCAAATATTGATTGGGCTGTAAAAGTAGAGTGAGAGCTTTTACTTTTACAGCCCAATCAATATTTGGAAAAAAGAAAATATATGTATATATATATATATATATATATATATATATATATATATTTTTTTTTTTTTTTTTTTTTTTTTTTTTTATTTATTTATTTATTTTTTCCAAATATTGATTGGGCTGTAAAAGTAGAGTGAGAGCTTTTACTTTTACAGCCCAATCAATATTTGGAAAAAAGAATATATATATATATATATATATATATATATATATATATATATATATATATATTTTATTTTTTATTTATTTATTTATTTTTTCCAAATATTGATTGGGCTGTAAAAGTAGAGCGAGAGCTTCCAGGGTCTCTTCAAGCCTTTTACAGTTTTTACTTTGTGTCTTCTAAAACCAGATTAGAGTAACAGTTAAAGAGAAGCATACTGTACTGGCAGGTCAAGTTCTTTAGGTGGCAAATTCCATTTACTCAAAGACAAAGGAGGTTATATGACCACCTCCTTAAACAACTTGCAGGGTCTTTCTTTTAGTTACTAAAACTATTTCATTTGGTTTGGTATTACATCAAAAACTATTAAAGTTTGTAGTTTGTAGGAAACTTCGATCTGGAGTTTTTAAAATGACTGGGCTTCATGTGATGGAAACATGTCCAAGATAAAACAGTGAAAGCAGTTGAACTCACTGCTCTCTGTGACCTTCTGTGTGTTTGAATTCTAGATAGCACCTCTAAATCAATAGACTGTTTCTGCATTTAAAATTTTGAATGTTTAAAAAGCATCTTTCCTCCTACATCAGCATATTGAAAATGTCACAACACTCTCCTGTTCATATATATATATATATATATATATATATATATTTTTTTTTTTTTTTTTTTTTTTTTTTTTATTTTTATTTTTTTTTTTTTTCCAAATATTGATTGGGCTGTAAAAGTAGAGTGAGAGCTTTTACTTTTACAGCCCAATCAATATTTGGAAAAAAGAATATATATATATATATATATATATATATATATATATATATATATATATATATATATATATATATATATATATATATATATATTTTATTTTTTATTTATTTATTTATTTTTTCCAAATATTGATTGGGCTGTAAAAGTAGAGCGAGAGCTTCCAGGGTCTCTTCAAGCCTTTTACAGTTTTTACTTTGTGTCTTCTAAAACCAGATTAGAGTAACAGTTAAAGAGAAGCATACTGTACTGGCAGGTCAAGTTCTTTAGGTGGCAAATTCCATTTACTCAAAGACAAAGGAGGTTATATGACCACCTCCTTAAACAACTTGCAGGGTCTTTCTTTTAGTTACTAAAACTATTTCATTTGGTTTGGTATTACATCAAAAACTATTAAAGTTTGTAGTTTGTAGGAAACTTCGATCTGGAGTTTTTAAAATGACTGGGCTTCATGTGATGGAAACATGTCCAAGATAAAACAGTGAAAGCAGTTGAACTCACTGCTCTCTGTGACCTTCTGTGTGTTTGAATTCTAGATAGCACCTCTAAATCAATAGACTGTTTCTGCATTTAAAATTTTGAATGTTTAAAAAGCATCTTTCCTCCTACATCAGCATATTGAAAATGTCACAACACTCTCCTGTTCAGTAGCATCTTGACTGACCTCAAATTGTGCCAGTTTTTAAAACGAGCAAAACACATAAAGCAAGAGCAGTGCAATGAGAGGTTTTCTCTCAAAATGTGAATGGGAAAAAAAATTCAGTTCAGGATATTTGCAACAGCTTACTCATTGTATGCGTTTATTTGTACTGAACTGTACACTCAGCCTGTCTGCCCCCTTGTGGCCATAAAAGTAATATAATGACTGTTAACCATTCTTACTTATTGTTTGTGGCTTTATATTTAATTCTCTTTCTACTAATTCACACCCAATGCAAAAGAAAAACAACAACAAAAAAAAAAAACGTTACATGGATTGCATATTCTATCCACATTTGGCCCTCTATGGTACTGTTTTAATGTCCAACCCTCAAAACCTGGCTCATGTTCATGTATTTGTATCTGTGTATGTTCTATCTATAAACATGATCTGTGTTTTTATGTACACAGAGGGATTTTTCACCCATGAGTTCAGTGTTGTTCATCTTCTGCTCTGAATTTGTCTCTTTACATTTGAAGTTGGGCTTTTATGAACACATGTGTCCGTTTTGGGGTGATAAATGTATTTGTTGTTTGTTGATGTGATGTGACAGTGTGTGTGTATAGTTTTCTTCCTGTCTTCTTGATTCTGGTGCGTTTTTATGTGTGCCTCCATGTCTGTGTCAGGTATGAACAATCTGTTTCCTTCCCTGTGGCAGAACCTACCAATCATATCCCTCCATCATCTCTCTTCATTACGTATTCATGAGTTTCTGTGTCTGCAGGGCTGTGATTGGCCCTTAATGAACAGCTGACGGCATTATCAGTCAGCCAGTGCTGTGGCAACAAATAAGTCAGTCAGCACAAAAGAAACACCAGTCAACCATGGGTATGGAAACATAATTTAACTCGAGCAGTGAGACAGTATAACCCTCAGGAAGGCTGATATATTGAATATTGTCAGCTACATGGTGCTTCATTCTATGACCCTCATAATGTCTCAAACCCATTCATGATCAAGTGCACACATCTCAAAATGCTAAGTGGTGGATAATTGCCACCAGAGAAAAAGAGAGCATTTAGCTCATGTGGAATATACAATTTTGTTTTTGTGTAAATAAATCCCCAGGCCCTTTTCCTTGTCAACCTTAGCTTAAGACTCATTAGTCAAACTGAGTAGAGATACTGCAAGCTTCAGGGGGATCATAAGAGCTCATAAATCTATGAACTGCCCCTTTTCATCTTCAATAATTGTGGGAGCTTGCATTTTACCAGTACCAGCTTTCATTATTTACTTGGTGTTCTGCTTTTGCTTTATGGAAAGTGCCGTTAGCACAAAGATTATTACCGTAAGTGTATTGGAGGATGAACAAGGTTGAATTAATTCAGGTATTTTGCATATGCCCATTGTGGTGAGGCTGAATGATTGCTGCATTTCAACCTCTTTTGCAGCATCAACTGTTTTATCCTAATGTTGTGATTATTTAGCACTTTTTTATCTACATGAGATTATTGCTATATCTTTGACCTTAACCAGTTGATTCTGTTATTACTTTATGATGGGCTGGACTCTCCCACATGCATAAAGAAGACAGATATTACTATATGTGCCAATTATCTCTCAGCCCTCAGTCTAGACCACTTTCCATTTTCTTGAAAACAAATATTTTACAAATATTTCACATTAAGATCCCCAACTAAGGGCATTTAGTCCAAAAGCTATTTGTTTTACTGATTGTTTTTGTCCTTAGAGAAAGTTTTGCTGCTCCGCTACCATTCTCACGAAATATGAAATCCAGATGGTATTGTGTGTAACAATTCAGTATGAGTGAAATAAGCCTGTCACTGATTTGGATCACGCCATGGGTGGCAATGTAGCTGTTACTTTTCATAATAAATTCTGGTTTGCACTAAAAGTATAGATATTATTTAATGTTTTCGAAGTTGTCATCGGGCACCAGGGTAGTGGAATAAGTTGCAGTTGGCTTAAATTTATTTGAACCATTTTTCAATTCAGTATCAGATTTTTCCCCAGTGACTGTATCTCAACTCTTTGTTATCCTCTTACTAAACATAGTTTTGTCAAATGTTCTTTTTTTCTTTTTTTAAACTGCAGAAATATGGTTTACTTAAATGCATCTGCCCTTCCATCTGTTGTTTGCAGTGGAACTGCAGCATGTAGGCTAGAATATTAAGAAGGGCCCATTTAACTTTGATGCATATTCACATAGGACAGGTTTTATGATGCATATTAACAGAGCTTGATGCAGCAAACAAAAATAAACAACTTTAAACTGTTTGACTCATCATATACATATATATATATATATATATATATATATATATATATATATATATATATATATATATATATAGGCAGCAGTTACTTCATCAGTTATCAGCCCTGTTTTCTCATTTATAGCTATGACACTTGTGTTGGAAATGATAAAATTCATTCTTTGTTTAGGTGGATTGCTGTTAAGAAGTTTTTTCTTTACTTTCTGTTTTGCCATCAGCGTCTGGAGTGAACATTTTAATTCGAGAGTTTAATAACAGAGTTATTTTAAAATGTGGGGAACTACCCTGGTTAATGATTTGTTTGAATAAAACTTCTTTCCTAGATTAAAAATATGTGTATTGACAGCACATGCTTATACACACACAACATAAAGCTGAGCTTGTAAATGTATATGGAAAGATCTTTTAACATAAGGTTAAGGGAAAAATGTTTTTTTAAAAAAAGAAAAAGCTAAATAATTACAACTAGATATGAAAAAGCTTTTAGAGTTTTATGGGACCCAAGGCAAAAACTGAAAGTGGGTCCCTCTAACCAGCATTTATTACCTTTATACTCATAACAGTAACAGGTAAATCCTAAGGCTTTGGTATTATAACATTAAATACAAATACAACTTTTAAGTATTCTTTCGTATGTCTTTTGCTTTTCTTCTACTTATTCTTACTTTATTATTTGCAATGTCCATGTCATTATACAGGGGTGAGATGATTTATCATGGTTCCAGTACAGGAGATTAAACTACTGTGTGCTGAAGCTTGTGTAGGATTACATTTACAGCATAATACAGCATATAAATAAATCATTTTCAGCACAGAGCACATATGGGGAAAATGAGATATAAACACTACTTGCAAACAACAACCAATAACTTTCATCCATACACGAGCAGCACATGGGGTGGGTCCCCTTTAGAGTCCAGTTCCTACTTTAGTTGCAAACTCTGCACATTGTAACTTCTCTGTAGTGATTCAAAGCTGGTCAGCCCTTCTGGGGCCCCCTTCTGGCCGGAGGCCCCAAGCATTTGCCCATCTTGCCAGTTACAAAGCAGTTCTTATGTGAGTCCCTAGTGCTCACAAAAAGATTCAACATAAAATATATGTATTAATTCCTTTTTTTTTTTCTGTGGCTGATTAAAACTGTTTTTTTTTAATATCCAAATTACATTTTTACTGTCAAGTATGTTATTGAAGCCATAATCAATAATAAAGTAATAACATCAAGGTTCAGTTTAATCAACGATTCAAGTGTCACATGCAGTGATGTTTTTAACATGATGAACAGTGGAACTCAATAAATTTACTGTCTGATCTAATGTTCACTTCTGTCACAATGTTTTTAATACATGTTGAAGTCCAGCAGGCAGCATTTACTCAGCTATTCATTATTATTTATTTTTAGTCAATAAAAAAACTGTAAATTGGGGATTTCTGTATCTGGCCCTTGTATTTTCACACACTCACTAATGAACCTTTTCTAATTGTTATGCTGCAAGTTCCCACATTAATGTTCAAAGGAAGCTCATGTTGACTTGGCCACTTCAGATTAAATTAATTGTTAGCACATTAATTGACATGCTAATTTGTCAACATGGTGAGTAGCACCACTAGCATATGTGCTTTTATGTGGGCGCAGCATTAGGATAATTGTTTGCATAATATACACATGATGTAAATCATCCATGTCAAGCAGAATACTTTTGATGCATGTGCGTAGATGTGGCCACTGTATAACATTAGGATAATTGAAGCACATTAACTCTTCTGCCATTTGTCAGCATTCAATGGAATAGTCAGGTCATTATGATAGCGACGTCTGTCACACATTCATTAAAGTGATTTGTCACTGTAGTTTGTCATTAAGGGTGAGATTTCATTGTGTTTTCATTACTAATATTGGTTATATATTCATTTATAAGGCAGAGCAGAAAAAGACAATCTTGAAGAAGTGAAATCACACTCACCTCAGGTGTTTTTATTCCAAGTGCATCAGTGCCGATATTGCCTATCTGTATTTAGAGCCACACCTGCTGAGCTACATGAACATCTGGGCTCAGCATTGAGTGTTAACATAGCCCAGCCTCCATCACGATGAAATGATGTCACCGGTGTCGGAAAACAAAGCTCAAGCAGTCACAGATTACTCCTCTTGTCTATGATTTATTCCGTCCAGCCAGTTATTTCCAAACGTTTCATTATCCGAAGGCTTTGATTACAGTGCAGCATCATAGTAATTTTGATTAAGGTTGCAATTTTCTCAATCCGCTTTTGTTCAAAATATGATGGAGCTTCCAGCAGAACATCCCAGCATTTTACACATTTTGCATAAGTGTGATAAAAGTGACAGAAAGAGAAATATTGTCACGATCAACAATTCTCCTCCTGAAATATTTTTTTCCAACGTTCTTCCTTCTCAATGCCTCTTTCCTAGTTTGTCTTTTTGACCCTCCTGCTGTTTCACCATTTTAAAATTTATTTTGCCTTTGTGACTTTCTTTTTCGCTTTGCTCTTCTCTCTCTCAGCATTGTGAGGGAGAAGAAGTTGCCATAAGAAAAACAAAACAAAACAAAAAAAAAAGATAAAAACCCTTTGCTAGGTCTAATTTTTTTCCACTTTATCCAATCTGTTATCTGATTTTCCTTCTCTGTTCTGTATTCTGTTCTCTTCTGCAGTGAAGCGATCAGTAGATTTTAAATCGCGGGGCGTTAAATTATTCCCTGGCAAAGACTCCGGCAACAAGTTTTCAATATGTGAGTTTACATCTCAATGTTCCTTTGGCTAATGAACTAACATGTAATGGCTTGGTTTGGCAAGGACTTTGTTTTTAAGTTTTAAGTTGTTTTCTTTGTTTTCTTTTTTTTTTAAAAAAAGGCTTTCATTTTCAACACTTTTGTGCCTTTTATAAGGAACAATCCAAAACCAGAATATGAAACCTTTCGCTGAAAAATGACACATAATGCTAAAATATATGACTCACATATTTAAATGACATAATTCAGACACAAATGTGTTGAAAGCATCAAGGCCTTTGCACAAAGACTGCTTTTGCATTCTGCATGGCTGCTGTGTGTTTTTCTCTGGTTTGACTTTCTGTGAATGTATGTTCAGGTCACGGTGTCTTGCCTCTTCATTGTTTGCATTGATATATTTAATCATGGCTTGCTCTGATAAGCTTAATCACAGTTTGTTTTGGCTCGCTGTAGGCCTGATCAGGGAATGTGAATCAACTGTTGTACTATTGTTTATCAGTCACTTTTCTGTTCCTCTTTCCTTATCCTCATTCCCCTCTTCTCTTCTCTTCTCTTCTCTTCTCTTCTCTTCATATTTATGCACCTTCATACTCAGGCCACTAAGGTCATTAAAGCAATTTTCGAGTTTATCAAAACATACCCTCAACCATTTGATTACAGAAGAGAATGTAATGTACTGTATTTCTGTATGTATGGTGATCTGTAACCGCTCTTAGTCTGCAGCTTATTATAAAACTATTTCGGATTTGGTTTTCCAATCATGCTATCTAAATTGAAAGACGTGCAACCTCAATAAATTCTTTTGCTGCTCTCCTGTTGGAGCTGCTGCAGATGCAACTGCTTGTGAAATACCTATAAGCCCCTCTGGGAACAAGCTCTTACATTAGGCACCCTGAAGGGTAATAGTATGAGTGCTAATGGGTCCCCTGTCATCTGATGCACTATAGTAGAAAAATGGCCATGTGGATATTATTTAATTTGACTCAGCCTTTTTCAACATTCTGACTTTGGAAGGGCATGCATAGAAAGCATGAAAAATTTCCAAGAGTTGCAGCTTTGTCAGGAAAGTTTTCCCTTTTAAAGCTGTTAGCGCCTGAAAGATTTATTTCAAATGCAGTTCTCCATTACTTTTACATTTCCCTACATCTTTGTTACAGTGCTTCTACTCTTTTTTTCTACTTTTTTCATTTACACAGCCATACCGCACACATTATACTCCTCTATGAAGGTCAGGTGTATAATAGTGATTATATATTGATGTCATTCTGTGTTTTCCACATATCACAAACAATGGAGCACACACTGAAGTGGCGATTACACTTATGAAGTGGCTGCAGTAAATGTGTAATGTGTCTGATACATTAGCCTTTCACTGTAATCAGGCTCGAACAACCATGAGAGCAGTGTGCATTTGCATCTATTTACAAGTTTTTTTTCACAATGTTTGCATGGCACTTATCACAGAAATGGGTCAAAAGAGTCAACGTATAGAGAACATTGCTTCAGCTTTAGCAATGATGCTGCCAGCACCAGCAAGCTGTTTGTAACTGTATCCCTTAGAACAGTCTTTCCCTCACCCTGAGGTCTGGGAGCCCCCATGGGGGTCCCCCAAAGAGCACAGGGGGTCCCCGAGACCATTGTGATTAAAAATTGAGACCATGTCCACACAGAAACGAATTGATGTGTGTCCACTCAAATTTTAAACAGATCCCAAAGTAAATAAATGGGGATCGTCAAAATCTGCTGTACAATATTTTAACATGTGTATCTTTAGTAAATAAATAAATAAAAAGCCACTTTTAAGCCTACAACTTCCAAAAAATTTCCATTCATGCACTGAGGTTTAGTGAGGTCAGTGAGCAGGTGGAGCTACAGTAGTGCAACACTTCATCTCTATCTTGGTAACCGTGCTTTTCCTGCAACATTTAATCAATAAAACATGTCTGGACAAACACCACAGAGAAGATAATTTGTCAGGCTATATGTTGTTAATTTAACTTTGGCCTCATTGAAGGACAGGGCTTAGGCAGAATACAGTATTTGTGTTAAAAATTTTGCTAATAAGAGCATTAAACCAAGCATGATTTCATTTTTTTTTTCTAAGAGTGAAAATTCAGTTTTTTTGAACTGGTGACTCACACAATCACATGCCAAACGTTCACCGCAAATATAAAAAATATATTGCACTGCACATCTTCCCTGCAGACATCCAGCATAAGTTAGTTGTTCAATGTAACCAAAGGATTACATGCCTTCCAATGGCCTCTCATTCATGTGCACATTTTTGAACACCCACAAGAGCAAATGTGCACACATCAACAAGTCAAAGGTACCACTCCTAAAAAATGCAAGCCAAAACACAACCGTGATGAACCTTGCTTGTATTTGATCATTTTGCATGCTTTGTAAAATTGCACCTTAAAGTATCTGTAATTAATTTGCTTGTTTTTCTTAACTGCTTGTAATTGTGTGATTGCAATTTCATGTGTGAATCTCTCAAATACTGTATAAGTTGATGGAAAAGCAATGGCTGGGCTAGGCACAGCACAGAGGCACAGCACATCGGAGATTCATCAGATTTCCTGACAGGTTGGAAAGCCATGGTTGAGGTTTGTTCTACAGATGTGAATTTGTATGTTAATTCGTCTGGCTCTGATTGGTTGGGGAGCTAATTTGCTCTGCTCAGACAGGTTCAACTCTTCAGTGAAGCACAAAGTCTGTCTGTGTCTGTCCATAGATATACATTCATGTTCTGTAGATGTTGTTTCTTATATTTGTGTATGTGTGTGTATTTGGGTTGCCTTTTGTGTACTTTGTGTTTAAGTGTGTGTACCCAGTATGTATACTGTAACCACTCCCTCTGTTGTAGTGTTAATAGTCCAGATGGTCAAATTAGCCGCTCCAACAAAGCAACAAACTATCTACTCGAACAAATACAAACACACACACATACTCACAGCCACCTGCTGGGTTTGTTGATACGGACTAAACATGTAGTTGCATGTTAGCCAGATAGCCCAGACAGCGTGGGTGAGAAGGTGGTTGTGTGACAGCAGCAATGGACAGTATTACTGCTTGGCCTGTGTTTGCTACCTAATTGACTTCACTGGGATCTGATTTTGTTGTTGTGTAGAGAGAAATTTTACTTAATCATTTTACACCTCTAATTGTTTTGCAAGCAGCATAACCTGTGTAACATTTTGCAGAGAGAGTATAATATTTCTGACTCTTTCTTTGCTTTGTATTGTAAATTGATAAATTTCAAAATTAGATTGAAAAGAAAATTTAGGACATGATTTGCCTTTTAATATTAATGGCTGAAATTATATATTTTTGTACTTATTTGAAAGGATCGCTTGCATATTTAAAAGCTCATTAAAATTTCCATCTTCCTTTTACTTAGACATTTTTCTTCCCCAAGACAGTTGAAACATGTTTTGATGCGATTAATTTTGACCTATTAGAGCAACAACTATAACTTGGACATTAAAATGTACATTAATGAAAAACAAAAAGATAAAAAAAAAAGTGAAATTATTGCAATAAATGTGCAGAAGGAAAAAATGACTGTATAGCAGTGGCTTTCTTTCTTCCATTGCAGTTTAAAGCAACACAATTGAACTTTGGCAGAGAAGCTGTAAAGTGAAACACATCTGTGATATGTTGTTCAAGGACATTAAAAAAAATGAATAAATAAATTGGTAAAGTGCAGTGTCTCGGCCCCTGGACGTTACAGGGCAACAACAGCTCCAGGATTGTGCTTGATGAATGCCAGTGTGACATCAAAACGGGTCACAATTTTTCAGTTGGAAACTTTAATCAGACTAATGAAATCAATGACTTATTATTACTATCATAGTTGCTCATTTAGAAATAAGCAGAACCTTATCGGACAGGAAATTACATAATTCCCACTGATTTAAATATCAGCCCATTCATCTGAATGTGACAAGACGCTGTCGGCTGTTTTGTTTGCTGTAGATCTAAAACAATTAAACACCAGCAGGGTAGTATCTACTGACAGCAGACATTAGAAAAGGGTGACTGACTGAAGAAACACATGTAGAGAAAAATTCACTGAACACAAGGTTTATTATGACTTTACAGCCATCTCATAAATAAATACCAGACTTCCAAAGTCATTGTAGGAATGCATCTTATTAAGACACTTTATTAACACTGACACTTTAGCTGTGTTGACAGACAAGAAACAGCTTTTAGCAAATGTTGGACTTTTTAAATCTTAAAAAAAGCACCAGAAAAAAAAAAAAGCCTTAGCGTACACATTATTGTAAATTGGAAAAGTTTTTCAATGAAAAACATTTCAGAAATTATTCGTGTTTTGCACCCTTTCACCTAGCTAACTGGCATGTCTTTGGCTTTTCACAAAAGTCACAAAACCTTTCTGTAATTTTTTTTTCCAATTATCCACAAAGAAATGTGCACAAGACCTGTCTTTTGGCTTTAACCTTGCAGCTATGTTTCTTGACAAGTTTTAAACTGCAAATGCTAAAGAGAAACAGGGGGCTGGATGGACTAACTTAATGTTTATAGATTTAAAAAGTCTGTCACAATGCAAGTCAATGAACACTAGATGTAAAAAGCTTTATGTTTACTCACATATGAAAACTGCACAGAAGCAAAAAAATATTTTTAAATGAAGGAAGAGAAGAAGAAAAGGGAAAAGTAATAAAAACTACAAGCATTTAACAGAAGATCAGTATAAATGGACTCTTTAAAAAAAGATGAGGAAATATAAGTGTTGTGTTGCAAGTAGTTTTAGATTTGACTGTTATCTCTGTTTTCATGTCTTATGTCAAGATAAGCTCTTGTGTTTGTGAGAAAATTAAATGTCTAAAGAGGTTTATTGTCTCTGTCTGCATACCTAACCATCCAACTGTCTGTCGATCTCCTGTTCTGTCAGATCTCTTTCCTGCTGCCTTTGAAGTGAATAAGTGATAAGCCGGGCAGGTTTCCAAAACCAAAACTAAAAGCAAAGAGCTGGAAATTTACCCGGGGAGGCTCGTGCTGAATGTTATTGATCAAAAAACTCATGGTTTTAGAAAATTGCCAGGGAACAATGAAGCAGTTCTGTGGTGTTTGTGTGGATGAAGCATTTGCAAATACTAATAAATGTCTCTGTCTCTTTCTAACCTGTCTGGCTGTCCACCTGTCTATCTCTCTGTGTAGTAAATGAAGGTGGTGTGAGACAGGCTTCTAACTCCTGCCCTGACCCTGGAGAGCCCGAGAATGGAAAACGTCATGGCAATGACTTCAGGTGCAATTAAAACCTACAAACATGTTTTACACTCATAAATATGTTTGTAATAAAAATAACTTTTATTTGTTTCACTGTCAGCTCCTTCACTGTGCGTGATTATTTATGTGTTTGTTATTGCAGCATTGGCAGTGTGGTGCAGTTCAGTTGTGGAGAGGACTACGTACTTCAGGGCAGTAAAACCATCAGCTGCCAGCGAGTGGCAGAAGTCTTTGCAGCCTGGAGTGACCACAGACCCGTCTGCAAAGGTAAGACTTCACATGCCACTCAGACTTTATTACCGCAGTAGCACACAAACAGATGTGAAGGCAAGAAAACCTGAAAAGTCTGAAAATGCACATTTTTCTTGGCCTCTCCTCAGTAGAGCTGCATTGAATAGGGTCCAGTTAGTAGCGGGGACAAATGTTTCAAATCATTGGCTATGAAATTCTGAAAGAAAATAGTCCAGATGTTTGTAATATTGAGCCTCATCAATACACTACATTTTGTGCTGTCATCACAAGAACAATAGTTTTTGTTCTAGACCAAAAAATATGCAAACACCGTAAACAGTAATGTAACCATGCAGCAGGTTTGATCAGTGATGATTAATATAGCACACAAATCAAACAAAAATGTGCTAAATAAATTGCACAACTACATTTACGTGACAAGAGACTTGTAATCTGCTTCGTTATTGACAGTCTGCAGATTTCATTGTTTATTTACCTGGTGGCAGGTGAGCTAAGACTTGCAAGACACTTTTTCTCACACATACATACACACACACACACACACACACAAACAGGGAGTGAGCCAGAGAGAGGGGGTGTCTGTCATGTTAAATGCCAAAGTCGTTTGTCATGTCTTCCTTCAGCAGGCTTCAGACTGTGGCTGGACACACATACTTTAACATAAAACACAATATTCACTGGGCGTGGGTCTACTTGTGTGTGGGTGTGTGTAGTTGTGTGGGAGTAAAAGAAAAAAAAATGAGTGTGATAACTTACCATCTAGCAAATAATGACTGAGACAAACAGCAGACCACAGAGGGAAGATGAAATAGGATGGTGGCAGAGAAAGCAAAGAGGCAGGAAAAAGCTGGAAAATGTCACCTCCTTGTGTTTGCTCAAATTATAATGTGTGGAAGTAAAATCAGTAAATCCTCCACAAAACATTTGCTTGTAAACAGCAGCTGAACCTTTGACGAAGGGAAAACGAGGTGCACCCTGGGAGCCTGTGGGGGATTTATTATTTTACTCAGAGACACCTGAGCAGGGAAGACGTTATAGCTAGTTGAGGGTTGTGCTCTCTTGCCCTGTGGTTAAAGGACACAGTCTAACCACTAGCTTCAACTGCTGCCCTGGGTTCCTCTGTAAACTAGACACACCGTGGGACTGACTTCCATAAAGCTCATATCTCATATGACAGCACATATCTTTGTAAGCAGGTACAACCAGGGTATAGCTGCCTTGCTTGGGTTCTTGTTGGTTCCTGCCAGGCAACCTTATCATCTAGCTCATTATTAGAGATATCACAGTGGTGATACTTTTGATTGGCTCTTTATTATTTTGAATGGCTCTGAGAGATTCATCTTCACTAAATACTTTATAATGAGAAGTTAAATAGTCCCACTGACATTAAACCCATCAAGTCATGCGTTTACCTGCATGCAATGAAGGGCTAAGGCCCCCCAAAGGAGAACATGACATTAAAAGTCATTGATGTGTTCCCCTGGAGCAGAGCATGGTTAAAAAGGAAGACTTGTATCACTTGGAAACAGAGCCAGTAGTCAGCAGGGTTCTTTGCAGGGAAAATTATGTGGGCAGTGGGAGACATATTCACTGAGCAGCTGTATTGTCTAAGACCCACATGTTCATTGTTAAACCACTGTTTAATGTAAAACACAGTTCTCAATTTTCCCAACATTATTTGGCAATTTGCACCATTTATAGCTGTTGCTAAGTAACTAATAAGTCTGTGTTACTTCATCTTTATTTTAAGCATCTCATAACAGAGGGCACCGCATGTTCCCATGACACAAGTTGCATGAAGAAAGTTTAGGTAACCAGTCGCTGTAAGGCAAACAATAGAAACATTTAAACTTGAGTTACATTTTATTGTTTGTTGCATAATTTCATACAGTGCTAGTTAAGAGAGTAATGTTGCTGAAACGGGAAGCAGGAGTTTTATGATGCGCAACTCTTACCAGCACTGCAGTGTGCCATTGTTATGTATTGATGTACTTTGATGAAGCTTAAAGAAATTTGCCTTCAGAAGTCTCATGAATCCCAGAGAAACCACACAGAGGTTGCTTGAAGGACAAGATCTTTGTAACACTGGAATCTTTTCTTCTTGACAACAATGATGAGGCTTTATTTGCACTATCTAACATAATCACTCAAAAGTGAAACGCTGAAAACTGAAAACTATAGAAATTGCAGATATGCAATTTGAGCTGGAAATTGAGCATTTTGCAGGGTATTTTGCAGGGGACTTTGTGTATAGCTGAAAACTAAGGAGTTTAGTAGGAAAGCTGTTCTTCTAATTTTAAACCTATTCATAAAAATGTCTTCCCTCGGGACAGTAATCTAATATTGAAATTTTTAAAGTAAAGATTTCTTGAAGGGAGTAAAGAAAGGCTCCTTTAGAGCTAATAAAGATGTCTGGCAATGTTGTGTTACTAGTTTCTAATTCAATGAGCTGCCAGACTTCTTATTAAGGGTAAGAAACCAGGCAGATGTAGGTTTAGCTGTTTTTATACATTTGAGCCAAAGAGTGTCAATCTTATACAATGGGCTCTACTGCATTTAATGCATTTATAAGCAATTATAGTAACCAAAGGGGCAAAATCTGCAGCAGAATTATACTGTTGGTATTATACTGCAGTATATCCTCATTTAAAGACTGAGGGCTTTATCTTTATCTACTTCTACTTAGAGTACCATATACATATATATTGTTCTTTTTAGAATGAAGTGTCATCTTTTTCGGCCTTATTTTACTGCCTCAAAACTAAATCTCCTTTGTTTACCTTGTTTACACATTCCTTTGTTTTTATACCCAAGTCAGTGGAAAGTCTGTTAATTCCCATTGGAATCTACGATAGGTATGTAAAAGTCTAGCTTTATTTATTTGCATTGTCCTTATGGGATTTGCCTCAAATACAATGAAAAAGTTTCACTTTTGCGGATTGTTGAGAGAGCCTGCACTGTTTGTCAGTAAGTTGGAAAAAGAAAGTGGTAGCTAGTAGCTTATGAAGCTTTTCTGAGTTTAGTCCAAGACAAAATGTTATGATTTACTGCCCTTTAGCTGTTTTTGTCGAACCCTGCCCCTCGGCTGAATGTAGGTATTTGCACTTTATACTCACTGTTAGTGGTTACCAAACTTTTTGAGCTACGACTCCCAAGATAACATACATTGTTATCTTAGGGTCAGTCATTTTATAATAGCCATATATACAGACTATAGTTATGACTGTGGATTTGTGATATAGATTCAGTGCAGAGACGATGATCACTTCTCACTAATGGAAGATTTGTTGTACAGCGTTATCAACTACATGTTAAATTTTGCTGCCACTTGAGGGCAGCCTTAGATATGTCTGTGCTGTGGGCTGCGCTTAGCTATTCACATGCTGTTGTTGGTCCTCTAGCTTAGCTCTTCTGGGGACAAGACAGTCAAGTCAAAGCAGGCAAAAATCTACTTTGTGATGGAGAGAAATTAATAGGTGCTGCATTCAACTGATCTCCATTTGACCACTGCATATGGTCATATCCGTAGCCTATGTGTCATTAGCTTTTTGGAGAACTTTCTCTGAGACCTATGCAGAAAGATATATCTATGAAGGTATAAAACAGCCCAAAGAGGCTTGCCTGTTAAATACTGTCGTTTATTTGTAGAAATACAGTTTTATGTTAACAGATGTTGGGATGATGAACTCCTGTATAATTGTAAATAATGACCCAGCTTTTAATAGCAAATCTGAAGTGGGAAGATGTTTCCTACCCTTCAAAAATTATATATGTTTATATCAGCAGTAGCAAATCTGTTAACATCAGGTATTTATGTAAACTGCATAACTGTCTGCTGTGTGTGACTAACTATTCTTCTGGAAAAACTCTGAAGGTTAATTTCCTATTTTGACAGAAAATTTGATTTATTAAGTTACCAATAATGTCCAAGAGGTTGTCCAGGCTAGAAACATCTGTTACACTATTTCAAGTGGTGTAGGCCAACATAGATACTGTGCGTCATCCAAATAGACACAAGGTGATTGACACTACATCTCTGCACCAGTGTGTTTATTTTCAGCCAGAAGTTTACTGAACAGATGCAAGCAGAAAAACTAGGTACTTGATCCCAACAAAATGGCCTTGTGCCTGTAATTGCACCTCTTTTGGCTTTGTCAGCCCATGAAATTGAATAAGGGTCCGCAGCAAGTACAGTAGGTAATCACATAAACATATATTTGTTCTTAAGTGAGATGGCATCATGTTCTCTGAACCACAGTGTCCTTATTTAGCCTGTTTTGTCTCATCATATTAAACAAAACTGGAATGAGAGGACTGCAGTGTCTTGCTGCACACAGCTCAGATTTGACCTTTACATTCTACCAGCCAACAGCTACAGTGAAAACTCATGAATAAAATTGAGGTAGAGGCAATCTGTTGGGAAGCATCAAGCCAGCTAACTTATTAAAGAGGCACTTCTGTCAAAACACTTTCATATAGCTAAATGTGTCATTTGGAACGTTGACGAGAGTATGGAGTGCATTTCTCCTAAAAAAATGTCCTAACATTGTAGCAGCAAATCAACAGAAAGAGCTAATTAACTATAAAAAAAAAGAAAACAGAGTCCATTTGTAGTTGTAATCTCTTTATTAGTTTCAACAGAACGAATAGAGAACCATATAAAAATAAACTAGAAAACAGTAATCAAACTACAATGTTCCTTTTCCACTTATAACAGTTTATGAGAGTGAGCAGTGACAGAGACAGAGAGAGAGAAAGAGAGAGAGAAGGGGCTCCATGTGGCACCTTGATTAATGGACAGATGGCAAGGCCACTGAGCCAACTCTTTCTCTCTGTCTGTGTGTGTGTGAACTCCAGGAGAGTTCAGCTGATCCGCCTGAATATACTGACTCAATGAAGGCTACTATATGTCAGCCAGATACACACACATGCACAGTCACATGCACATGCATGCGCATATGTTGATTTTTTAAGAGCAAAGAGGAAGACAAAGAAGAGAGCAGATGAGGGGGAGCACTTTACAGCAACTTTACTAAATGACTGTGTGTGTGTGTGTGTGTGTGTGTGTGTGTGTGTGTGTGTGTGTGTGTGTGTGTGTGTGTTTTTGTGCGCGTGTATCCATTAAAGCTCCAACCAAAATGTGAGCCATCCGAAAGCTGTGTGCCAGCTTAATGATGTCATCAATCATTCTCTGTATCCATTGGTCAATCTATTTGCTACTGTAGGCAGTTTGGTTTAAGAGCCAGTTTGATCATCCAGCTTAAACTTCTGATTGCTAATCTGATGTAACATTATGATCTGAAGCTCTACTTATTTGAGATAACTTGACAATCTGACTATTTCTGTTTCCTTTAGCCATCAATAGGATTTCTATAGGATGCTTTTAAACTTTGCTTTTTGGTAGCAGATATTCCTTTCATGATGATGTCAGTTCAGTAATACATTTAATTAATAAACTTTCTTGATGAAGAATGCACCGTTATAAACAAAGACACAATGTCTCACCAGGCTACTTTAAAATACTTGGGTCAAACCAAGGTAAATTGTCATTTTTATCTAGACAGTAAAATGTCAGAGATGTTTCTGCTCCACAGGGGCATGCTTTACTATCATGCCATCTCCAAATCTGCCTCCGGATTGTGAACTTTTGAAAACTCATCCGTATGATTTGATTTTAGTTTCTATCTGATTTACCTCCCCTCCAGTCCTCTTTATGCTGTCTGACTGAGGTGCAGGGTCAGGGAGATAATCTGGAGCCGGTAAGGGTTAACTGTCTTTGGTATGCTTCAGTAGCTATTGCTGTATGGATGATTGAAGCCGAGCCTCCACTGCAGGGACGATCCAATAACCGCAAAGGCCATTCGGCTTAGGAAGCAGCAAACTTACAGTATAAACCTTGAATGTAAGACAGTTCAGACTAACGGAAATACTTATGAGCCCAAATATTGAAGCTGGCTAGCATTAAAATTTAAAACATCCTAACAGCAATGTTCCTAGAGCTTATGGGCCACGTCAGTAATGCTCTAAAGCCATAAAACTAAACTTTGGAAAATATAAGCAAGGACATAGAGTACAGGAGACTTTGGCATAGGGATCTTTGCCTGAAAGCTCATTTAATTGTCATCCCAGTGATTTATGTGGGTGTGTGTGAGTGTAACGAGACAAAGAAGGTGTGTTCTCTGGGAATTGATCTGAATAGAAATATATGTGATTTTACACATAAATAAACATGGATCCCCATTCTCTATGGACCTCCTACCAAAAGCTTTCAATTAATTTCAGCCTTGATTTCAATGGTAAGCTTTAAGTACCAGATAGATCTTATCAAAATTTTTAATTTGACCCGGATTTCATCAACTCTGATAATCATGTGACCATTTGCCAGTGTGGATAATGAAGGGAGGGAGGGAAAGCAATAAAGAGAGAGAGATATAAAGATAGAAACAAAATTTATTAATTTTCTATGCCTAGATTGTTCTGAAGAGCTTAAACCTATCCCTGCTACAATTGGACGAGGAGCAGGATATGTACTGGACAGGTCACCAACATGGAGATGAATGAGATAAATAACACTTACTGTTGATATTCAGTAACAAATTAACCTAATGTACATCTCTTTGAGCTGTAGGAGAAAGCAGAACATGCAAATACAGAAAAGCCACAGCTGAGGTTGGAACTGGGAACATTCGACATGTTGGAGGACAATGCTGAACACCACATCATCATGCAGCCTCAAAGTTGTACCATTCAATTTTCATCTTTAAGGGCAACAAATACTGATGTCTTGTTAAAACTAATAGCATCTCTGAGATACACACTAAGGGTCCTATGAAACAGAAGCTACAAATATAAACAATATGTGGGTATTGGTAGCCTAGTGGTTACAGAGGTGGTCTGGAAAACCTGGGTTAAAGTCTCCGTGCTGGCAACTGAAGTGAACCACCGTGGGTTTCTCAGCAAAAAAATTTTTTTCTGCAGTTTTTACATTTTGTTGTTTTGTTGCTGTCCTGCAGACAACATGACAATGTGCTTCTGTATGTTGTTCTGCATAATCTCTACCATGTTCTTGATTATAATGCAGAAGTCATACAGCATCATCTCACCAACCATCTTAATGGTGATAATATGTATCATACAACCATCAGAGGTGACATCACCTATCAGTCAATATTAATGAAGAAACTCTGAAAAAATGTTTTTTTTTTCTTTTTACCATGAAGTATATCTGTAGCAGTGACAAGTCCTCCAATGCAGTATCACCAAAACTAATTAGATGATCACTTTATTTTAGATTTCCTTCTCCTTGCTTTCTTTTGCTGTTTCACTCTCAGTAGATAGCTGAACCTATACCTCTCTATCTTCATAGAATTTTGCATTGCTGTCTAATGTTTAGTAGATTTAACAGCTGTGTCACTAGCAACCCTCATTAATACTGAAAAGTTATATGAAATAAATGCACACTAACTGAAATACGCTGCTGTTGTTATCAACATTTTTCATTCATCAGCTTCAGGTGATAATGATGGACCTGATTAACATGAGACTGCAAGATGTTGCTTAATTTTTCTAGCTCATCCAAAAACGATATTTTTGGATAAATACGTGTCGGTGTGATCCATGAATGTTATTTTCCTCCTCAGCTGAACGATAATCAAATGCAACAAGAGAGTAGGTACTTGGTAAGGAAAAGCCAATCAGCTGATCACTGACAGCCGATGTGTCACGATTCACGGAACAACAGGAGAGGAGGAGGAGAGGAAGAGGAGAGGAGGAGGCAGCCATGCTACACAAACACAGATAGGACCAGAGAGTTACTAGCACAGTGGGATTTGTTCAAAAATTGCTGGAAAAGTTTTTTTGTTTTGTTTTTTTTATAAGTGTGGTTGTTATAACACCCTTATCCTCCCACCTATGCTACTGTACCCACCTCGAATTATACAGTTACACTGCTGTGTGTACTGTTGTGTAAAAAGTTGCACAAGTTGCTAAACATTTTGGACAACACTGCACAGATCCTATGTCACAAAGTGATTAAACAGCTAAGTGTCTTCAATCAGACACTTCTTTAAGTTTGTTCCTATAAGAACTATTGCAGGAGGTCATTTCTGCTTAAAACAAAAAGCCTTTAAACAATCACACTTTTTAAATGACTATTTGTTCTCTTTCAGGGTCCCTGGTTCAGTTCCTATGTATGAACATTGTTAACTTTTTACTTTAAACACAGACACAGCAGTTCCAGTCTCTTGATTCCCATTTAAGATAATTTATTTTTCTCTTTATTGTTTAAATTCAGGCATGAAAACTATCTAAGTTAAAAAAAAAAAAAAACAGTTTTCTCATAAGGGACAGAACAGTGGCATAGGATATGCTTGAAGCAAGACTAGGTTGGTTAGATAGACTGACACACAGAGAGGATAGACATGTTTGGGATTTTGTTTTTGACTTTTTAGCCTCTTTTAGCTTACTGATTTTAATTTTCATGGCTTGGAAACATCACTCTTATTATTGTTACCTTGTTAATCCAAACAGCTTTTTACCAAAAAAGCTCTAAAACCCACTGCCTTTCCATGTACTACCATTTCAGCACCAAATGAATAGACAATACAGTTACCAATTATGGTAGTAGAGTGGACTATTATTTATTCCACTGTAGAGTTTAAGAGGTACAGACCAAAAACAATATAATTTAAAATCTGGGCTTGTGAGGCACATATTGTGTTATTGTTTTGATATAGAAAGCAGCAAAGCTACTGGGCTTAAGAGTCTCTCCACAATTTGTGGTTACTACATGTCCACTTCTGTAAAAAGGATCAAATACTGTACATGTTTTTTTAGTGACAGTATGAAAAAAAGATTACTTTTTTCATCCTGCTTCACAAAACACATTTTTTTCGACAGTCTGCCTGAACTTTAAAATTAAAAAGCAATTACTGAAAGAAGAAGTAACAAATAGCAAAGATCCAGTAAATAAGCAACAGACTATTTGTCCTATATGAGAGTCAGACCCCAGACATTTTGCTAAAGGTCTTACAATAGTCCTGCAAATTGAAATATTACTGCTTTTAATTGGATACAGTGTATTAATATGAATAGATTATTTTTGTTGCACTAAAGATATGATTCATGTTCTTGGTGGGTTGATTACATCATGACTGATTTTAGCATTTTTTCTTTTTTTTTTTTAACAATATAGTCACCTAATGTGCCAGATGGTTTGTTAAACAGAACCATCTGGAAGGTGTCTATGGATGCTTGTTGAAAAAGAGCAGAGTTCATTGGATGAAACATCTGCCACCATCTACCAGCAGAACCAGTTGGACTGAAATTCTTTCCATAAGCACTTAGGAAAATAATTCTGTTCTGCAGTCATTTAGCAGACGCTAAAACAATTTTTATTTATTTATTTTTTCCCTTGAGAAAGGCTCCCAGTGTCTAGTCCCTAGTTTTTCAGTTTGATCAAATCACCATTTAGCAACAGGTTAACCTTTTGTTACACCTAAACCTGGCCAGTACATACCACTACAGAATGCTGACTGGTCTGAGCCATAATGCCTTTGTGACTAACATATAGCTTATTGTCTGGCAACACAGATTATTTTGTGAACACAACCATTCTGCTAGAATCCACTCCATAGTCCTTCATGTCTGGGGCTTCAGTTTGGACCTCGACTGCGACCTTTAAGTGTGGAGCTGGTGCCACCTGGCATGTCTGTACCACAACACAGTGAGAGAGTATGCACACTTGGCAGGTAATGGAGTAGTGGCTCAGATGTGTTTTGGATATTACATGCTTTTTTAAAGGTGAGGATGACCAGTGGAGACGTGTAACTGGGAAAGAAATTCATCCTTCCTAGAGCAGCAGAAAGATTCTGCTTCATCTACAAGTATAGGCTGGTTAGAGCTGAGCTCACTGGTTTCAAGATGGTTTTTGTGACAAAACGCATCATTTATGTAAACATTTACTGCAAGGCACACTTTAGACTATAGCTGAGCAGATGGGAAATTCTGGTCACATAGATTAATACACTGCCTGGTCACCACTTGGATTTAACTAAGAATTATGGCATGGACAATTATTTTCCAGATGGCAACAAGTTATTTAACCTCAACTGATGCAATGAGTGGATTCTCATTTCTTAAACAACCATGTCGAAAGAAACATCCTGGGGTCACAGAAAATATGTTAGCCTATTTAAGAGGGGTTAAATAATGTATCAAGCAAAACATCTAAGGAGATGGCAGAAACTACTAAAACTGAGTAAGGCACTGTCCAATGCATTACTAAAAACTGAAAAGACAGTGGAGAATGATTGTCTTCAAGGAAGAAATGTGTTTGGAAGAAGATCCTAAATGATGAGTGATCACTTTGGGTGAAATCAAATAAAAGAAAAACAACAGTAGAACTCAGGGCTGTGCTTAATAATGAAAGTAAGAGCATTTCCACATGTACAATGCAAAGGGAACTCGAGGGATGGGGACTGAACAGCTGTGTAGCCACAAGAAAACCACTAATCCGTGGGGCTAACTGAAGAAAAAGGCTGTGATTTGCCATGATCTGGGGTTGCTTCTGTTGGTAAGTTCTAGGTTTAGCAACATTATGTGCCTAAAGAATGAGGTCAGCTGACTACCTGAATATACAAAATGATTACATTAATAATAGATTTTTTCTTCCTTGATGGCTCAGCCATATTCCAAGATGACAGTCCCATTAGGCTCAAATTGTGAAAGAGTGGTTCAGGGAGCATGGGACATCATTTTCACACATTTGACATACCAGGGTCCAGACCTTTACCCCACTGGGAATCTTTGGGATGCCCTGGAGAAGGCTTCGAGCAGTGGTCAAACTCTCCCATCATCAATATAAGATCATGGTGAAAAATGAATGCAACACTGGATTGGAAATAAATCCCATGACATCGCAGAAACTTATCAAAACAATGCCACAGCGAATGCATGCTGTAATAAAAGCAAAAGGCAGTCCTTAGAATCCTAAAAGTAAATAAGTACATACAGACCTAGAAAATATTTGAGAAGAGACAGGGAGAGAAACATTGACAAAAGGTAACACTGAGGTGTAACTGTCATTAAACAATAAACTGTTAACAACATAAAATGTCTTCTACAGGGACCACAAAAAGAACAAGAGACATACAGATACAGCCTGAAAGATGGATGAAGTTTTAAAATAAATTATGGGATGTTAGCTTCTCTGGTAATTCTGGTGATAACTCTCTCCGCACTATCGCTATAGCAACATGGTGCCCATTTTGCTGTTGGCACGGTGATGGGCTGGCCATTTGTTCAAGACACGCTGATTGAGCTGTCAGTGCGCACGCATACTTACAAAGGCCCACATACTTTTGGAGACATGTAGATAAATCATTTCTGTCGTGCAACTCAAGCGTGCACACACACTTTAAATCTGCGTATCTCTCAGCGTATAAATCGAAATGAGCTGAACACGAGAGAAGGTCAACTCAAGATGCATTGAAAATTAGAGAAAAAAGAATCAGCTGGGCCTAGCCAAGGTAGGGGTTCAGTACATGGAGAGACAAGGAATCACAGACGAGTTATATAAGCTTGTCACCAAGGGATCTTGTACTTGTTCTGAAACTGCTGTGTAGCACCTCAAATATACACTCCATTAAACACACAAAGAAGAAACATGCTCACAAACACGCTGTGGTATGACTCTTTATTCATCCCTCTCCTATACCCTGACCACTAAGCTGATGTAGCATCCATAAGAGTGATTATTTGAGTGGGAGTGCTTAAAAGTATGCGCTTGTGTAGACTATGTAATTAGCAAAAACATTGGCCTAATAAGTCTGTTATTTATTTATTTTATTTAGTAGCAATTCTTTCCTGAATGTTGTCAACTTGTGTCTATGTGCAACGAGATGTGCATATTTCTTGCCAGCTTTAAAAAAAAAAAAAGAAAAAAAAGCATATAATCATTAATGCTTATAGTCTTTTGTTTTCCATGCGTGTGCGACTGTTGACTGTAAGTATTCTCGCTGCCTGCCACTGAACAAACTAATTAAGGCACAAACGCTGCTTCAATTCAACCAGAAAATTACCTCCCAAGTTTAACAGGACGACCCAAGGACAGACGAGCAGGTTCTCTATCACATCCAGTCAGAGCAATAAGCCTAATAAAAGCTTAGTTGGTTTATCCAACACCTAGCATGTGTCATTTTCAACACCCCACTGAATGTAGCATCCTCATTACTGTGAGTTAATACTATTTCAGAGTTGACAAAAAACCATATGGTTTTGGAAAGAGAATCTCTTTTCAAATGACATGCAGTCACTGTGCACTTTTAATACAGTCGTCAACCAAACTATCGTCATCATTTCTGTCTGCAGTGATAGTCTGTTTAGGGGTTTTGCTTCTTTCAATGGGGAATATCATTCCAGCTCAAGTAGTACTTGGAAGTTGTTGACATTGAATACATTTTAAGAGTAAATAGCTGGTAAATATCTTTATCAGTCCATACCACAACTCTAGCTAATCCTGTGGTATTTCACACCCAATAGCTCCCAATTAAGTAATGTTACCCAGGGAGATGTTGCTGACAGTATCAATAACATCTATGTGACCTTCTCTTCTGTGTACTTGAATCTTCTCTTTTCCTCTGTTTTTCTTCTCTTCCTGTCATCACACTCTTTCTCTTCAGCTCTCAGCTGTATTGATGTCACTTTTAATTGTTCTTCACTGAACTTCTACCGTGACCCACACATGCTAAGAATTTGTTGTTGCATTTATTACAAGAGTCTCTAGCTAAGCATCTCCTAAATGGTTTAATTATAAAGGTAATTGTCACTGTGTTGTAGTGTTATGACTCAACAGTGTGCAACTGCTTTCACTAATGCCACTGCTAAATTTACAGTTCCCTCTAATAACAATGACATTGTTTTTTTTCTTCTTCTCCTTTCCACAGTGAAGACTTGTGGCAGTAATCTTCAGGGGCCATCTGGGACCTTTACATCTCCTAACTTCCCAATTCAATATGAGAGCAATGCACAGTGTGTGTGGGTAATTACGGCATCAAATCCCAATAAGGTAGAGTTCCCTTTTTTTTTGACAAAGTCTCTCACTTTGCCGAACAAACTCAGTTTCAAGCTGTTCACAATCATCAATGTCCATCTTTTTGAAATCAAGTTGAATTTGACCATTTGGTTTATCTACCGTATTCAAACATGTCCCCATCACAAGCCAGATTACCTTCAGTTGGAAAATAATTAATGGGCCACAGAGATGAATGATGTGCGCTTTATTGTTAAGAATAACCTTGCCAGTAATTTACAGTTAATGGTATAGTTTTAATTTTTTTTTACTTCATCATAATGTCTTTTCAGTCAGCCAACACACCTTACAACTATTATGAAAGTGTACACTTTTAAGATATAATACGTTTCATACAAGCTGGGATCTCATTACATTACCTGAGCTAAATGTAATGGGGACCAGATTAGGGTTATTAAATCCACCAAAATAAGAACTTAATATCTAAAGATTTTAAGCAGGGTTGAAGTGAGGTTTATGAAATATTAAATCAACAACTGCAGCATTGATGGAGGCAGAGTGGGGCATGCATGTCAGCTTAAATTCTGCCATTCTGTAAGGGATGTGTTGTATGTGAAGTATGCCTTGCACTGAGTTGAGTGTGATGTGTGGAAGTGTAGCAGCATGAAGTTATCTGCATGAAGTTGCTTGAAGGCTTTGCTCATCTGAAATACATGGATTCACTGTCATTTCAATCGATATAACTCTGCACTTCTATAAGGAATTTACAAAGTTAGTTTAGCAGCATTTTACCTAATTGGAATGGGTCAATAATTATTCAAGTTGGCGGTATTATAGATTATATGATGGTCAAAATATATTAGTGTCTAATCCTGTGTGATAGGTTAATCCTACAAAGGGGCAGACAATAGGTTGGAGGTTAGATGGATATCTGCCACTGGTTCCTTTGATGTCCCTGGAGAAATCTGATTGGTATTCAGAAACACATCCCTATTTGACTCTGGGCTTCTGTAGTGACCACATTGTTGTCAAGGACAACACCTGCATCAGCATGATAGAGCTGCACACACACATCCGTTCACACATTGAAATACTTTTACATATATGACTCTCACACACACACACATTTTGTAAATTTGCTCTATCTTAAAAGCTTAACTTCTCCCTCCCTTCTCGATTCCCACACACTGCCCTTTCCGCCACTGCCCAAGGCTTCTGGTTTATGGCCTCCAGCAATACATTTTCTGTTGAAGGCTACACCCTATGTGACTGCTGAAGGCTATGTTACTAATTCCCTGCTGAAGACTTTGGGATACGTGTGCGTATGTGTCTTTGCATCCTATGTATGATATGTATGTATTTAGACTGAGTATATCTGTTACCAAACAGTTTGATGAAAATGACTGAGGTTACATAGATATTTTATAATCCATATCTTTAAAGGCTCTACAGGTACAGTGTGGTCTTAGCTGCTGAACCATAGCCCTGTCTTGCACCTACTGAATCATGTCCATTCTTCTTATCACAGCACATTAAATATAGATTGTCATGCACTATCCTAAATCATGTCTTTTACCACACTTTACCACGTGTTACACGTGTCTTGCAAGACACTTAATCAAACCTGAGGTTTTCAGGGGTCCATAAATTTGAACAGAACCTTATTACATGACATGGATGGATATAAGTTTGGAACAAACACCCAGTCAGTGTCTGGTGGATAGTACCTGTACCTCATAATCTACTTAGCGCTTCAAATATTTTTATTTAGTCAAAGAAAAGAAAACAAATTTGTTTCAATTAAGAGACAAATCCTAGCAGGCATCTCAGCCACAGAACACTAAACCAGAGTTGCTATTAAATGTGTGTGAGATGAAAGATGGGTAGTCTCTCATCTTGGAAACACCTGTTTGTGTTATAGTTTTGTGTTATAGTAGGGTAGTTTATATACAATATATCATTCTAAATTTGAATAAAACATGTCTCATAGGGTCTTAATGCTCCATCTATGATGCCTCTGCTGTATTTTTTACCTCCGCCAAGGTGGAGGTTACATTTTCAGTGGCGAACATCTGTCTGTCTGTCCGTCTGTCTGTCTGTCTATTAGCAGCATAACTGAAAAAGTAATGGGTGGATTTTGATCAAATTTTCAGGAAATCTCTGAAATGGAATAAGGAACAACTGATTAGATTTTGGGGGTAATCCGGGTTACCAACACAGCATAAAAATTAAAATGGTGGCATTTACTGAGGCCGATTGTTTATTTGTTTGTTTGTTTGTTTTTTTCATTGAATCTTTATTTTTATCATTTGGAAGTAGACACAGCTTAAATAAATAATGAATTAATTGATTAGCATGTGGGATTACTTTGGGCTCGTATTTCAAATAGAAAATTCACTTATCAACTAACATTTGACCAAATAAAGCCATTTTTAAATACATTTATAGTTTTATCAATTATTTGATGGGGAACAATCAGAAAAAGCATCATAATGCTAAAGTAATGAAACAAAATGCTGGATGTTATGACGGCGGGACATTCTTGTATTGGTTTAGCTCCAGTAGAGGACCCAAGCATTCAGTGCAGTGATGTCCAAAAATGTTGTAAAACACCACAACAGGCCATCTTCTAGTTGCAGCTTGAAATGAAAACTGCCTCGGCATCTTGTCAAGGATGTCTAAATTTGGTCTTATTCTAATCAGAGGAGCTGACTTTTGTCTCCCCGATCTTAGTCTTCCTCATTAATTTTTGCTATTATAGCTTCAAACTAATCAGATAATGTCCACAATGATTGTCAAAAAAATGTTTATAAATATATAAATATATATATATATATATATATATATATATATATATATATAGATGACATTATGGTAGATGGTATAATTCAACATTCAATTGTCTCAGGTGAGTGACCCTATGGCTTGGCAGAGGTCTGTGCTGTCTAAATGCTTCTAGTTTTCAGCTGTGATTTCAAGTACTAACCTCCTTTACTGTCACCTTGTTTAACATGTTGAAATACCCAACAACTTCAGCAGCTCTCACCAGTCTGAAATCTCTGCTGTTCCCCCTAATGGAATCCTTCAGTAACAAGTGTAGTACACATGCAAGTATGCGAACAATTACACTCATAATAGAGCTCATTGTCTATGCAAACATGAGATTAAAGCAATATTATACGTTTCCAAGCTTAAAACTCTGTGCGTCTGACTCATTTTTATGGGACACTGACATTTATTATGCACATTCCTGGAGCCAGAAACTGGATATCAGTACACTGGCTGTTTTGAATGCATACTATGACTGATTTGGGGGAAGAAAAAAAAAAGACAAGACAAAGTGACATCTAAAGTCTTTTATTAAAAAGCAACAAGTTAAAAACAATCTCCCCAAGTTTAAGTCCCTATTTTTTTTGTTTTGTTTTTTTTTTTGTTTTTTTTTTTAAACATTTTAGTTCAACTTAGAAGCTGGAGGGCTTTCATTTGCTAATTTTCATAGCAGATGGTGGTGGTCAGATTGCACCATTTCAGTAAGTGATCTTATGTTATCGACTGCCACGGTGCTTTACTTCTGCCTTTGGCTTTTTAAGCATGTCTGTTACTCCAAAAGTTTGGCCCATCAATATGAACTCTGCTTCTTGTAAAGGTGCCAAATTTAAGCAATTCAAACTGTTGGAAAATGAATAAGGGAAGCTTGTATCAATTCATTTTAAAAGTTGAAAAACACAGTAAGCCATAAGAGCTCTCTTTGCAATTACTATTATTTCTTTCACTGGTCAAAGCTTTTCTCACAGTTGGTGTTGAGCCAGTTTAGGTGTTTTATGAGTTCATTGTGTGTTTAGGTATATGCTTTCTGCCACAGTTCAAATGTTTAGTCAACAGAAAATTGCAGATGGAAAGATGCCTCTCGTGGTGTAAAAGGTAATTTAGTTGTTCAAAAGCAAGCTTATGTTGGGCAGGTGGCAGAGACAAACACACAGTGGGAAACTGGCAAGTAAACATCAGGTAACTGGCAAAAATGGCAGGAGCAAAACACGAGCATTGACTATCTGGCTTACCGGCTGTAAAAAGCTGCTCTCAATTAGGAGGATGATGAGAGAATGAGGAGCAGCTTTGCAGACATGGGGGGTGGTCAGTTGATGTTTGGAGGGAAAAGGCATCAAGATAACCCTGGGAAGAATGAGAGTGAGATTTGGAGCGTGAGGCTGATGAGGAGGTGGAGGAAGCAGAATAACACATTCAGAGTGAAGGAATGGCCTCAACTGATCCTACCTCCACCAGCAGCAGCACTTTTTATTAACTAATCGTACATGTCTCTCCCAATTTTATCTCATACTCCCTTTCTCTCATTCTTCCTGTCTGATGCCTCGTTCCTCTTTTTTATGCTTTCCAGCCCTCCTCCTCCTTCAATCCCAGAGGCTCTGTCCTTAGAATTACCCAGATTCTTCATTAAGGAGCTCAGGCTGAAACCATCAAATCATTATAAAGGGAGAGAAAGAATACAGGAAAGAAGGGGGCACTAGAGGGGGAAAATCATTTGTTTTCATTGTTTTACTCATATCTTTCCCTCCATTGCACCTAATCACAAACTGTTTGGTTCTCACACTCTCACAGGTAAAAATACATGTTTCTGTAGCTCATCATTTCTTCTTTTCATTTCTCTTCATAAGCCCCATTCCCTCCATCCTTCTCTTCTTCTGCCGATCTATTTCACTGCTTCTTCTTTTCCAGGTTAAGTGTTAATGGAGTTCTTTAGCTCTCTGATGTTATTGCTTCATTTAGTTTTGGCAGAATGAGCCTTTAGAGCCAATTCATTCTCCCCTGTTCTCATTTAACCTTGAGGATGGTAGGACAGGATGGTCATTTTCTCTTCTCTTCTCTTCTCTTCTCTTCTCTTCTCTTCTCTTCTCTTCTCCTCCTGTATTTTCCCTTTCTTCTTCTTTTCTTCAATGTGTTTCCATCTCCTTTGCTATCAGCAAATGAAAGCATTTATTTCTTAATAGCATTTGTTTATGATGCATTAGATAAGGTGACATCTGTGGAAGCCACACATAAAGACAGGTTAACTTATCTTTTAGTTTTATGTCTTAGCCAAACACAGCACTAGCATGCAAATTTCTAGACTGCTTTATTATTAGAAATCAGAGATTTCCACAAGTCCATTCTTCCACCTTTCTTACCTCTGGGGAAATGACTGCAGACAGGAGATCAGACAGAGAGACGATCATTTAAAAAAACATAATAATAAGATTGTTCACGAGTCTCAACTCTTTTAAGTGCAAGTCCAAGTTGAGTCTCAAGTCACTGGAAATGCTGCTTAAGTACGAGTCCCAGATTCGAGTCCCTATCTCTGTTAGCAATAAAAATACTGTATGTACTGACTTGCTACTATGTTCCTGTCCTCACACACTTTTCAGTTCGTGAAGCACCATTATGACAAAATAGTACCACAGATTTACGAAAAAACAATGTCTTTTATTTTTGTTATTTTTTTTGTTTTGTTTTGTTTTGGTTTTTTGGGGGTTTTTTTATGCACTGCAGCTTGGATTTATCTCACACTTTCCAGAGGGGCTGCTTGTGAGAATGCAAGTATCCAAATCAGATAATTAGACTTTGTGTTTAGTGTTCCAGTGAGCTTCCTTTAATAAGTCCATAAAATACCCAAAATTCCTGTTTTTAGGTTGCCAAGGTTATATGTCCTGTCCTTTAAATTCAAAAAGAAATATTTTACTTATAGATTGTGCTGTGTGAGCCAAAGTGCGCCAAACACTTTTATTTTATAACAATTTCTTTATTTGTTAGAGACCAGATTGCTATGACAAACACAAAGGAAGCACATCTTCATTTCTACTTTGCAGGCTTTGAATACCTTGTAGACTTGAGACCTTGTAGAAATGAAACTTCCAACACACACACACTTAAAAGCAGTACTTGCTTCCTTTACTTCATATTCCTAAAATGGTGTATCCCTGCATCTTCTTGACAGGTTGAGCACTTTCTAGGGGGATTGGGTTTAAACAAGCAACTGTGTGTCAAATTCATCTTATAGTGCCATAGTTGCATAGCAACAGCATCAGGTACACATAGCCTTTCTTACTGGTTCCTGCTAAGAATTGACATCTGAGAAGGAGGCACCTAGTTCCATGAAATAGAAGTAAGAGGTAAAACATTAAACAGCAGTGGGCTTCAGCTATCAATCTTCATCAGCTAAAGCCAAACTCTCCTCACAGTGACACAATTTATACATTGTAGGCCGGAGCAGGTTTAGTGAGAGTGGGTGGAAGAGAATTTTCTCTAACACGGTAACGCATGAGCTGTAATTCCTCAGTCCTGACAGTGACCGCTTTACATCACTTACTGTGTTGCTCAGCAGGTGTTTCAGAAATTTCTATGGTAACTGTATCTTCAAGGTGGGTTATATCTTATACTGATATGAACAAGAAGGAGCCTTACACACTTCATTGTCTCCACGACAACCAAAGGAAGTGCTTTATCAAGCAGAAATCAAATTCTCATTGGCTAAAAGCCATTGATGGATGAGAAGAACACACACAACACCCAATTAGAAATAGAGCGAGAGGGGATGACAGTGTGGGAGAGACAGAAGGAGGCAGGAACGATTTTAAGTGAGTGGGACAGATGTTTGCATTAACACCAATTATAGAAGTGGAAGAAATGTGTTGAGTGTTAGAATCACCTGTAATGACCACACAATGTAACAAACACATGCATAAACTCTGACCCAGTCAGTAATGAGCCTTCTATCTAAGTTACAGTATCACACAAAAGTGAGTACACCCCTCACATTTCTGCAAATATTTAATTTTATTTTTTCATGGGACAACACTGCAGAAATGACACACCAAGAGGTTTAAAACAGAGCTGGAAAATATTGACACTTTGGGCCGAATTTGGACATTTTCACTTAGGGATGTACTACTTTTGTTGCCAGCAGTTTAGACATTAATGGCTGTTTGCTGAGTTATATTGAGGGGAAAGTAGATTTACTCTATTAAACAAGCTGTTTACAGACTACTTTATATTGTGTCAAAGTGTCATTTCTGAAGTGTCGTCCCATGAAAAGAAAAAAATTAATATTTGCAGAAATGTGAGGGGTGTACTCACTTTTGTGAGATACTGTATGTTTAGTACAACATTCAGAGACGTGCATTTATCCAGGCACAAGTGGGTTCAGTGTAGTGTAGCAAATTCCTGGCTGTGTTTAATGCTGTGTGAACAGTGCTGATGTGGCATCAGGTTGCTCTGTAAAGGATGCACACAAGGGCATAGACCACATCTATCAGAATACATGGGCCCCTCTCTGTGTCCTTTCAATATACAGTCAAAGAGGCCTTTTGGCTTGTCTCACTCAAGATGTAAAGCTAGGTTATTTCTGTTTCCTGCAGCCTGTTAAATCTACAGTACACTGATGTATCTAATCAAGATTCTTATCTTTTATTATTCATAGCAAGGTTTCTTGATTTAATTCTTTTGCATGTTACTGTGTTCTTTCCAAAGTTTGTCCTAACAGTCATAAGTCCTTGCTTGTGTGCAAATACACTCTCTCCTCCAGTCTGGATGGGCTGCTGGGAAGTGAAGTGGTCTAAGGTTTTTTTTTTTGTTTGTTTGTTTTGTTTTTTTTACTATGTTTTCTGAGGCCAGTTCAAGAGCAAAAATGAGTTTTGCAAGTGCACAGAGGAATCATGAGTGCAAGGAGAAGAGCGGAGCTGGAGAATAGAGCATTTGCACAATTAGCAGTGAATCTAAGAGCATAAACATCATTCAAAGGTGAAACAAGCCATATGTACACAAGGACTTTTAGAATTTTGTGGGAGAGAAATATATTATCCTTGAAAAGAAAGAAAGAAAGAAAGAAAGAAAGAAAGAAAGAACTATATAAACCTTCTTATTTTCTTGATTAGTTATGATTCCTATTATTAGCATGATGCTAAAATATCTTTTTCTTTCTTTTTCACATGACTGTTTTCACAAATATCAGTACATATGCAACACCCCTAAAGTAGACTGTAGGTGGCCGATTTGGTGGGCCAGACATTAAAGTTCCACCAAATTGCAGCATATGAGCGCCACCCTTCCCAGACTTCAATATCTCCAGTGTCTGTTACATGTTGGTACCCTTGGTACCATAAAATCATCACATTGTCACGATTTTGCTATCATATTAGTCCTTATCGCTTTGCTATCCCCCTATGTATATTTAAAGGCAAGCTAAGTAACAACCATCATTATTAGAACATACACATTCTCTCTGGTGAATCGTAGTTACGCTCTAGGAGCATAGCTTCTTTCCACAGTTGCTAGTGGATATAAGCTGTTAGTGGATCACCGTGTGAAATTCTTCAATAAAGTTGGAGCTGCTAAAAACAAAAATATACTCTTGGAAACACACTGACACAAAGAATGTAAAAGTCCAGAGGGCTTTATTTCATACAGTAGCACATAAAACATTCAGACACTTGTATTTTGACGAGCCCTAAAGCTGTTTCCACGAGAGTTTCTGCAAGCACCTCTTACTGTGATGCAGGGCAGCATCTCCAACTGGTAGTTCTCTACAATCAAATGGTAAATACATTTTTTGCAGTTAAATACACATTAAAAATTAACCAAAGTAAATCATTTTGTTCTTGGCTCATGTTTTTATTATTTCAAGCACCGTGCAAAATAAAGAAAAGTGAAAAAGTTGTATTTTCACGAGGATAGCTGTAATGATTGCAGGTTCTTATCTCTCCTCTTAATAAAAAAAATGTCAAGGCAATTGTGTCAGTAACATTTGCTTTAGCTGATTTTTCAAGTATCTGAAAATGACAACTGTGTAATCACAGACAAAGATAGAACTGTATCTGCCCGTGTGCCTTTTAGAGAGAGTTTAGCAGGTTTGTAGGTGATGCGTCAATCAGATCTGCAGTCTTACAGACTGAGTCAGCACTGTGAGTGGCAAGAAGATCACTGCTTTGTCTTTGAATGCCTCTTGTTTCACTTGTCTCCAGTCAAGTGAAGTGATTTTGGCATCTGTGCTTTAGTTTGGCCACATCATCCATAGTTTCTTCAGATGTAAATTCAGACTAAATGTAAGTCTACCTTTGCTGCTGGGATCAAATCAAAAACATACTGGGCCCCTGAGTTAAGTGGAATAAAACTTGAATTCATGAACAAGTGTATTTGTTTTTTTCCCCTTTGTTCCCTTGTTCTTTACTGATTTAGTTGTTTATATCACCCCAGGTATAAGCTGTTGTTCCAAACAATCACAGCAGTGGTATCATGTTAGGCTACAAATAGTGAAAGAACACATTTACAAGTAGAATGTTTTAAGAGATAAGATGTTGATATTTATGCGAATGTGGTCAGTGTTAACCTGCAGGAACTTTTTGGATCTGCTTGAAGTCCATTTGCAGAATATTGTATCGGCAAAGTTGAAAGTTCCTTGTGAGAAGAGAATGAGGGGGAAGGAGGCAGATGGTGGTTTTAAAATTCTTCTGAGAGTCCAGTCAAAATTCAAGTTTGAAATATTCTAACACTCCTAGCATCAAAGATGTTCTCATTATTACCCTCGATTCCTCTTTTGCTCTGTTCTCCCCACTTCCATCTGCCTCCATCTTCCTCCTTCTATCTTTCAAGCCTCCTTCTATTCTCTCTTCTCTTCTGCCAAATGTGTTTCTCTCTGGTCTTAGATGAAACAGAAAGTGTGGTTCAATAATTCCTGATCAGAGTTTTGCACTATGTGCTTTTCCGCACTGGTTCGATTGCAGAGCATACTGTAGGTGTGCCGTATCTTTTCATTTTTCATCTTGCACTGTTGAATGAAGTCACACCATACTGTGTGGTGCATCAAGAAATTTTAATGAGTCATCTTTGATCAAGTCAATGTCTGACTACAAACCCTGAAATGGAAAATATTTTAGTTCAGATAGGAGACCAGTATTATATAAAAGATTTTTTTTTTTTAATATTTAACTGCCTCAGCCAAATTAACCTTGGAAGTTCTAATTTTTATGAAGGTCATAAGCCAGTTATTAGTCTAAAATAAAATAAAATAAAAACTTTTGGACATGAATCCCACCATTAGTGGATTCACAAAGCAAGGAGACCTTGTTTGGGGGGGTCTGTGTTTTTTGAAAATTTAGGAATTTTGAATAATTAGAAATTCTTGTAGAACTTAATTAAATTGATTTGTCTTTTAACTGATGGTAATGTGTATGTATTTTGTGAATGTTTGTGTGTCAACTTTAGGTAATCCAGATCAACTTTGAGGAGTTTGACCTGGAAATAGCATATGACACCCTAACTATAGGAGATGGAGGGGAGGTGGGAGATCCTACAACTATACTACAAGTGTAAGTATTACATTACAATACATTACAATGTAATTACAATTACAATGTATAATATCCCTGTTCCTGATGAGCATCGTAAGACAGTGAGTTTAGTGAGATAAATAAGGAAATAAAGATAATTTGACTATAATGTTTTTTTTTGTTTGTTTGTTTTGTTTTTGTAAGATAGAAGTAGAGATTCCTGCATAAATACTTAAACAATGACAACAAGACCAATTCGAGTTGTCACATGGATCTGCATTATTCTCCTATGAGTAGATGTTTCCAGAGGCAAATAATTATCACTGACATGTAGCAGATTGTACAACACACCATGCACTTCCAGACTGACCAGCTGCCCTCATAAGCAGCAGTGTTACTGCCGGCCAATCAAACTCTTCACACCACATTTAAGATGCTTCATGTTAAAATTAGCAAAGCCAAAAACCTGCTTGCATGTTTTTTTTTTTTTTTTTCTTTCTTGTTAATGTTCATTCTGGTTTGAATGTCCACATCCACTATATAAAATCCTTGACACAACCATATAACAGGATGCGTCATGCGAGCTCCCCTTTAATGATTACCTATATTTACCTGCAAGCTACTCTGAAGTGCATCAAGGGATAATGGATGTTGACCAGTTGCAAAGATAATCTTGTCAGCGTTAGAGTTTGCATGGCATTGGAAATTTGAAGAAATGCTGGATATTGTGGATGTGCTTTCCTGTGGCAGAATTACACAAAGCATTTGGCTCCAGTTTAGTGTGTTCCAGCAATTTGTCCATACTCAGAGAAGCACTTGAGGAACTGATTATGGCTCTGATTGCATTGATGAAAATTCTACTTTTCATACAGGTAATTATGATAACAATGATTTAATAGTTATGTATTTTGTGTTTCAGCTTATCAGGTAGTTTTGTGCCTGACCTGATTGTCAGTATGACTCACCAGATGTGGCTGCACCTGCAGTCAGATGAGAGCGTTGGATCTATAGGGTTTAAGGTCAATTATAAGGGTAAGTAATAAGCATGTTGGTTCTTTGTTTGTTTGGTTGTTTTTTTAAAGAGTTGGAGAAATTGATGTAATGTAAATAACTCTTTCTTTATGTATATTTAGAAAAACCAAGAAAGGAACATGTGTATGTGTTTCTTTAAGGGTAAATAAAGCTATGTGTATATTTTCTTGTCCTAATGTGGAAAAAAATTCTCGATTCAGTCTGAGGTATTCTGGGATGGTCATCAGATTAGACTCTTCTAATGAGTCTGTCATTATGGTTTTTATTGTTACTGGCATGTTGAATGGATAGGATGTTTGCACTGGAGCTACAATAAGGATTAAACTTTTCTCAGTTTGATGTTTCACCATGAAAACCCACTGAAGAAAGAAATGATTCCTCATGATCAGGCAGGGGATATGTGTATTTTTGGTTTGTTCAATGAATTATTTTTCTTTCAAAATGAATGCTTGCCAAGCAACACCTGACCTTTATCTTAATATCCCTTAAGAACAAAGTATTTTTCTCTGCTGTCATTTCAGCTTCTGGCATACTAAAAATATTGACCTTTCCTAAGTTTCCTGTTTGATAGATGTAGTCTTCATTTGATCAGAGTCTATGAGACGTAGTGGGGAGCTTTGCTGCAGAAATGAACTTTGTGTGCCTCATTTAGGTGCCATCATCTGTGGATTTATTGTCATAATGAGGTCACAGTGCTGCGTCTGGAAACGCAGTGAGTTCCAAAAATGCTGTGACAGTGACACACCGTTTTGCCTTTTATAGTTTTTGAGCTTCAGTGTTCAAATGATATACTGACAGTACAGTGATTAAAAGAACATAATCCCAAAATCATTCAAATCCATTATTAAAGGCTGTAAATAATACACTGTGTTCTCAGCTGAGTAGACAAAAGGTTTATTCTCTAATATCCGAGCAGCTGCATCACCTTGGAATCATTAATTACATCTGCTTAGGAGCTGAGCAAAATTTCCCCATGTCCTCATTAATTGTTCTCGTTTATTTTATCCCTTAGAGATCAATAGAATTATAGAATTATGGATTAAACCATAGTTTGAACGCATGAATGCCAGGGATGAATACCTTCTTTGATCTACAAGTATCCACATTACAATGTATTTTTCCAACACAGGTCAGAATTTCCAAAATATAGATTCAAGATAATGGTTGAAAAAGACATAATTTATAAATGAGCTTAAAACAAAAGAAGCTTTAGGACTGAAATGATATGTTTATTGTTTAGCAGAAACATTTCCATCCATAAGGTAAAAATAACATATACAAGCTCAGATAGTTATCGTTCTCTTCCTAAAGTTATTTGTACCAACCTATATCTTAGTAGGTGGTCAGAATATTTAAATCCTCACACTAGGATGCTGCTGACAGCAATGATATTTTCACACTAAGGTGAAGATAGCAAAAGGCTGAAACAAAAACTCAGATTTCTTCATAAAATAAAATAAAAATAAAATAATGCAAACATAAAAAAAAAATGAAACTGGAAAATCTTTTCATCTATATGAACATTTAAAAGTGTTTTTGCCTTGTATTTTAGTAAGTAATTGTCCTTTTTGGAGGCTAATGTGTTGTACATTTCAGCTATAGAAGAGTTTTAGCATTCCTGCCAATAACACCCTTCTAAAAGTGTTGTAATTATTTGAAAAGAAAGAAAAAAGGCATAAAAGTCAGTAGAGACAAGCTATTGACTTCTGAAAAAACTCTTCTAAATGTTATAGCAAACATCTGCAAAGCATGCAAGGGCACGAATGAAGGTGAAATACTCTCAATGCATCTCTAAAGCACTCTGATATACATTCCAAACATCCTTTTGACTGGAACCAACCCACTCTTTATTACCTGTCAATTTTTCTGTAGCTATACTTTTTAAATTGCAATAAGACTATTTACAACAGCCAAGGCTGCTTTGAAAGACAAGAACTGCAGAGGCTGCTACCCAGTGAACATGAATCATGTCACTCAAGGCTTCAGAGCAGTGCTCCACAGACCGATGGATGGATGGATGGATGGATGGCTACATCCATCTTTTGTATACAGTCTATGTGTGGTAGTGTACTGAAGATGCTTAGATGGCTGAGTTTTCCACTAGTGTTAACATTTGAGTCAGTTGAATGTAATCAGCATTCATGTAGTGTTTTGTGAATTTTATTTTGAAGTAGACACTTTTCTTTCTTTATTTTTTTATTTTCTTCCTATTCCTGCCAAGTGGTTAAGTGGTCATTTTGTATTTTTTTGATGAAAGCACATCTAGGTAAGGCAACAATCTGCATCCATTCTTTACCCTCTGGGTTCATGGACAATAAGTTGATTTAAGTTTAACTGGAAGGACAGTGAATGTCGTATCATTATTTGCTGCAATAAATGTTTTTAAATGTTGTATTTGATTATTGTTATCTTTGATTTTTTCAAGGTTAGCGTAAATTACTGGCATGTGTAAAGTGACAGTTAGCATTATGCATTTGTCTGTTTAGCCTTTGTTATTATAATGATAATTTATGTTGTTGTGGAACTCAGTTTTAGCTTTTCTTTAATGAACCTCAACACATGGCCTTATGTTAAGCTTTTTTTTTTCTTTTTTCTCATACAGACCAGAACAGTAAAAGGAGCCTTATTCAAGGTTAACTTTTTATTACAAGTCTTTATGTTTGAATTATGACTAGATTCTCTGCTTAAATTTATTGTAGAAACATAAATGACCTGTCTCAATAGCCTTAGCATTTCTGACCCCAGTCATCACCCACCACCAAAAAACAGAAAATAAACCAAACAGTTACCCGGATGAGTAAATTTGTCTTTTTGTTTGGAACCCAAATACCATGAACGGTTCTACCAACAGTCAGTGGAAGATAAATGTGTTTGTCTCGAAGTATTTGGCTGGCTCCATCACCCACAAGATTTACTATAAAGGTGGATGGTTGTGTGAAAAAAATGTGAAAGAGAAGAAAAGATAGACAGGGTGTGTGTGTGTGTGTGTGTGTGTGTGTGTGTGTGTGTGTGTGTGTGTGTGTGTGTGTGTGTGTGTGTGTGTGTGTGTGTTTGCTTCTAGAGGCACATACTAAGACCTTGGTTATGAAATATAAACATTATCAGCAACTACCCCGGCTGCAAAGTCACTTGTGTATGTGTGTTTCTATGTAAGTGTGTGTGTGTGTTAGGACAGGTCCTCCATCAGCGAGCCACTGAAGCTCTCCCAACAACTCACTCACCTATTTCACTCCTCACATTTTCCCTTCAGTTCCCTTCTTTCTGTCTCTGTGAGTCTCATTTTTCCTCATTAGACATCTGTCTATCCACCATCCTCTCATTCCCTTCTGTCAGAAATCATAACATTTTCTGTGTCAGTTGTTCTCTAATGCACTGTTGTTTGGTTCCACAGCTTCTCCCTTTTTCTCCCCATCAGCACATTTCTGTGTCAGACTTTCCTTTTCTCTTCTGTTGTCTGTCAAGTAATTTGCAGTGCATCTTTCTCCTTCTCTTTTGAACATGCTCTCAGTCTCTCTCTCTCTCTCTGGCTTTCTCTCACTCCCTGTCTCTGACCATGTCCCTCTTTCTTTTTCTTGTCATCATTCATCTATTACTGAAGCCAAGGTCACCAACCTGGCAGCACTTTGACTCCTCTCCTGTTGTGAGGTATACAAATCACACAGACGTGCATTCAAACATGCAGCCATGTTTTGCCACTTTAAAAGACATGAAATGCATTTTAATTACTGTAATATTGTGGTCACCTGCTTTTGCACTTTATTATGCTTACAAAAATAATAATGAATAAATAAAACTAATCCTAGATTTTATGATCTACATTACATAGGTGGGCTTTTTGTCCCCAAAAGGTATGCAACACTGCATGTTGTGACTTCTCAAATGCATTTATGTCTCCACAACTTTAAAAGGCCCCTAGAGAGTGTCAGTTGTTACATTAATGTAAGCAATGACATGTCACAGTTAAAGATTTAAGTGAGCATACCAACAGTATTAAAGAAACACACAGAAGTCATTTCCTTTTTTTCTGTGAATTTCTCTGTATTTTTTTATTCTTAAACTACTATGGGCGGTCTCTCATCCATCCAAGCTCGGGTCCTGGGAGCTTGAGGGTTCTGCACAGTCTTAGGACTGCTCTCTTCTGGACCGAGATGTCTGAGGTTTGTCCTGGGATCTGCTGTAGCCACTCTTCCAGTTTGGAGGTTACTGCCTCAAGTGCTCTGATGACCACGGGCACCACTGTTGCCTTCACTTTCCAGGCCTTCTCAAGTTCTTCTTTCAGGCCTTGGTATTTCTCCAGTTTCTCATGTTCCTTTTTCCTGATGTTGCAATCGCTTAGTATTGCGATGTCAACCACAACGGCTTTCCTCTGTTGTTTGTCCATCACCACAATGTCCGGCTGGTTTGCCATTACCATTTTGTTGGTCTGGATCTGGAAGTCCCACAGGATCTTAGCTCGGTTATTCTCCACCACCTTCGGAGGTGTTTCCCACCTTGACCTCGGGGCTTCCAGTCTGTACTACGCACAGATGTTCCTGTACACCATACCAGCCACTTGGTTATGACTCTCCTTGTAAGCTTTCCCTGCCAGCATCTTACCCTGCAGTTATGTGCTGGATTGTCTCAGGGGCCTCTTTGCACAGTCTACACCTGGGGTCTTGTCTTGTACGGTAGATCTGGGACTCTATTGCTCTGGTGCTCAACGCCTGCTCCTGTGCAGCTATGAGCAGTGCCTGTGTGCTGTCTTTCAGTCCAGCCCTTTCTAGCCATTGGTAGGATTTCTCGATATCAGTCAGTTATCTGTCGGTGGTACATCCCAAGGAGGGGCTTTTCCTCCCATGATGGTTCCTCCATCACCACATGATCTGTTTTCCACTGCCTGAGACATTCACCGAGCACTTTGTCCGTTGAGGCCATCTTCCTGATGTATTCAAGGATGTTGGATGTTTAATCCTGGATAGTGGTTCTGACACTCACTAGTCCTCTGTCTCCTTCCTGCCTCCTATATATATATGTATATATAAAGAAGAACAGACATTTAATGTGTGGTGTGCAACTGTTTTTGTTCCTCATCTGTGTTTTTGTGATCAGTGATTTGATCCCTGTGAGCCTTCACCAGTCCTCCATCAGCACCACCTCATCTTTTTTGGAGAGTTTAGGTGCCGTCACAGTTTAGGGATTTTATAACACCACTACTGCTTTCTATAATTTAAAGATAACAGCTGCCATTTGGATTGATGCAAGAAGCAACACCAAGCAGAGGAAACCCTCTGCTCTATTTCGAAGTGCTAGCTGATTCCTGCCATTTAAAACAGGCACAGGTGCTCAATTTCCCTCACTCACCCACTAGTCGCTGGAGCATTGTTTTGACAAGAGATGTGGCCATTAAGGACACCTCAGATTGATTAAACTGCCAGGGAGACAGCAGTATATGATGAGTCTTTTATCATGCCTGGCGTGATGTGTGTAATGAAATATATGAGCTACTAGTCATGACTAGTTGAAGCAGGATAACAGTATTTATTATAAATGTTAAGTAAGAGCAAGTGATTATTTAAGTATACCATACTGTATTAGCATTGATGTAGCAACATATAAGCAATAATACACAATAATATAATGAGTTATTTATTCTCATTTATTTATTTATTTATTTTTTTTTTTTGACAGCTCTGAAATGCCACAATTTGCCTGACCTGTCATCCATTTTCACTGAAACACAAACAGTATAAATGGTGATTTTGAGAGTATGTTTTTGCTAATGAGTCATTCCCCTGAGCCCCAGCTTTTTTATTTTTATTTTTATTTTTTTATGTGCACTATTCTCACATTATCCCATCATCCTGTGTTACATAACTCTGATGCTGGAAACTGCAAAATGCAGCATACATACAGTAATAAGTGCCTGCTTTACAGCCAGTTGACAGAGAAGGTAAAAATGGTTTTAATCTTTTGAGAAATGTTTTTAATAGTCCCCCCCCACAAAATACTGGATGCTACAAGGTTAATATATTTGTGTGCTGATTGCCAACTATTAGCCTAAATCACACATAAAACCAAATAAAAATTATGCAAAACGTAGCAACCACTGAATTAAAATATATCATCAGTAGCACAGGATAATGTATTTCAATTCTGTTCTCTGTTTTCTTTCCTTTTGTTATCTCATCAGGATCCCATCACTCAGTCATGATTTCAGCCCTCACGTTCTAGATTTTTCATCAGCTTTTTATGGTTTCTAATATATGATGTGATTTTTATAAGATGAAAGGTTGCCAAGGTGGATTTTTACTGCACTGATGACCCCTGCTTCAATGAGTCTTGAGTGTTCGCATGTGCCGAGAGGGACAGAAATAAAGTGCATGGTCATCTTTGTATAATTAATGCCTCCTTGCATGGGTTTCCAATCAGAAAAAACTGTCTTTAGATTGTGCAGTTCTCTGTCTTGTAATCCAGGTAGTAAGCGTGGCTCTTTTATTCTCACAGTACTAAGCACCAATTCCCTACAGAGTGGACCAAATATGAATCTATGAAATATTCATTCACGACATAATCAGAGTTTTATGGTTTACAACCTTACTGGTGGGGTAGTGAGCCAAATCTGGCTGCTTTCCCCTGAGCATGTATGCTTACATGTGAGCTCCATAGGTAACGTGAAGGTCAGGGCTTACTTAATCACAGCACTGTAAACCGAATTTCATCTGTTGCTCATGAATAATTGACTCAAACAATATTCTGTCTGGTCAGTGATATCACAGGGCTATGCGGTTCATTCAGTCCAAATTCACTGTAAAAGTGGATGCGTTTCTCTTATTAAAACTAAATAATGAATTCCATTCATTTCAAATTGTGCATTTCATTGGGATAATTGAAATGAACAGTGACGTCCTAGAAACTGTTTTTTCTTACGTTTTCACAGGTAGTGAATAATTTGAAGCGCTCATTGAGGAGAAGAAGCAGATGGTTTAGAGCTCATTTGGCTCTTTGTGTTTACTTTAAGCAGAGGAGATGTTTGAAAAATGCTGCTTTAACCATTCGTAAGTGGATTCTTGGCAGGTTTTTATTGGTTTTACTCTCCTGCTTTGTGCATAGAGCAGATGTGTGCTTATGTTTATTTTGCTCGGTTTTCCTTTAGATTTTCTGACATGTTTTCAGATGGGCAGAGGAGGAGGAGGCAGAAACATCTTAGTCGAAGAAAAATGACAAGAATGCCCCCCGAGATGTGGGTGTCCTGTTCTCTCACCTGTACCTTCTGCACAGATGATTGCAGGAATTTTTCTGAGGACATGTACATCCTGAAACTCAGTGATGGTGTTAGATTCGTAGGCTTATTATGAGGTCATGAGACAAAGTCTGGGAGGATTTTTTTTTACAGCAGATTTTAGTGATGTATTTCTGCACTGTAAGGCGTCCAGATCAGAGAAAGCAGCTTGGTTATTATCTGTCTTCGCATAGACCAATTTACAAAGAGTTATGGGTGTTTGGGAGACACATCTCTGATGTTAAAACATTTTTTTACACTTCACGTAACAAGCCCACAGATGCATTTTACTGAGTGTTGACACATGATATCTTGTACTGTATCTCCCCTCAAATAACTCATCAAAGGCTCATCGGTGTTCCCGTTTTGAGCCTGACAGAGATGGAAAAATGACAGTATTGTAAGTGTGATGAATGAGATCATTCTCTCTGGTGTCTACTTCGTGGACAAAGAATAAGACTGCAGTATAATTACACTGGCTAAAGTTCTCATTCATTCCTCACTTTGCTTCAGAGTACTAACACACAGTGGGGAGACCACAATTATGTTTCTTCTGTGCTTTTTGTAGCTATGTTAAAATGTTACTCGTTGCTGTTTATTACGTTAAACACACCCCGGTTTTGTTTAGGAAATGCTGTTAAGATTGAAGAGCAGTAGGCACCACATATCATACATTAGCCTATGCAACTGTGGATTCAGTATTCCATCACTATTAGCAACCTAGCCTTAAAATCAATTTCGCTTTGGTCACAAAAGTGAAGCAGCCAATGAGCTTTTTCCCCAATCTCATTATCCCTCCCAAAATCTATTACTTACACTCTCAGATCTGCAGTAGTCATGCATTTGTTTTCCTTTTACATATATTTATGTGTATGTGTGTTTGTGTTTGTTTGTGTGCCTACATACAGTATGTATTCCCATGGACAATATGGTGTGAACATGATGGAATATTACTGAACAGAATGGAATTGGGCTCAATGTGCAATTGCAAACATGAAATTGAAGTTGCGACCACGCACACATTCACACTCTTACATACTTACACAAGTACACACATATTCTTTTTAAGGGGCCTAATCCCCTTTGTGAATCTGTCAGCCTTGTTGTTACAAATACAATAGGATTATTTGTGTGTGTGTGTGTGTGAGAGAGTGAGAGAGAGAGAGAGAGAGAGAGAGAGTAGGAAATGTGCATGAATCAAAGACAGACACTGACTGAGGATTTGTGCTTGGCTTTGTTTAGGAGTGTGTGTTGCCTGCATGTGCGGCAGTTGGTGTGAGGGACTCACTACAGGAATGTTTCGACAGTATGCCTGTTTTCTCTCCTAAGCAATTTGTTCTCGATTCTTTCGCTATGTGTGTGTGTGACTGTGTGTGTGTGCACATACACGCATGTGTGTTAGGTCAGACCGTGATTGGTTGAGTCTGTGGTTCTCATAAAGACGATGTCATGATGGAAATTAATGCAATACATCACAAACACGCACACAAGCACACGGACATGCACGGGGCGCTCACACTAACAGCAAAGCACACACCAAGTGCACACTTTTGTTCCCGCCATGGGCCACTCCTGTAAATAATACTGAAAGCAGGAGAGGAGAGCAGGGGAATAAAGCAGAGGAACGCCGGGGAAATGGAGGGTATATTTTCAGAATTCCCACACACAACATTTTAAACAGAATTATGGTGACACAGTGGCACTTCAATGTGGAATCAAAGTGGAATCTGTATAACCTTACGGTCACACCGACTACGAGAACGAAAGAAGAGTTGTGAATAGTTGCAAACTCAGGGGAAGGAGGCATACAGAAAGGGATAAATACAAACTTGCTCCAGGCTAAGTGCACTGAGAAGTGGTCGTCATTCAAAGTTTTGTCTGACTCAGCAAACCACGGGTCAATCATCTTCAAACAACCCACAATTCAGAAGATTTGAAGCTGTAAACACTTCATGGTGACATTTGCACAAATGTTGTTCAGGCAAATTTCCAGGAGCAACCCTCAATGAGCTGTCTGTCCAACACTGTTATTAACTGATAACATTAAAAAAAAGCTTAAACATTTACCAATGCAAATAGTAAACTCCTTTTTTTCTAAAGATTCAGAGACGATGTCAGTACTTATAATAACTACCCTAGATGCTCTTCCCTCATCTGTTGCTAGATATAGACAACAAAATAACAGCATATATATATATATATATATATATATATATATATATATATATATATATATATATATAGATATATATATATATATATATAGATAGATAGATAGATAGATAGATAGATAGATAGATAGATAGATAGATAGATAGATAGATAGATAGATAGATAGATAGATAGATATGTATATGGGTCATTTCAGAATTACTGGTACATTTAATGTCTCTGAGAAAAGTCTTCAGTTAATTGCCCTAAAAAATCATGTTTTGGATTTGTTTTGATTAATATCACTAATTATGTTGAATATTCACTAATAATAATGCTTCGTGTTTATTTTTGGCACAATTTATATATAAAATATTAATTTCAATATTCCCACCCCACCAGTTTTTGGCTGTCTTCAGCTCATGAGTCACATATTCAACTTGAATTAACATGAAATAATGTTAAACAGAATTATGGTGACACGTATAATGTACAGTTTTTTTGTGCTCATTCATTTAATAGCTATACAATTATTTACCCAGAGTACTTATTTGCTGTATTAAATTAGATTATGACATTAAGAAAATATATTTTCTATCAGTCCTTGGGATCAGGTCAACTCCGTTATCTCTGTTACAAAATCACATAAAAAAAACTATATAGCATTCAAATAAAAACATGTGACATGCACCCAGTGATGTCATTTCCTGTCACAGAGATCTTTTGTAAGGGAAAAATGGTATGTTTAATTTCTTCTCTTATTAATTTGTACAAAATGTTGAGAATACACCCAAAGTAGATTAATTATGTGTCAAATCTGTTATCGTGATATTGTAATGAATCTCTTTTTTAAAGAAACAATGATATGATGAAAACTCATAAAATTCTGCTTTTATGCATGCCAATTTTATCTTAAAGGTTAAATTTGTATAAGAACATTCCCGGTTAAATATTTGTCTTATTTTTTGTTGAGAGATGTAGGTGAGATGAAGCTGTCAGCAGCAGAAAGGAAGCAGCAATACAGGGCACGGCGAGATGCCGACCCTGTAAGGAGGGCAGCAAAACAAGCAGAGAGGGCACAAAAGGAGAGATGCAGGCTTGGCAATGTGGTTCATTTCTTTAGTGATGGACCTTGCACCCAGTATCACCAGAAGGGTAACTTCTATATGTTCAGCACAGAGCTGTTTAAGAAGGGCTTTAAGGCGGGCACATGGAGCTTCTTTGAAGCAGGCCACGGGAAAGGTGCGCCAGACGGAGTTGGTGGGGCTTTAAAAAGAACAGCTGACAGACTGGTCAGTGAAGGAAAAGACATTGCAAATGCCAAGCAACTGTTGAATGTCCAGACTTCTCTATATGTGTGTATGTGTGTATATATATATATATATATATATATATATATATATATATATATATATATATATATATATATATATGTGTGTGTATGTATGTATGTATATATATATGGGTCTGGCACTTTAGTTTCAATCTCAAATGTAAATTCTCTCTCTTTAAATGTCTTTAATGGGATTAAGGTCAGAACTGCTAGTTTCAGACTGCTGAAAAGAGTGGGCCTCTGGAGTTGTTGCTCAGGTTAAAGTCTAAGATCTTCAGTGCAAACCTAGTTTTCTGACTTTCTAGAAACATTTGCCTTAAATAAGTCCTGGTAATATTCAGATTTCATTATTCCTTTGATATATCCAGTGCCTCACCACCAGAGACTGCGGCATTGCAGGGATTTCAGGATCTTTGGTCATTCTCTTATAACCTTTGGAACTGTTATGTTTTATGACAATGTCTGCTATGATGCACATCACCTTCTTCTCCACTACAGAAAAGAAACAGAAAAAATGCAAAAAAAAAAAAAAATCTCTCCTTTTTTTTTCTCGTTTTCTAAAGCATTGAACATTTTATTGATATCTGCAGTTGTTTCTGACATTTTTTTGGAATTCTGTGCTTAAAATCAGGGGTGTCACTCAGCCTGCCCGAGCAGAAGTTGCAAATAAACATACTTACTGTGCATAATTATTAGGCAACTTAACAAAAACCAAATATATACCCATTTCACTTATTTATTTTCACCAGGGCAGTAGGACTGGGAGTTGAGCTTGACTCCATTCTCAACCCAAAAAGGTCCCACAAGCTCATCTTTGATGATACCAGCCTATACCAGTACCCCATCTCCTCCTTGCTGGTGTCTGAGTCGGAGTGGAGCTCTCTGCCCTGTACTGATCCAGCCACGGGCCCATCCATCTGGCCCATCAAGACTCACTCTCATTTCATCAGTCCACAAAACCTTAGAAAAATCAGTCTTATGATATTTCTTGGCCCAGTCTTGGCGTTTTATCTTGTGTATCTTGTTCAGTGGTGGTCGTTTTTCAGCCTTCCTTACCTTGGCCATGTCCCTGAGTATTGCACACCTTGTGCTTCTTGGCACTCCAGTGATGTTGCAGCTCTGAAATATGGCAAAACTGGTGGCCAATGGCATCTTGGCAGCTTCACGCTTGATTTTCCTCAGTTCATGGGCAGTTATTTTGCGCCTTGTTTTTTCAACACGCTTCTTGCAACCCTGTTGACTATTTTGAATGAAACGCTTGATTGTTCGATGATCATGCCTCAAAAGCTTGGCAATTTTAAGAGTGCTGCATCCCTCTGCAAGACGTCTCACTAATTTTGACTTTTCAGAGTCTGTCAAATCTCTCTTCTGACCCATTTTGCCAAAGGAATGGAAGTTGCCTAATAATTATGCACACCTGATATAGGGTGTTGATGTCATTAGACCACACCCCTTCTCATTACAGAGATGCACATCACCTGATATGCTTAATTGGTAGTAGGCTTTCAAGCCTGTACCGGTTGGAGTAGAACAACATACATAAAGAGGATGATGTTATCAAAATACTCATTTGCCTAATAATTCTGCACACAGTGTAACATTTTTGAGCAGAAGTCGTTTGTAAAATATAATACTGCTCCATTTGCAACTTGTGTGTCACCAGGGGTCTCAGATAGTTTCAGTATAATAAGCCTGGCTTGGTTTTTTTGGGTTAGTGTGCTGTATTCTTCTCTACTGTACATTTTTCAGATATGTCCTATGCTTATTTCCTTTATTTATCTTATCAGTTTTTCTTCTTTACCTCTCTCATCTGGCCTTTGTTGTTCTGTTTCCAGCTTCAAGTAACTGCAGAGTGCTTGTTTGTTCATGGCATCATTTTCTGCAATCTTTTGCAAGACATTTTTAAGTTATCTTTGTGCAGTGTCTGATGTTACCCACATTAGTTTAGTTCAGGATTCTTATCAACATAGCTCTTTTCATCCTAGTCTCTTAGGTCAATGCCGATGTTGATGTCCTCTTATGAATCTGTGTCATTCCAGAAATAGACAAAGAGAGTTGTGGTGACCCGGGAACTCCTCTCTATGGAATCAGAGACGGTGACAGCTTTTCAAATGGGGGAATCCTAAGGTTTGAGTGCCAGTTTGGCTTTGAGCTGATTGGAGAAAAAACTATCTCCTGCCAAGACAACAATCAGTGGTCTGCTAACATCCCCATTTGTATATGTAAGTATTAGAAATACATGTTATTTTCAGAACTGTGTTTGGAAAAGACTAACTTAAGAAATATGGCATGTGTGCATGGCATGCCTGCTGTTGATAATGTTCAGTCTGACCTGTCACCATGGTGACAGCACAGAGTTTATTATGGCCTGGGGCAGATGATGACCGATGATGTTGTGAAGATGAATATTTAACAGAAAATGTCTCTCTCTGCATGCGTTTTTTCTCCTCCCATAGTCCCCTGCATGTCGAACTTCACAGCCCCCTCAGGAACCGTCCTCTCCCCAGATTACCCAGAAGGCTATGGGAACAACATGAATTGTGTCTGGCTCATCCAATCAGATCCAGGCTCAAGAATACACTTGGCATTTAATGACTTTGACCTCGAGGCACCGTATGATTCCCTAACTGTGAAAGATGGCGAGACAAATGATGCCGTCGTCATTGGGAGGTTCTCCGGAGCCGAGAGTCCTTCCCATCTGACGTCCAACACCAACACGCTGAGGCTGGAGTTTCAGGCTGATCACTCCATGTCCGGAAGAGGATTCAATATCACATACAGCAGTATGTTTTACTTTCATTACTTTTTTTTTCTTTTTTGCTGAAATAAAGCAAAAGTTACCAATTTTATGTTAAAATGTTAAATATGATCAAAAATTGATGTTTTTTCCCGTAAGTTGAAGCTGAAAACAGCAGAAACAAAATATGATGCCGAACCTTAATAGTCTCCCTTAATGCAGCACCTCTCTTTTTACTGCATAAAGAATAACTTTAAGACATCTGCATCCACTAAATGTGATCCATTTACTTTCCGAAACAGCAGACAGCCATCAAGACCTGAAATTGTTGTTTTCTGAACTTCATTTGTGTGACAGGATCAAAACAAAGCAGTCTCAAAGTGGCTCACAAATAGTACTTTTAAGTCTCTTAACTGTCATCTGAGCAGGCACAGCTTCCCCTCTCTTGTATTAGATGTTTCTTTTGATTAACTAAGTGTTGGATCACACAGAAAGCCTCAACACTGCAAAGAGATGTTTTATAAAAGACTAAAGGCAAGCTTTTCTTATTCAAGGTGGACCATGTGGTTACTATAATAGCTCAGAACAGAGGTGTTGTTAGCAGGACATAAGGAATGTAAAATAGGATAGGCTTTAAAGGAGCAATTTTTGGGAACATTTTGTATTTTTTATTTTTTTTTATAACCAGAGACACATAAAAAAGGTTATTTTCTTTGCATTTAGTGTAGAAAGATGTGCAGGATGTGCTTAGGCTCAGTTAGCACAAAGCAGGAAAGCAGTAGAAAGTAAATAGCCTTGTTCTGCCATAAATTGTAGTTCTTTTAGGAGCAGTTTGCTTCTCAGAAAAACTGTCTTTATTATAAAGTTGTCAGCTGCACACTTTTGTAACTGATCAGCATCCAAGTGAAGCTTGTATGTGCTAATTAGTAGCTTACCAGACAACAGAATACAAGATATATTGTAAATAGGAAGTATTTGCTTGCATTTGCAGTCTTTGTGTTAATTTAGACAAATGGTTCTCATTTATGGGCACAAGACAGTTACATATTTGTTGTTCTAAAATGTGACACCTTTATGGAAAGATTTGCACCACAAGTTCTATTGCTGGTTTACATCAGAATACTTTAAGGGTATTTTTAGGTTGGACTTTACTGGCTTAAATCAGGCTACATCCTCAGACTCATTCAGATGAGTTGTGAAACTAACTACGTTTGCCCGGGTCCAACCAAGGTACAATACAAACACAGCGACATGTAAAAACTGGGAAACTGCTCAACATTTTTGTTCCTGTGAATAATTAAGCACAAGGTGAACTTAGAGGGAAAAAGGCCAGGCGATGCATATTTTAAAGCTTTATAAATGCTTTTAGCTGCCCCAGAAATCACCAGCCAAGGTTTCCTCTAAGCAGCTGCTTAGGTCTCTGAAAATTTAAAGGAGTCAATGCCCACAAATGATTGAAGGGATGTGACATAATCTCAAAAGAGCGATGCATCCTGAATGGTCCAAAAATCTTAAAAAACTTAAAGCCTTTTGGAGGAAGAATGACTGATTCTGCACAGTGGCAGCTGTTGTGACCAGGCATGCCCACACTTTTGCAGGGTGCTGTTTGTTTAACTACAAGATGTGATCTTATTAGCAAAGATATAGAAAGACAGGATGGGAATATATAGCTGGTAGATTAAAAGAGAAATTTAGTTTTTTCCTGGCACTGGACATTCAGTGATGCCATGTTGCAGCTGTAGATCTTAAGATTGGACTGCTGAAATTTCATCAAAATGATGGGCAATGTGTAGTGTGTAAACACCTGTGAGGTATAGGTTTCATTTTCCTTAATATCATTTCTTGTATATATGTCTACCTGCAATATCTTTCTCATCATATCTGTGTGCAATCTTTTTTTTTTTTTTATTTTTTACCACAGCATTTGGCCATAACGAGTGCCCAGATCCTGGTATTCCCATTAACGCTCGTCGCTTTGGAGACAGCTTCCAGCTTGGCAGCTCCATCTCTGTGGTGTGTGAGGACGGCTTTATCAAAACTCAAGGATCTGAGACAATCTCTTGTCAGTTAGAAAGAGGAAAAGTCATGTGGAGTGGGCCCATTCCTAAATGTGAAGGTAAATATTGTCTACAATACTGCTTGTGCTATTATCTAGGAAACAGTATATCATACAAAATATAATTATTACCACAATTTTAAGACCTATGAGGTTGGAAACAGAAGGGGACTATATGAAGGTGGCCAGCTGACACAAACATTCAGAAAAATAGTTGTTAATATATGGCTCAAGTCAAGTCAAGACACTTTAAATGCAGCTATTGTTGTTAAAAACCCAAAATTTTTGCTTGTACGGCACACAAATTTCAAATTTTGTTTTACAGTCAGCCAAAGGTTTTGCTCAAACAAGACCTAATGGAGCATTTCATCATCTGAAGTGATGGATGAGTTAGTGGAGATTGATGCATAGTGAATAATGAACTTGCAGTGATAAACTCCAAATCGGTGCTAATTTTATAAAAGGTTAAAAGGCAGCATAAGAGATTCTACAAACCTTTCGGTGCTGCATTTACAACTTTTTTTTGCACCTCTCAGATCTGGTCAGAAATGATAAATTGAATCATCTGTAGTGTGTAGCCTGTTAAGTAAATGTGAATCATAGTGTTACTGCTGAACTGTGAAATCCGAGCATCATACGCTGTGCTTATGCAGCAAACCAACTTTTAAAAGCCTGAATACAAGATGTAATTAACTTGACTGCATGTCAGCTGCTGGTGAAGATTCACCAACCTAAGCTACTTGTGAATCCTGCAAAATATGTGTGGCACCACTTCTCATACATTTCACATCAGCTTCATTTACATTGAGACCGAGATTATAGATGCATGTCCCCACATTTGCCCTTCTAATTCCCTTCTTCTTTTCCTCTCACAGCACCATGTGGAGGCCACTATTCAGCTCCAAATGGAGTGATTTTGTCTCCTGGGTGGCCTGGTTACTATAAAGACTCCCTCAACTGTGAGTGGGTAATTGAAGCAGAGCCTGGACGTTCTATCAAAATTACATTTGACAGGTGAGCAACATAAATTATTTTGGTTCTACATATTATGAAAACTCTTAGGGCTTTGAGAAAGCAAGTGTAGATTCATCACAACCACAATCAATTGCATGCAACAAGCAAAAAAAAAAAAAAAAAAAAGGCAAAACATGACGTTTATAAGGATTTATTACTAACATAGGGCAAATTATTCATTTTATAGGCTATAAATTTAAGAGTGATAGTTAAAGGCAGGTGTGATTTTTATTCATATTATGTCTTCCCTCAGCTTTGCACCAGCAATAGTGGCCAGAAAATACCTCTAAAATCTATTTTCATTGGTGTTTTTTTTTACAAAATTTTAAAGTAACAAGTAAGATTTGTGTTGAAGTCAGGATTGAGTCAGTTTGATATTCTCTTCTAACAGGTTCCAGACAGAGCTGGGTTATGACTTCCTAGAGATTCACGATGGACCAAACCTCTTATCTTCTCTGATTGGCTCCTTTAACGGCACCCAGGTGCCCCAGTTCCTGTTCAGCAGCAGTAACTTCCTTTATCTGCTGTTCACCACTGATAACAGCCGGTCCAATGCTGGCTTCAAAATACTCTATGAAAGTAAGTTGGAAACAAATACAATATTCATGCATGGGATGATCCAGGAGTAATGCTGTCTGTGCCCGTCCTTATACGGATTGGAAAAATGTGTGTACATTGAGCATATAAGGAAAAAATGGAAATGTATTTTGGGAGATGCTTTACTCTCGCCAATTTTTTGGTAACACTAATGGTAGTTGGGTGATGTCATGCCAATAATAGTCCCGCTGTCACGAATGGCGGTGGAGGTGAGGACCCAAATGCAGGCAGGAGGCAGAACTGGTGCAGGTAAAAGGTTTATTTCCCAGGAACACAAGACAGGCAACCATAGACGACGGGGATAAACTCCAGAGAACAAAAACCAAACATGACAAAATGAGGATCTGACAATGAATGACTGAAAACCGGGAGTACTTATACACAGAGGGAGTAACAAGACACAGGTGAAGTGGATGACTAATCAGACCAGGTGAACTAACGAGGCAGGAACAGAAAACCACAGGAACACAAGAGGGAAAACCAAGCATGACAAAACTGAAAACTAAAGCATGAACATAACTACAAACCAAGAACATGACCAAACTAATCATGACAAAAACCAAAATCCTAAACAATCAAAACACCCACCAAAACCCAGAAACCGTGACAGAACCCCCCCCTCAAGGGCCGGATACCAGACGGCCCAACAAAGTCCACAAAAGAGAAAAACCCCAAGCAGGCCACCCAGGGTGGGCGGAGGGGGCCCGGAGGGACCGACCAAAACAAGACAGGCCCCAGGACAAAGTTCAGGGGGGGCCACCTGGAGGCAGAACAGACGGCAGGATTAGGTCAGGAGGCCGGCCGGGGGGCCGGAAGGACCGGGGCAGAACCTCCGGTGGACGGCCCGGAGGCCGTGCAGACAGCCGGATCAGTTCAGGCGGCCGGCCAGGGGGCCGGACGGACCGGGGCAGAACCTCCGGAGGACGACCCGGAGGCCGTGCAGACAGCAGGCTCCGGTCAGGAGGCCGGACGAACCGGGGCAGAACCTCCAGAGGACGACCCGGAGGACGCACAGACAGGTTTCCAGGCAGACGGGCAGGCTTGGACTGGCGCTCTGGAGGACGGGCAGGCTTGGACTGGCGCTCTGGAGGACGGGCAGGCTTGGACTGGCGCTCTGGAGGACGGGCAGGCTTGGACTGGCGCTCTGGAGGACGGGCAGGCTTGGACTGGATCTCTGGAGGACGGGCAGGCTTGGACTGGATCTCTGGCGGCGGACGGGCAGACTGGATCTCTGGCGGCGGACGGGCAGACTGGATCTCTGGGTTGGGCACCAGTAGTGGGTAAGGGGCGTCTCGACCCGAGACCCCCTCGGAAACAGGAATCAGAAGAGAAGCATCACCACTGAAGACCCCCTCAGGAACAGGAATCAGAAGAGAGGCGTCACCACTGGAGACCCCCTCAGGGACAGGGACCAGAAGAGAGGCGTCACCACTGGAGACCCCCTCAGGGACAGGGACCAGAAGAGAGGCGTCACCACTGGAGACCCCCTCAGGGACAGGGACCAGAAGAGAGGCGTCACCACTGGAGACCCCCTCAGGGACAGGGACCAGAAGAGAGGCGTCACCACTGGAGACCCCCTCAGGGACAGGGACCAGAAGAGGAGCGTCACAATCGTTGACCCCCTCAGGAACTGGGACCAGAAGAGACGGGCAGGACCTGGGCACCGGCGTGGGACGCCGAAGAGCTGGGCAGGACCTGGGCACCGGCGTGGGACGCTGCAGAGCAGGGCAGGACCTCGGAGCTGGCGTGGGACGCTGCAGAGCAGGGCAGGACCTCGGAGCTGGCGTGGGACGCTGCAGAGCAGGGCAGGACCTCGGAGCTGGCGTGGGACGCCGCAGAGCAGGGCAGGACCTCGGAGCTGGCGTCGGATGCTGCGGCGTAGGGCAGGACCTCGGAGCAGGTGTGGGACGCTGAAGAGCTGGAGCAGACCTGGGAGCAGGCGTGGAGAGCTGGGGCACTGGAGCAGACCTGGGAGCAGGCAGGACCTCCGCAGGCTGAGCTGACAGGACCTCCGCAGGCTGAGCCACTGGAGCTGGAGGTGAAACTGGAGGCGTGGGCCTGGGAGCCCGTGACGACACCCGTGACCGTGGAGCTGATGGCGTCACTCGAGACGTGGACCGAGGAGCTGGTGTCGACCTCCGAGACCTGGCCTGCCCCAGTGGTTTTGGGCTAATCGCCAATCTGGTTCCCCAGAACGGCGACCACTCTGGATATTCCAGCGGCTCAGGCTCCGTGTCCAGTCCAAGGAGCATTCCCACCAGTTCATTTGACGTCATGTACTCGATGGGCTGCCGCCCCTGGTGCCTGGACGTCCTCCTCCTCCTGGACCTTGTGGGAGGAGGATCAGGAAACCACAGGTCTGGCTCCTCCACCGTTGGGAACCAGTCAGCAACCTCAGAACCGTAAAACTGATACCAAGCCATCAAACCTGCTGGGTCCAGTTGTGGTCAGATCCTACTGTCACGAATGGCGGTGGAGGTGAGGACCCAAATGCAGGCAGGAGGCAGAACTGGTGCAGGTAAAAGGTTTATTTCCCAGGAACACAAGACAGGCAACCATAGACGACGGGGATAAACTCCAGAGAACAAAAACCAAACATGACAAAATGAGGATCTGACAATGAATGACTGAAAACCGGGAGTACTTATACACAGAGGGAGTAACAAGACACAGGTGAAGTGGATGACTAATCAGACCAGGTGAACTAACGAGGCAGGAACAGAAAACCACAGGAACACAAGAGGGAAAACCAAGCATGACAAAACTGAAAACTAAAGCATGAACATAAGAACTACAAACCAAGAACATGACCAAACTAATCATGACAAAAACCAAAATCCTAAACAATCAAAACACCCACCAAAACCCAGAAACCGTGACACCCGCAGATGCAGTTTTACAGTCATTAGTTCCATGTGGTCTTTACTGATAGAGAAGTAAGCAGATATGGTTGAACACCATGGTGCTTTCTGTAAACTGTAAGGTTTCAGATATTTAGATCAACTTAAGTTATTTATTTATGTTTTTCTGCAGGTGTTACAGTGGACAGCTATTCGTGCTTGGACCCTGGTATCCCTGTTAACGGTATTCGGTATGGACAAGATTTTTCCATAGGGTCAACAGTGTCCTTTGGCTGTGACTCTGGATACAGACTTAGCCACGAGGAGCCACTGGTGTGCGAAAAGAACCACTGGTGGAGCCACCCTTTACCCACATGTGATGGTAAATTTGGCCAAAAGGGTCTTTAATTGGAACATAAGATAAATGAGAAAAAGAGGTTCATTATCAGGCCACAGTAACAATAAAATAGTGTGTTCTTTTTCCACATTATGCTTAAGTATGTTGGAGCAACATAGTAGTTAAGGGAAAAGCATTAATGAAGTAATTCATCTTAAAAACATAAGCTGGCTTGTTTTTCAAACTGACATAATTACACACATGACCTCATAACTTAATGTGGATGAATACCAAAGATATGAAAAATCCTGCCTTGCATTATTTATGTATGAAGATACAAATATGGCATCTCAAATATCTCATGCCTCAAAAAGGTGCTGCATTGGGATTAGTATTTGCAAGCTGAAACCTTGGAATGTACCAATACGTCAATCTGCATTAATACATTCTGTAATCAATTTAAAATGAAAACATTAAATAATCATTTGTAAGAGAGTGGTAGAGAAATGGCTTCAGTGTGACTATCTGTGTCCATAACCTAATTGGCCATGTGCTAAATGTTCTCCCCTCCTTTTAAAAATAATAGGCTTATCACAATAATTTAAAAGAAAAATAATAGATGAATCCTTCTGATTGGGCTTTATAATGACCACAGATCAATGTCAGCTGATAATGATCAGTGCCCTATCAGAGGATGATTAGCTGCCTGTTGACAAATCCTATTTACTGGCAGATACTGCTCTCCACATGCTCATATCCAGTGCATGCATCTAGCTGTCAGGAGTGTAAGGTTTAAAGCTAATTAGACCCCACAGCAGCCTTTACCAAAAAACAGAAAGCTGCAAGCAGTGAAAAAGAAAGACCATATTAACGTTAGTACAGAGAGAAGATGGACAACATGCTATCTGGAAGCACCTAGCCGTGATTATTAAAGCTAACTTCAACGCAGACCTGGAGATGATATACGTTCATATTTTCCAGAATAAATGAAAAGCTTTAAAATACACACTTTCAAAAAGTATTATACCAAAATAATCTCCCATATTCTTTATAATGGACAGAAAGAGGATGAGGTATATAGGAAGAGAAGTTAAACCAGCAGCCAGGTATTTGAAATCGAGTCACATGTTATGCGACAAAACTCAGGGACAAGTTGCAGGCTGCTGGGGCTTATACACACTGATTTGAAAAGATAAGAGATCTGTGGGCAAAAACTAAGTGTGTGTGTATGTGCATGTGCACTTTATACATACATGTGTGCATGTGGTGCCTTTATCCATGTGCCTCCTGTCACCTCCTCTTCTGTGTGAACTCCCAACACAGGAAGGTTTGAGGTAAGGTTGACGAGAGCTTGTGTTGGCTGTCACCTCCTCTCTCTTCTCTCTCAAATCAGGAGCTTGGGGGCAGAGGAGAGGTGGGGGGAGACCTGTCTCTCTCTTTGCTGTCTCTCCCATTCCAATCATGGTGGTGCAGGAGAGGTGGGAGGAAAGACGGATGCGGCACTGCAGCATCAGTTTTGCGGTGGCTCACTTAGTTCGGCTTGTTGACTCATTGGCTTTTGAAGCACATTAGAATCGCACAATTCCTGGTACTGGAAGTCGTTTTCTTCCGAGGAGGCAGTTTGAGCATATAAACATCAAGAAGACTGCCTAGAGTGTACATGCTGCATACTATTACGCTGTGTATACACAAGATGTACTGTAACCTCATCTGGTATGTTTTCAACCTTCTTTATTGACAACTAGTTAACACTGAAGGCATCACCAAAGACATTTGACTCAGATATAAAAATTCAACAGTAAGCAAATGTTTATGATCTGCAGAGATTAACATAAAATTCATTCCATTCCTCCAGCTTTGATAGATATATGTAATGCAATATGAAGGAGAAAACGACTAAAATATAACTGAATATTTTAAAGATATCTAGATGTTGAACTCAACATTTTAATGCATTGTTCACAGAGCACCAATCAATCAGACTTTGGCAAAGCTAGATGTGTTACAGATAAATTATGAAGCAGTTATGAGTTAAATCAATCAACTTCGTTCGCTTAGTCAAGTTTTATGAAGTACAGAAACTGAAGGGGAATCAGTCAACCCAACCCAGACACAGAAAATGAAAGACATTTGATATATAGATAAATAGATTGAGGTAGGGGGGTGTAGAGATCAAACAGACAGATCAAGTGCAAGACAGACAAAGATTAACTGGCAAAGATAAAGATAGCAATGCAGTGTTTCAGATTTCTCACACAACTCAGCATTCAAAGGAAGGGCGTCTTGGCAGAAAAGTATTAATTATTAATAGTGCTGCGTGTGTCTGCATGTTCGTGCCTGCTGTGTATTTGTTTAGTTTGGAAATATTCTCACTTCTCGCTTCTCACTCTGCAGATGTTAAAACTGCAGGGGTTGAGTGTGAAGATACGGATGCCCTGATGTGGTTTGAGCACACATTCACTTCCTAGCTGACCATGTTGTAGTGGCTGTACAGTAGCACTCAGTAAATAAAAAGGTCTGCATAGATTTTTATTCCATTTGGAGTTGCCAGAGTTGGTGATTTTTCTCCTCCACTTGAACAGTAACTTTTAAAAAGTAAAGGAAACTTTCAGGTCTGACCTCCCTGCTTCCTTTTCCATTGATGCACTTTTGAGCTAATGCTATGGCATTTTGTAGATTTATTGTAAGGCAAATTGGTACTTCTTCCACCACATTCTATGATAAACCAACTGGAGCGGGGCTCAAGTGAAGCACCTTACAACATGAAATGTACAGAATGAACGACACATTTTGTTATGCTTTTTGGACCCGGTATCTGTGAAGCACAGCTGTCATCCAGCATAGCAATGTTCAATTTGGGCAAGTTTCCCAGGTTCATGCTGAGGACATATGTGATTTTAAAAATGTTTTTTAGTATAATCTGTAAGAAGCCGTTATCTTCAGTCACAAACCTGAATATCATTATGTTTGACTTTAAATCAAACTAGAAAAAATTATGAGACAAAACACACCCAGAGTCTATTTTCATTAAAATAAATAAATAAATAAATAGGTTGGATAATATTTTTGCCTCATTTTCTGGAGATCTTTTTTTTTTTTTTTTAATCTCTATTTCCTGATTCAAAACAACAGCTAGAGTGTTGCATATTCCAAAACAAAATCCTCAAATAGGTTTCAGGTCTTGACAGTAACAGAAAAAAACACTTATTGTCCAGATGGTCACTTGTTATGTAACAAGGACCTTTGCATTTTAGACAGCAACTCTGTTTCCCACGCAGTTTGCTGCATATATCAGAATTTCCATTGCATATGATGTTATGATTCTGACTTGGAACTGTTATGCAAGGCCTGAATAGAATTAAAGCTAAAAGCAACATAAATATAACCAGTTATTCCATGTCAGACATACAAAAAAGCACTGATATATATGAACATGAAGTTCTGAGAAATATCCATAATATTGGGTTACATTTAATTACTAATATGGATTTTAAGGCTTATTTATTTTTAATTAAGCAGTTTATGCAGCACATGTAAGCACTTGCATATCTAAATTAGCTCCCTTGGACCTTGGTTATCTTAGCCAGGCCCCAAGGGTTAGGGTTAGGCTATAGTGGACATAAATGTCACAAGTTGCTTCAGAACAGTCAGGATCAACAACATCTGCTGCTAAAGAAGTTAGCATATATTCTGCTTTGCTGTCAGTCAAAACTTAACTGGAAAGAACTTCATCAGTGCAGTAAATAGAGGAAACAAAGATACAGAGAGCTTTTAGCAGTGGAGACGGACTTTTCTTCTTTAATTTTGGCAAGAATTTAATTCAACCAAGCATTTAATCTGACCAGTTTAAGCTACACAGGAGGTGAACAGGTGGTTTGTCAAAGGGAACATGACACACATCAGCTGCCCATTCACCACTACACATAATATTATAATACATTATAATACAGATCATGTAGAAACCAAATAATCAGTTAGGTTATCCTCAGCTCCCCTTGTGTTTAAACAGCACTAATGTGTCCGGTTTGCTTTTGCAGTAGACTGTGCTCGTTATTTGGCTGGTTAGTTGATCAGATGGCTGAGTATCTCTTTTTGGTTGTTGCATAGCAATAGTTAGTTAATACTACTCTTTACAAAAGGCCATCACCGCAGTAGTTTTCTACTGCAAATAGAATAATGTTGTCATAATCATCCTCCAAGGGATTGTGCATACTGTGTATTTTATGGAAACATTTTACAGCTAAAACCATGCTCACATTACTCACATTCTTAGAATTCAACTCGCATTTTATGTCAAAAAGAAATGGAAACACTTTTAGTTCCTTTCCTAACATTTTTAGCATCTATATAAGAAGAATCACTGAAGTAGATATAAAGCTGCCGTCTATTTCATTAAGTTTAAACTGTATGAACAAAAAATAATATATTTATTACTCTGTGTGGCAGATTTAGTTGTATTCACGTATCATATGTCTGCAAAAGTGTCAGAAACAAATCACAAAATCTGACTTAAAAACAAATTTTAAGGGGAATACACTTTGAAACATTTTCCCATTCACTAATGTGTGAAAGGACACAGATTTTGCAGCGTGCAGTGCATGCAGACCTTTTAACCCACAGCTCTTAGAGGATACGTCTTTCTCCTTCCCTGTCGATCTGTCTCCATCTCCCTCTCCCACTCTTGTAGCATTTATGTGTGGTTATGCATGTGTGTATGTACTATAGGAGTGGTATTAAAGGTCCACAGGGAAGCATTATCTGTTTTAGCAATCAACAGTCTATGTCTATGATGCTAACCTCTCTCTGCCTCTGTCCCCTGTCTCTGCTCATCTCTCTCCTTCTGCCCCCTCTCTCCCACTCTGTCTCTCTCAATCTATCCAGCTCTGTGCGGCGGGGATGTTAGAGGTCCCTGGGGAACCATCCTCAGTCCCGGTTATCCAGACAGCTACCCTTCATCTCTCAACTGTACCTGGACTGTAGAAGTCAGCCACGGGAAAGGCAAGGGACACACACAAATGCACGCTCCTTAATACACAGAGACAGGCGGACAGACAGTACCATGAGCACAGTAGTTCAGTTCCTGTTGTATTAAAACTACAAACTCACATTACACAAAGCTCTTATACTTTTAGGTATTCGGAGGTTTGTATCAAAGTGCTCAGGCTGTAGCGTGTAGTGTGCATATTTTTAAGCAAAATGTTGTTCAAGTGTTTAAAAGGTAATGTTTGCAGGTTTTGTGTAGTGATGATATTTGTCGCTTAGAGTTACCGTCTCCTGCTAACTTGCACAAACATGATTTGTTCAGAGTATAATTTGAGGTCTGCGTATGTGTTTTAAACAGGGGTCCAGTTTCAGTTCAATTCCTTTCATTTGGAGGACCAACATGACTACCTCTTGGTTACTGAAAACGGGAGTTTCCTGCAACCATTGGCTCGACTGACCGGCAATGAGTTGCCTAGCAACATCAATGCTGGTCTCTATGGAAACTTCAAAGCCCAGCTACGATTCATCTCTGACTTTTCCATTTCATATGAAGGCTTCAACATAACTTTCTCTGGTATTTTACTTCATTGTTGTCATACTCAATAATGTCAATGTAATATTACATTCTAAGAAAGTCTTGCTTCAGATAGATGTCAGTTTTGATATCATAGGAAATTGGTTTTTCCTCTTAATTTACTTTCTGTCAATTCAAAATAACGAGAAAATTCGTGCAGTATGAATTGTGCTCAACAACAACTGCTCAGGAACAGTTGACAGGACTTGTGTATGACACCCATGTGAAGCGTTGTAGCTTAGAGCATGAAGTAAGGCACAGCCAACAAGCCCTGAGATCGTCTGACATCAGTGACCCCTTGATGACGTAAAGCTGAAGGAGGTCACTAATGTATGTCGGTTCCTGATCTTGCTGAACTCTAAAGTGGTCAAATAGATTGTGTGTTTAATTATCAAAGAAAATATATTTATTTATGAAACACAAATATGACATGCCCATTCAATACACTGATTTATGTAATATACTAGTGTGATGATACTACAGTGATTATCGGAGCTTTTAGGGGCAGAGTTAGGAGGATAAAGTTCGAGGTTCATCTGCCTCTCATATAAAAGGTCCTGTGCCTAATTAGCCTTTCAGTGCTGTCTCAGTATCTTTGGTGTTAAGGAGCACTTGAATCTAATTCTGCACTGAGGGACATTTTATTGCCTCCCAGATGGTATAAGCTGATACTCAGAATGTAACACATGGGAGGTGTCAAAAAAGATTTGAGTTTCTAGAGTCTGCGTGCTCGAACATACTGCAGCCTTCTCAGAAATAGATATCTCATCATCCATCTTGTTCCACTAAAAAAAGATGAATCTATTGGTGTACCTTTGGTAAATACTAACTCAACAGACCTAACTCAGATATGCTGATGGTGATGAATACTAACAACTTGTGTGCTAATTGTTCACACCTATATATAAGTTGTCATGCATATATTTTATTCATTAGTTTTCTTTGTCAAGACCTTTTTTAATCACAAGAGGTACTGAATGATTTAAAATGTTGATTCACCAAGAGCAAGATGGAACATGGCTAATTTTTCTTTCTTAATTTCAACTCATTTTAAAATATTTTAATGTTGGTTTTATTGTAGTCATAATAGTGGATTTTCCTCATCTAATTGATTTTCACCCATTTAAAAAGCTTTTTGTTTTTCCTGCAGAGTATACTTTGGAACCATGTGAGGACCCTGGGATGCCTAGGTTCGGCAGGAGAAACGGTTACAGTTTTGGAGTTGGAGACACTTTGTCTTTTTCCTGCAATATGGGATACCGCCTGGAGGGGGCACCAGAGTTAATCTGTCTGGGAGGTGGGCGGAGAATGTGGAGCGCTCCTTTACCCAGATGTGTTGGTATGTTATCATTTTTTGGCCATGTCTCCATGGAGATGAGTTTAGGTGAATCCACTAAAAACATTTTATTATTTGGATATTTCTTCCACAGTAAAACCTTTTTTAATTTTTTTTTTTTTTTGTCTCCGTGTGCATGTATCTTTAAGCTAGTGTTGCTGTTTGCAATTGTCTGTATTCTATAAAAGGTAATACATTTACACTCTGCAACAAATCTTCAAATCGCATCCATACCCTTGAAAATGACCCATAACTTCATCCTTTAAACTAGCACTCCTTCAGACAGCAGGAGGTATTACACATCTTTGAACTAAATATCCACATGAGATACTCAAATACAATTAAGTATTTCCTTGTTAAAGCATTCATTATCATGTCATTACAACTTTAATAAACCAACACTAGCATATCTTTTAGCTGGTAAAATGGCTTGGTAATAGCAAACCAATGATGGTTGGGTCCAAAAACCACATTTCCTGCCACGTCGCTGTCACATTCATGGAGAGTTTTAATCCAGACTGTTTACGAAAACTGGTGACATCGTCATGGGTTTCCAGTAGGAGTGTGCAGGATCTGTGAAGTCACAGATGATGTTGTAGTTATGTCAAACACAAAACAGAAAAAGACCAAAAGTGATACCATCCTTTGTTAGACTGTCTTTAAATTTAACTCTACATTTTCTTGGCTTTGCAGCAACACAGCATCCAAGATTAGATGTGATGAGGTGTGGTGAAGACAGGCAAACAGATTTCAAGTCAGAGATTTCTTGATTTTTCAGGGTGATGTCATGACTTTAACATATTGCAGGAACAAGTGTGTTAGTTATTGTGTGTTTTATGTACAAAGACGAATAAGATTGTCACCTATCAGCTCTGAAAATGTTCAAGCTGTTGTGCTGCTGCACTTACGCAATCCCACCACTCTTTATTTTAAGTATGAATATCCACAAAAAATGAACTTGTATGATCATTTAATGTCTGATTTTGTTTTGCAACTTTTTCATCCTATTTTGATTTTGAATATATCTCTGATCACAGACATACAATTTGTAACATATGATCCTTGAGATAAATTTGTGTTTTCTGTGCTTTTCAGTTAGCATAATTAGACAGTCAGTTAGACAAAAAATAACCTGTGAAAACCTCACCTTTCCTAGTCTTGCTGGATTTAAATGTCTACAACACAGCTTTACTACAGAAAAGTACCTCTACTATAGAAAAGATACAGGAAGATATAGGTAACCAATTAAGAGTTAAGTAAATGCGTAGTCAAGGTCAAGTTTATTTATATACCACATTTAAAACAACACAAAGTGCCCAAAGTGCTGTATATATGTATATGTATAAATATTTAGAGTGACCAATTAACCTAGCGTGGATGTCTTAGAACGGTGGGAGGAAACCGAAGTACCCGTAGAGAACCCACGCATACACGGGGAGAACATGCGAACTCCACACAGAAAGGCCACTGATCCAACCTCCCCCAAGCCGAGGCGCGAACCAGTCACCTAGAAGGTCACTGGTTAAGAGTGTGATGACATGCAACCACGAGTGACCTTATTGATATTATGAATGACTGTAACCAAAATGGCTACCTGACAAGTTGACTCCCTGTCTCCCTAAGCTTTTATTGTTTAGTATTTTATTGAACTTGGATTAGAAAAAAATTAAAACCACAACCAGGCATTAACTCTGGATAAAGTGGAACAGTGCTGTATTATATTTTAAAGAGAAAATAGATAATTTGGTTGATTATTGACAGGTAATTTAAATTTTTGGTATTCAGCTCATATTGCACAGGGATGTACTCTATTCTAATGGATATCACATTAAAAAAAAGGGGAAAAAAAAGGTCTTTGGTACAAGAAAATATCGGGTTCAGCTGTGTCACGCCAATTTTTCCATAATGTAACTCCATTGAGAATTTTACAGAAGATACAATATATGAGTCAGAGCACAGACCCACAAAGGCTGTAATGATAATGTAGGAACAGCTTTACAGTGGGCTTATGTGCTAATCCAACATAACATAAATGCAGCTGTATACCACCACCTATAGAGTTATACAAGAGGCAGACAAAGAGGGGAATGCACAACATGAAGTAGATTTTCATGTAGTTTGAATGGCTGCAAGAGTAAGAAAATGCTGCATGTTGAATCATATGCTCCAGATAACAATTAGAAACAAGCCATGCACTGGAGATTCAAATCTTTCACTTTTACTGGTAAATTTGTGTCCTGAGCTGTACTAGTTCTTAATCTGTACAGAGTCTGATGCAAAAAGGAAAAAAGGAGTAAAATAAAGGGTTTTTAGGTTTAAACTAACATATATTAACAATTGGCATGTCATGTAATTATAGTCAAAATTGTTCTAATAAAGCAAATTAAAAAGTAGTGACTGACTAAAAGGAATTTAAGCAGAAATGTGATATTTGGCTTCCACCAGATGTTTGAGGAGCAACTGTCCTTGACCACAACACTGGCCTTACAATTGCTTCCTGTCCACCAGAGAATTGCATCCCCCTGCCCTTTACTAGATAGGATAAGTTTCATGCAAAGCATGAATACAAGATATGAGTAACCTTGGGGTAAGTACAAAAAAAAAAAAAAGTGTAAAATGGGATTCGATCTTGGTGCAGATGTAGCATGAGTAAGGGCCAGTAATAAAATTACCTTGCAAAAGAAGCAACACTACCTGCTTCCTCACTTGCCCCATAACGTGTTTTATGCATAAAAAAGTGTGCAGCAAGCCAGAGCAATTCAGACCATGCAGCAACTGAGATTACATTTTACACACTCCAGTCTTATTTTCAGCTTTGTGTGTTTACAGTGACAGTGTGTAACATCTTTGCCTCTGTCATCAACGTGACAAGACTGATAATGCAAAGAGGTGGGAGTGGTGTGGTGTGTCGGTTTTCTGTGGCATAGTGCAGTTTTGCTATATTTAGTTCCTGTGTGTTGTGTTGCATCGCTGCGTGGTGTGGTACTCATCACTGAGGAGGAGGTGAAGAGAAGAGAAAGGAAAAGATTAGAGCACCTCCAAAGTGCTTTTTCCCAGTCTGTTAGTGGATGGATTTTTTTTCTTCCTTTTCCCTTTTTCTCTTTTGTCTTGTAAAACATTTCTATAAAATTTCTAATAAGTTAAAAAGGTCCAAGTTTGTCTACATCACCATGAAATACACACAACACCTGCCTAGTGGTTGTAGCATGGCTTAAATAATAGCTTGCACATGACACTTTTTGACCAGTTGAAGCAAACTGAGTTTCATGGGCTGTTCTTTGAAGACACAAGATCTGAAATTGTTATATAATTTTAGAAAAATAATGTAGCTTGTGAACATTAAAGTATGTAATCCTATCCTAAATTAACCTAAGCATTAAATGGGCTCCTTGCAAATGAGATGCAGGTTTGAGAGAGGATTTTGTTTTTCTTCTGATTAAATATTGTTTTTGGTTTTACATGAGTAAAACTGCCCAGAACAGAGTTAGATAGGCACCACAGAGGTTTAGTGGTAAAACATTAGGTAAAACATTTTGTTAGATTTCACTATTAGCAACCAGATGGAAAAGGAGAGGTAATTTTGTAAAGAGAAAAAACAGGAAAAAAGAGTAAGATGGAGAACAGAGGAAGAAACTGGATAAGTGGAAGAGGAAGGTTGAATGAAGTAGAGGACAGTAAAGGAGGCACTATTCATACAGAGCGGAAGAGAGAGTGAAAGCGCGAGAGTGGGAGAATTAAAGCAGAAAGAGGGACAGGGTGGAGAGGTAATTTTCTAAATGGAAACTATAGCTAGGTGATTTATTGATGATATGACAGCTGTAATATGACGATTACACAAGTACCGACACAGAGCAGGGGGAGAGTGGGAGGGAGAGAAAGTGAAAAAATGAATATGGGGGACATGAACTCTTTAGATAGAGGGCAGGTGGGATAATCACAGAAAGTGGGTATGTTTGGGTAAATTACTTTTTGAATTCACACTCTCCTCAGTTGAAGTAGAGAGTTGACAATTTGACTGTTTAAAAGGGTTATTATATTACTTTTGTGCACATAAAAACATTCAGAAATCACTGAATTGTTTTTCCTTTCATATGAAAAAAAAGGTCTTTTTGTTTTCTGAAAGATTTTGGAAACTGTCACCACTCCAAGGACAGCCTGTACTCTCTCCAACTGATCATTCAGTCAGCAAAAATATTCACTGAGTCAGTCTGAACCACTTCAAAACACCCCAAACTATAGTTGTTTTACAAATAAAAAATCCTAAATGATGATCACTTACTTGCAAAAAAATATGTCTCTATATCTTTTATTTCTTTTCTAATTTCCCTGCCTTGTGTCTTTTTTCCCAGCTGAATGCGGCTCCTCAGTTATAAATAACGAAGGAATTCTGCTGTCTCCAAACTACCCAATGAACTACGATAACAACCATGAGTGCATCTACAGCATCCAGGTAATAGTGTACATTTTTCTACATTTTAGTATGCAGTTCATCCCAGGTCGTTTTATTGAATAAAATAAAATCTAATCACCATTATTTATGAGTGTATGAGAGATCATAAGTTCCTTTTGAGAAATTGGGAATTGTTTTTGTTTTTTTCTTTTTTTTTAGCCATTTTCAATTTTTTTGAAAAGCAGCTGTTGTCAGTATACCTGATCTGCATTCAATGCTGTCTCCAGGTGCAAGCTGGGAAAGGCATCAACATCTCTGCTAGAACCTTTCATCTCGCCCAAGGCGATATTCTCAAGGTAAGCACATGCACATACTTTTGGGAATTTCTGTGTCATTCTTACCTGATATCTGTGTCTAACACTGATCTGTTCATGCTTGGTCAAGTATGCTGCTTCACAAGCACATTGTGCTGTAATCTTATTACAGATTTATGACGGCAAAGACAACACTGCCCAGGTTCTTGGAGCATTCACCGGGTCATCCATGTTGGGCCTGACGTTGATTTCCACATCAAACCATCTCTGGCTGGAATTTTATAGTGATGCTGAAAGTACAGGAGAGGGATTCAAATTAGTGTATTCAAGTGAGTTAATATGATTTTTATTCATTGATTTTTACTGTCACACAACCTTATCTTGTAAAGCTCACTAACTTCAAACTTTTATGTTGTTTGGAAGAAGAAAAATCTATCAACAATTGTGTCATGAAATTTTTTTACAATAACAAAAATGTAAATTACAGCATTAAATTTTGATTCTGCAGTATGGTTAAGTATAGTGTCATTAACACACTACACAACATAAAACCTTTAGCTCTGAGCAGCTACACAAAGAAAAACTGAAGTGGACAAAATTAAAGATTATTATCATCTCAGTCACATCAATCCAGCCATTAAATACCACGTCACAAATCTGCTCATTGCTTACAAATGAAACAGTTACTGAATCAGTTTATCTTTAAACAGGCTCATTTGTGAAACCATCAAAGATAGTGTTTTCCAACACTGAAGCGATCACAATATATTTGCCTCATTTGATTAACAAAGTTCTCAGAGATATCAGTGTAGGATGATGTTAAAGGTGTATCCTGATGTTCACCAAAGCACACTGATGTTGACAGTACCCCTCTTAGATGTGCAGTTAGAATTAGAAAGTGTAATTAGTTTAAAAGCAGTCATGGGGAATGATTGCTGGGATGATTTGCATAGTGCTTTGAGGTTTTATTGTCTTGTTGCTGCACCTTTCTTGTGCTTTTGTAAGGTTATTTTAGCATACAAAAAAACAAGAGCGCCTGCTTTAAAAGAACTGCAGTAACCCTTTTTTATGTTTGTGGTGTAATTTCACTTTGTTTATGGTTATTTTTGATATGGCGGATAAAGGATGTAATTCAGTCTAACTCTTGAGGTGTACTTAGATGAATAATACATGGTGTTATGTTTTCTGATACGTCTAAAAAACAGAATAATTTTAGATGGGCAACCGTTCACAGTGGATGTCAGGACGGTGACAAATGTGTTTACGCTGGTCTGTGGTAAATGTGCAACTTTCTCAATGGCTATTTTTAAGGATTTAGACGTGCACCCACATCAGTCTTCCAGGAGATAACTCAACAACACCTTGTCTTCTGGGCAATGCCGTAGATCAAATACTGGTTATGGTCTTCTAGGATATTTATAAACCTATTCATATCCCACGCTTTAAAACTGTGCGCTAACCAAATATTCTGAATATTACCATGGAAACTGAGCTCAGACAGATTGTGGAAAAACAACATTAAATTGGATAAGGTGTATAAATGCTTCAGTATCACTGCCAATAATGGTTTCTCATGTACGTTTTAGGTTTTCTTATTAAATTGCATTGAGAGCTTACCAGGATCTGTGATATCAGAAAGCTCATAAACAGAATACTTAAGTGTTCCTGATATTATGGGAGTGTTGCTGTGCTTCTACATAAAACTGATTCTGTTCTCTCTTGTGGGTCTAAGATCTCCCTTTGTGAGCACTTTAAAAAGTTCACACTGTGTTAATATTTCTGTCTTTTTCTTTCTAGGTTTCGAGTTATCTCATTGTGAGGACCCAGGTGTCCCTCAGTTTGGCTTCAAAGTCAATGACCAAGGCCATTTCTCTGGCAGCAGCATCACATACAAATGTGAGCCTGGATATACTCTGCATGGTGCATCCACGCTGAAGTGCATGACAGGTGAAAGGCGAGCCTGGGATAACCCTCTGCCTTCCTGTATAGGTACGTCCTTGCCTTGCAAAGCCATTTACACTTTGAATAGAGGTCTATTGAAAAAACAGACACATATTTATGTAGACTTACAAGACTAAGCAAAAGAACCATGAATATGCTCTTTTAAAAGCAAGAAGAAAGGAAGGAAAGGCAGCTTCCTGCATCTGTTACACAACACTTTCATATGCATCCCATCACTTTCACATTTATTTTAAAAAGTTTAGATTTAGTGTATCAAACTGTTTTTACTTTTAAGTTGCGTCGAAAGGACACTTTGTGAATGCGACTTCTTGTTAACATGATGCCATAAAATAATAGCAAAATATTGTCTGCGGGTGATGTCACTATCCCATGGATGCAGGTTCAAATGGAATTAAATCTAAAAGTAGATTATTAAACCTTTGAAAAGCATAATTCAGATACAATAAGGTCATAGAAATAATTTAATTGTAAAAAGAAATTCAAAGGCTTGTTCAATTAAAACATCTGGTGAGACAGATTTACTTCCATAGCTTCACAGTCAACAAAAAATGATGGAGGTTTAATGCAGGGAGTGAAAGTAACATTATCATTGAATAATAGTAATTTTTGTTCTGTAAATCAAGCAATTTTGTAAATAAATCTAATATAAAAGCCAAAGGAGTCAACTACAGTGACTGAGGACTATTTTGTTATTTTGTTTTTTTTCCTCCACCACACTTCCAGTGTGAAACTGCATGCTTTGTCCATCATTAAGTCTTCACCCAGCAACATGCAGATAAAGGTCGTGACCCTAAACACTGAAAACTGAAAGGTAAAAAAAAACAAAAAAAACAAAACAAAGCAGCATCCTATGAATTCAAATGTGCCCTGACCACATTTCCACATATAGAACTTGGGCACACACCACAATCAAGAGCAATTTAATATCTAGAAACAAATCTAAAGATATAGTGTTTAGAGAAATCATCCAGTGTGTATTCAGACTTTTTTGACAGCAGCATGCGTTACTGTACCAGGTTTGTAATACAGTATAAACTGGTTTTCTGCTTTATGCAAAGACAGATTAAACTCAGGAAAAAAAAGAAAACAGATGGGAACCCAAATTCCTGTTCAATTTTTTTTTTCTGGATATCACTCCCCTGCAGTGGTTTTAAATAAAAATCACATTTACTCAGGATTACACCACCTGGACTCCTTCTGTCTATAATACACTTTCCTTTTTCTTTTTCTTTCTTTCTTTCTTTCTTTCTTTCTTTTTTTTTTTTTTTTTTTTTTTTTTTTGTTCTCTTTTGTTGTGGCCGATTTTCTTTCCCACACCTGGCGGGAACAATAATCAGCTCCCAGTGCTCAAACATGCCCTTTCACATATACAAACATTCTTGTTATTAACTTAGTCTATGAAGGACTTAGCACCTTTTATGAGAACTGACCCATAAACAGATTTGAATTGATTTGTTTTTGTGACATCAAAGCACCAGCTATTTTACAGAAAGAATAAAATCATTATAAGCAGCTTCCCTTCAAGTTTAGTCATGTTTCTAAATATTCACTTGGAACATCATTGCCTTTTTAATTCATTCTCCAAGGCTTCAAACTGATGGGAAATTATCACACCACAGTCCAAATATTGATGTCAACACATCAATAATGTTCGGTCAATAGCTTTGCAATCAATTTAGGCCAGGACTCACACATGCATGCTAAAATACACACTCCTACATTCATCAGTTTGTTATTATGAAGTACATTGAATTGTATGTTATTTAGACTTCATTGGGACATGTTGTCATTCCTTTAGAGTAAGTGTTGCATCTTATAATTAGATCCAAACAAATGCCAAGTCTTTTGAAAGTGACTCACAAAATTGCTGTTGCAGGTTTGCCACACATGGGAGCTGCAGACGTTACACCAGCCCAGAATTTTAAGACCTTTCTTCCTTCATTCCTGCCTCTCAACTTTCTGATTTTGAATTCAGCTTAATAAGTCTCTTTCCTTCTTACTATCAATAATGAAAGAGTCATAAAACCACTGGCTAAAATTCTCTGCCTTTATATTTTAGCAGTGACACACGGTGACCTCATCAAACTGCCAGTCTTAATATTATATTTCTTATTATTATTACTCCCAGTGTTTCTGTCTTTACCCCTTTGGTCCCCCCCCCCCTTCTCTTTTACTTCCTTCCTCTGTATCCTCTCTCCATCCAACCTCTTCATATTGCTCCTATTACCCAAGATAATATATTCCTGTGATGAGGAAGCCTGAGGGAGGAGGTACTTGCAGAGGGAGGAAAAGCAGAAAGGGAATAAAATTTGTAAAAATATAGAAGTGAGAGAGAGACAAAGCACGGAGAAGGAACTTTTTCAGTTATATAATGTAAGGTGATTTCTTTAGGGAGGAATGCAAGATCAGCAAATTTTGTGTCTTCTCTCTTTTGGTCTTCATCTTCTGCTCGTAAGAGAGAGAGAAAGAGAGACAGAAAGACAGCAAGACTCAGAAGAAGAGCGTTAGCTTCTTTTAAGGTCCATTCGTCTCCACGGTGATCGTTTAATCACTGCGCTGTTGTCGCCAAGGCGCACCTGGTGGATCTGATTGCTTTGAAAAACAATGGCCGCAGATAGATAAATGGCTGACTTGTCATACCTCACAAACATGCTGAAACGCTCTTACACCAATTTGAAATTTGTGGTGCTTTGGAAGGAGTGTGTAATGTGGCATGTGGGATAATTTAGCGTGTTAAACAGATATTCTCAAAGCGTGTGCATTTTAAACTGCGTGCACTCTGTTTTGTCTGTGTTTGTGACACCTGTAGCGGAGTGTGGTGGTCGTTTTAAGGGTGAGTCTTCAGGGCGGATTCTCTCACCTGGTTACCCTTTTCCTTATGACAACAACCTCCGCTGCACCTGGACCATCGAGGTGGATTCAGGAAATATTGTGAGGTAAAGTGGGTCTCCCTGGGTCTTTGAATTATTAGTTATTATGCCTGTGCTAGTCATTTTAGTGCAAATTGAAAACTTTTGTACTATTAAAGATGAGTATATTTCTAAAACCTTTACATATTTTCACTATGTTCAGTGAATACTCAGTTGACAAAGGATCTGTTTATATATGAAGTTTCTTATGTGCTTGTAAAGATTAATAAGGAGAATTATTGTGCATGATTTATTTATTTTTTATTTTTGCCATCAAAAGAAGCAACTTTCAAAATGCAGACATACAGATGCACTTTGAGTAGCAGACTCAATCTGAGTTTTTGTTTTTTTTTTTCCTCTAAATCACAGTCTTCAGTTCCTGGCCTTTGACACAGAAGCCAGCCATGACATGTTGAAGGTTTGGGATGGACCACCTGAGAATGAAATGTCTTTAGCTGAACTCAGCGGGTCTCTACTTCCTGAAGGAATCCACTCAACACTGAATACAGTCACAGTTCAGTTTGAGACTGACTTTTACATCAGCAAGTCAGGATTTGCTATTCAGTTCTCGAGTAAGTGTTGTTCTATTAGCTTAGCTTTGATTTCTGATATGTACGTCCTTGAAATATGTACATGCAGTATCTTTTGTGTGCATCAACAACACACTCGGGTAGTCATTAACAAAACAATATATAATATTAAATAGAATTTAAGTGGAAATTTTTTGTCCACACACTGACTAAAAGTCTGAATTTGATATTTTTATGTAAGAATAAGTGACTATATTTCTCATAAACCTCCACAAAAGGAGCAGCTTGATCAACTTAAATCATCCTTATGGTGACAAATAATATATCTTTGTTTAAACTAATTGAAATTACAATATAATTTCTTAGATTGTTACATACATTGAGGTAATAATTTTATGTGTAAGTATTTAAATTTGGTTTTATTACTCAAATGACCAATAATTTGTTAATGTCCTGAATATAATTTCTTGTTTAATTTTTTTCACATACTAGTCAGTATTTTTTTTTTTTTACAAATATGAACACTGTTTTTGTTTATTTTTTTTTTCCTCTGATTTTTTTTATTATTATTTTAGAGAAACATGTTACCAGGTAGAAAAAAAAAATGTTTCCACCCTATTTTTAGAAATAAGTATACAAACCCAACTATAGGACAGATGAGCAAACCTTTGTGTAAAATGTTCACCATATACAGTAGATAACAATAAATAACAGAGAAGTTACATTTATTTAAGAGCTGTGAGGGCTTCTGCCTAATAGTATAAGGAAATACCCTTTTTAGGACAGCAGTCTTTAATTAAAGTTAATAAATCATAAAATATTCCACATTTTCATTGGAAAATACTGTTTTGCTTAAATTTTAACAGATTCCACCATCAAATTTTTGTAGTTAAATATTTGTTGCATATAGAGAAATTTCTTTTGCTAGTTTTACAAACTGAAAAAAAATCTAATATTCTCAGATGTGCATAAATGGTATTTTCATTTTTAGCATTTTAGCATTAGCATTAATTTCAGATAAACATCTGTGTTTTATTGTTACATTTTATTTGTATGCAACTAGAGTATAATGGATGCAAAATAGCCCAAATTCAAACTGGAATAACAATGGTTCAGTTATTCTATAATAATAATAATAATAATAATAATAACAATAATAATAAAGTAATGATTTAAATTACTACTTTTTTTAAACAAAGCATTGGGCATTTATTCAACTGCCTTAAATATTGAGTGTGACCCTGTTTTTGGAAATTGCTGTCCTATTTGTCTTCCATTTCCTATAATGTCCCTGTCTCCTTTCTGTCCAGGCTCAGTAGCTACAGCCTGCCGGGACCCAGGTGTTCCAATGAATGGCAGTCGTAGCGGAGATGGCCGTGAGCCGGGGGATTCGGTGTCCTTTCAGTGCGACCCCGGATACGAGCTCCAGGGGGACGACAAAATAACCTGCATACAAGTGGATAACAGATACTACTGGCAGCCAAGCCCGCCTGTCTGCATAGGTGAAAAGGCTTCAGTGTATCCCATAGAGACATAAAATAGATGTACTGCATACACAGCTGGAGTTGTTTAAAGTTCAGTACTTGACTCAAGGACAGGGCACAGGCGTTGCTGACTTCAAGGAAGGCTGTTTAAAAATGTTGTACAAACATACAAACATGTCTCTATACTGATGCATTACATCACAGCCTAATTTAAATTATGTTTAATTTAGCATAGATTAGGATATAATAATATTTTACATTAATTATGTTTTAATATGTGCTTACTTTTTTCCATTCTCATCGTAGCTCCTTGTGGAGGAAACCTAACTGGCTCCAATGGATTCATCCTCTCTCCTAACTACCCACATCCCTACCCTCACTCAAAGGACTGTGATTGGCTTATTGCTGTTAACCCTGATTATGTCCTGTCATTGGCCTTCATCAGGTATCGGTCCAAGTCAACTGAGCTTTTTAAATAATGTTTTATCCATGTGTGATGTTTTATTTTCCTCAAGACTTGATATTTGCAACTAACTGGACAATGGATTGAAGCTTTGTTCAAACCAAGAAGGCTGAAATTGAAAATTAGTTGTAGCATTGACAGGGAAACAATGTTTCCCATTGATTTAAGTTTAGGAAAGTTTAACCAACGTTTAGCTTCCTGCTGAGATGTTTAGCTTTCTTCACTATCACTTCAGCTGCTGACACTTTTTTTGTTTTTCTTTCTCACTCTGTTTGCTTGTGTTTTTCCAGCTTCAACATTGAGCCAAACTATGACTTCCTGTACATCTATGACGGTCCAGATAGCAACAGTCCTCTCATTGGTAGTTTCCAGGACAGCAAACTCCCAGAGCGGATCGAGAGCAGTTCAAACACCATGCACTTAGCATTCCGCAGTGATGGGTCTGTTTCCTACACTGGCTTTCACCTGGAATACAAAGGTAAAATATTCTGCTAATGGTACCTCTTTACTTCCAGTACTTAAAGTGAATGGTGATTGAATCAATTCTGAAATACTTAAAGAAAAACTACAGCAGACATGAGCATGAAGCACACACAAGTTGTCAAGAAGACTTTATATTAATTGTTTTGTACATGTGTTTACTAGTTACATGGCATACAGTTTATCTGAGTACAAGATGAAGCGGCGTACGGTTAATAAAGGTTTTCTGTAAAATCAGAGGTCAGTTTTTAATAAACTCGATGTGCCTTTTTCCAAAAGAGTTGGGGCAACATCAAAAATGTAAATAAAACCAATGCAATCAAATGCAAATTATTTAAACTGCACACAGCATATCAGAACATGTTCAGGTTTTTTTATTGATTTATTTATTTGTTTGAAACAGATTTACATTTTCTGCCACCTCTTCTGTAAAATTTTAAAGGTTAACACTAAAAATTGTTGGTTTTATGAGCAATGCTTCAACTTTATAGTTTTTTTTTTGTTTGTTTATTAGTTTTTTGTTTTTTAAGAATTATTTTGCATTACAAACGATGCATTCACTGACATGTGGGGAATCAGAATGTCCAGCTTTCAGCTGGGAGGGCATTAGAGAATGCAAATAAGCACTTAGAGTTTCCCGCTTGGTATATAAACCATTAAATAAAACACTGATAAAGCCAATTATTCCTAAGTGAGGTTGGGTGGAGATAAAGATGAGGAGAATGAATAATTCTACACAAAACTGGAAGGGTGATGCAATAACTTTCTGAAAATCTGAACAGCTGAATGATATATTTTGAAACAAAGATCTCACCAAATAAAGTGAGAGGATTATTTTTCAGTTCTTGAGTTGGTAATGAATTCAGTACCCAAGAATATTCTAAAAAAAAATAAATAAATAAAAAATGCTTTTTTCTTTTTAGTGTCTAAATATCTTCTTTTAGCACATCTCTATAAAAAGATAAAAAGACAGAAAAAAGATGTCCCCAAACTTCTGGGCAGCTGAAAGTTTATATCAGGATTTTATGAAAAAACGTTTCTCTTTCAAAGATAAAAGAAGAAAAGTAACAAACAGTTTGCACACCGCAGGGATCCTATTTACCCTTTAAACTACAGCAGCTGGTTCTCTGGGTTGCCAAAATCTCACAGTACTGTTAACAGAGGAGGTGATGCAACTGAGCGGTAAGCACGGCCCCATTTAAACTTTTTAGAGTTTATAATGAAATCTTTTTCAATATATCTATGTATAGATATATATAGATATATATCTATATATATCTATATATATATATATGTCTATAACTAAGATTTATACATGTATATAAATCTCAGTTTCAGCATCTGATATGTTGTATGTCAGTGTGTAGTTGAACTATTTGAAAGCATTGCATTCATCTACATTTCACACACTCGCAATTGTTTTGAAGACAGTCGTATAGAAACAGAGAGTAGAGACACATCCCAAGAGAGACGGATTTTATTGCCAATTTGTAACTGTCAGTTGGTGAAAAATCATTTTAATCCAGTCTGCTTGAAGGGATTGCATCAGGGACTTTTTTAGTCTTATCTGTTTTTCATAAACAAAGCAGCATGGGAAATTACTCTTTAAAGTTTTCACTGTTAACGTGACAGAATGTTTCTCTTGTCATGACAGGGGTGCGTGTTAAATGTGTTGAGAAATATTTCATTTTTCATATTAAGCTACCACTGCAAGCTGAGCCCATGTAGAAGCAGACATAATGACATAATATAATGTTCTAATTTCAAGATGAAAGAGTGATTGTCTTCACTGTAAAATCCCTGTTGATTTGGGTGTTGAAATGTCTGTCATGAGGTGTGAGTTGGATTCACTTTCAATAAAGAATGTGCGTGGGCTCAGGCATTAAGCCTGAGGTTGATGCGGGTGGCTGGTAATCTTTTAGAAGGGGAGGCCATAGTTTACATAGAGCCATAATTTACGAGGGTCATGTAGCACACAAAAGCTGAGGGATGAAGTTATCCTTCTTACTCCATCTTGGTAAGGGAGGCTAAGTCAAACAGACTGTTAGAAAGGCCAATGCTACGCCTGCCTTGTGTGATTATTGTATGGGACTTACTTATTATTAATTTGCCTTATTACTCATGTGTGCTTGTCACTTTTTCTTTGCCTCACCAACTCCTTAACTGACTTTTTCTCCTTCTCAGCCAAGCTGAGGGAATCCTGTTTCGACCCAGGTGTGGTTCTGAATGGGACCAGGTTGGGATCAGATTATAAGCTGGGCTCCACCGTCACCTTCTACTGTGAAGCAGGATATGTACTGCAGGTACCGACAGCTGGAATATGAAAAAACTGGAGAAATGTTTAACTGATTGGATGTGGGATTGGGGAATGATTAGGTGGATTTCTGAAGTGTTTTGTTTGTCAGTTGTATGGTGATATGATGGGTAGAATTGTGTGTGTGTGTGTGTATCTCATTGTTTTTTTTTAGGGCTATTCTACTCTACTCTGCCTTATGGGGGATGACGGCAGACCAGGATGGAACAGAGCTTTGCCGAGTTGTCAAGGTAAAAATTTGAGTAAATAACCCGTTCACATTGAAATACTTCTGAAGTTAATTTAATGTCAACTTTCTATTATTTCCTGTGATTGTAAAACCTTGAAGCATGCCGATTTTTGACGTGTTTATGTGAACATGTGCACATTTCTAGCTCCCTGTGGAAGTCGGTCTACGGGATCAGAAGGAACGGTTTTATCTCCGAACTTCCCCAGAAACTATACTTCCGGACAGACCTGCGTCTACTCTATATCTGTACCAAAAGAGTTCGGTAAGTTCATCCACACACAGTACATCTCAAATGAGACGAGCAGCTGAATTCAGCACTTGCATGTATGTCAAAAATTATTTTGGAATATTTAATGTAATTACAAGTGTGCTATGTTAAAAAAAAGGGTTCCATAAAAAGCCTGAGTCTTTGACAAACATTTTACTTGACAAGAGTTCTTATTTTGACTGTTACTGAATGAAACAAACTGACATTAAAACATGCCTGGTTTTTAATGGGGATGCTCTGCAGCCCCTAAAGGACGCCTATGGAGGGCTTTTTAAGGCATGCTGAGAAACTAGCTGTGATATTACATGTGATGAAAAGACACTTACTTGCTATTCATTTGATTCCAGGTCAGGGTTTCATAATTGAAGTGACATTTAAAGATGAGACTGTTTTTAATCTGGGCACATTTGATCATTGGTCCTTGAGCCAGACTTAAATGACACTTTATGAGTGATATGAATATTGCAGGGGATTCTTCATATTAAGTGAGCCTGTGCTATGAGTGTGGTCATCAGAGGAAAGAGATTAGTCAGAAGGTTGCTGTCAAGAAGTTATATGCAATTTTATTATCACAGCTATTAATGTTATCTGCTGGAATATTTAACATCAGTGTCAAATTATATTCAGACTAAATGTCCACAAAACTTCTAAGAATTGTTGAATTTAAGACAATGTCCACTTATTTTAGTGCAAGCAAAACTAATATTAAGTCTTGATAGACAATTCTTGTGGCCTTTAAACTTATTATAGGCTTAAATCTAGCTCATTGGCTGTTCAAATTCAACAGAACGTTGCTTTATCTTTGTACAAATTCCCATTAATATCAATTCACAGTGAGTGTGACTTCAGATTTAACAGTCAGTAATTGTTCATTCTGACATTTAAATATGTGTTGTGAATACATAACACCATTTACTGAGACAGATGTGGTTGTAGTATTTTTACATTTTCACTTTTGGGATATAAGCTTAAAGAAATTTCTACAAGGATGTGTTAACATTTGGCCAGCCTTTGTTTTATATTAGAAAATGGCCTTACCATCGTAAATCTCTCATATAAAACAGGAGAGCTCTCATTTTTGTGTAAAATAACAAGGTTTTCACTTTACACATGTTTATTCATTTATTTATCTTGTATCTCACAGCAAATTGAAGGAAATGGGCTCAAGGTTGCGATAGCTATGTTGTAAAAACAGTGATGTTTAAATTGATCCACTGGGCTTGTTATTATTAAATAGCTGGTAATGTTTCACCATTTATGCTAATAGCTCCTGCAGTTGAAACACCAGGTGGAGGAAAACCTTTGCCATATATCTCTTTTGGAGATGCTATACCTTCTGTTAGATGATGGCATGGCTGAGGACGCCCACTCAGGCAGCTCATTGGGAGGCATGGCAGCTCCACAGGGATCGATGCCCAGGTTTTCTCTGTCTGATGTCAAGAGCTTGAGAATCCTTTTAAATAGAACACTGAAACATTTTCAATCATCTGATAACACGTCTAGTGGATTGATTCAAACTTTGCTGGACAGTTTAAAACCCAGATGACTGCATGGCTCTCCTGGGTGTATGTGAGTGGAGTGTAGAGGCATCAATGAGCCATGTGGTAAACACAGTGAGGGACAGCACTGCTGTGATCACTTCTCCCTGTGGGTGTTAGAATGTAAATACTGTTGGCCATGCTTTGTTGTCTCAGTATGAGAGAGAAATTCTCCAGTGATATTACGTTTTTTACTGCATGCAGTAATATGTTGTTTATGGATCTGTGTGAGTATTGGTGTATATTTGTCCTCCAGCTGGAAATCTGTGCTGTTCAATATTTTTCAGCTGTGAACTCCTACACACCAGCACACATGGTAAACACTTTTTATTAAAGTTTAACCAGACGGGCAGATTCTTTACACTATGTTCACTCAACACTTTACATTTACACTGCACAAAAGTATACCCCACATACAACGTGGATAACTTTAACTCCCACTCCAGCAGTTATAATCCCCTGAAAACTTTTCAAAGGTTTGGCCGCCACCTTCTTCAAATATGTCACTAAAGCATTATGAAGCTAACGATTGCTTAGGTGTGATGGTGATTTGTTCTAAGTTTGTGCATGAATGAAATCATTTACAGAGCCTGGACTCAAATATCAGAAGAAAAGGAATTCCAGGTTTCTGTCCACACCATTCAGATGGGGAAAAGAAACATCAAATGTTTTGATTAAACAGTAGAAGGCACAGTCGAGGAGATTGTGGTTAACACTGGAGACTGATTTCTCTCTCTCTCTCTCTCTCTCTCTTTGCAGTTCTCCTATTCTTAATGTTTCTTGTGCATTTTCTGTAATGCTTTTAATGTTTTATGCAAAGCACTCTAAGTTGTTTTGCACATAAAATATCAAATAAATAAACTTGCCTTGCCTTCAATCCAATAAAAAAAAAAAAACTTTATTTGTCCCAGAGGAGCAATTTATGGCACATTAAGTTTCAGAGTAAGTGGAAGTAAAACAGAGTTGCCGGCCAAGTGACCTGGGTCCTCATTTATAAAGCTGGCATATGTACATGGTACAGCGCTCCCCACTTTTAGACAACTTTTTGGGATTTACAAAGAAAACCTGGTGGGAGAATGTCTGAACCTCCATGTTAACGCTGACCCTGCTGCACACACAAAATCTGGAGAAACAGGAAACTGTGACGCCTACGGCATCAGGATAAAACCAAATAAAAAATGTGGAATGTGATACATTTATGCTAAATAAAACATTACTTTTCACGCCACATATCATATATTTAAGTTATTTGTAAAAATGAATAAAAAGGCATAATTGATAATGATACTTCTGGCAGAGTATTTTACATGTTAATATGAAATCTATTTACATAGCTAAATAATAAGGTGAACAGTAAGAGCTGCCGAAAAGCAGGTGACAGAGGATGTTCTCTCACCTGTGGCTGCTCACCCTTTTCCACTGACCCATCTGGAACACCAAGGGACTATTAATAAATATAATTTAATACTCAATAAAGTAAACTGTAGTGTTCGTACATGTTCATTTAATCTATTCTAAAAAATTATAAATTATTTACATCATCCCGTGGCTCTGGCACATTCGTTTCTCAGGAATGTGCCAGGCAGGACTCCCCAATTATCCCTGCCCACTCTTCCTGTGTAGAATGATGCACTTTTTTGCCTCCATTTTTGCATTGGACCACTTTTTTAAATTCTATGTCTGTGACCTGCTACCAGTTCTCAGCCTTTCTAGTACTGGTGAAACCTACTGGTCTATGAGGATCTCACTTTGTGTAAAATTCCATTTCTTTGATCTTCTCTCCTCTTGAACCATCATGGAAATTATATCATGAATATTTATCAGGGACATTCACCTGACCTTTTATTGCCACCGTATAGGTGGGGCAAAGCATGCCAACTTTACACTTGATTGTGATTTATGAACGGAAACAGGTGCAGGATGTCGGTCTTTTATAAATCAGGAAGTTTTTGTCCGCCTGTGACAAACCCTAGCTTGCTAGGGAAAAAAAGGGTTGTGAATATTAAACACACTGCCAGATTTCCTGAGTTCCCTCCATACGGCATTTGTAGTGATCTTTCCTACATGTGGTTTTATGAAAAAGGCCCCAGGCTATGGAATCCTGTCAGATAGCACCTGGTTGCTTGGGTGTACATAGTTGCTGGAGAGGGTTCTAGCTACTTGCAGCTTGCTAGTAGTCCATTATCATAAGTAATTGTTGCTGCTATGTAATAAAGGTACCCTTTCTCACACACAAGATTAGAAATGCCAACTAACAACTAACACTCAGCTAACAAAAGTCCTGGCAGCTAGCATCTGCTTGCTAGGGTCCACACTAATAGCAGCTAGCTAATACTCTGTTAATCATTTCAAATAGTTGGTGCAGCAAAAACGGTTAAGTTTTGTTTCAGAGATGACTGAAGCTTATATACCAACATTTGTCTAACACCTGGCTTTTATAGATCATACATCACCCTGTGGTGCTTGTGCAACTTACAGTACATCTACTAGCGACTCATATTGGGGAGTAACAGCGACTGCTAGCTCAGCCAAGTGGCTATAGAGGCCAGTGCCTCTCACTAAGCCATGTTAAGTGGCTGCTAGCCCACCACTGTTTTATACCCGTAGCTTGTACTTGTCCCTTATTTCATTACTTGCTTCATTTGATATTGCTTGTACTGAGACATCCTGCAAATAGTCAGAATTGGTTCCTCCAATCTTTAATGTGGAGTATGGGGTGTATGACCCTTACCCTCACCGTTCTGAGGCTGTAAGTGGGCTATTGTACTTGTGGCTGATGACTCATGAGAAGTATTATAACACATAAGAGATTTCATGGCCATGTTAACAATGTTTTTGTTTGTCGTTGTTGTTGGTTGGGACTTCAACTTACCTTCTGGAGTAAAACTCTCTTGATTATTTATTTCATAGTCCAATCCCCATTCAGTTCTGCAGGTATAATTAACTGCCAACTGAAACTCCAGGTTTTTTTTTTTTTTTTTTTTATTTCTGCATGATATTGCTTGTCATTAATTTAAAATGAAATAAGGTTTTGCATGAAGGCTAAGAGAAGATCTTTGGCTTTAAAAGAAATATGAGAGAAGCAGCCTTGTTCAAAGTGGCCACTGACCTTCTTATAGCCATATATCCTTGGCAATGTTCATTTTAAATCCTTTACAACTCAGCCCATGGGGCCAGAATGAGTGGGTGGAGGAGATGGAGAGGAGATATATGTGTGCAGTCAGGGATAGAGTCTCACATAAATGCAAATTTTCATAAAATACATTTTTTTGTTTCTATGGTGTGTTTATATTATAACTATAGTTTTTTTTTTAAACTTTAACCCTTAAAACTCTAAGTTAGTTTAATTTCTTTCTTTTTTTTCTTTTTTTTTTTTCTTTTGCTATTTTCGGTAAGTCATGCTTCTTAAAAATAGAGGTCTCTTAACAGCATAGTAGTGATAGCAATCTTTGTTTATGATGAAAATGTGATAAATAAGTGTGCTATCATGGATCAGTCTTTGAATGAGTCTCTGAATAAAAAATACATACAACAAAAATACATGTCACAATCTGACAATGACAAAAGTCAAAATTGGTGCATCTGTATAACATCTACAGTGTGTAATTAATAGTTTCTTGCTGGACATCTTTACTAGTTCGAAAATGTGCAACTGTTCATGTTGCTTTAAAAACAGTTTGGCTGCCATCATTCTTACCTTTTCAGCCAAGTCTTAGAAGAAAATGGGCGATAAGTAAATTTGTCCACTTTACCTAAACATAACAGTGGCACAGTCCTTGGTTTATAAGTAACATTTTCACCATTCTGCACCCTCCTATGTGTCTGTGTAGCTAAATAACAGTGTTTAGATGTAGCCTTATAAAGAAAGTGGAAATAATGATGTAGTTAGCAACACTCCAGCACAAATTGCTGTGAATGTCAGAGCAATTACACATTAAGACCTACAGTAAGCTGCTTCTCTGTAGAAAACCAAGGAAGGAATCTAGTCTTTATGGAGAAACTGCAACATATTCTGGACCAATGTGACCAGATGCAAGGAGATCAAGTTAACCTTTTATTCAGTTTTTTCTGACAGTTGAAAAGGCTATATATGTGTATACATATATATATATATATATATATATATATCCCCACAAAGAAATGTGTTTCTAAATGTAAGTACATTTTTGCCGACGTTAGCATTTCACACTCACTGACATCACTGATACGCTGTAACTGAAGATGGGTGGGTGAAAGGGGGATGAGGTCTGACAAGTGCATGATGAAGATAAGGTGATGTTTTGACTGTTAAGTGTGTTGATATGTAATTTTGTGCCAACAGTTTGCTTCAAATAGAAGTTGACACCGCCGCTTAATAACATTTAAATTGGCTATTACAGGTTAATTTTATCATTGGAAGGTCAGACGCAGACAGCGGCATGGAATAATAATTTGCCACCATTCGGTAGTGGTTCACTCATCTCTTTTTCTGCTTTTCTCCATCTTTTGTCTCCAGTTCTCTTTGGTCAGTTTGTGATGTTCCAGACATCTCTAAATGATGTGGTGGAGATCTATGATGGACCAACCCAACAGAACACACTACTCTCTTCTCTGTCTGGCTCCCACTCTGGTAAGAATGGAAGGTTGGCTTTAAATAAGGAGAGAAATAAATACAGACACAAACTAAGCCAGAGCCATAGCTTAGTCGTTCGGATTTCAATCCTAATTTTGACTCTTTCCTCCTTCACTCTTCAGGTGAATCCCTCCCTCTGAGTTCAGGAAACCAGATTACGATAAAGTTTACCACAGTTGGACCAGAAACTGCTAAGGGATTTCATTTTGTCTACCAAGGTTATATCTTTTTCTTTCTTTTACTGATTATATATTTTTGCTACATTAATGTAGCCTTCACCTGTAAAAACATTTTATTGGATGTTAAAGAGCTTAAGCTTTTCCAAAACTGGACATCATCTTTAAATCGATTGACCTCATAAAACTATTTAAATTTTGTAAAAGTTTCCACATTGTTTATGCTGTGGAATTAATGTCTTTATATTGCCTCACTAGAAATGTCACATTGAGTTTTAATACATTATTTTCATCCATTCGCAAGCAGCACTGGCAGCAGATTTTAAAATCCTTGGTGCTGTTAAGACAATTTAATGATTTTGGTACTTCCCTCTCATCTTCAGCTGTTCCTCGGACCAGCTCCACCCAGTGCAGTTCAGTCCCGGAGCCACGCTTCGGGAAACGCCTTGGCAATGACTTTGCAGTTGGCTCTTTGGTACAATTTGAGTGTAACCCTGGTTACATGCTGCATGGCTCTACCTCCATTCGTTGTGAGAGCGTACCGGACAATCTAGCACAATGGAATGACACCCTGCCAACATGCATAGGTATAATAAACGTGAAGCCAAGCTAAGTCATACTGTGCATTGTGCAGAACAACTGAAAAGCAGCTATGTTCAAGCATTGCTCTCCTTCTCTGCAGTAGGGAAGACTGGAACAAACTTGTAGAGAAAGTGTTGTTTTAACCTCTGCTTTTCTCTCTTTTCTCCTCTCTTTTGCTCAATGTGCTTACTCCCAGTTCCCTGCGGGGGTGTATTGACCTCTCGCCGTGGGACCATTCTGTCGCCCGGTTACCCAGAGCCATATGACAACAACCAGAACTGTGTGTGGAAGGTCTCCGTTCCTGAAGGGGCTGGAATACAGGTTGTAACTGTCACACGCTGCTTCCCAGTTGACCTATGTATCATTGGCTTAAAAGCTGAGCAGGCAGGATCTCAGGGAAGATAAGATATTATTAGTAGGATGAATGGATGGATGGTTTCTGAGAGAAGGGCCATCAGAGATAACTAGATAGGATCTAATCATGAAAGATAAGGCATGATTGTGTGTAAGCTAAACTGCTTTCACGGACAAATACAAAGGCAAAGATGCCTCTTACACAAAGTAGAGCCAATTGTGAATATTTGACGGACACCTCATAATATTTAGTTTTTCTTCTCATGTTATACAATAGCAAATAATTGTTTTGGAAACAGCACAGTTTCACAATTTCTTTTCAGTTTGCATTAATATACCTAATGTGTTTAATTAATTTGTATCTTGATGAAGAAAATGTGTTGTTTATTGCTTCACTTGCCATGAAACAGCAGTTAACAGTTAAGCCCTAGCTAATGATAATTTCTCTTCTTTCCCACATTTTACTTTTCCTGTCTGTCCATCCAGATACAAGTAGTAAGTTTTGCCACAGAGCATAACTGGGACTCCTTGGATTTCTACGATGGTGCCGACAACCATGCTCCAAGACTGGGCAGCTACTCTGGTAAACAAAAAAAATTATGATATTTTTTGGTGTCTGACACATTTGCTATTCTTGGCAGCTAACATCAAAGCTACTTTCAGTAAGAATTTAATAATGTGTGCCCTTTAGAACTGAAATGTGAGCTTTTCTAAAGTAATTTGATAGTGAAACATCACTAAGTACTGTTAAAACAAAAAATAAAATAAAAATAAATAAACAAGAAATGCAAAACAGGTTAGTGGTGGCTTGGAGTGGAATATATCAGAAGGCTCTTTTTGAGGCAGAGCCCCTTTCAAACTCTTTTTACCTAAAATTACAAAGCAGGAAAGAGATTAAAACAAGATGCTGAAGACATCACAGCTTGTCCCAGTGTTGTGAGCGACAAGAGCTGTTGGCTTTGTAGCTATTTCGAGTTTAGAGCGCGGTTAGAGCTAAACTGGTTGCTTTCTGAGTCTCCCAGCAGGAGCCCAGTGACACAACTGTTTGTTTATCCGCGATTCCTTGAAAGACTTATGATAAATTTGTCACATGACTAGCTGATCCTCTTAGAGGCTAATTCTTTTTCTAAAATTAAGTATTTAATCAGCCTGTAAGATGATCTGTGAAGCAAAGTAATTATCAATATTTAACCTTTTTTTAATGCTTTCAAATGTAAACCTTAGTGAAAATGAATGTGAGGCTCTGTTTTGTTCACTCATTCAAGATGCAGCATGTTCAGTCCTTACCTTGGAATATTACAAGAAGCTATCGCAGATAGCAAAAACTGTATGGCCAAACAAACTGTTTGGCCCAAATCGGGCCTTGACTTATGCTGTTGACTAAATGTGATTTTGGCTCCCAAAACTCAGTCACATGACCACCACGTGGCCCACAAGAAAATCCGCAAAAGACAGGCTTCTGCCTTTTTGGCAAAACATTTCTGCCCACAAAATACTTGCCATAGTCCATGTCCAGGCCAACAAGTGGCATCTGGTTCACATGTGGCCCACAGAAGACTTGCCATAATCCAAGCCAGGCTGGCAACACTTGCCAGTGCCATAACTGAGCCAAAAGTATCCCAGATTTGGCCCAAACACGTCTGCTATCTGGGTACTGTATAGCAAGTATAAACCCTGACTGCAAGTATTACTGTACATTGATTTATCACCTCGAATGTAAAGCCTAGTTACTCAAAATCAAATTTCACAGAGATTTCTCAGGTGCAGTTTTGCGTCTATCCACAGCAGAATTGTTTAAACATCAAACCTCTCTTTGTAGCTTTGAACATTTTATCATAATGTAGCATTTAAAACATAACTCTCAGAAAAAATCTGAATCTGAAACACATGTTTATAAAGACATTAGTGATATCAGCTTAGATGTTATGAATCTATACTGTATATTTATCTATTATACAGCCGTTGAGTTTTATGCCCATTTTTCACTCATATATAAAGAGGAAAAAAAAAAAAAACTACATTTTTCCTTCCATCCTTTGCCTGCAGGAACAAAAAGTATACTTGACAGACTACCAAGAACAGTGTTGTACATTAATGTGCCATTAGTGTAGCTCGCCTGAATGTCCACACTGACTGCAGTGGAAGTGCTTCTGCTTCGCTGCTTCAGCAACTCATTTTCACCCCTCTTCTGGGATAGTAACAATGCTTTTAAGGAAGCTACGTCGTCTGGGTATCTCCTAGTTGTATTAAATAATCTATAGGGAGCCTCTACAGGCAGACATCTTTGTGACAAACTGGAGAAGAGATCATGTGATGAGAAATGAAATAACAGGAAGATGATTCTGTTTCCATGTAACAATCATTAATGAGTGAATTCATGCAGGGAGGAGATAAAACTTTCATTGAGGTTAATCACAGCTCTTGATTAATTCTGCCATACATCCCCAAATAGCAGATATTGTTAAATCAATGCAGTTAATTATTAATCATCTTTCCTGACAATAATGAATTAGATTTCCTCTAGGATGTGAAACCGAGCTGCAGAGGGGGCTACAGATGCTTAGAAATCCTGCTTATGAATTCCCATCACAACAGGCAGCCAATAACATTTACTGACCTAATTCAGCGTTAATTCATTTAGAGGAATCACTCAACTTTCATATGTTTTGATGACACACCTGCCACTGAAATAACTGAGGCCTTTTTTAAATAATAAGTTAATATATTACCCAAGCTACTATTCCATTACCATGTGAATCATCAAAAACATTATTGTGCAGGCCAGATTTGCTTCAAAAAGGCAGTACCTTTTTTTATATATAAACTTTATACTTCCCTTTGCCTTTCTAAGTAGGTCAAGCTAAAATTTGAAAAATGATTTCAAATGAAATAGATCCCTCAAATAAAAGTAATTTCCTTCTCTCTAGTTGAAGAACTCTTCACTAAGAAAAAAATGTAGGTTTAGGAGGCCTTTGTTGTTTCCTGTGCTCCTTATAAATAAGATCGTTTGTTTTTAGCATTGGTAAGAAGAAAATAAAAAAAAATCCTTATCCTCATTCTTGCTCTCTTTCCTTGCTCTCAGGCACAACTATCCCCCCTCTCCTGAATAGTACATCTAACAACCTCTATCTCAGCTTCAGCTCTGATATTAGTGTCTCAGCTGCTGGATTTCACCTGGAATATACAGGTGAGTGTTCATACAGCTTCATCTGCAGCTAATAAAAAATATGCAAAGCAGTGACTGAGATCTTTGTAACTTTTTTTTTTCAGCCATTGGTCTGGAGTCATGTCCAGAGCCTCAAACTCCAAACTTTGGAATTAGACTTGGAGACAGATTCATGGTGGGAGATGTTGTACAGTTTTCATGTGAACAAGGGTACTCTCTTCAGGTAACAGTTCTACTTGTGTTGCAGATATCTCATGCCAGACACACGGCATACACAGTGATTTCTCTGCCAGATTTGTATGTGGAATCATTAAAGCTTGCTCTTGTTTTCTAATGTGCCAACATTCATTTGTTTAATCCCTCGACTGCACAAGCAAAAACTATCTGAAATGAGTCTAAAGAAAAAACAACTCTTAGATTTTTAACTAAAAATTTAATTCTGGTATGGTTTGCACCACTTGTGCATAATGGATGTCTCTGGTGTGGTGTGTTTGGTATATGATGCATTTGTGGCAATGCTTTCCTTGTCCTTATTTAATGAACACACTCACAGTTCATACAGATTTCTTGTCATTATAATACATGATTGTTGAGAACTTTTTACAAAAGCATTTAAAGCTACTCTGTGCTAATTAATCTCATGTTGCATGAATATAAACTGGTTGTTTTTCCACTTCCAGGGTAATGCACATATCACCTGCATGCCTGGACCAGTCAGAAGATGGAACTACCCTGTACCGCTGTGTCTTGGTGGGTCTTGTGCATCTCTCTCATGTGCACAGCCATACCACTCATGCATTCAAGCGCGGTGGTGCTGAAAAACATGCAGAACTACAGTGCAGCAGAAATTATGCATGCTGTTCCCACTGCTGTTTCCCTGACTTTCCTGAAAATAAGCTGTTTGATCAATTTACTGTTATTTGATGACCTGATTACTTAGTATTCTGTGCCCAGCATGATTAGGCTTTTAAACTGATGCAATGTCAGACTCAGCTGCAGACACGCAGAATATACAAGCACATGTGCGTGCACTGAGGAAAAGTAAAAGATGCAAGCTTATCATGCACTTATTTACATTTCAAATTTTATGTAAAATTATGCAAAATGTCAGATCTATCTATCTATCTATCTATCTATCTATCTATCTATCTATCTATCTATCTATCTATCTATCTATCGTCTCCTTTTCTTTGTTTTACATTTGTGTGTGTTTCTGTGTTCAGCTCAGTGTGGTGGGTCCATGACGGATGTAAGTGGAGTGATTTTAAGTCCTGGTTACCCCGGCAACTATCCCAGTGGATTAGACTGCACGTGGACAGTCAACCTACCTGTTGGCTTTGGTAAGAATCGGTCAACATTTGACCAGAGTAAAAACAGAGTTAGACTCTCCTTCCATTTGCTTTGGTATGTTTCATCTGTGTGTCTCGTATATTTTCCATATTGAGTTGTTTGTGCACTTGTTTCATTGGTTAGGGTTTGTATCGTTTATCATTGTTGTTTTTGAGAAGGCAATTTTTGCACTCAAGGTTTCGTTGCAGGTCTCACTCTCACTTTTAATGCCTGTATTTTTTTAGTCAGAAGTTATGTTATTTCTCTCTCAGGGATTCATCTCCAGTTTTTGAACTTCTCCACTGAAGCGATCCATGATTACTTAGAGATCCGAAGTGGAACACTGGAGACGGGCTCAGTGATTGACCGGTTCAGCGGCCCAATCATTCCTAAACCTCTGTTCAGCACCACCCATCAAACCAGCTTTTTTTTCCACAGCGACTATTCGCAAAACAAACCAGGGTTCCACATCACGTATCAAGGTAAATGTTGTTTCTACAGTTTTCCTTCCAACATCTTGTTTGCTGTGATCCTTCCCCGAGCAAAGACAACAAAAACGCAGACATCTGACTGTGCTGCTTGTTTAGCGGAAAAGACCAACTGTTGCTTAAACAACCGTGTGATTTCACTCCTCTGGGAGCTTTTAACAACCAAATTACACTGAATGGGAACATTTTTTGAGTCAAAAGCCAGCTTATCAAACATGTTACAAGGGACGTGCAGCTTCTTCATCAGGATACATTTCAGATGATTTTTAAATTCATGCTATCACCCACTGAAATATAGCTTTTATTTAGACAAATCTTTTAGGCATCCAATATTTATTCAACCCAGTTCTATTCTTATGAAAATTACATTGGCTGGTGATCTTTTTTTTCTGTTAACATCAGCAGTGCTTATTAAACACTCTTTTTATATATAAAAAAGAAGAAGAAGAAAAAACCTGATTATTTCCACAGTCATTTTTCCAGAAGAAAGAAAACTAATTTTCTCAGTCAGAAAACTCCTTCACAACACTGATTGTGAAAGTTACCTTGACAAGTTAAATGTGAAGTGAAAGAAAATTACAAGCTTTTTTCACTGCATGATGTGTGTGCCTCTATTTTTCTTGAGAATTAGGTATTTCAGTGTTACAGTGTCTAAGTTTCAGTTTGGAGTAACATTTTTTCTGAAACAATTCAAAAAGCATTATTTGTTTGTCTTTTTCTCAAAAACCTTGGTACAGACCAACAGCTTTTAAATAGGAGAATCCATATCAATCAGCTTGCTCAGAGTGCGGTGAATTCTTGGTTTTGTGGCAACAGATGAAGGGATTTTACATTTAATGGCTCAGAAACAAAGAATATATGTTTTACTAACAGCTGCCGTGCATGTTGCAATGTTAAACATCTTTGTTTAGTCATTGATTGCTGCTTGAATGCCTCATTTTGATTAGGTGTTACCTTGTAGGGGTTCAAGTATGTTAGGTTATTATTTTGGTACTTTTTAACCACCTAACCTGTAGATTCCATCTATTGACTGACTGCTTGTTACTCAAGGTAAAAATGGAAGGATGTTCTTACATACTTTTAATACTTTTTTGTGTCTTTTTTTGTTTTTTTAAGGAAAGAAATTCATGTCTTACTGCTACTCTTAACTGAAATGTACAAAATAGTTCTTTGTTGTAGCTGCTTTTCTTTAATAATTTTGTTTACTCTGTCTTCAGCCTACCAGCTCCAGAGTTGTCCAGACCCTCGACCTTTTCGAAACGGCATCGTAATCGGCACAGACTTCAGCGTTGGGATGACAGTATCGTTTGAATGTCTGCCCGGATACTCTTTGACTGGTGAAGCTTCACTTACATGTTTACATGGAATCAGCAGGAACTGGAACCATGCTCTACCACGGTGTGAAGGTGATTGATTATATAAACCATCTATGCTCCTGTCCGTGTCTCTGCTGCAGCTCTTTTCTTCAGTCCAAGAGGTTTCACACAACATGCTAGAGGTGAAAGTGCTGTAAAGGGAATGCAATCATGCTAACTCTTTTAGTTCTGCTAGTATTGAATATCTCAGTCACCTAAGCAAAACAAATGTAAGCCCTGGTTGCAGAAATACAAGCAGAATGCTGATGCCTGAAACTGGACTGGGTCTGTCCAGCACATAATAAAAAAAATGGATACAGATTAATCTACATATTTTTTGCAGTTTTTTTTTTCTTTTCATAAAATGAAGTAACTGCAAATACAGAGTCATATGGTTCTTAGTGGTGGTAACATAATATTACTGAGCAGCACCTGTTTAGCACCTGAACCATAAAACCGACACAAAAATCGAATTGCTAATTAACAAAGGCTTAAATTAGTCTGTGGTTCTTACATGACTCTTTAAGACATTTTATCTCTCAGTGAATTAGACAGTTACCAAAGCTTTACAATGGTGATTCTAATTAGCTGGTAATTTATTAATGGATATTCTGTTGATTTCTTACCTAACAGCCCTGTGTGGAGGAAATATCACTTCCTTAAATGGAACCATTTACTCTCCCGGTCACCCTGAGGAATACCCAAACTTCCAGGACTGTGTGTGGAGTGTTCGAGTTCCTCCTGGCCATGGGATTTATATCAACTTTACGGTTCTTAGCACTGAGCCCATATATGACTACATCACTGTGTGGTAGGTGCTGTTTATTTCTTCTTATGTACTATTTTTACATTTGCTCTACTTGTTGACTTGATGTGATATTCTGTATATTTATGAGCTTTGTTGTTCTCTCTACTTCGTTATTATTTATTTACAAAAAAAATGTTCTTTTTATTTAACTGAATTACCATTTCATTTGTACCATCTATTCTAAAAACTTCGACCACATTAGACTTTCTTCTTAAAAGGATGTTATGCTCTACAGTTAGCTACTAATTGGCTTAGTTCCTGGAAGGGTTGCTATGACTACAACCATCTTTCCTTAGATATAATGTTGCTTGACATACCCCTCCCCATTGAGGTGCATTTCGTTTTTCTATCCCCATCCCTTCACCTCACATTATCTCTAAGGCTCAGTCGGTCCTGTAAGTAATACACAATACATCTTTCGCTTTCTACCTGCTCCTTCTTTACTTTTCTCTTCATTATTCTTCTTGAGGAGGGCGACCATTGGCAACAGCAGACATTTTGTCAATGTGGGTGTTTAAATGGTGCTCTGATACCATGTTGTGTAGTTATCTGCAGGTACAAGGTGGCAGGAGAACCATAAATAGACTGTTAAGTCTATTTCTACAGCTGCCATGTCGCTGCCCCTTCTCTATAGTACCTTCTCTAAATCCTATTTCCTATAAATGGACAACAGGGTGCAGTGTCCCTCTGGCACAAACCGTGGAGGTGTCAAAGCAGGACTAAGCAGGGATGATACAACAGCATGTTTGCAGATAAATTTTCCTACAAATATTCTAATTTTGGAAAACATCAAGAGCAAATATCTGTCTTAGCCTGTGATTATTTAAGCAATATAAATCATGTAGATTACATCATCAGGAAACAGTTAAATCATTATATCACTAAAAAAGTAATTTTTAAAGAAAGTCTGGCAACAGTCAGGTAGATAAAGTTAAATTGAAACGAAAGTGGGGTCTAAGTTAAGAGAAGCTGGGGTTGTAATTTATTTGAAACCTCCCCCTGTCGTTAATAAGAACCATTTATGGAGCTTCCACACAAAATGCCTCACCTAATTTCTCAGAATCTATTTATTTATTTATACCAACAATCACACTCTTTAATTCTGTTTGTTTTAATATAATTTCCACAGAGCTGTCTTCATCAATTTAATGAATGGATTAGAAATTACATTTGTCCATAAAATATTTGCCATTTCACTTCATAGCTGAACTGAACGTCTAAATCTGACTTCAACTTAACATATTTGACATTACAAAAACAAAAACAGGTTGTTTTCTTCAGCAACTGGGGAGTGGTCGTTTATTTGTTGATCCTTTTAGTGAGGTTATGCATTTCTAACATTTCAGTCACTCCGTCCCACGCCAAACACCTCAAGACAGATGAACCATGCACCGCCCACCCAAAGGCAGCTGTGTGACATCCATGAATTGGTCGCACAGCTTGTTTTCTGACCCCGCAGTCTGTCGGAAAAGAGGGCAAAAAGCTGAACTCGCACAAAGCAAAGGCAGCGACGGCACAAGAACATGCTACAAACTCAGTCACACAACTCATAATGTTGGCTCCCTGCAGAGAGCACAGTGTCACTGATAAGGTGTGATTTTCTCAGCGGTCTTCAGTGTCCAGAGCCAGCTAACCTGACAGTCACTAAGTCTGCTAATTGGTCTCATACTGGGAGACTTACTACAGGAAATCTTTGCAGGACTCATCAGATGTGTCAGATGCTACCCTGTATTGTGCAACCTCTCACTGTATATGTTGACATCGTGTACTAATAACTGTTAACAGCAAAGCAAAGAGAAAAACTACTCTCTTAATCACTGACTGTAAATCAAAGAAGGGGTGGATTTCCTATGTAGCCTGACATGGATAATTAGCCCCATCCAAAATCACCTAACAGCTGGAAATAATCATTTCATTTAGCTCCATCATGATCCTTTTTAATCACAGGTAATGAGTCGGCTGTGTTGGTTAGTTCCAGTCTGACAGTTGGGGGTTGCTGTCATTAGAGGTGAAATATGCTCATGATGTCACGCTGTGAAGCTGACCTGCGAGTTCATCGAAAACTTTCTGAGTGCTTTCTGTGGTAATCGTATAACTTTCATACTAACTTAAGTAAACCCAAGTCTACGTCAGGAGTCCATCCTTCTTTAGATCTGACAATTTGATCAGCATTTATGATCTTGAGCATCTTCACAGAAAGATCAGAGTTACACATTAAGCAGAATGTGTTCTTTTGTAAGTGAATCAGGTTATATCTCAATGAACTTTGTGACATTGTAGTTGGGATTGTTTGGAGATGGAGGATGAGGTTATAGCCAAGCTGGATGCGCCAAGTTTCTGACTGCAGGTAGAGAACTCCTTAGACTAAAACAACTTATTGGTTGTTGCATTTAAACTGAATTAGATGTTAACCGTTTATGAATTTAGCAGCTGATTGGGGTTTTTGATATTTGAATTTATGGTGAATAAAGTTTAAAACTTTAATGCAATAAAGTGTTCAATAATAATCAGTGACAGATGCTCAAAAGTTAAAGAAAAAGCAGAAGCAGGTTTTACTCCAGAGCAGATGTGGTTAATTGTCTCTGTTTAACACAAACATGCTTATTACATTTCTCCGGTTTAAATGGTATCCCTATAGAAAAGTAGTAAAGCCTAATTTATTGAACATCGGTGCACCCGTAAGTGGATCTATTTCATCATTTGTAAGAAAAACCAAATAGTATTAACAGTATTGGAAGATGAGTCAAACAGTAAACAGCTGTATTCTGCTGTCATTATTCTTATACTGCTGAAATAGTGGAAATAATAATAATAATGTGTACATCTTTAATGATCTCTAGTGTACAAATTTAAGATTTACAGCAAAGCAAAATTTACATGATATATTTAATTTCTTACTAAATAGAAATAGTGCTGAATGTAGATTTTATACTGTTAAAGTACAAAAAGAGATGAATATCCAAGTAAACTTACATGTAACTAAACTTCTGCATCCTCAGTTTTATTCTGGCACAGGAACATTCGGAACATTTTCAGAGTACAGACAGGAATATAATCCAGCTGATTGTTTGTAATTAAAATTTGGCTGTAATTCTTGTAGGTAAAATCTGTTATGTTTATAATAACAACTTCAAATTCTTTTAGGATTAATTTCTTTACAGGACATTTTAGACAAAAGAAGGGTACTTTTTTCACATTTCTTCTGAAAACTGCTAAAATTTGAGATTAGCAACACTACAAAGCTGGTATTTTGTCATTATGTTAAAAAGAAAAAAAAATATTTACTTTATTTTACAGAGGGGCAGGTTTAGGAGGTCAGCCATGTGTTTAATTAGGCTTAAGTAGTAACTGGTGTTGTACCTAAGGTTGTCAGTTGTGTCTTTGTATCCACTGTAGAATGAGTCATTGAGATTTTTGTGGTATTTTCCAGCACAATCTTTGTGTAGCCAGCCCTTGAACATCTGGTACTGGTCTGTTACTGGTCCTGGTTGGTCTGCTGGTGGTCATAAAAACACAGAACTGCCTCTGGATCACAATATCACTTGCATTGATGACTTTGGGGTAGAGAGGGCACTCAAACCCAGAAGACAACATCCTTGTTTACTCCACATAGGCACTTTTTTTTATGATAGCCGCATACCTGAAAAAGAAGTCAACAGATTACTTACTAGTGGATTTATGATACAAACTGGTACAGAGAAACAACAATTAAAATGCTTTCTCTTACCATTCTTTCTCTACATCACTAGTCCAACTTTGCCTTTTATCTGTGATTGTTTACAATCTTCACATCCAATAAAGTTTGAACAAAAAAAGTTCAATTTCCAGTAAGCACCGAATAACCAATAACATTCACAAAGAAGAACTGTTGCTGTCAAGGTCATCTGACGTCCGGAGTAGAGTTGAGATATTGCGGTATCTCCTGTGCTCCAGCACTTTGTCATAAAATATCCATCTGCATGTGCAGTCAATGGAGCAGCTCCAGTTTTCTCCTCATAAATATTACCAGTTCCCCTCCATCTTTTATTCTAGCTGCGAGAAACCAATTTCTGATCGCAAACAGCCATCAAACTGTCAGAGATGACTGCAGTAGCTTCTAAAAATGATGTTTTAGGTAGATTTTCTGCCCCATTGTTCAATAACAACAGATCAGGTCCATTCCTTTTAAGGGTTTTTCATTTCTAACCGCTCGTTTTCTTTGTAACACACTTTTTTCCCCCAACAATTGAGAGTGTTTTTTCTGTTTGTGTTTGCCAACAGGGATGGTCCAGATCAGTCATCCCCTCAGATTGGCCAGTTCAGTGGGAACACGGCTTTGGAGTCTGTCTACTCAACCTCCAACATCATCCTCATTAAATTCCACTCTGACTTCTCTGGATCTGGCTTCTTCGTCTTAAGTTATCATGGTAAGACAGTGGCCATACACACTTTCACTGAGCAAAGGGGGAATATTTGTGAAATGTACAGTAAAAGTGGATTCTCTATCACTCTTATTGACTGTTTTCTCTGGAGCTACTGTGCCTTTCTCAGGGTAAAGTGATTGCGGTGTCATTAGTTGTAGCTGCTGTGATGAGACTTGATACTTATTTGTTGAGCTGAATTAATTTTACCCTCAACCTCATAAGTTTGTCTCAGACTGCTTCTTTTGAATAATTGTGCAAGTTTTAGAGTGATGGTTATGATGGCTTGGAGAAGAAGCTGTTCTGGAGTTTTAGATTTGATTGTTCAGTATCTAGTAAAGACAGAAAATGCAGAAACATAAATGTAAATTCACGGACAAACTACAGAAAAAGTTTTCATCTTGGTGATAATTCTTGGGAAGCTCAGTAGTAGCCAGTCCACACAATCATGATGGCTCATATGATATACTACACACACACACACACGCTTTACTAGAGCGTCCTCTTTTTGACCAACTCAGATCTGGTCACCCTACCATATGCTCTTTACAGCCACCATGATAAGCTGTCATCATGCTGTGCATGAATTTTTGCAGACACAACATTGTCAGCAGACCATATCATCCTCAGATGAGATTTGATTGGACAGCATGCCTTTAAATGAGTTCAGCTTTCCTTCCTCTTTCCATACTTCACATCTAAGCCTCTGTCCCTTTTCCTCATGCAGCCTGTGTTCACTTCTTCTAGAGGTTTCCCTTCAGCTCTTTTTAGGGAGAATTTTACGGGTCGCTTCTGAGAAGGCCTTCCCTTTTCCCATATGGAGAACATGTAGTGCATGAATTTTTGCTGGCAGGTTTTAACTATCAGCTGTCACAATCATGAACACCACCATCTGGTGGGTCCAAGTGTGTTTCCAATTTCTGTTTTATTGGACAATGAGAAGGAAATGACACAGAAGATGGAGAAAATGTAGAGGTGACGGATCATGGTGGTGTTTGTTATTATATTTTCTGGTCCCTTCCGATCTGTCAGACAGTGCAGTGTGTCCTGTTTGATTATCAACAGGCTGTGCTGAAATTTCTTTAGAAATAAGATATAACAATGAAACACAATAAGCCTGTGTTTCTTACTCGGTGTCCTTTGGTGACCAAATTGAAATTCAGAATGTCACTGCTGGCATCCAGGCGGGCTGTGAAAGTGCAAATTTACTTTCAAATGCCAAATAAACCCAAAAAGCAACATAAATCCACTGTTGGGGATATTTATCTCTGTCGTTGTCCTTCTATTTATTTATCTTTGGGTCAAGACTGAATGCCAGTGCTTCCATACAGACACAAGGGCCATACAGTGGTGGAAAATGTTGTAATGTTGTCATGGATATGAGACTGAGAAAGCAGATGTGACATGAATGTGAAGGTAGATATAAAAATGGTCTTCGAGCTTAGTGAAATCAGTGACTGCTTGCAATCATCCTTTCCTAACGCTCAGAGGCATAGACAGTGTGGACCTCACAAACATGCAGACATTCAGACATGTTGGCACACACGCACACACACCACAGGGCTTTGATATGCATGAGAGCAGCAGATACTATTGGCAGGTCTCATTTTCATAGTCAATTTCATCCTGACTTATAGCCCTCAGCCCTCTCTCCCTCTCTCGTCCTCCACTCTGTCTGTCTGTCTATATTTTCGCCCTCTCTCTCTGTTAGCGAGTGATCTACACTCATGCAGTAATATTGATTACAGCCTTCAGCTCAGATGCTGTGAAGTCAGTTCCTTCTTATGATTCAAGGCAGTGTTGAATCTATGCAGCTGCTCTGTTTTTCATTCCATGCTTGGCTGACCTGACCATCTGAACTTAAAAAGTGAAGTTTAACTGATATAACCACAATTAAAAATCAAAACAGGGTGTGTCGCTGTTTGGTGCTTTGGACTGCAGATGTCTGGGCACTTACAGTAAACAATGACTTAGCTTTTTTTCCCCCTCTTTCATTCTCAATCCATCCAGGTTTACAGATCACATCCCTTTTCAGTGGATTTTATATAATGTCCCTCTCTTCATCCTCTCTCCTCTCCTCTGCTGTCTGTGCTCCCAGCCTACCAATTAAGGGTTTGCCAGCCTCCCCCAGAAGTGCCCAACGCTGACATACTGATGGAAGATGGCGAGCTGGAGATCGGTGAGCTGTCTACCTGTCATGCCTTTAGATGGGTCAATTTGACGGAGAATGCAAACTGGAAACTTGAAACTTTCCAGTTGCTAAGCGATGGTGCATTTGGTGCTTTTTGCAATACATTTTTATGTATTTTATCATTTGAATCATATTCCCTACATTACTGGTGAAACATTTTTGTATCCTGGCCTTAGGTGAAGGACATGAACTTAAACATTTTGGACAGGTGTATTTTTACTACTGCGTTGCATCATTTCTTTTCCCTTAGATCTGAAGAGACAAGTTGCTGTGGGTTTGAGAGCAAAATGTGTTCTGTTCCAATGTAAAATTTATTGTGAACAACTATTTAGGGTTGTTTTTATACGTTTTTATTAAATAATGTAGTGAGTATTTAAGCTGAGGACATATTTGGATTACAGTCAAGTCAGACAATTTTTACCATGAAGCTATACCATTGTTGTACATGCAGAATGTGATTTGTATTCCAGCAAAAATGAGCAAAGCCTTGCCTATATTTATTAGCTGAGTGTTTTCCATGCAAGGCCAGACTCTTACTGAGTCTTTTTCTTCTTAATGGTATAGAAGGTCATTCCTGCCCTGAAAGCCCTGGGGAACAATAACTAAAAACTTACAATGCGGATTAATGACTTCTAATTACAATGTTGGTAATGTATTTTTTATAGAATGTTTTGAAGCAAAACTGTGAACCTAATTCTACTTTACCAAGAATGGATGATCCAGCTGAGAATTCTGTCTAAATCCTGACCGAGTATTAAAACTAAACAGACTGCTGAGAGCCCGAAGATCTTTCAGAATAATGTAAATGATTATAGATTATTATAAATTGATTAACAATTTGCCAATACAGGCTTTACTCCTGAAAGACTCAAGAATGCTGCTCTATGTACCCAGTTTTTTATTTCTGGAAATCAAGCTCTGATCCCTGTGGGCCACTAGCCTGCAGGTTTTAGGTGCTGCCCTGTTCTAACATACCTGATACAAATTAAATGGATCAAACAGGTTGTTGTTAAATTCTCTATAATGACCTGTTAATTAATTCATTTAATTTGGAGGGGTGTTGGAGCAGGGAAACATATAAAACCTACAGGACTGTAATAAGGTTCCTTTTGAAGCTGCTGTATTCCAGCGTTTTTTACTACCCTCAAATTCAATACAAAACAATGCCTATGTTTTTTTTTTTGTTTTGTTTTTTTTATTTATTTATTTTACCAGGTTTGTAAATGCCCTAGACTGGAAATATAACTTTAGTCTGTGTGATTCACAGTAAGTAAGAAGTAAAGAAAATATTTGAAGACTGAAAAAGGCCAAAAAACAAAGCTGGTGGGGTTGAGGAGTAAAAAGTACAGCATTTCTCTGTAAGTTTAATGGATTTATGGCAGAAATGCACAAGAACAGAAGCCTAAAATGGTGTGAAATGAAAATATTTAAGTAGCTATAATCTGTAAAGGATGAATAAAGACATCACTGACTGTATGTTAGAGAATAAAAGAGTTCTATCATTAGATTGTCCTTTTATTCCTACCTCTACCCCTTACACTAATTTTGTGTTTCTAGGTGACATCATCAGGTACAAATGCCACCCTGGATTCTCATTGGTCGGCAGTGACATTCTGACCTGTCGATTAGGAGAGAGACTACAGATGGATGCACCACCTCCGACATGCCAAGGTGTGAATTAAGATTTCAAACACCTGATCCTGACTACTTTGAAGATAAAAGCGTGTACTCACCTAAAACTGCAAATTTTCTCACCCTTTAGTTCAATGTCCTGCGCACGACGTGCGATACGACTCCTCGGGTGTCATCCTGAGCCCCGGCTGGCCAGAAAGCTACCCCAACCTCCAGATGTGCTCGTGGAGCGTTACAGTAGAGAAAGGATACAATGTCACCATAACCTTTGAGAGTTTTCACACTGAGAGAGAATTCGATGTACTGGAGATTTTTGATGGTAAAAAGAAAAACATTCTTTAACAGACACAGTGACACATGTTTTAATAAGATTACAGCTTTGAAGCACAACATTTGTCAGAATGACATCTTAACACATTTTATTAAAGAGGTAAAGTAAAAGAAAACGAAACAAAACATAAGAACGGATGGCAGTTCGTCATTTATTCTTCGTCTTTTTTTTCTCTTTCTTTCTGCTCTTTTTCTCGATGTCTTTCAGGTTCCACACCCAACAGTCCCACTCTGGCTACACTGAGTGGAGATCCGCCCACACCCTTTAACATCACAACCTCTGGTCACCAGTTTCTAGTCCGCTGGTCATCAGACCATGGCACCAACAAGAAAGGCTTCAGAATTCGCTATGTTGGTGAGTACCAAAGTATGTATCCCAACTTTACTTTACTACTACTTTATAATATAATGCATGGAAATAAGGACAGGAGGTAGACAGAGACAGACCGAAGGATTAAAAAAGGCACCTTTTCCACCTGAGTTTTTAAAGGTGTGAAACTTGCACACTTGGTGATTTTATGAGGAGATATTTTTGAAAAATGTATCTACAGTATCAGCAATTCAGCTCATATTTGCACTTTATTTATTCATCTTCTGCATGTTGTCCTACCCAACTTCTGTCTGTCTCCTAAAGGGGTTTACTGAATTGCATTATGGGTTAGCGCTTAAGTTTTATCTGTCCAAAGAAGGCTGGATGAGCGCAGCTGCTGTTTTACAGCAGGCTTTGCATTCAGTCGGTCTTTTGTCTCGGCCTGCTGAGTGTAACTTCAAACTGTTGGGTAATGAGGCTTGAGTGCTTTATTCAAGGGCATTTTTGACAGTTAAAGAGTAGGAGACAATTTTACCTGTTCACTTTGCTTATGCACTCGCCAGGCTCTTGTCAGGAGGCTGCTGCCTTAACCTTTAAAGCACCACTGTGCTGTATGATGAATTATATGCTGAAGAGTAACAGAAAAGCCTCTGAAGACACTCAGTAACCTTCTTTGGTAGCTGTGATTAATGTGAGCATCGGCAAAAAGCGCTAAACATATGTTGTAAGCCTACTAATAACAGAGTTCAACTACAAGAGGGTTTTTAACCTGCAAAATCAGGCGGATGACACCACAGTTCTTCCTGTAAGAGACCAGAATGTGCAGAGTTTAATTATAAAGAAAGAAATGTAGATTTTATTAAAATATGTTTTTAATTATATCAAGATAAGTTGTCCTTTTCATTTAAAATGAATAGAAGTGTGACTGATATCAACCATTTACAGCCTTTGGTGTTAAATCACTGCAAGGAAAAGATATTTTCAATCACTGTAAATACAGGTAGTCTGCTTTTCTTATAAAATGATTCAACTTTAATACATGTAAAAATCAACTCTTTTAAAAGACTATTTATTGCACTATGCTTGTAAAAGCCTCAATGGCAACCTAAAAGGAGCACATACTAATTCTTAAGTGGGGCCATTTTCTTTTAGTCCACCACAGATGCAGGGTCAGTATACTCAAGAGTATAAAACCAGGCCAGTTAACTTTGTTTTGCGCAGTTTTGAAAATTGGATATACACCTCAGTAACCTTTCCATGATATGACGGAGGGAGAAACATAATCAAACCATCACAAGTAACTTATTATAGTACATATTGGCATCATTGTATGGTAATCTTTACATTGCTGTACACACTGACACAAACAGGGATGTGAATAATCTGCAAACTTAGACAGCTACTTAATTTTGTTGCCAGGTTGTTGGCAGCCACAACAGGACTTCCTCCTGTAGATGCCAATATTGTCTGGAGTTGAAAATTAATGTTTCTTGTTGTAAGATAATTTTATGAAATTGCTTATAAAAATTGATGACTTTGTGAACATTGTGTCCAGTGTAATGTCTGACATCTGCTGTAAGTCTGATCATTGACAGCTCGATTAAAGGGCTTTGCCAAGGGGGATTTTTCATTTTATTATTTGAAATCCATAAAGCTTGTTGCTGTAGATGAATGCTAACTGGCTGAAAAACACTTGTTCTTCAAGATTTAATGGCAAGGTATAATCACTAGTATGAACATGGCTATTAATACTTGTACATTTTGTCTAGTTGTAGGAGATATATGTTGAGGTATGATGCCCTCTCATTGCCACCAATTGCATAGCATATTCTGCACAACACAATTTTGTGCAATGTTTTCCAAAACTGCTGTCTCTAAAATTGATATGCTATACACAAACAAGCCATCATGTACTATACATCAGTCTTTTGGAAGGGATCTTGTTTCATAAATAAGTAGGGACTAACACTGAGGAAATGTTAAGGGCATTCACAGTCACAAACTGCAGTTTTATGACAATAAACCAACATTTCAGTGAGACTGCAATTATTCCTAATCCTCTCTTATGGTGCACATTTGCTGTATAAATCTGAGTTTTTCTACAGTAGATATACGAGTAGTAAAGTACTAAACAACATTGTTGCAAAAACATTGTTTTAGTTCTTGTACATTTATAGAAAGATGTTGAACAGCAAAGAAGGAAATTGTAAAAGTGTTGCTTCTGTCTACATTCTGTTTCAATGACAGTGAAACAATCTCAAAGCTTTTTCTTTTAAATGTGTTTTTTTACTGCAGCCCTGTACTGCTCTACCCCAGACTCGCCCCTCCACGGCTCCATCTCCTCTCAGAGTGGTGGACATGTTAACAGTGTGGTGCGGTGGGCATGTGACCGTGGTTACCGTCTCATAGGAAATGCCACAGCAACCTGCCGCCGCACACCACTGGGCTACCATGCCTGGGACTCTCCTGTACCTGCATGTCAAGGTGTGTTGGCATGAGTTTTTATCATCGTATGTTTCTATAGTAAAGGGTTTGGAAAGATGAATAAGCAGGTAAACAAATTACAAATGATGAGATGTTTGTAGGGTTGATTTGATCTTCTAAACAAAAACAAGCACAAGTTTTAAACAGGTATAATAAATGTTTTATTCATCAGTCACAAAATAATCTGAACAAATTGTTGAATATTTCGAAGGACTCCCAGTGTCGTCAGCATTAGCCAGCTTGATAGCCACTAGCTAGTTATCACATCTTTCTGGGCTTTTGTGTCTTTTCGGTAGGTTGAAAAACAATCTCTTGTTGTCTGTGGAACAACTGTTTATGGCAGCCAACCACAACACAATGTTTCAGCATATTTAAGAAAGTCTACAAAAATTAAAGAAAAATCTATGAGGATAGATGTTGATTTTTTTTTATTTTGTTCTGTTTCCTTTTATTGTAGAGCCCTTTGCAGACATAATGTTCACATTACATGTTATGATTTGATAGAGGTTTCGAGCTACAGCTGCATCAGTCCAAATGGATTTTCAAATTTATCCTGAAAGTGTTTTTTTTTTTTTGTTTGTTTGTTTGTTTGTTTTTTTGTTTTTTTTTTTAGCTGAGCCTGATTTTTTTTTTTTTTCATTTGTGCTCTTGTGGCATCTTTAGTTTTTCTTCACTATTTACATATATACTGAAATGTACCCATCTTAACAAGTCTCAACAGTGTTCCCTTTGGTATGACTCCAAAAGTATTCAAATAGACCTTGTGGTTCCAGAGATATACTCATTTCATTGTAGGTTTGCAATATCCAAGGAGAACTATAAACAATATGCATTCAAAGGGTTAATCTGAATCTAGCCTATTAAAAGCAGGGTGACATTTAAAACATGCAGGACAGTAGGCCTCGATAACCGGTGTTTGACATTACTGTCGTGTCAGTCCTTCAGTACAAACTGCAGCAAGTGATGAGCTTTGTCTGTAAAATAACTCCATATTACATTTAACTCTGTTTAATTGCAGCTAATGTGCTTAATGTAACCGCCAAAACAGAAATAATATCTCTTCAAAATTACAAGTAAACAAGTAAATATTTTTTTAATCTTGTTATAATTTAAATTGATTAAATTTCAGCTATGACCATTGTACCATTTCACACACCAGATAAGTATAAGAAGGCTCAGCCCACAGCTGCTATTGCAGAAAGTTTGACAGAAGTATGGCTGACTGTCAAAACTTTGTAAAATCAGGGTTAAGTGGTGCTACACACTGATCTTTTTAAAGCAACGGTGAAGCAGTTTTTGCAGCATGGATATGTTTTATCAGAATAGCTTTTAATAAGTTGTAAAGCATCTTATGACTGCATAATTTAGCTGAATATCTGCACTGAAGAAATCCCAGAATAGTTCAACATTACAAACTTACTCTGAGCATGTGACAGATGCTGGTGGGTTTCTGTTTTGTTTTACCTAAATAATCAGTGTGTATTCCTCCTCTTTTAGCTGTCTCATGCGGACCACCCAAGGCGCCTATAAACGGTGGTGTTCTAACGGCTGACTACTCCGTGGGAACAAGAGTTTCCTATTTCTGTAACGACGGGTACAAACTGTCCAGTAAAGAAGTGACGTCAGCCATCTGTCAGCCTGATGGAACATGGAGCAACCACAACAAGATACCAAGATGTTCTGGTTGGTAACACTTAAACTTTAAACACACATCCCAAATCTGATTGTGTCCCTTTATTGATGTAGATGCCACAAATATGCACATTTTTTAACCTGAAAAAATTATTATTTCCTTTAAAAAAAAAAAAAAAATCCACATAAGAAATAGTCAAAAATAAATACGACACAGGTGCTTTGCCATGTTCTTAGACAGGTATTTGCTCTGTCATGATTTCAGGACAGTGTTTATTCCTCAATACAAACAGAAGCAATGAAGCTGTGTTTTCTCTCCACTCTCCCTTTATCTCTGTAGTTGTGGTATGTCCCAGCATCGGGTCCTTTTCTCTAGAGCATGGCCGTTGGAGGATTGTCAACGGCTCACACTACGAGTACAGAACTCGCATTGTGTTCACCTGCGACCCAGGCTACTACAGATTAGGTCCTGCTCACATCCAGTGTTTAGCCATCGGACTGTGGAGCTGGAAGAACGAGCGGCCGCACTGCCAGAGTACGTGACTCATATATGTGATGATTTAAAAATTAGAACAACATACATTCATACTATGCTTTACAATACTAGTATACATGTCCCAGTTAGCAAACATTTTATAACTCAAATCAAACTAAAAAATATATCTGTGAGCGATGGAGTTTTTAGTATAGGATTGAGAAAGACTAGCTATTTTCTTGTGTTTATCATCCTTGTTGATAAGGTCTTCAAGCTTGGCAAGATCAGTTTCTTTTGCAGCATATGCATTTTTAGATATAAACATATACTGCAAAATTTACATGTGACTGTTGCTTAGTGCTAAATCTGTTTTCTCTGTGTGAGCCACACAGGAAATTGAAAAACCAGAAGAGACTGTTTGTCTGAATGTGTTTGAACACATAACAAGCTGTGAAGTCTCTACATCTCACGCAAAGTGTACCCATTAGTCTTTTATTTACTCATCTAATTCAGCTAATGACGTCAAATCTCAGCTCATGTGAAGAGATTCATACAAGCCAGACATGTGACCATACAAATCATGTTCCATGTAATACCCAGTGCTTCACTTTTGGGATAATGGAGCAACAGCTAGCTTTGTGACAGCTAAAGTTAGCATAAATCAAATCATGCTTACATGTAAACTCAACTGACAGTTTTATGTCGGCACATATGAAAGAAAAATATCATTCACTATCATTAATGGAGAATGTTGCGTTTGTTTGTTTTGATTTTTTTTTTCTTTTCTGTTAATTTGATGCAAACTTAAGGTGACACAGCTGTCATGCAATGCTAATCCTTTCAATACATGAGCTAACCTTGAAGAAATTGCATTGGGATTTAATAACATTTTGTATAACTGTTCGTTTTACTTAAAAAAATCCCATGATATGTGGATATTTACTGGGGGGGGGGTGATGGTTCCAGAGTTGCCTGATGAACAGTAACATTTCTTAATGAAACCAATGAGCTCAAGCAGCTACTCAGATTAACCCAGTGTTAAACTAGCACTCAACTGCTTTTAAATTGCTCATGTCTGACCATGTGTTACAGTTATCTCCTGCGGTGAGCTGCCTTCTCCACCCAATGGGAAGAAGATTGGTACTCAGACAACATTTGGTGCAACAGCCATTTTCACCTGCGATGCTGGCTTCATGCTGGTGGGGTCAGCTGTCAGAGAGTGCCTGTCATCAGGGCTTTGGAGTGGAACAGAGACACGGTGTTTGGGTGTGTATTGGTAGAAATGCTATTCTTTATAGTATATTTCAATATCTAGACAGTGTGATAATTTTTTTTTTATCTTAAATTCAAGGCTAATGATATATATAAAATACCTTACCATTCACACACAAAGAAACACCCATCATTAAAGAGGGAGCAGGAAAGATGTGATTTTTTTAACTCAATCTAACGAGGACAAGTATCAAAGGAAGGTCTGTGCCCTATAGCTCGTATCTGGCTGAACAGCTGATCCCCTCAGACCTCGTCTACCTCACAAGGAAAACTATCACCACCGAGCTTCAGCTGAGCTCTCTTTCTAATCTAATTCAGAATGTTCTTTTTTATTTATAAACCAGGTAGAATGTAGCTTTCTTCTGTCGGTGTGCCAAAGCCAGAGGTAAAAGGTGTTATGACATGGTGCTGTCACCTCGCCAGAGCTTCCCAGAAAACTTCACAAGCTGAAGGTGGATCTGCAATGCCGTTTGTACAGGAAAAGTTCAATAAAAGTTAACGTAAACTGATGAAGAGGCATGATTCTGTCAAAATGTAAACCCACAAGAAGTATCTAAAAATAGCAACTTCATTAATTAACTTATCTTTCAAAACTAAACTGGCATTACTGCATTTTTAAAAAGCACACTGGTGCAGTTATTTGACTTTTTTTCAGTCACCACTATAATTACGGTTAATATACACAAAATTTTGCAAAACTTTGTATGTAGTATAAGTATGATGTAATAGTTTGCTGTAAATAGGTGAATCTTTGTGAACTACTGTGATTTCCTTCCATAAAACACACAGGTGTCTGCAACGTAAAAGTAAAAAGGTAAAATTTGTCTCTCTAGTAAGTTTTTTAACATCAAAAATCAACAACTCAAATATGTCAAATGACAATGAGATAAACTTAATACGAAGTAACCTTTTCTTTCCCTTTTCGGTTCTACTTCCCTGGCTGTGGTTAAATCGTTAGCATCATTGCTGACATCAGGGATGCAGTGAAGGTTTTATCTACTGTAAAGAACAAAATCAATACTCAATCCAAAAAATCTCTGTGAGCAGAAAACACACATTCCCTTCTGACTTTGTGAAATGGCTTTTAAAGCGTCTCGTTTTAGCACTGTGCATCAATCAGACCTCTGTGGCTGAATCTGATCATTTGAAAAAAAGAAGAAGAAAGAAAGAAAAAAAAAAAAAGTTTAGTAAGGTTTTATTTTTACCAAGTCAGATTTTTTAAAGGCGCAAAGGTGTTGTGAAGGTGTTGTAAAGAATAGTGAAGTGAAACTGAGTGGCCTTTCAATTTGTAACAGAAACTCTTGTTTGTTTTCTTTTTTAAAGACTTGGTGGGCTCTGGTAGCCTTTGCAAATAGTGTAGAAAGGAAAGGAAAGTGGGCAGACGGGGGGGGACAAGACCCACTGCGATGATGACTTTGGACAGTTCAGCTACCTGGTGCCCTGAATGTTTGCTTTTTAATCTCTTTCCTGTTTTATGAGGTGTTTTCTAAGAAACCAATGTTTTTATATATGCAATGAAGGTGATGATGCAAAAGGTGCAGATAGTTGCTTTTATATGAATGCAAAATGCATAATGGATATTTTTAATTTTAACAACAAAGTATTTCAATAGTCCCTATCTAATGGGCACAGTGAGGTAGATATACCTCCTATTCTGATGCTATGTCATAACAGTAATACATACTCTGTAAATATAGAAACCAAAGATTTGCAATATTAAAGTAGCTGTTGCTGTAAAGGAAGTGCCTTCTCAAATAGTCCTGTGTGTTTGTCTTCTAGCTGGTCACTGTGGAATCCCAGAGGGCATCGTAAATGGCCAGGTGATCGGGGAGAACTTTGGGTACCGTGACACAGTTGTGTATCAGTGTCTGCCAGGCTATCGCCTCATTGGCTCATCAGTCCGAATTTGTCTCCAAGACAACCAGTGGTCAGGACAGTTGCCCATCTGTATACGTAAGAGCAACACACAAACACACATTTACCTTCCACTGCCTTAAATGACAAATTAATGCTTTTAACTTCCTTCTGTATCCATGACAACTCGATGCCTGCATTGTGTCTTCTATTAAATCCTATACAAGTGTGCATATGTTGGATTCAGCCCTTATCTTAGACCAAGTGAATAATAAAAATACAGGCCATGCACCAACTTGCTCTAAAGGACAGTCGTGCATCTTTCACACGTTAAAATTGCTGTGATCTGGTTATAAAGTGCATCTTTAACTAGGATTGGAAAATGAATACAGCGGCGTTTTAGATGCAAAGTTAAAAAGCTCAGCTTGTTTGATTTTGTTATAGATTTATCTTGCTCTTAGAGAGGAACAATCAATATAAAACATCTTTGGAACATATAACAAATCATTTTGGAGGCAAGGAATTGAAACCTATTGCATGATAAAATTAGTCTAAGGCGTTGAAGAAGAACTGGCTGAGTAGCAAAGTAAAGCAGGCAAAATGGGCAAATGATAACTGCTAAATGAGTTTGCAGTCTTCAAGTATATTCTGTAATGTCTGTAATGTAGCAGATAAAATCCAGTCATTCTTTGGCTTTGAAGATTAACATGGTTTCATTTAGAGAGAGAAAAATCCTTTAAAACTGGACAGGGTTGAGTCAGTCAGTGGGAGATGACTATACCAGGAGTGCAGCCTTGGCTATGATGCGAGCCAGCTCGTCAGTTAATAAATATCTTTGTTGTGATTCAGTGATAGCAAAAGTCAGGAAAACCTGACTATGAAGCACACTTTGGTGTGGTTGTGAATGTGTATGTGCAGTAGAATATTTATTTATTTACAAAAGATTTTAATGTTTACATCAAAATCTCAAGAGCTTAGGTTGAGATTATAATAGAAATACTAACATATGGTTACATTTCAAAGCCAGGATGCTTGTTACTGTACGCTGGCAGTGTGTGGTAGTGCTCCAAAATATGTCTAATAGTGAAATCAAGAATAAGTTTTACTCCGGTGGATGGAGAAAATCTGTACATTAAGGATGCAGATGACAATATGTACAAACATATAGTTGATTGAGTCTATTTTGATGTGAACGTAGAATTACTGTTACATAGTGGTGAATTAAAACTTTATCTATATACCAATTAAATTTCACTTTGATGATAATAAAAAATCCAAAATGGGGAAGGGGGAAGTGAAGTCATGCGCAATGATCAGGATTTTATTACAGCTAATCAGTGATTTGTATTCGAAAAATATCTCCATTTTTAAATTATACACCCGATGGTGTTTGGGATCTGCAGATTCACACCAGCAGGCTTGAAGCGGGCCAGAGGGCCAAATATGTCAGACTGATCTGAGTGAGATTATTATCAGGGCTCGAGGATACAACAGAAGGCTTTGATGTGACCAGGCTACTGTGAAGATTTTCTAAAATTGGTCGCTTGCTGCTAGTCTCATGAATGTTTTTAAGCAGCATGCAGGGCACAGCTGAGGTGGCGATGATGAGGCCAATTACTGGGTCCCTCCTCCCAGGAGCGACAGCCCATTTCATCACTAAATTAGGACCATGTTCAAAACACAGAGGCGGTCTCTGAGTGTCTATAGTACAGTAGATGGAGCTTTTTGTTTTTGATCATGACCTGAAAACAAAGCGCTGTTTAATATAGGGACTTAATAGTATGCTTTCATGTGTGTGTGTGTGTGTTTCAGTGTCTATGTGGTCTGGATGGTGTGTGTTTCTATTGCTGTTTCTGAGCTGTGCTGTTTTTATTGAGGTTATTCATGCAGGAGTTATAGAGGGAAATCATTTTACAGCCAAATTATACTGTAATTATGGAGATGAGAGGCTCTTGTTTAGAGACACAAACACAGAATGATGATGAGACTATGATGCGTGTTTGAATGTGTGCGTGTGTGTATCTATGTGCGCTGAGCTGCAGGGCATCCATACGGTGTCAGATAAATTTGTATTTTAGGCATGCAAACAAACTTGTGATTCTCTCTGATCTACTTACTTGGCTTCTGCTTCTCCCTCATCATCCCTCGTCTACATCATCTCCCCATCTCCATTCATCCTGTCCTCTCTTTTCTGGTCCTCCCTCCTGTACTCACTCTTTCTCTCCCCACTTTTTTTTTTTATCTACCATGTTTTTAGCAGCCAGCAATTCTGTTTTACTTCCGTTGGAATCCTCTCTTCCCCTCTCGTCTCTTCCCCAATAAATTTTAAACTGGATATTTTGAGAGGCGGGTGAGAGGGAGAGAGTCGGGCAGTAATTGTAAACTGCCTGTTTACACAAACATCACGCAAACCCCAAGAAGCTCCAGTGCATGAAGTTAACAAGATGAATAATTATGACACACAATGGCAAACAGAGGACACTGAGTGCTAACACAGAATAATGGAAAGTCCTACAATTTCCAAAATAATGACTGTAGACTGGGATCTCAGCTTTGTCCTGTCAGTCATTTGTTATTCTTATGATTATTTGTGAACGACTGCTGAAAGAAAAATAATACCACACAGCTTGAGAGGGTATGCATTGTTTAAATTATACATGTGTATTTTATATGATAAATAAAGTATATGATTACGTTGTTGCAAATAAATAAGTAAAAGAAGAAATAGGTCATGAAAAACTTAGAGCTGCATCTAAGTCGCATTAGTGGTCAGCTGCGGTTATTTCACAGTGACTGTCGAAGCAGCACTGCTGGCACAGAAAAAACTAAATCACAGGCATGCCTTATCATTGCAGCAGAATGTTAATGATAAGATATATGCATAAACATAATGGTATAGGAATATCCACACAAGAGAAGGAGTTATGGTGCTTTGCTGCTCTGCTAGTTAGATGACAAGAACAGTTTATAATTTTCATCCTGTGAAAGTGTCATTATCTCAAGTTAAAAGGGAAAAGATGAACAAGGTTATTGCAACAAGGTTATTGTGTTCGATCGATTATTTCTCTCTTTTAATAATTCAAATTGGTGTTGTATTACACATTCCACATCTGCATTTGTGGAATGAGCAACACAACTTAACATGTTGGTAGTGTGCCAATATCCTCTGCTACAGTCTCCTGTTGGTATTCACTCTTGTTTCGATCCATATAAGTCATGCCTCATTGTAAAGGTGACTAATCATCCTTTCTAACAATGTAATATAATACCAACAGGTATTAATAAACCAGAGAAATAACTGACCAAACAAAAATGTTGAGAACAGTCCTCCATCGATTGGAACTTTTTATTTGATGAGTGGTGGCTAAAAACTGAGGATTCCATCTACTGATGAAATACTATCCTATTTGAAATGTCACACTACACTGTACAGTATATTTCTGATCCATTTTAGATATTTATGTTTTTAATGTAGAATGTAAATTTAGGTTTAAGGACCACAGATGGAAAAATCTCACGTTATCCTGACACGTGTTTGTGGAAGTGATGTTTGCAGAATGATGCATTGCATTGTGTTCCTTTAAGATGCAATAAAGAAAAAAAAAAAAAAAAAAAAACTACATATATTTGTATTTGTACTTGTATTAGCATTTGTGTTTGTATTTGCATTTGTATGCAACTACATGTTTTGATGATTCAAACTGTTATTCCTTTAGCAATCAGCTGTGGCCATCCAGGAAGTCCCATATATGGTCGTACGGTGGGAAATGGCTTCAACCTTAACGACGTGGTCAGCTTTGTTTGTAATCGGGGTTATGAAATGGAGGGGCCTGCACGTGCTCAGTGCCAAGCCAACCGCCAGTGGAGCCACCCGCCCCCAACATGTAAAGGTGGGGAGAAAAGTTAAGTGTATTCACCCCTAACCTTATTTATTACTAACTTTTATCACTCCCCTAACCACTATTTTATTTACCCTTTCTTCCTTTTACTGCAACAACCTTATTTACCCCCATCATTTTCATTTCACTTAATTTCTACCTGACTTTAATAGGACTATAATTTCTCCTAAATATGTCTCCTAATATAAAAATGTCTAAGTTTTTGAACATTTTAATCTGCCCTGCACCTGTCTCTTCCAATTTATACACAAGACTTGTTGAAATAACAATCACATCAAGCATTTGAGGGTGTGTTTCAGTTTGTACACAAACTATCGACATTCTGCCCAGTTTACAGGATGAAGTGCCAATGAACCGACCGAAATTAAAAGAACCTGCATAACAATAAGTCCTAATGTTGCTGGGATGCTGAATCGAACACAGACAAACCTGACTCACCATATTGTTGTTGATTATCTCCTTCATCCACCCTTTTAAACAGCAATTGTGTTTATTTCTTCCCTTTTCATCACATCCTTCTTATTATCCTTACTTAATAAGAAGAATTATTCCTTAGAAATGCATTTGAAGTGCAAGAGCATCGAAAAATAGAAGGGAGGGAAGAGAGATGACCCTCTCTGGTTCATGCCAAATAACACATGCATTCTTCCTCGTCTCTGTTTCTGTTTGTATCTGTGTCTGTGTCTCTCTGTGTATAGTGGTCAACTGCTCTGATCCAGGTATCCCTGCCAACTCCATTCGGCAGAGTAAAATAGAGCATGGCAACTTTACCTTTGGCACAGTGGTTTTCTACGACTGCAACCCTGGTTATTACCTGTTTGGATCACCTGTACTGACATGCCAGCCCACTGGGCAATGGGACAAACCCCTTCCAGAGTGTATAGGTTTGTAGAGAAATATTATTACATTGTTTCTTCCTTTTACTTTCCTTGTCTTATTTTTGAGATCGTGGAAAGCTGCTAGTGTCTGAATTTATGTCTTTAGTTCTTCACAGCTTCTTCTCTCCGAGTCAGAATGACCTGTCAATCCCTCCTCCATGTCTCTCCCTGCATCTCTCTCAATCTCTAGTCGTAGATTGTGGTCATCCGGGCTCGCCCCCAAACGGTGTGCTGAGCGGAGATAAGTTTACATTTGGTTCAACGGTTCGATACTCCTGTTTGGGCGGGAGACAGCTGAAAGGAGAATCATCCCGGACATGTCAGCTCAATGGGATGTGGAGTGCCCCAATGCCCTTCTGCTCCGGTAACCGCTTTAACCTCTATTAAATATACAGGCTTTAATGTCCACCTTATCAGACGGAGTGATAGATGGACAGGGGTTTAGATGAAAGGTGAGACATCTAAAACATGTAGACTCACCAGAGTGTAAAGCAGCTCATGCCTTTATATCCTGCTGGCACACTTTAATCTCAGTCAGGGGGATGATCGAGGAGATGGATGAAGAAAGTTTGTGCATGTGAACTGAATATATCGGTATGTGTCTGTTGAAAGGCCTCTGGAGCATAACTTCTCCCAATATTCAGACTCTAAACCACATTCATTTTTCCTTTAGTCACTTAATATCAACAACTTTTTAACTTTTAATGGTTATTTTAGAAATGTTTCATCAGTTTTCAGGGATATTGTGATAGATAAAATGAGACACACGTTGTAACAGTCATGTGTTTGCATTTCCAGTGTTCTTTTTTTACCTTTAGCTGTTTTATCTGAATCATGAGTGGATTTTATGAAAATATTCTGAAGTCTAGTTGCACTGCTGTCATTGTTCAGTAAAGTAAATACTTTACACAAGCACATATTCTCCCCTCTGAATTCCCAGTATATGCATATCCCAACACTTATTTAGCTCGATTTTCTCTGCAGATAGGAATCCTCCTTACCTTCCACCATGTACACAAACATTCTAAGTAATATGGCTCTCAGTAGGCTGACCGGGGCATGATTATGGCTCTACAGACTAAGAGGCTCCCAGCTGCAGCTTATATAACAAGCTGGGTGAGAACGCATTCCAGACAACTTGACTAAGAATACATTGTTATTTACAGCAGTAGCCTGGGGGAGATGAGGGGTGAGGGAGGGTAATAGTTTAGGAAGCAGTGATTCACGGTTTCTACATGGCAGGTCTGTACCAGAGTCCTGCAGAGATAAGAGTTCAGCCCAGAGTAGCGGCGCTCGCTCGCTCTGTGGTTTTGTTTCATAATAACTGATGAGCAAATGTTATTTCTGATATAATGCTGTTTATGATATCTGAGAAAAGTTAATATACATTTCTAAACAGGTGTCATTGTAATGTGTCTAAACATAGCATTTAATATTTGGGAGCTATTTGGCTACAGCAAAAATTCCACACTGGGATTTGGTTGTAATTTACTTGAATGTTGGAAATCTTGACATTTGTGAGGTCGTGTCTCCTTAAAATCTGATACTTGAAAAAAAAGAAAAATATCTTGTTTTCCTGTTTAGACAGTCACAAGCAGACAACAACTACTTAGGTATTGACTTGATCCAATCAATGTCCAACATCTCCACAACCTCCTGAGAAAAGTAAATTTTTGCTTTTGTAAGTGTAATTTATATGAGATTACTTGCATCTGTCAATTTAACATGCAGCTATAATAAATAGGTTCAATTCTGATGTTAGCCAAACTGTGCCTGAGATGACTGTAATTAGTTTAAAGCAATATAAACAACCAAGAGAGTGTTTCCTTTGATACGAAAATGAGTGGAGCCAGAACAATCACGTCTGTCTATTTGAAACTGAGTTAAATATACTGTGTTAATTACTTAACTTTAAAGCAGCTGGAAGGAAGATTATCTTTGGGTTGAGCCAAGTTAAATTATTCATCCATCTCTAGTCTTTATGCTAAATTAAGCTAATTAGCTATTGGGTTCAGTTTTACATTTAAAGGACAATGGAAATTAAATAAATGCGTTTCCAAAAGTGTTCAACAGTTGCTTTAAAGTCTGATAATCACAAGCTAAGTGAGTGAAATACAACTCCATTTCCAAAAAGAAATATGAAAATTTGAGAGTGAATGTAAAGAAAATGAAATACCAGGATTTCTGGATCCCATACAATATTTTCTCCACAACAGAACATGAAAGATGTGGCTAATATAGAGATATTTTATCATTCCATGAAAAAAAGATAAGCTGATCTTGAATTTAATGTCAGAAAAAAAAACAAAAAAAAAAACTGGGACACATTTACCACGGTCTTCTTTAAACTACAGTCTGTAAACATGTTAAACAGGTTCCATTTCTTTTTTGACATAGAATTCTAGCTGTAATACAGTAACAGGTTTTTTAGTCATATTTTGAATTAACAATTCACCAAATGTTTTAACAAGGCCTGTCCAGCATGCAGACTAATACCTGCAGTACGCAGGTTAGCATTGTCCTGCTGAAAAACACAAGGGCTTCCTTGAAAATAATTGATAGGTGCATCCAGAAAATCAAACTTTAGGAATGAGCGTTGATAACAATGTTGTCTGGAAGATATAATAACCATGATTTCTAAATGAAATTTCAAATCTTAGCATATCTGATCACAGAAGAGTTTCCCTCATTCCAATTTAAATAAGCTTCACCGTAATATTTATGGTTTTTGTTTAAATATGGCTCCTTCTTTGCATGAAAGAGCATTAGCCTGCATTTGTGGATTGCATGGTGAAATCTGTTCACAGTCAATATTTTCTAAAGGAGCTCCTGTGTTCATGCAGTGATTTCCATGACAGAATCGTTTTTGTTTTTAAAACAGTCTGAGAGCCTGAAGACCATGAGCACCCAATATTAACTTTTGGCTGCACAGACTTTATATTCTCTAAATCATTTGATGATATCATATTCTTTACATAATGGGACACTTAAAGTGTTTGCAATTTTGGGTCTAGGATCATTAGTCTTGAATTGCTCCACAATTTGTAAAAAAAAAAAAACAGAAAAGTGTTTACTGAACCTCTGAGCATTTCTGTCTCTGAAACTCTGCCTCTCTAAGGTGCTCTTTAATCCTTATGTTACTGATCTGCCTCCAGTTAGTCTGATAGGCTGCAACATTCCTCCAGCTTACTTTTCTAGCCTTTTGTTAAACCTGTCCCAATTATTTTTAAAGTTTCTGCCATCAAATTTAAATGAGGTAATGTTTTGTGAATGAGATGTAAAATGTGTCATTTTCACCATTTAATATATTTAATATATACTGTTAATAGGGAAATGCTGTTTAATAACATGCACAAATCACTAAATTCTGTTTTTGTTGACATTTTACAGAGCATTTAAATCTATTGTGAAGTTGGGTTTGTTTCTTCTAAGAAACAATCTAGAAACCTAAAGCATCACCAAAGCTGTTATGTCATAATGTGTTGTGTCTCTGCTATTGATGAGCTCAATTAGACATCAAGCCTCTAGGTATTTGCCATATAGAACAAACAGAGCCAGTATGAAATTAGGCTATTTGTCAAAACTATGAGGGAGAACCACAAACACATTGCACATACATTAAGAAACAGCAGTTTTACATACAAAGTAATTTACTACAAACCCTGGACCCATGGTCATCTATCGAAATGGTGTTCCGACTTTTTAAAACATTACAGTTAAAGTTAGTTAGAAAAACTCCCAGAAATCTATCATTCTTCAAATGCACACATCACCCAGTGTAAATCTTAGACCATTAATGAAATAAGCAGTATGGAAAAGAAATATTTAAATGACAATATATTAGTCTAGGCTTGTGTATATGTGTTATAATGTTTTTTTGTGTGTGTGTGTGTGTGGAAGTGTATGTGTTCCCAGGAGCATGCTCGGTATGTCAGACAGAATTTGCTGACTAGGCGGCTCTGCAAGGGCAGAGCAGGACTCACATGCACAAACATACACACTGCCTACCAGCTGCCGGTCAGCATGCATGCCCATACACACATATTTTGAGAGCAAACATATGCCCCTTGTTTCCAACATAATGTGTGCAGTCCGTTGCTATTTGTAAACAGCTGTTTCACATTTGTGTATCATCAGAATTCAAATTATATTAAAGGGATTTTTTTTCTTTTTTTTCCCCCCTTTTTTTAATGAGGTAGTTAAAAGTACTACTTTCTTACCTGGCCCAAACAGTTTGGGGAATCACAAGCATTCCTGAGAGTTAAGTTCACCAGAATGGGAATTGTCACAGGAATGAATTTTCTAAAACATCTGAAAACCTCAAAAAGCCCATAGTAGTTTTATTGAACAACTGTTGATTACTTAGTCACCATTTTGGCAACTGATAAAGGCCAGTGTTACTTTGCATAGCCTGCACTGTGCACCGTGTCCTGGTTCTTGCAGGTTCTTGCAATAGAGTAGTGATCCTCGACGCTGGTCCTCAGGTTTTACAAGTTTCTCTGCTGCAACACATCTGATTCAGACTCAGACTTGTGCAGAGCTTGGCATCAAGAACAATATGTAAGCGGACTGAAATTAGCTCTGTCAAAGGTGTAATAGTTCACATACTTGTGTGTGTTCTACTGTTGTTACTTGAGGATTCCACTAGGGGGCACACCAGATAATTCCCACTGGACAGAGCTGCTAAATTTGCAGAATGAAAACAGCGAACAGAAGGAAAATAAAATAGGTTAATGTTAAGGTCATGGATAATTGAGGTATCCATGGTAAACAAGTGTACATATAATTAAAAACAAATATATTCCTGGCCTTAGCTTTAGCTTAACCCATCAGGAAAGCAGGAATGCTCTGACTGCCATCTACCACAGATAACATATTTACTATTTAAAACTACTTCACAGAACCTACATAAATAAACTAATAAATCATTTAGTATCTCTTCAGGTAGTGCTGTCTCTGTAATTGATTAGCAGTGTATAATTAATTAAATTAGAGTTTTTGTTTGTTTTATTTATTTAATAATTTGATCTGTTAAAGTCATTTGTCTAATACACTTTTGGTAAAATGATTTTGTGGCTGTACAGACCATCAGGACACCTGGAATATGAGTTTGCCTCCTTTTTCTCTCCGTAGGTGACGTTGCCGGTTCTTGTGGCGATCCTGGCATTCCCTCCCATGGTTCAAGGGAACAAACAGATTTCAGAATCCGTTCTAAAGTCTACTTTACCTGCTCAGAGGGCTATGAGCTCATTGGTTCTTTAGAGAGGATGTGCTTCCCCAATGGGACCTGGTCTGGCATGCAACCTTTCTGTAAACGTAAGGACATGCTGTCAATTGATCCCAGTCTATCCCTATGAGCACTTTGACACTTTTTGGGTTATCTGTTCAACTATGTCTGCTAAAATAGCCATTGTCATTGTCCTTTCATTGTATGGTCTTCCCTGCAGCTGTCCAGTGTGGTAATCCGGGCACTCCCAGTAATGGCAGAGTATTTCGTCTGGATGGAACTACATTCTCTCATTCTGTCATTTACTCCTGTATGGATGGCTACCTGCTAACTGGCGCTACCACCCGGCAGTGCCAGGCCAATGGAACGTGGTCAGGAGCACAACCCAACTGTACCAGTAAGTCAGCTGCTGAGACTTTGCAAAGAGGTGCACGCAACATTTGCAGCTGCATACACAACACACTGCATCATCCCTGCTTCTCAGAAGTTTGTAACCCTTCAGATAAGTCCTTCCCACCCTTTGATGACACAGTTTTATGTCTTGTTTTATATTACTCTGTATCATCGTAATGGTCTGAATAATGAAATGAGTCTCAAATCTTTATCCTCCTAATACACACAATTTATAAACTGACGTAAATAACCTTGATTGTTGTTTAGCTAATTTGCTTTTGGAAGCCTGTGGGAAAATTCCAGAAAGTAAATAACCGTAAAACGCAACACTCCTGTATGAAATATAACCAAAGCCATAGTTTATCATGTGTTGAATCAAGTGTTATGCAGGATTTGCTTGCTTGCATGCCTTTAAAGATGAAAGCATCAGCTGGCGGGGGATCATAGTGCTAATATTTACTCTTAAAAGAATTTATATTTCAACTTCTTTATGAAAACACTGGAGAGGAACTTTTGTCATTCTGTTTTCCCGTTTAGTGACTTGTTTTACTTTAATGCACTATGCATAGAAATACATAATAAATTATCCAGAATGACGGAATAAATGGACAAAGACATTAAAGTGCTGAGAAACCAAAATCTTTAAATAGGGGTTTCTGAAAAGAAACCAAATTTTATTAGAATGGCTGCCTTTTAGAGTAGATTACTCCACATATATTAACAAGCATCTAGGGCCGGTTTAAAAGCAGTTAAACTGCCTTTTAGACTATGAAGGACAGTACCCTTAAAGTACTGCCAAGGGAATCCTAATGCTCCTTAAAAGAGTCCCAAGATGGCAACAGCCATTTTTAATATCCCAGTTATTTTATTCATGAACAGTAAAGTCCATTAGGAATTGTAAATCTAATATTACAATTCAGTTAATTATTATTCAGTCTGCAAGCAAGTAAGAAAACAGGAACTTTCAGTGTTAATTATACAGTACCAATTAGAACAAATGTTTTTAACATTGGTATTCAGGTTCAGAAGCAATTTATTTGCACTTACTGTATGTGAAAACTGGTTAAAAAGTTTTGCAGGGTACAGAGTTAAATTTATTTATTTAGTTTTTATTACTTTAACCACAAGAGAGTGACTGAGAGGTGCAGAGAGGGCTGGTATTAGGAGAAGTTTGCCATCATGTTACCATTAGAAAGTCAAATTAGTTTATGTCAGAAAAGGAAAATGGACGAATATCTTCAGCACTGGACTTTCACCCATAACATCGAACTTTTGGTTCTTGAAGCCAAAAAAAAAAAAAAAAAAAAAAAAAAAATAAATATCATGCCAGCTGTTAAACTTGGCTGATTCACAGTTTTCCTTTTTTTCCACTTTTAGTCACAATTAGGTTTACAGAACAATAAGACCTGGTGAACCAAACCTAATGAAAGATGAAAATAATAAATTTAACAATCTAATAATAAATAAATAAATAAAACACTGCCAAAAAATGCCATTTCCGAGACCTCATCTGAACTGCCTGTAGTAAAACTATCATTTTAGTTCGGATGCGCTTTATCACAGTTGGCCTTTATGGAGATAATGTTTACATTTTGAACTGTGATTACAGCTGAATCATTCCCAAAGGATATTCATATTTATCCTAAAATGTTTTTTGGGTTTTTTTTGTTTGTTTGTTTGTTTATATCTTGTTTATATCAAAGGACAGGACTCAACCAGAATACATTATATATGGTGAGAATCTCACTTTTGAAAGCCTAAAACCAGGATGGTTTCAGCTCAGGGTGAAGCAGGCCACGGCATTTTAGTATATGCATGAAAGGGGGTCCCCGAGGAAAAAAGGTTGGAACCACTGCCCTAGTGGTTGCTAACAGATATAGAGAGTTCAAGTCCCACCAGAGGTAAACCACTCCTGGGCCCCTTAGCAAGGCCCTTAACCCTCCAAACTGCTCCCTGTGTGCTAAAACATGGCAGCTGACTGCTCTCTAGTAAATCTAGAGACGAGTAAAACACAGAGCATTCCCAATCGGGATTAATGAAATAAAATCCTCTTCATTATCATTCTTAACCGATAGCTCACATACTGACTAAGAATAAGAAATAATTGTTTTCATATTTTAAGCGAAATCTAACATCAAAGTAATTGAATAATAAAAAATAACCCAGCATCCTAAAAACTTCACCGTAGTAAAACTGCCATAATCAAAGGATATAAAACATCACATTTTGAACTCAGAAGCTTATTAAGGTTTATGTCATGATCAGTTTTTCTGCTTTGTCATCAGTTTGGTCACACTTATTAAGGGGTGGGTGTGCTGGGGTAGCCTAGTAGTTACAGAGGTTGGCTTGGGTCTGGAGTTTAAGTCCCTGGTGTGCCAACAAAAGTGAACCACTGTGGGAACTTAAGCAAGGCACTTTCCAACGTTTTCCCCTGGGCACCAAAACATGGCAGCCCACTGCTTGTTAGCACGTCTATACAGTAAATGGGTCAAATGCAGAACTGATTTTCCAGTGGGGATTATTAAAATAAAAATATTATTACTATTTGTTCCTCTGCCTTTCTCTCCATCTCCTTTGTTGTGTAATACCCTTTTGTTAATTACCTTTAAAAAAATTTAGAAAGCATGGATAAAACTAATTAAATGAAATGAGAACCTACTTTAATAATCCCCAAAGAAAATTATAAAGTGGTAATATGCAGATTAAAATGCCAGTTATCTTGTGCCATAGAGTGACCTGTAAGGTAAACTTTTCATCCTATATTGCAGAGATGGGCAACTCCAGTCCTTTAGGGCCACAGTCCTGCAGGTTTTAGATCTTTCCCTCTTTCAACCCACCTGACTCACATGAATGGGTCATTGTGCAGAACTTAACCATATGCTGCTGGATCCATTCGATTTGAATCAGGTGTTTTGGTGTGTTGAATTAAGGAAACATCTAAAACTTGCAGGATGGTGGTTCTCAAGGACCAGAGTTGCCCCTTTCAAGCCATATTGTAAACTTGACTTGTTCAATTCCACAGTGATAAACTGTGGGGATCCCGGCTTGCCAGCTAACGGCCTTCGTTATGGAGAGGACTTCACGATTGGTCAGAATGTTTCCTTCCAATGCCAACCAGGATATAGAATGGAGGAGGACGGATCACCTGTGAGGATGTGCACCCAAAATGAGACTTGGAGTGGAAACATGCCCATCTGCACAGGTATTATATCCAAACCTCCTACTTTGTTTAAGCCACAAATAATGTCCTTATTAAAGAAAAAAAAGAGCTGATTCTATCTTAAATCTATTTATTCATTACAACCCTTGGATAACACTAGCTTTATCAAGACTGACAGAGCTAATTGTGTTCACTTTTTAGTCACTGTTTCATGAAGGAGAAGCAATCACTAACAAATAAATTAAATCAGTCACATGCAACTGCAGCTGGTAATATTCAGTAATCATGATGACCTTCAAGTAAAGTCAGATGACACTGGAAGTATTTTTAAACAAACCAGTTATTTAAACTGAAACACAGTAGCTGACATCAGTTTTCTACTTAAGCAATCTTTTTTACTCCTGAATGAGTTTAGAGTGATGTTAAGTGAGGCATATACACCGGCTTAAAACAGGATACATATCTTTTTTTTTTTTTATTAACACTCTTTTTTCCCCAACCCCACCCCCTCCTTTTCCTCCAGCGGTGACCTGCCCGCCCCCCCTTGCCATCAGCAATGGGGTACTGCAAGGCAGTGACTTTGAGTGGGGCAGCAGTGTGAGTTACAGTTGCTCACCTGGATATGAGCTCTCATTCCCAGCTGTCCTGACCTGCGTGTCCAATGGCACCTGGAGCGGCATGCTCCCACAGTGCTTACGTAAGCATCTGCAAACACAAGCACAAATATTCAGCACACATACATTTGCCTTGGCTTAAGAACGTACTCTATGGCAACCACCAGTCACAACAAAAGGCAAAATCTATATTAGTTCTAAAATAAGTGTTGCGCTTGTCAGCATTTTAGCACAACTAATATGTAACTTTGTGTTTGTCTGCGTGTTTGCAGCCAAGTTTTGTGGTGACCCAGGCACTCCAGTAGGTGGTTTCAGAGAGGGACGCAGTTTCATCTATCAATCAGAAGTGTCCTTCGGCTGTTCTCCACCTCTAATACTGGTTGGCACGGCAACCCGACTTTGCGAAAGTGACGGCACTTGGAGTGGAACGCAACCACGCTGTATCGGTAAGTTTATTAATTATTTTACCTAAAAGCCTAACTTTCACAGAAGTGCTGATCAAGCAGTAACTCCTCCCTAAGATAAAGCAGCGTACATCAACATGTGAAATGAAAAAACAGTGTCCATTAACTAGAGTCTGCATTATAAAAATATATCACAGCCCTAATAATGATCTTTTTCTAACGCTGATCAAATGAAGGTTTTGCCTAAACCCTACCAGGAAGTGACAAAGTTTTATTATGATGAGTTATGAAGTTAACCAAGACAACCAAGTGGTGGATGGTTGTTTTGTTACAGGAGTGTGTTTTAGTTCTCACCATGATTTGTTTTGCTAATACTAAGTATTTGTTGAATTTTCAGTTAGGAAGGGACAAAAGGGAATTGTCATCTGAACAAAACTCAGAAAAGATAACTAGTTGTGATATGTTGGGGCTTAAATTGAACCACTGGCACATCCAACCTCCTAGTCCTAGCTCCTTATAATGAATTTGTGACCTCTAAAAATAAAGAATGCCATCATCTCTGTTGTGGACATGCCACTTTCCACCTTTAGGGGCATTATGTGGTTTATAGTGGCAGAGCTGAACTTTGATATTTTTGCCCATTGGTGCCACCTAACGAGGCTAATTTACCATCTCTCTTTCATCTTGTTTCTTCTCTCTTGTCTCAATCCCAAAGTAGTAAAAGTTATCTCTTGCTCTGTCATTTTTCTCTCTTTTCTTTACTGAACAAAGTCCACAACTTATTCTATGGTCGTTAGTTGGAGTGTTAATGAGTAATAATGCTTAAATAAGTCAAAACAGTAAGTTGCAGATAAGCACTGCTCAGTATGAAAAGTTTTAATACTCAATTAGTCTTATAGTTCTTATCCAATTTAATTAAAACTTAAAAACGTGTGTAAGAGCGCTTCCTAGATTCACCAATTCCTGTCTTAGATGTTCTTTGGATAGTGTAGAATAGTAATATCTCGTTATCTGTGATATCCAGTTTTTTGTGATGTTCAATGACTGTGCATTTCTATCTATAGACTGTCTTTAGTCTCACACTTTTTTCATAATACAGCACCAAGGTTTTTAACTGCTCCAAAAATATTAGCTAAGCTTTAAATAATTGCTTTTTAGCATTTTCAGAATTATTCATCATCAATAATTTATCCTCGCATGAGCTGGAGCACAGCCAAGCATCCCCAAATAGGGGTGTCCTCCCTACTTCAAAGTTTGGGTTGATATTAAAAGGCGGTGTTAGTTGGTCCACCAGAGCTTCCAAACTTCTGAGTGAGATTCCTCAGGAGGTCATTCTTGTAAAATAAATATATTCTTTTAAATAACATATCAAAGCTTAGTAGTACAGTGTTTTTTTTAAAGTCCCCTTGCTGTACATATGTTTCTCTTTTGATAAATAATATGACACCCTCGCCAGGCCAGACTGATCAGCACAGAGCTGCGGCAGAACGGTTTTACTGCACCCATGATCATTCTGGTTCAGGCGTTAAGTTTTGTTAGTTAATGGGTTTTTAAATCTAATTAGAATTGTCTTAGATAGAACAAAGTTTTAATGTTCTGTATCCTGCGGCTTTATAACCAATGAGACACATTATTTAGTTTATGTGCTTTGTTAATTATCACCTGCTTGATGACACAGGCCGTAAAGGACTCATTATTGTAGAGTTGACGGACACATTTCAGTTTACTCGTGGGTCTGCAGCGAAGGTTTTTTTTTTTTTTTTTTTTTTTTTTGCTCAGTAAAAGTTCAAATTTGAAAGTTATCAGATTAATAATGAATAGTGACTGGAAGCTTATCTGAGAAAGTCTTGTTAATGGAACAGCAGCCTTCAGGACGAACCTTGAAGGATTCCTTTGAGTGAGAAAGCATCACTTTCAGACTGAAAACTATTCTTGAAAAAACTTTTTTTTTTTTCCCACTGTTAAAGTCAATATCTAAGATGTGGACTTGGTCTCCATGTACTCTCAGTATTCTAACTTTTGAGTACCTTGAGAAGATTTCAGCCATCTTCATTTTCGTTTTAGCTTTTAAAAATTGGCCAGTTGTACCCTGACTCATTAAATGCACTCCAGTGGACTGTATGACAAAGGCTGTTTGCAAGCATATTATATTATAATATTATGGTTGTATGCTATTTCACAAGTAATTAATATAGAGTTACATATGATTAAGCATGGTTCACATGATATTTCATATCAAAAGAACATGAGGGGAAATTGCAGAATGCGCCTTCTATCTTGAATGAGGTTGAACACGCATCCAAGCTGTTTGTTCCTCAGCGGTCAGGCTTTTTATGTGCATTGCCACATCAGCTAGAAGAGCAGTGGGTTGTCACCTACAACACAGAGCCTCCAAAGCATATTGGAGCACACTCACTGTTATCTTGTCATATAACTACTGAATTATCTGCAACCGAAGATTGATAATTGCAAAACTGAACTGCTCTCTGCTTAAGAGGACAAAGATTTTTGTGAGAATGAAAGTGCTTGCTCACAAGTGATACAACACCAGTACATGGTGCAACTTACAGTATTAGTCAAAGGCTTCCAGGAGCAGGCATCCATATCCGACTTCAAACAAGCTACTGTCCATGGATTAAGAAGGAAATGAGAAGGGATATTCAGCACATATTACAAATGGTCCCGCTGGGTCAGTTCACCACCACATATGATGCTTAGAGCACCACTTCACATGTCTGATTCAAAGCGGGTGCTTCAACAACAAGCATGGAGTTGAATTGTAATAAATCAGAGCTTTTGTAACAGGAACAGACACCTGACTTTGTCTTCCCTCGCAGCAATTGATAAGGCATACATCCAGCACTTGTATCGCTGCTACAAAGTTGAATTTTGCTTGTGTAATGGACAATCTAAAAATAGAACACTGGCTGTGAAGTTTTGCTTCATTCATGTAAAGATGTAATCTATAACTGCTGAAGGAGAAGTATTTACAGCAATAATATGGTCCTTAAAAGATTAAATATTTCTTTTCTGTTTTCTAATTGTTTTTAAGAGTGAGATAGTTACAGTGTGCTATTTCAGCTTTTTTCTATGATTGAAATGAGCTCAGAATGCTCTGTTGAGTGTTTGACTTACACTGCATCTGTGTGTGTGTGTGTGTTGGGATGATTTATTAACGTGTGATTGCAGCTGTACGTTAGTGTGTGATGTGTATTACAATGTCACTGAAACAGAATGAGTTTTGAGCTAAACAGCCTGCTCTTTAAATAAGACAGACGAGGCAAAAGGGGGAAAGGGGGCGGGGGCAGATCGAGAGCGTTAGCAACACTGAAAAAGGGAACGAGAGGGAAAGAGGGCAGATAGAGAGGTACAGGAGGAGAGAGAAACAGAGGTGGAGAGTGAATCTGTCATTTCGGAAGCTGTATTGAATCGAGCTCTGCGTCAGGATGTGCTCTACATGCTGATGACCCTGCCACACACACACACACACACACACACACCAGCTCACACACTCAAACTCTCATACCAGGCGCTGCTTCGTTTTCTGATAAAGTACTACTGCCCCCTGCTGTTCTGATGGCATATATAACCCACTGTTACCATGACAACAGAGGAGAGGAATGCAGACTTGAGAGAGGATATATAATGCTGCTGCTAATTTATCTTTCACCTAGTGTTGTGTGTAATTACTTAAACTCTCATGTTGTTTTCTTTCTTTCTTTTTAGAACCAACCAAAACCAGCTGTGATAACCCAGGAACGCCACGATATGGCTCCTTAAATCGGACCTATGGTTTCAAGGTAAAGCATCTGTCCTGACAAGTTAAAAATATTGTACAACAGACCTAAAATGATCCAAGTTTCGGAATATTTATTGCAGGAGTCATAACCAAGACAAAAAGGTATGAAACCTTTTAAAATAAGTAGGCAATTTAGGTTCACATCTCCCTTCAGATCATTTACAATTTACATCTCAGTTTTAATGCTGTTGAGTGCAAAGTGATATGAATATATTGCTGATTGGCTTATAAATCCAACACATGATAAAAAATACTCTATATGAACAACTGTTGCCTAGACAGATTATAGTTACTACTACTTCAAATATGTGTAAAAAAAATTACCCATCATGGAGTTTTGTCCATTATTGATTATAGACTAAGCAACAATCATCCAAATGCCAACACTGTGGTACATCTGGCCAATTCGACTGATCCAAAATTAACTTTGCATCATGATGATACATTGTGTTCCAGTGCAGGAATGTGTATTTATTCTTGTTGTTTCACAAATTGACCCTCAAACAAAAATGTTTCAATTTTAGGTTGATAATTCTCAGCTACCGTGATAAATAATATAAATAAATGCTTGAAGAGGTTTGATGCTGACAGATTAAAGTTGGAGCAAAGAAGTCCAGAGAGATTATGAATCATCAAGAAAAAAACAAAAGAATACACATTGATACTGTATGTCCACCCATCTGGACAGTCTTAGCATATATCACACAGTGCTGACAGCTAATAACATGAAAACAGGGTTACAAAGGTTTTAAACATTATAAGGCCTAAGGCAGGGGTGTCAAATTCCAGTCCTTGAGGGCTGCTATCCTCTGGATTTTTATTGTTTTCGTGATCCAACATTCCTGATTCAAAGAAAATGGATCTAACAGTAGCTGTAGCTCAGGAAGAAGAGCAGTCATCTTCCAACCAGAAGGTAGGCGAATCGATTCCCTCCATGTCGAAGTGTCCTTGGGCAAGACCCCTCATTGCCTCCCGATGTGCCTATCAGGGTGTGAATGTGTGTGTGAATGTGATGTGTAGTGTAAAGTGCTTTGAGGGGTCAAACTGTATAACTGTACTGTCTTATATACTATATAAGTATATAAGTTCTTGACAATGACCCATTAATTTTAGTCAGGTGTGTTAGAGCAAAGAAGCAACAAAAACTGTTGGATAGCGGCCCCAAGGACCAGAGTTTGACACCTGTGATCTAAGGTGTTTTCAGATCACAATGAAAAAAAGATAAATTACAACAGGACAGGTGGTCTACAGGACAAACATACAGAGTCAGAGTGCACTTTATTCACTGAATATCCCACCTGACACATCCTCTTAGAAACACTCTGCAGGTATACACAACAGTGAGTGATCACTCCAAAATATTCATCAGTTAGTTGTTATTTACTTTTAGTACCAAAAACATTTGCTAGTGGAGATGAAAAATTTTAGAGACTATACCCTCCACAAACTTCTATGTGGGAGCTTATTTGGCAAGATAACTGATAATGAAAGCAATGGGACGTAGCCGAGCTGCACAGAGGGACCTTTTAAAACCAGCCATGACATGAAAGATGTTATATGGCCCAGTGTTCCTTTTAAAAAAATATTTTAGGTATTTTACCTTCCTTTGCTACTTCTGCAATATACTGCAGCAAAGGAGAGGAGATTCTGAAACAAAGGTCTCAACTAACCACAAATATTATACCTCATGGCAATTAAGTTACAGCTTCCGCCATCTTATGTGTGAAATATGAAGCTGATGTTTTGTGCTGACAAGTAAACATTGTCCTTGGAAGGCATAAAGAGGCATTTTCACCAAAATGACAGCAGAGTTGTAAACTTCAGCTTGATCTGACTCATACTGCTCAGGTCGCACATTATTGAGGCTGTGGTTGAACTTTAAATGGCATTTATGCTCAGAACAAGGACTGTTGATAGAGGGTTTATAAAACATTTTCTGGAAGACAAAACTGAGCAAGTACATTTAATTTATGTTTATTTTATAACTCAGAGCTTTTTGAAGTCTGAATAAACAACTATTTGCAATTGTGCAGTCACTGCACAATATTTCTTTTCCATGACTTTCTGACTAATATGTCTGTCTGGGTCAAGCCCTCATAACAAATGCTTTAAAGTAATTAGATGAGTAAGCATTTTACTTGTTTAATATTTGCCAGCACCACACTAATCCATCTTTTACAATTGCTGCCCTCTATAAGCTGAATTAGTGTCATTTATCATAGCACTCCGGTGCCATGAGGTTCCTCTGAAGGTTGTTGGACAGTAAACAAAACCCATCTCTTTTTGGACACAGGTGGGGAATGTGGTTTCATTTCAGTGCCAGCCAGGTCATTTGATTCAGGGATCATCTTCCAGAACCTGTCAACCCGATCTGACATGGAGCGGGACACAACCCGAGTGCATACGTAAGGAGTTATACGTCTTTGTACTATATTCATCTTTACCAATCCGTTGTAACCATCTGAAGTGAACAATCAAGCTCTCCAACTTTCAGCTCATGCATGTAAGCAGCCGGAGAGCCCACTCCATGTGGACGTGGTGGGGATGGATCTGCCTGGCTTTGGCTACACCTTGGTGTACAGCTGTCAACATGGCTACTTCCTGGCAGGGGGTTCTGAACACAGAGTATGCAAGAGTGATGGCACTTGGACTGGAAAGATGCCCATTTGTCGAGGTATGTGTTTAATTCAGATTTATTTATTAATTGTATGTCTGTGTGTGCATGTGTCATTATGAATAAAATGTGTGTTGATTTGGTGATCTTACCCTGAGCAGTTACACTCGAGTAGACAAGAAGGAATATCTTATTGTCTCTTGCTTAAGGACACTTTGTCAGTGGCCATCTGGAGTAAGGTAAAGTGGTCTGGATGCAAAAGACACAAAAACAACCATGTTTTTCTTTAGTCCCTTTGGAAGGTTTGCAAAAAGTTCGCAGAATAAAAAATTTAAAGGCAGTTGAATATTTATTTATTTATTTTTTCCTCTTCTCACTGAAAGATTGCTAGTTTTTATCTGCAGTATTGACTAATAACATCTAAGCAGGCTTAGGTTCCATGCATTCAAACACAAATTATGGAAATGAAAAGATGCAAAACACATTTTCAAAGTAAATTTTTAGTCTTGTCTAATTACAGTTCTACGGGTGCTCTAATTGATGGGCAACAATTGTTATTTGCAGATAGTTTTCCTAAATAATTTGATCTGTAGTGACTAAAACGCTCGATCAGAGAGGCCATTAAACTGCACCAATACCACTCAGACCTGAAGTTAAGTGATTATATTGAGCTATTGAGGCTTCATCACCAGATCAGATAATACACACCCACACACAAGTAAATAATATAAACAAAAAACCTCCCAACTGCCTGATAATGTCAACTCCGCAAGCAGCAGATGTTAAAATCGAATAGTTGAAAATAGTATGAAAATACTACTAGAGTTGATTTCAAGTCCTTAAATGTACCATAATTTGAAGAAAAAAACTTTAATAAATGTTCCATCATAAATGAACAATTGACAGGTGAGTTTCTTTTAAACACACACAACCAGAAACTTGGTACATATGTTATTAAAGTAGCTAGCACAAGGCTAATTAGCATAGGGCTACAGATATCATAACAGAAGCTATTTCTCTAGCTGTAGCTACCTTTTTACATCATTGATAACAAACAGCTTTTATTTTCTCGCATGAATTTACAGGAAAGGAGAAAAAAAAACCTTTACCAAGATTGAATTATCAGTTGTAATTGTCTAGTGAAAAGATGAAGGTGAAACATGACTCAGCAGAATGTTCCAGTCACACTAGTCAGTGTCATTGTGGCACAAACAGCTGTGTTCAGTGTTATCATGGGACAACAAACTTTTGAATTTATAAGCAAATTCGGTTTGTTTATTTACTGGTTTTTCTGCAAACCACTTGTGGCCCCGTAACTAATGCTTCACAGCATGATGGTTCAGGACCCCGAGCCCACAACACAAAATTAAAACAAAATCGGGGGGGTACTTTCATTTAAATGCCTCAGTATAATTTAGTCCTAATTTAAAGTGTTGTTCTCGTTAGTTTTTTTTTTTTTTTAATAAAATGTACCTTCTCTTAACCCCTATGACAACTATATATTTGTTTTAAGATCATAGCTATGTTTTAAAAGAGTTATAAAATGCATATGTGGCACATTATGACCTTCTCATCTCTTAATCCAATAATTGTCAAAGAATGTTCTTAAAAATAGCACATTGATATAAATAAACAAACAAATCCTAATCAGAGTACACCTAAATAATACAGATTATTATACAACTTTCTAACATACATCTGGGCCCAAGCAATGGATGGCACACAACGTAGGAGATCTCCTCCAGATGATATCTACTGTATAAATTTCTGGTAATGACCAAAGTGTGTATTTTTCAATCCTATATTCTGGCTGAAAAGTTGGGTTTTAAAGTGTATTACATAAACAGTTATAGACAGAGCAATCTCACAACCCAAAACCATACAGGTCACAGAAACCTCAGCAAATATAAGTTTTAAATACATAAAGATCTGTAAACATAAAGATTCACTCTATGATAAGCTTGTGGTGTTAATCAGCAATGAATTCTAATGACTAAAACTGGGAAACTTTGTTTCTGCAAAAAAACAAACAAAAAAAAAAACACTACCACTGGTAAACCCTCCCATCCCGCCTCACGCCAGTTGCCCCGAAGAAATCTTCAAAATCAGAGCACTCTGATCCAATTTGAGATTCTAGGACACAGGCCTTCTCCCTTGCTTGTCTTTGAGAAGAGAAGAGAGGTCATTGTGAATGGTCAGATCTCAATGTTTTTAACATACTTCTAGGTCATTTTGTGCACATGTAACTAACAGTCACCAGCAATGTGTCTAAATGTGATTATTTTGTTGTACTAAGTGTGCTTTCACCCGGATGGAAAACTTTTAAGATAAACATGATGCAAACCAAAACATTTTACAACCTTTTGCTAATAAGATGTAACAGGATGTTATATCTTTATTTCTGTCTTCTATATTTGCAGCCGGAGAGAAGAAGAAACCTGTGAAGCCAGTAACAGGAACCCCCAGCCCAAAACTTAATGGTCAGTTCATTACAGACTTTCCTATTCCAGGCTAGAAGTTTTTTTTTTCTCTCTTTCTATTCATGGCCTTCCTTATCTCTTCCTTTCCAGTCTGGTTTAGTGTTTGGTTTAATAAATTCTGATTTACTCCTTCTCAGTCTGCTCAGTTCTGCGCCACAGTGTTGTTCCTCTTGTTAGTCGATTTTAAGGTACTTTACGCCTCTCTATCGTAGTTCTAAATTATTTATCTTTCTTCACTACACACAGAAAGGTAAATTACCGACTGTAATGTTCTGCTCTTTTCTTTGCTACAAATTTGTCAACATTTTTTAATTTATTGTTTCAGCTTTGCCCTGTGGTAGGCTTCCCCGTACTGTTGTAACTCAGACATGTTCCAGCATCTGTAGCAGGAAGAAGTTTCACAAGTTTCTGTTTATATCATAGCAGGAAGTAACCTTTAAATATGCTAAAGATTTTTCCTAAAGCTCACTGGTGAGCTTCATTTCTTACTGCTCACCAGTGAGCTGTATACGTTGTGATAACATTAAATGTATGACTATGTGTTTACATGATTTTTTTTTTTTTTTTGTTCTCTAACATGAAGCCAAAATTTGGTCTTTTATTAAGAATCCAACAAAGGCTCTCAGTTCTGCCTTGGGGACAGAGGAGAAACTCCACAGAGGCAGAGGCTAAGTAAATAAATGGCCTGTTCTGCCATCCAGAATGAACTCCCAGCTGCAAGGGAGCCAGCACACAAGGATAGATACACCCAGAGCTGAAACTGGGCAAAACTGGAAAGGCATGTGGCAGAAAAAGGCATGACAACATCCATCCCATGCTAACAGATTTAAGAGTAGGTCACAGCAAACTATCAGAGCAAGAACAGCCAGACTACCTGAAAGCACAAAGAGGTGAACACTGTTAAGATTTAAGGAGACTGCTTAACACTTTTAGGGACAATACTGATCATGTGGGATCAGCACAAGTGTTCAACACCTTTCAACTACAGGTCTACAGTGTAGTGGAAGCTTCCCTCAGGCAACATAGCAGCTATATTGAGTAGGCACGAGTCAGCACCTGAGCAAAGCTCAGAAAGACATTGGATGCGACACCAGAAAAAAAGAACTGGGAAGTGGTAAAGCAGGACCAATGATGAGCCCACAACCTAATAACTCATGCTTTATCTAGTTATTTCCCAGGATACTATGAACCATACAACATTAACACAGCTCAGATAACTCATTAAAGAAGCACTACGAAACTTCAGAAGATTTTTTTGTTTTTCTGTTCCTCTGATGATGATTAACATTTCTGCTGAGTCAGCCTCTGTGTGCTTTCAGGACTGCTGTAGTGTTAATATCTGCTTGCTAGTGTGTGACATGGTGCGTAAAGCAAAACTCACCTGCAACATTAGACGGTGTCCTGGAAGCAAAAATTGTGAAGTGAGGTTTCTCAGGATCAGGACGGATGGCTCCAGAAATGTACATAATAAATGTCACTGTGCCACCTAACAAGTCAGGAACGTGGAGTTTTAAAGTTGGAAAGTTACATAGTGCTACTTTAATAACTTAATGTTGGCTTATGGTATAGAACAGGGCTACTCAATTAGGTGGCTCTAACAGCCAATCAGGTTCTACACAATGACTCATTAATTTGACTCAGGTGTGTTGGTACAGGGATACATGGAAAACCTGCTGGATTGCGGCCCTCGTAGGACCGAATTGAGTAGCCCTGGTATAGAATACTGGGACCAATAGGATAATGATGTGTCATTTGAGAACAAGTCACCAGCACCTGCAACATTATGCTCTACATAAACCTGACTCCTGGCAGCCCAGTCATCGCAAAGAATGGATAGTAATATGAGCTGTACACCAGGAGAAATAAAACATCAATTCACTTATCTGACCCGCTGGGATCTTTGGTGGAAGATCAGGATTTCATTTGGACTGGATTACCTCTTGAAAGCAAGGAGATGAAAGATTATTTTGATTTAAAGGGGCACCATTGCATAAAGGTATATGTTATTGTTTATTTAAAAAAATAAATAAAAAGACAGGACACAAGAAGGGAAAAAGGGATTATCAGTATATGAAAGTAATTTTTCTTCTGTTCTTTTCTCTAGTTCCAGATGATGTCTTTGCTCCGAACTACATATGGAAAGGTTCTTACAATTACCGTGGGAGGAAGCAGCCTATGACACTGAGTATCACCAGCTTTAACTCCACAACTTGGAGAGTTAATGTTACCCTTAGCAACGGCAACATGGAACTGCTCCTGTCAGGCATGTGACTTAATGGTTCTATATAAAGTACTGCATTTATACCTGTAATGCTACAGCATGGCATGATGGGATGCTGTATGTCATGAAAATATGTCATGTTTATGGTCTAGTACTACAGGATGCTGTATTGATCTATGGGTAATACAGTAAATATGCACTAACTTCCTGCTATCAACACTTTTACTGATTTTCTAATGGTGGACTATGGGTGTCTCTTAAACTCTTGAAGCTGCCATGCTTCTTTTTAATGTTGTTATTGTACCTCTAAACTAACACACATACTTACTCAGACGCATTCCTCCAAGGTCCCTCAACATCATCAGTAGGGGGTTAAGACCCTATTAAAACACAAATCCTGTTGAAGCTAAACTCTGTTGCAACCATATCGCAAAATTACGCTGCTATCCCACTTTTAGCAATCATGTTCTGGCTTGAAGGAGCAATAACAACTAAAGCTGCACTCACACAAAGAAAGACCAATACCCAGTTACTTAACACTTTCACAATTTCCTTCTTAAGATATTAGGGTTTTTTTCATAGCTGTGCAGCACTCTGATAGTAGTTTTTTTGAGTATGACTAGCACTAACTTTTTATTCTCATATTTGGAAAAATGACACATTTGCTGTTTTTCTGAGACTGAAAATGATATCAATCATATGTCTGGCCATTAAGTGAGAAGCTGGAGTCATAATATGCTGAGACATGTGCCGTCTAGCTTAGCATAAAAACTGGAGGCATGAGAAAACAGCAGGCTCCGCTCAGGATGATAAATATTCCTGCAAGCACCTCTAAAGCTGTCTTACTGACAAAATATATTGTTAAGATGATTTGTAATATTCGAGGGAATTACAACATATACATATTCTGTCTAAATATGTTGTCTAAATACTGCCTCCCAGTTTTACCTAGATTTTTTTTTAATCAACATTAATTTATTTTACTGCTGAATTCAGGTTGTTGTTCTCCTTTTATGTCCTCATGAAACATCTTTTCTACAAGTTTCTAATTGAGCATGATATATGTCTTTTGCTGATGCTCCAGGGGAAGAAGAAACTTGTGCTGAACAATCCAATTACTTCAAAGGTTTTATTATATTCCCAATTATATCATAAGCTGTGTGTCTGTCCTTACCTTTTTAGGGGTTTATAAGGCTTCTGAGGCCAGGCTGCTTCTGCTGATGTACCAGGTGAACTATGTGAACCAGGGAAACCAGCTGAAGGACTCAGCCATCTCACCAGCCAAGATTATTGAAGACTCCTGGACCATGGATGGATTTGTAAGCCCTGGAGGAGAGAAATATAATATAATATAATCAATATATGACCTACCCATAACCACGAATTCTGTAAAAACTATTTGCAACCAATCTTAGTTTATTTGCAACTAATCTTAGTTTCTGTCCTTTCTCCATCTTTCAAGGTATCAGCAGAGCCTGATGGTTCCAGCTACGTCTTCCAGGGTTTCATTCAGGGAAAAGACTATGGACAGTTTGGACTGCAACGACTGGGTAATTCTTTCTTTTAGGTTTTGTAGAAGCACCAGACAATAACATCTTTCTCATAGGTCAACTATAAAAGGTGACAACGGTTAGAAAAATATCTGACAAACCGCTTGCATGATCAAGGAGTTCCTAGTGACTTCATTGTGATTATGATGTTGACGGGGTTTTACTTGAAACTACTGAACTAGGCCACGTCAAACATTTGTTTTTTACCAGCATCTCTGCCACAGATATTACAGTTAAAGCTACGAACAGCAACACAGAATTCTTAAACAATCAACTATTTTTATAGGGTTTTTCCAGGATAGCTTTAAGTGCCATTTTATAAACTTATGATATCATCCAGTCAAGTAATGTGGACTCTAACTCCATATTTTCTCATCTGTGACAGGTCTGAACATGTCAGAGAGTCAAAACTCCCCACCTCCCCAGCTCGGTACCAACAGCAGTTCAGTGGCTATCGCTATTCTGGTGCCTTTCTTTGCTTTGATCTTTACTGGCTTTGGCTTCTATCTCTACAAACAAAGGTATGTGCTTAAAAAAATCATGCATGTCTCACTTTGAAGTGCCGTAGCAAAAAAGAAAAAAAAAAAAAAAAAAGGAAATTATGTTCCTGTCAGAGAGTCTTCGCTCCTCTTTTGGTTTTTTTCTTTTTCATTACTGTCATTCAAAATAGGAAAAAGGGCATCATTAACATTTTAAGAAGATGTCTAATTTGTGAAAACAATTCCTGCTTGAGTGGTTTGGTTGTTGAGGTGCTAAGAGGCAGTTAAGTCACTGTCTGTTACAAACACTGCTGCAAAACAATCCTTGTTTAGAAGGTGGTAAATTGGATTTTTCAGAGACAAGATTTAAAATACATCTGACTGGTGTTTGCATTGTTAACAGATGCAGATAACGTCTGTTCTGCTGTTAATATCTTTAAAAAAAGGCTTGCTGAAGGAATTAGTTTTGGATGGACTGTTTGGAATCTCACCAGGCTTACTAAAAAGCACAACACACTCTCTCTAATCCCTCTTAAAGCCTGTTTACTATGCCACTACTCCCAAGACTGCATTCACTATTGTCTGCAGGCTACTTAATTATGCTAATATTAATAGAAAATTAGTGAAATTTATATTTCATAGTTTGTTCATGCTTCTCTTTGCTGCCATTTCTTTTCACAGAACTACACCAAAAACACAGTACACAGGCTGCTCGGTCCATGAAAACAACAACGGCCAGGCTGCCTTTGAGAACCCCATGTACAACACCAACACCAAGGCTGTGGAGGGGAAAGCTGTTAGATTTGATCCGAATTTAAATACTGTGTGCACCATGGTATGAGGATCCATTATCCTTACTTGAGCTTAATGATACCTAATGGGACCACAAATGGTACGAGACTGTGGAAGAGGGAAACTGTGTGCTTCGAGTCAAACTTCAGCCTCGCCAGCAGCACAGTCTGATTATAAAAGACCTTCGCTCCCCATTTAGAAACCCAATCTCTCCCCACCAGAGGAAGAAGTCTTCAGCTGAAACCAAAAGCCAGCGTTGGTTCCCCTCAATAACAGCACTCTGTATCCAAAAATGAAAATGGTCTGCTGCCTTTAAAAAAATGCAAACAACCAGGAAGGAACTCACTGCGAGATGTGACATCAAGTGAAAGAAAACAAGATGCAACGCAACAGAAAACCACCTTACTCTAATCCCAAATTACTGCAGGTCATGGACACTTTATTATGATCTGATCCTAAACCGCACACAGCCATTGTACTTTGAACTCTTATTTAACCTCACTTTATGTCAGTAACATCATTACTAACAAGTAAGCCATGACCTGCTAGTCTGATCTCATCATGTCACCACAGCACTCGAGTTCTACAGCCATTGCTTCATGGAGAAGTAGAGCACCAACCCTGAGTGCTCCAGCCATGATTATACATCATAAAGTGCTAAAAAAAAAAACACAATAAGAAAAAAAAGGTGATTTTATTAAAACATGTTTTCACACCAACTGCGTTGCAGGAGTCGCAGGCGGAGGAATGAGACACGAGAACTTTTTCATCAAAGACACTGTGAACTAAGGACTGGTTATCAATTTAGATTCAACCCTGGCAGTCTGAAAAACACTGTCACCAGCAGACCATCAGTACACCGACTAACTAGTTGTGAACAAAAGCCTATTTCTAAAATGACCACGGAGTAAAAAAAACCAGACAGGACAATCTCCTGTCTCCATGGCAACCAGAGACCAGTGTTACTAGTCTCTAGTCTTTTTTTCCTCCCTTTTTTCCTACCTAAATGGAATCTAAGAAGGCTAATGCTAGCAGACAGTAGCAAAAGTTGCTTTGAAAAAAGACTAACTCCCAAGAGGAGGATGAGGGCATCCCTGGAGATGGAGCTGTAATCCTAACTGAGCTGGGATTAGAGTGAAGCAAAACTACAAGAAGCCTAAAGGGGAGCTAGCACTAATAGAACAGATGAGAGACTGACTCATCTAATGGATAAACTGCCCCTTCCCATCCAATGGATAAGAGAGGAGAATAACGGAATGGAGACAGCCCCAAACTGAACTGGAAGGAGAGCAAGGGAGTCATTAAGAGAAGAGATGAGATCTTACAAGTCTTACACAGCCAATCAGAGTCTGTCTAACCTGAAATCATCTGGTGAGAGAGGTCAACCCTCCCTCTACATATTGAGTCAGATCAGACAGAGTATGGTCTTTAGGAAAGATGTTCCCAATCCTGTGAATTTCAAAGGAATTTGATCAGAAATGGACTGAATGAAACAGAGGACTCTGATGGACTAACAAAGAAAAAGACTTTGAGAAAATGGAGAGCTCTGGCACTAAAGCACATTTTACAGGGACACTACCTGTCTACTCACTGAGAGGTGAACTAACGCAGGGAGAGAAAGGTTATAGAGACAGGACTGACAGAGTGAACTAACAACACGAAATATGACAGTTACACACTTAAAAGCAACAGAGTCAGACACAGACAGTTGGGATTAAGACAAGTCTCACAATGAAACAAAAAAGGCTGTTTACTGTCACTACAAGACAAACAGGTATAAACACAGACTAGCCGGCTTACAGACAGACAGGTTAGAAGAAAGACAAACAGGGTTGTTGCCCTTTGACTGTGGACGATGTTCCACTGTTATTCTGCACTCTGAGAGTGCTTATTTTCTTTCTTTGTTACTGCTGCAGAATCTTCTGATCTGTAAATTTATTGCATATATATTCGGGAGCATTCACCACCTATATTTTTGTGCTATATATTTACCACAAGGGAGGGGCTGAAGGGGAAAGACAGATTATAGCAGAGTTTTTAGAAAAAAGTGAAAGAAATATCTGAATAAAAGAAATTACAGAAGTCACTGACAGAATTTTGGTTCCATTGTAACACGAAATTGGTTTGTTTTAATCTGTTGCATAGCATGAAGTTCCTCTCACCACCACTGTCTTTCCCAGTGGGGCAATCGTGAGTGTTAGTGGTATTGTTGTTGTCCTAATTGTTGAGATGCAAGGATTGCCAGCAACAATCATGATCTTTAAACTGAAGTTTTTGTCTAATACTCATCCCAGATGGCAGATTTATTAAAACCCTTAATTAGTGTATCTTTGGTTGCCGTGATCCAGCTCATTCACTGGTAGATGGATACATAACAATGTCATCCTTTTAATGACAAGCTTGAGTTACAGCGATGTTTTCTTATCTAACTGGTACTGTAAACAGACTTTTGCACATAGTTTTCATGTGCAAATTGTATTTTATCCACACATGAGAGATGCTGACAAATCCAATATCGTCATGGCAACACAGACAGTAATTAAAAAATGTGCAACTGGGGATGAAGAAACATTAATTATAGTAATGGAGATCCTTGCTGATGAACATGTCTGTATGTGATGGCTTAAGAAACTTTGTGTTGTACATTGACATGCTTGTTTTTTCATGTTTGTGTTTTTGTATCATGCTGAAGAGTCAACGCAAACACACATAGGATCAGTTGATGGATTTGGGAGGGAATGTTTGATTTCATTGGATAGCAAATGGGACTACTTCAAACCTGGTATTTATTTTTGTGGAAAAGACTTATTTTGCTTCACCTAATAATACTGACCTGTCCAAATAACTGATTTCAATTTCATTTCATTTTAATTTGATTTTATTGCTTTTATAATATCTATTTTGCCTTTGTTTTAAAATCTCATATAGGACATTATAACTTTTAGACAAGAAAAATAGAGGGATTATTATTATTATTATTATTTTTGGAGGGATTATTTTAATAATTATTATTTATTACTTATTTTTTATTTTATTTTATTTTTGTTGTTTTAACTAATTGTAAATTAAATGTGTAAATTTCTGGGGGGGACATCCTCTGAGGTGAAAGAGGCAGATGTAAAAGAAAAAAAATCCTAAATTTATCAATCGTGATAATAAATAATCTTTGGGATTTGGGATTTATTTTGAAAGGTTAAAAAAACAGACAAACCTCTGTCATTAAAAAGAAAAACTATTAGACAACAGTGGTAAACAGGGACGCCCAAACTAAATGCACCAGTACTGGACACTTACTGTCTCATCCTCATTAGTACCTTTTCTCTGAGCAGGTCCAATTCACAGCAATGTTTGTAAGTAAGTATACTATACTTATACAGGAAGTATAGACACTTACAGTATAGTATTTCTGAGCTTAAATAATGATCATTACCATACTGCTAAATGTGATTGCAAAATATAGTTGGATTTTAGCATCAACAGCAGGCATTATACATGCCTGATGAAGGTGGAAAAAACACATTTACCAAGTTTTTTTTTTGTTGTTGTTGTTGTATATTTGTGGCTTTTTCATTGAAAACAGATGATTTTGATCTCAGTGAATATTCAAGTTCCTATGTTTACAACTATGATCTTTGACATTTTTGCTTTATTTATCACTCCCCATTTGTTTTCTCCAACTCAATTTCAATCAGCATGAATTATAAATGACAGTACAAGACTTCATAAAAGCTTTGGTACATCTAAACAATCACTAAACATTTGGTGTAAAAAAACATTTTATTGCCCCCACACATGGCTTTTTGTGTGCATATAAGATTGTTAAGCTTTAGTATGAACAGACCCCCTTATTTTATAACTTATTTTTATTTCATTATAAGTATAGCCATATATTCTCAGCTCAGTGTTCCAAAGCTGGCACCAATTTTTACATCTGATCTGCCGCCTTCTCATGAAAACATTTTATAAACCTGGCCACTATTACAATATTTTGTTCTGTCAGCTTGTGGAAGCTGCTACACATGACATCAGCCTTTTCTTGTGGTTCCAAGTGCCACCAACAAACCACTGCTGAGACATTAGATGTTTGATTTTTGTATGAAACAATTCATCACACCTGAATAATGTAAAATTATTTCAAGGGTAAGGTGTGAAAATGTAGCATATTAACCAGAGCTGACATGAAAATGGAAGAATTCAGAAAAGTACTTACTTCATTTTGAGAGTCTGGTGGTTCAGCAAGTTTGGCTCTGTCAAATAATGAAAAACTGTGATTCTTAATGAGACAGGGTGCCAGGGTGCATGGAAACATCCACTGTGTTTTCAACACCCCCGCTGCTCTGACCATGGGCGCCAACTGCCACCAGCTGACATAAAACTCCTTTTAAAGTCATTACTGATTTAAAAGCAGCAGTAGCTGGGGCTTCCTTGTTTACCTACGCTGTGACCGTCCTGTACTGCATCGCTATGGTTACATTTCTTATTATCACAGTTTGGATTGATTGTTGCTGCTCTTGTTGTTGTTCTTTTTGGTAAGAATCTGACACAGTGCCTACCAAAACCATGGGACCCTCCCAGCCATCAACCAACATACATCCTATGTTACGCTCACACAGGTACACCCACACACATGCACCTGCTCCAGCACACCACACACACACCCCCTTCATCAGAGGTAATTTTTTTCTAAGCTTCAGTCTATTTTGCCACAAGCTTTTCCTAATGATTGACCGCAATAAGACCCAAGTGATTTGAAAGACTTATAGCCGTTCCTGCCTGGGGGACATTGGAAATATTCACCATTTGAAAAAAGAAAAAGAAAAAAAAAAAAAAGAAAAAAAAAGAAAAGATGAAATATAGAATAAAAAAGTGTTTTGTACAGAAATATATTTTTATGATGAAATTATTTGTAAAATGTATGAATCTATTATGTAAATTTTCAATGCAATGTAAAATTAAAAAAGGCTAATTGCTTTTGTAAAAAGTGTCTTTTTTCTTCACTTTCTGGCAAACAGCAGCGCATTCCTTGTAGGGAAGAACTGTAAAACCAAATAAATGTGTGTAAAAAAAATAGAAATACAGCGTAGCTATCTCACCTTCAGATAAACTGTTTTTTTTTTCTATTTTATTTGCTCACTGTGGTCTTTATCACCTGAAATCCAGCATTATATTTTTGCTGCTGCACCTGTGAGCACCGGTGTGACTTTCTGCAACACAGGCAGATAATAGGAAAGCCAAATGAAATTCTGAGACCTTGAGATTAGAAATAAATGAATCGTGCATAACAGACTCCACTTTGTTGTGTATTTATGGAAAGCATATTTTAGTCATTGAACTGGTCACAAGAATCAAGTGAAGCAGATTGAAGTTTTTCTACAAGCTTTGAAGGTTCCGTGCAGAGAAAATGCAACAAGAAGAGCAGGTTCAGCTTTATTCATATTATAACATTGTGAATGTAATAGTTGTTTTCATGGATGCCATGAGGAGACAGTGGGCCGACCAATCAGCTACTGGATTTAAGGGGTAAGCAAATCTGAGTGTTTCTAATTTTGTCTCTAATACATATTTAGACTTGGATGGCCTGTTTGCATGCACAGCTTAAAATCTACTTAATGTTGCCTCCTTTTACTATCCGTGTCAAAGAGATAAAAAACAAAGGTGGTCACAACTTGGCTTATGTTTTCAACACAGAACACTCCCCTCCCTCAACTGCATGGAAGTACACACAGCATGTACGCCTGCATTGTCCTATATTGGAGGAGCTAGAAATGTTGTAAATTCAGAGACTTGGCCATCCAATTGAGAAAAAGGAGTCCTTGAAGGAAATTTGAATTTGGTTGATTATTTCTATCCTTTAATAATACCTATAAGTGTTGTAATGTACACTGTGGGAAACCCTGATTAGTCACCTTTTTAATGACACACAACTTGTAGGGGTTGTGCGTCTATGGAATAAGCAACACAGCTAAAGGTGTGGGTAATGCCTCCAAAAAATGCCAAAATCCTCTGCTATATTCTCCTGTTGGTATTTACTCTTTTAAAGTTCAGTCAAGTACAGTCTAACTAAAAAAGAATGAGTAAAAAAAAGTAATGGGAACAAACGAAAAACAAAACAAAAAAAAAGTTAATCTTCACAAACTATAGAACATCAAAACCAACTGAGGTAATTTTCCTAGGAGCAAGAAAGCCTTCCTGATTTTTCTTCCCTGAATAAATCACTTCATCAAAAAAACTTCCTACAAAGAAACATAGTCTACTGCACACGTCCCTTTAAATTTCATGAGATAAGATCCACAAACTGCATGAGGAATTTAGGTTCTGCAATGAGATTCTGCTGCTCTAGTGTGCCACCTGGTGTTTTTTCCATTTGTCCTAAATATATATTTTATATGTGAAACTATTTTTGTTGCAGTTAGCATTTGACAAAGATGTTGTAAAGATAAATACATGACTTAGATTATTTACAGTCTCAAAATCTTAAAGTCACCTCTCATTTTATCATAAATTGCCAGGAAAACAGGAAATTGGTGAATAAATTTATTGAAAGAATAGCAAAAATGGAGCTATAATATATGTCATGTTTGAAAGTAAATATGTGGAATTCAGTGTTGTTCTTCAACACAGTCTGAACCTTCTTAAACAAGCATTCTTGTAATTTCTTCAAAAAGTCCTCAGGAACAGTTCTGTAGACATCTGGACAACAATGTACTTATTACAGCCAAGTTCTCTATTTTCAAATGAGGATGGGTGTATTAATACTCTGGAACCCCGTCTGCACCATGTTTGGTATCCTTTGAAAGTTCTTGCTCTGCTGAACAATGTCATCTTATCCAAACATGACATTTCCCTTTGTATTAGCAACTAAACCTTATAGTAAAAGGGAGGATTTCATGCTGAGCGCAGACTCTCATTGGCTATCTTAAATTCGGACAATGTCATTGGTTTATACTGGTCACGTGACATGTTCCATTGAATTTCTGCTTTTCGCGGGACTTGTAAAGTCCATCCATCCATTATCTATACTGCGGGTATTTTTCAAAAGAGGTGTTGGAGGTTTTTCAAAATGTAAGTGTTTCCATTACCGTTTTTTTTAATTGCAATATTTAGTTTTTGCACAATTCAAGGAGTACTGGAAATGCACCTACTGACAACCAGGAAGCATATAGTCTCCATCGAGGAGCAGAGACCAAGATGGGGGCTGGGCAATAGACGCTGCTTCCCTCCATTAAGCAGAATTCCTTAATATTCATGCACAGAAATGCTCATGCCAAAGGTAGCCATAGAGTGCAAAGCTCCACCAAGAGTTATTTAGTCATGCTCCAACTTTTTTTTCGACAACTTTGTCAGAACAAATGTTCTACTGTCTTCAATTTCTACAACGCAATACAAAACTGAACATAACCTACTAGTCACCACTACAATGTCATCTTCCACCAAAAAAAGGTCAAATATAACAAGCCATGCCGGACTGTAGCTGTATAGAAGCTAGCTATCCAGGAGCGAGGCACAGCCATTGGGATCCATCAACTTTCTTTCTGCCGACATACAAGATATCAAATGTACCTCACAGACCACAGTAAGAGTCAGCAAAGAAAAAATACAGCTGCTGGAGCTTACACGTTACAGAAGATAATAGAATCTGCATGAGGGCTGCCCAAAGAAGAAACAGTAAGACCCCAGAAGGTTTGTCAAAATGTGATCGCCATTCATAAAGAAAAGCTTCTGGAAGTTATGGATTAGATGCATTGACTAGGCAGAAAACAGCCAACTAAAATACAACCTTGTGATATCGTCATTTAGTTCTTAATTCAGCATTTCTATGACCAGATTAGAAAAATGCTGAAGAATTCTTGCTACTTGAGGAAAAAAAAAAAAAGAAAAAAAAACTTTTCAAAGAAGATCTTTTCCCAGAAGACTGCAAGAAAGGGAGCTGGATCTAGCCAGTAATTCAACAAGCACACACAGAAAAGAAAATTGCCTACTTCGTGAGAGGGAGAGCTTTAGGATGGCATGGACATTCAGTACCTTTAGTAGTTTTGGCAATTCACTTCTAACTTGCCATGGAGGAAAAGTTCTATTATATGTCCTTTAATACATCCATCCATCCATCCATTATCTTGACCGCTTATTCCATTTCGGGTCGCGGGTCCTTTAATACAGTAACACTTATTTTGTTTATAAAATTCTACGTTGAAGTTTTTCTCAGGTAATGCTCAAGGTCTAGGAGACATCACTAAAAGAAAGGCATTATGTGTTTTTGCAAAAAACTTTGGTATTGATGTTTGTTTGGACCAGGAGACTTGTTCCCTTGACAGTGATAATAAACTGTGAAAATCTCAACGGGGAGAGGACTTATGGATGTCACATGGAAGTCATCATGCAGCTGGAACATTAACTCTTAAACACAAATTTAATGGGAAAATCATCCTCACTGAAACCGACCCCTCTGGACACTTTTGTTGTCATGGTTACCACTCACAATAACTATCGGTAACATCTATGGAAACAAAAATGTTAAGGATACCCTTGATGCTTAGAGCACTTTCATTGATGTTCTTGGTACAATTTATTGATTTAAAGATTATCTTGGTGGTGATTTCAACATCCTTGTAAATGATAAAATTTAATTTTCACATCCTTGATTTTATGAATGAGAGAGGCCTAATAGAATTTGGAGCTCTCAAGAATAGACATGGTTAAAATCTGACTCTTTACATATTTCAAGTTGTTTTGCTGATATTATTCAGGCACCTTTAACAGGTCATAAAGTCATTCTGCTATATGTACAAATGTCCTCTGAAAGAGTCAATAAAAAGGACTCCTGGATGTTGGAAGCTGAAAATTGCAACATTTCTTAAATTGGTAAAGCTTGAATTACATTATTGGAAACTTCTAAATTATGAATAAAAAAAAAACATAATGAGAAAAGGTGCAGAAGTACAAAAAAATAAAATAGTAAATAGTTTGGTATTTGAACTAATCTCATTGTCTCATGTTCTGCCTGAAAAATTTCTTTAACACATTAAAAGGACACTAAAATAATTGATGATTGCATGTGTGATACTCCAGTCACAGCTGATAAAATTAAAGAGGCTATTAAAAATCTTACATCAAATAAATCCCCTTGTTCAGATGGCCTAATGTCTGAATTTTATAAGATGTTTTTGGCAGAACTCATTGCATTGTGTTTTCAATGAAAACATCAACAATGAAAAACTTCCTCCATCAATAACTCTGAGATTAATAACTCCAATTTCTAAACCCCAGAAAGATAAAATGATTTTGGAAAATTGATCATTTAGGCTACTCTTAAATAGTACCAGATGACGATTTCATTTTGTTTCTAGATTTTTTCACAAGGCATTTGATTAAATAGAACACAAGTTTATATTCAAAGCCCTCAACTTATTTAGTTTTGGAGAATAAAAAAAAAAAAAAAAAAAATCAGTCCACACTGATTTAAAATATAAAGTGGGATCTGTCAGGGAGGTCATGGGTCACTTTATCTATTCCTTCTTCCCATGCAAATTTTAGCTACCTTCATTAGGAATAGTGATCTCAAACGTCTCTCAGTAGCAGGGATCCAGAATAACATTTTTAATGTAGCTAACATCCAAAATTATGTAGAAACTTAGAATTGATGCTTATAACTAGACAGTCTCTCCTAAATATTCCACTAAGTTTACTTACTTTTACTCTGCATGGGTGGTAAAATGTTATAAAGTATGTCCCAGTGTCCTCGTACAAGTACATTACATTTAACTTTGTCCTGTAAAGTTATTACTCCATATTTTTTAAATATGCATACCACATGGAACTATAGACATTACTTTCTATGAATAACAATTTTTTAGCACAAACATTAAATCCCTAACCCTTCATTTCCACACGTTACTGCTGCGCCGCGGCTTCCGCTGCTATTCGCGGCCATTTTAGTCAATGGTTTGGTTCCCACCGGGTGCGCCATAGCGCGTGTCAGTAGCATCCCAGAAGCGCCTTGTTGCGGCTCTCTGCTAAATGTGCCGAGTCTATTTTTGACAGAGCACGCAACCAGAATATCTCAAACTCCGCAGTTCAGATAGGAAATCAGACACGGAGGAGTGTATGTTCCGGTATTCCGGTCAGAACAAAACCATGGTGCAGCTGTAACATGGCGCACACACACCCAATGGAAATGAGGGGTAAGATTTTTTACTTGTCCTCTATAAAGTGCAGTTGGAGGTCTGAACTGACATGAGCGTTGAGTAATGAGTTAGCACTTCTGTCTGATTAGCCATATGCTACATGCTAATCATTCAATATGTCCAGATTGGAATATTTATTAGAATGCATAGTTGAGTTACCATTAGTGGCAAAAATAATTCAAAACACAATCATACTACCCTGGCTTTGTAAAAAGTTTGGTGTTAACAGCACTTTTACTTAAACTTTGAGTCTGTGGCAAAGTTTGAATGACTGGAGGTGCTGTAGTTAGGCCTATTTTAGGGGGTTTTGTGCCACCCTAAAATGTTCTTAAACCCCCCTAAAAATCATAAGTACATTTATTTAAACATTTGCTTTAATAATTGAGGTGTTAGTAATAGTTTGAGCTGTGTTCAGAAGGTCTGGAACAAATTTGAAATCCCTGCAGCCAAATCCGGTCTGTTTATCACTGCTCCAGGTTTTCCTTCCCACCTTTGACTTAATTGCAGCTACACCTGCAGGTAACATGAGTCCATGATCAAAATGGATGTACAGGGAGTTTTTGAAAAGGATGAAAGTAAGTAGAAGTCAATAATTCCAGCTAGTTAACAGCAGAAACTTGGCTGTTATTGATAAAGTAGATGCTAAATATTTTACAAATAAAAGACTTGCTAGCTCTATTTAGTAAAAAAAAGTTTGTTCTCTAGCTGTTATCATCAATTAAAAAGATAACTAATTATCACTCCATCATTTTCGTCAGCTGTATCCAGACTGAGACAGGACAGGGACAGAGAGGACAGGGACATCTGCTGAGGAAGTGAGTCTAAAGGATTTAAGAGGAACTCTGACCCAAATAAATATGGAGTTCATTATTCAAGAAACAGCTAAAATTATGTTAGGTTGCCCATTAGAGAGGACATGAAGATCCAGAGACAGAGAAGGTGAATCAGATCTTAGGAGAAAAAGACCAAACAGATCCAGAAATAGAAGAAGCAACTTCTTCCACTAAACTTGATCCAACTTGATAGTTTTGGTTCACAGAACAAAGCATTTTATTCATTTCTGTGATAATGGAGGTGAAGACAGCTCAGATAAGTTTGGAATTAGGAGTAAATAAAGATTTTGATCATTTTCTAAACTTCCATCTGACCAGATGTCACTCTGAGCTTTAAAATAACTCCTACATTCTATTTTATTCTACGAGTAAAACTACGGAGTAAAATCTTATCATGGTTGAATCAGCCTACAGAGATGGAGACCTGTGACAGGCTGATTGGTGGTTAGTTGCATCACAGCAAGAAGGTTCCCGGTTTAGTCTTGGCTGGAGACTTTTTATGTGGACTTCGCATACTCTCCCACTTCCTTCCACCGTCCAGAAAAAAATAAATAAATAAAATAAAAAGCATATCAACTGGTCATTCTGTATTGACTGTAAAAGTGAATGTGAGTGATCCCAAGTAGGATAAAGCAGGTAAAGAAAATAGATCAACAGACCTGCAAGTTATCTAATAGGAAGTGGAATTATGAGGCTGTTCTACAGTGATGGAAAATATAATGAAATATTTTAGTTTGAAATGTTTCTGTTTTAGGATTTGTTTAGTATTTTGGCTTCAACTGTACTAAAAGAAGTTGTACTTGAAGACATAAGAGTGGTTCTTAATACAATATTTCACAAATACATGGGTGTGTCAGAAAACTTTTTGCCTCCACTGTATGTATTTATTGTCTCCAGAAGAAATCAGCAGGAGCATGTGGTCATGGTAACCTTCCTCATGACATGACATGACATTACAGTAACTGGAGATCATTACAATACCTGCTCTTCAACGTTACTTTATACACATTGTCGTGGTGAGAAAGAAAGGAATGCGTATTATGGACTTAAGTGTAATGAGTCTGTTTGTTTTACGGCACAAACACAAGCTTCTTCGGTTATTTCGAAAGAGAATATCTTCTATCTTGGATTCAGGTGTTCATCTAAACAGTGAGTGAAGTAGCTGGTTTTCAGTGGCTGTTGTTGGCTAAAAGTTATAACACAAGGATCTGAGGATGAACATGTCACTTGATTGATATATATCGTCCATATTGACTTTTAAACAATATGAATGAGAGATGATTGGCTTAAGCCAATTTCCACATGAACTTAATTTTAGTTGCCCACATTTGACGTGATTAACCGGTTTATTCAGTGAGCTCTGTTCACAAACAAAAGGCAAATATTTTATCTCATTTTGCATGCTCTGTGGACAGGCTGGTAGTCTGAGTAGCTGTGAGAGATGTCATTTCTGTACATATTGTGCATGGAAGATGACCGTCATGTCTGAGTTAATTAAGCTGGCTCTGTTTTCCTCTTTAATTAAGTGGAATAATTTTTCAGCCATGATGAGTCTTGCAGAGGGATTATAGACTTGCAGAGTGTTGTTTCACTGAGTGTCTTGTTTGGGGATATATCAACATCTAATGTTGTCTGTCCTTATATTATCCATTATCTGTACATGATTTAGTAGAGTTTTTTAAATCAGTTATAGAGAATTTCACATTTGTCTGAATCAAATGATGAAATCCAAGATGTTAACTAGAACATGTGGGAGTTGGATCAGACAGTTATTCATCTACTGGCCACTAGATGGTGCCAGCTGAGCTCTTTAACTTCTTCATTAGCACTTCTGCCAACTATTATACCAAGATGGAAATAAACTTAAGGAATTTTGCTCACAAAACATCAATGATTAATCTGTTCAACCATGTCTCTTTTAAGAAAGCATGGCCTATTTTTTTATCATTATTTTTTTTTTTCAATAATTAAGTTTTTTGGAACTAATTGCTGATGTGGTCGTGCCAGAGCTTGGATGAAAGTCAACATTTTTCAAGTCTCTTTTAATCAAACTGGAGCTGCCTGCCCTATTTTATATGATCTGTGTTCCAAGTATGAGTAAAAATAGGTTTTAAAATTAAGATAATTAAATTAAAGAAGCTCAGCTAGAAATGAGAGAAGAGGTAAAATTGTTTTGATCAGTGCAGTTATCCATGATTTGATTCAGCCTTCACTCACTGTATAGGTAGATGGAGCCAGCTGATCTGCGAAACGTTCCTCTGTTAGGATGTGCATCATTTAGCAGTCAACTGCCAATATACAGTGTTTCATTAGACAATTTAAATGTATAAAATTATCAAAGCTGTGTAAGTCTGTGATATAATCAAAATGCTTTTATTTAGCATCTTTTATATTGTGTTGTGTATCATCTTTATACTTGACATTAGCATGCAGGTGCAATCTACTTAGAGTGGAGTTCTCTGATTCAGGTGTAATTAGCCTAGCTATATTAAGATCTGAGGGATAAGACCAGGAGAATTTAATATGTAGTATTGGAGATGGGATTATATTTCAAGCAGTTATGTTACATGCTGGGATGAACAGAATTCTTTCTATTATGCAGACTTCCTTAATATTCTTGTACAGAAATGTTTATGCCAAAGGTAGCCATAGAGCGCATAGCTCTACTAAGAGTTATTTAGTCATGCTCCAAGAGAAAAGTTACTGCAACTTTGTGGCTTTTTGAGGGATTTTATTAACAAACAGGCAAACAATTCACATGTAACAAACATACCTCTTTGGGAGTTTTAATACAAGGTCTAGTCTCAATTTTAATGTGCAGGATCTGCTCACACAAGACTCTCAAACATCATTACTAAACATCTCATATATTTTCATTGTTTATTTATTTAATTTTCCATCAGTTCTACAGCATAACTAATTGAAATGTCTACAGTTGATGTAAAACACCTTAATATCTGATTACATTTTTTTAGATGATGCTCCAAGCTGGTTGTGTGTCATGTAGTCTCTCATTTTCATACATACAAGAGGGAAATGACTTCAAGTACTTACTGGAGGTGCACATGTTAATACAAGGTGCCATTTATGGAGTTGTTGTTTCCAGCCAGTAGTTAGTGTACATGTTTGTTGCTCAAGCTCTATTCAAATGCATGTGTTGGACATGTAACGACAGTAGGTGGCACCAGCTGACCTCAAAATGAATTTAGTTTTCTCTCTGTGCAACTGCTTCTCCAGTGTTGGCAGGATGCAACTGTAAATTACTTAGAGTATCTAAGTAAGCAGGAGGTATGTGGACGTGGGCTTAGGTATGATAAATTGTAATGATACAAGGAGTTAAAAAAAAGAAACTGTAAGCTCTCCCAGGACAGACTGAGTTAAAAGTATAGATGAATAAAAAAAATTCTTAAGAAAATGTGCCCAAGTGAAGTATACATTTTGAATAAAAGGGCTGCTTTGTTTGATGCCTTTGAATAAGTTGAGAAATGGATAATTAAAGTGTAGTTATAGAAAGAGAAAAACATGAATGACGCACCAAAGTAGCCTGCTGGTGTGATGTGTGTATTTGCACTGGGTTTTATTGGGTATATGTCGTCAGTAGATGGAGCTCGATGACCTGTGATGCTTAATGTTCATATTCTTGTATTTGAATCACAAGCATAAAACATGACAGATATTGCTGATTAACTTTAGAGCACGTCTCCAGTGAAGCAGCCTCAACCAGAAAGAATGTTACTTTTATTTAAAAAGAAATGAACAAAACAGCATTACCTACTTTTTCCTTCTAATTGCATTTTTTTCATTTATTTTATTTTATAGAACTGGAGTTTTAAAGAAGTAGATTAGATAATTAGTGTCTAGTACCAAGTATTTGCTTTCTTTCTAAGTATCAGCTTCCTTTTAAATGTTTTTCATTTTAATTCTCTCTCTGGTGGTGACAGCGAGGGACAAAGAGGAACATGGAGCCTGCTGTGTGTTAGTCAAAGTGGGACAAGCTGAAGCTTCAGGGTCTGTGGGGAAAGATAATGATGCAGTGAAGCTCCCTGAGAAGTCCTACAGAGTATGAAACCCCATGTAGTCTGTGTGTGTGTGTGGAGACGAGTGTGTCAGGAGGGTAATTGCAACAAAGACAAAGGCAGGGATCATAATTTGTCTTTAGAGGGAGAGAAAAAAATAGTTTGGGACCAGGTTGATGTTGTTGAAACAGAAATTGATTTAAGTTTTAAATGTTAAAAATGTTTGATACTTTTTGAAGAATAGCTAAAGCATGAATCCCACCATCTCTTGCAGTTCTCTCTGGCTCCGAAGTGCAGAATCTATCAAATCCTAGAATATTACTGTAATGCATGTTTGTCCTCACTGCTTTCTGTAGTTGCTGCAATCGGCTCTCTGGCAAGCAGTAAAAGAAATCCTGTGTTTTCTTTAACTTTTTATTCTGTATTTTCTCATGTGCTTTCCTGAAATCTCAGCTTTTCTGTTGGTGCTTTCGGACAGTAAACAGCTTCAGTTGGACTAGTAAAAATGGGCCCACCCTAGGAGGAAAAAGAGGAATTTAATTGCTGATATATGAAAGATCCCTGAAGGTTTTTTAGAAACTGAATAATAACACCTTTAAACTCCACATTTCTACTTTAAACAATTATCAGTTCCAGGAGCTAATTTCATACTTTTCTTAAGTGGATCTTCTGAACAGTTTTTTCCTGATCAGCCTGCTTCTCTCCTTCTTCTTGTAACACAGAGCTTCCCCAGATTTCTGGGCAGCTTTGTGTCTTTGACTGCTCTCAAATCAATCTGGGATTAGGCTTGATTGCATATATACCCCTTTGGGACGCTTTATTTCAATGAATTAGTCAAGTGAGTGAACAGAACTGCAACAGAACGGTATTTTGTACCAGCCACATAAATTATGCATAGTCTGTGGATATCAACTAGCCTTGATCATCGTTTTTTATGGTTTGAATTCAGAGTGAGAGAAATTGTTAATTGCCAGACTTGTCACATATAATCTTGGCTGTGTTTGATATACAACAGGGATGCGGTCTATATGTTTGTTATTTATTCATGTGGTGATGGAGATGCTGCGTGTGATGAAACGGAGACCTAGATAAAATGTTTTTTTATGGCCGCTTGTGTTTTACAACTATGGCCATTGCTGGAATGATGGTAAACAAATAAGGAAGATCAGTGTCTGTGCAGCATTTATAAATATCTTTTATTTTTATTTAACACTTTCTATGTATATTTCTTCTGTTTCACAGCTGAATACATGCTGCTGTGGTTGAAGATTAAGAATTAAATGTGCAGTGTTAGCAGAAGCAAAGCTACATCATTCAGCCCTAAAACAAATTGCTTAATTACAAGTTTTAATGTCTTCTACCTGAAGCCGAGCATTCAGACAGCGCTCATTAGAGAGGACTGAATCTAGCTTAATAGCTGAGGGTGCCCCAAAACATGTAGATACATATTTTTCTTTTCCAGGTCAGAAATGATCTCACACGAGGTCTAATTAAATTTATACACATTCCTGAATTATTGTTAAAATGCATCAGAGTGCTGAAATGTGATTGACAGACCTCCCATCGTGCCCTGAGAGTCCAGTGAATCAAAGGTGCTCGCAGTACTTAAAAATGCTAATTTCATGTAATAATTTGCATATAGCTGTATTTAACGTGTCCTTGCCTAAAGACAGTTTGCAGACAAAAAGATTATCAGTAAAGACTCACCTGTGATTTGATAGCAGCACTCTTGGTCTAGTCATATTTCCACAAACAAGACAGCTACTCAAGATGCTCAGTGGAGTGTTTAGGCAAACATTCCTTTAAGTGCTGGAACTAAATGGAAATTATCATTTGGCTTAGAGGCATTTGCAATATTATAATCCTCTATGGACATGGGAAAGTTTTCTGATTGAAGACATACCATGTTATCCATTGTGTGTTTTTTGAGTTTGATATTCAGCCTTTACAGATAGATAACTGGATAGATCAATTTTAAACAGATCTTCGTCACAGCTGCTTACTTCCCATCAGCAGAAGTAAAGATAAGTGCTCAACCGTGGTTGTGGTGGCCAATTGATTAGCATGGCATGCTCAGCCATGGCCTACAGCAGGAGGCTACAATGTTAGATTAAATGCCGACCAGATCCTCATCAGAAGAGGGCAGGGGGGAAAAAAAAAAAAAAAAAAAAATCAATGGTGGTTGTTAAGGGTGGGTTGTGTCCAACGACAGAGGCTGGGGGATGGAGGATTGTAGAGTCACTTTACACGGTCGGTCTTGGGCCGTTTGCAATGTGGCGCCTGCGTATATTGACCTGGAGAAAAAGCCTGGGTAAAGATTAGAGGGAGAATTTGTCACCATAGTTCTCTAACTATATGTAAAACTAAATAAGGACAAGTGAATAGTGAATATTGATTTCAGCTTCAGGGATTCAGGTCATTAGAGTTGGACTTTTAATACTTAGAAAAAAAGTGACAACTAACCATTTACATGAAAATTAGGAGGTTAGAGATAACTTTTTGTATTGAGTTGTAAACATTTAAGAAATCTAATCTGTAATTGATCAAATTTTGACCACTTAAATGTTTTTATTAAGGATCACGTAAAATGTTTGTTACATGCGGTTGACAAAGTCCCATTTTTATGTTAGCAGGCTGTTTTTTTTTTTTTTTTTTTTTACTTTACAGATTCATTCAAAGACTTTTAATTGTGTTTACAACAATTTATGTAAGACATTTATGTAACTTGTTATAAAAATATATGTATTTTTCTGCATGCACAATTAACAAATCCAATATTCTTTAAGATATGCTTTATTCTGTTGCCTTTTTACCGTTCACACACCTGCCAATAAAGCTCTGAACATTTTTGTCATTTTTGTTCAGCGCTGACATTGTGTGGAACCAAACAGTGGTATTTTTTTCCTTTTGTACTTTCATTTCCAGTGGCAGGTGACATAGTAAATTTTCCCAACCAAAACCTTTTGTTTTAATTATTATTATATATTTAGTTTTTAAAGGCACAAACTGCTTTGGATATTATCATATTCCCAACATGTCAAAGCATTAAAAACTGACTTCTGAAAGCGGCTTTAATTGGTATTAGAAGAAGCATCCACAGACCTCACAAGAATACTCAGAATTCAACCTTTGTGGTTTTTTTATTAGTCCAAAATGATTAATTAATAGATTACAGAGTGCAGCAGCCAGAAGATGCTCTGTGAGCAGCAGCAAGTGGTTCAGGTAACAACGAGACGTCAAAGGCATAGTTAACATAGTGTGTTGCTGCTAATGTGTAGCACTTTGATTGGAATGATTCAGAAAGGGTGCTTAAGTTAATAAATTGTTTGAATTAAGTAAATATAGGTGTAGAAAAGGTTTGCATTGATGTCTCACCAAAGAAAAGCTCATTTTATAATAATTATTCTCTGTTAAAAAGCTGATCCAGTCATCTGTGAAGCTCTTCTGTTTGGCTGTCATTTACAGTCTTGGTGAAATCTAATGCCTGTTGAGTCCTGCCAGACCATGGTAAGCAGAATGACATTTCTGGTCTGGCGTGTGTGAGGATAGTCTCCCACAGTTGCAGTGTTTTGAACACATAAGTCACATCCACTTGCTGCATTGGTACTGCTTGTCATAATGTTGTGTCACTTCACCAAGTCGACGCAGCTGGGAAGCAATAATTAAGTGCTATTAGCAAAATAGCCTGAAAGAGAAGAAACATATATATATATGTGTATATAATGTGTGTGTATATATATATGTAGTAGCTTCTTGCTGTACTTTTATAGAGCTAAAACTAAGAATAACATTTATGATTTATTATCTAAAAAAAACATTTTTTTTTTCTTTTGCTAAATTGACATTTTCAGATGTCTGTTTTGTCTGACCAACAGCTCCGGCAGGGTTCAGTTCAGCATCATGTTTCAGAGAGAGAGAGAAAAAAATGTTTCCCTTTCCCTTAAAAATACAGAAATTGTTTTTTATTGATAAAAGTAAAAGTCATCTGCTAATCAATAAATCAGTAAAGAATCTTCTGAAAATCTTAAGAAAAAAAAAGACTAATAAGTACATTTACTGCTGTGGAAGATAGAAAGAAATATGCACACAATGTTTAACTCCATATAAATAATTAAACTGGCTTGGATATTCTTCAAGTTTTATTTGCTTGAAGAGTTGTCAAACAGATACATGTGATTAAAGATTTAACTGACTTTTTCTGTTCGTTTTTATGCCATTCTTAAGATTTTGTAGAAACATAATAATGCACATAATTATTATGAAAATAACAGCTGTTTCTTGGGCATTAATACTAGAACTGGAATTGAGTCAAGGTCTTTTAGATTAGTGTTAGTGTTAGGAAACACAACATCAGCCCACAGGGCTGCAGTGTTTTTGGACTGCAGAACACAATCCATGACGTTTATGTGAAATGTGATCAGTCAAATATAAACTGTGCCTGAAAAGTTGCAGGTTGTAAATCTCCACCTATTTCCCATCAAGCTGCAGCAGAAGACAGACACACCTCTGGTGATGTCATCAAAAGGATGCCACCTATCAGTCAGCCGGCTCTACCAAATGGTTTTAAAACAACGTAGAAAAACATGTATTTGTTTACTTCATCCAGCTATTGCGTTCCAGGTGAAGGACTATCATATCACAACCATTTCCTGTAATTACCATCATAATGTTCTAATCATTATAACCAATGGTGGATCTAGAAAATTTCACATGGGGTGGCAAAGGAGGAGCAACAGGTCTAGACAGGGTGGCATTAGTTGGGTTACATGGAGCACTATTGATCCAGTCGAGCATTCAGTCAGCATAAAATGCGCCACATAAAACTTCAGTTTATCCGATCAGCCCTGATAGCATTGAACTTTTAACCCAGAGTGATAGTTTAAACCTTTCCATGATGTGATAAACAGGAAAAAAAAATCATGTCTGCACTCATTCTGGTGTGATCTATGTTGTTTTTGCACATGTTTGAACCACATCTCTGCACTGGAATTTTATGTTGAGAATAAAAGCATCCCATGTGGTCCAGCAGGAATGAAAGGATGCATCCATTAAGATTACTTATAACTGTCATAGCCCTTTTTTTTTCCTTTTTTTTTCTCTCCCAGTCTGACAGTGAGGATGTAACCTGGTTTAACTGAGCTGGTTTAAGTGGGGAAAGGTTCTAAAGTAGGGGGACTGGTGCGACCCTCTTGCCCTCCTGTATATCTGCCCTGATTGTAACGGCGTTCAGATAGATTTTCTTTCTGAAATATTGATTTATTCCTAAGCTAGAGAAAGTTAGCGAAGATCGGCAAATGCAATAAATTTTGGAGATCTGAGCGTGGCATGTTGGTGTGTTAGAATGATCTGTTGTGCTCTTCTGGCAGAGAAGTTTACAAGGAGGGCCAATGTTACACTTTAGTGCAGGATCAACATCTGTCCTGCAGGTTTAAGACATTTCACTGCTGCAACACACCTGATTCAAATGTCAGCTTGTTGTCAAGTTCTGCACAAGCCTCTTAATGACTCATAAATACTTGGAATGAAGTTATACTGCAGATATCGCAGCAGGTAAACTTTTAAAATCTGCAGGACAGTGGCTCATGAGGTCCACAGTTGGTGATCCTTGCACTAGTGCATGAGAAAATTTTATTTCATCTGTGTAAGATGAGTACAGAAAATCTGAACCTTTTAAAATTAAATAAAATAAACTCAAAATTTATATTAATTTAGAGCCAGTACTTGCAGTTACCCAGTTTAACGTGACCATGTTTGATTCTTCTTCTGAACACATTCAGTGGAGCCAATCTGATGCCAGAAAAGTAGTAACAAGCTCACGCTGTGGCTCTAAGCTTGTTGTTAACATCAACGGTAACATTAGCTTTCGTGTTACAGTGACTAACCTCCGCATGTGCGTTTTATGGCGGACGAAGGTAGATGTGGTGGATCCAGCGTCCTGGATTTTTTTACTGCAGATGTTCCAGTTTGTTGCTCTTAAATTGGTCCTTTTTTATTAAGTTTTTAATACGTAAAAATTACAATACTGCTGTAGCAACAGCTCAGCTCATTGGTGCTGTCATTATTTTTACATGATTTGATTGTGCATGTATTGCGGACACATTTGTGTAATGTTACAAATTTGAATTAAACTTTTACAATGTTGCTTTATAGAAAATGCACACCAGAGAGTGTGTTTCCATTTCCTGATTAGGAGCAAATGTGCCCGACTGTATATTGTCATCTGCAGGTTTGGTATCAACAGTGCTATAGGGCTTTAATAAACAATGCAGTAGTTGGTAAACAGAGAAAGCTAGAAAACAAAACAAAACAAGATGTTGTCCTTATAAAATGCGTCTATATTTTATTAAAAAGTAGTAGTGACCATATAAGGATTTCTGGTTTCCAGTAATGTGTTTTACCTTGGTAAATTGTGATGGTCGTGTTAATTTTTATCTGCCATGTTTACTCTATGTAACAGCTTTTCATTGATGTGATTGGTCATTTCCAGCTGTCCTACTGCACATAATAAAATCATCAAAACTTATTTAAGGAAGTAAAGGAAGTTCTTTTAGGCTATTTCCACCGAAACTTTTTGACTTGCAACTTCTAAATCCACATTAGAAAATACTGAAGGATAGCCAACTATAGACTCCCCCACAGTGTATTTTACTGTGTCAGCCATACACCTTACACTCTGTCAGCTCCACAACTCTCAGCAATTCAAGGATAAAGAGGGAATGACTTTAGTGTTTTCAGAGCGAGAGAGAGTGAGAGAGAGAGAGAGAGAGAGAGAGAGAAAGAGTTGTGTTTCTGGGGCAACAAGGAGATTGCTTCTGCAGCAGGAGCTGAAGGTGCTGCTGATGTCAGATAATTATGCATAAACAAACAAACCTCCAGTAAAGGAGTGTGTTGCTAAGGCTCTCAGCTTATATCAGACAACATAATAGGAAACCAGAAGAAATATGAAAATATAGAATTATTGGATTTAAAAAACAGATTTTTTTTTACATCCTGGAGCATTTTGTGCAATTTGGTTAGTTGTCAGTTTTAACAGGAAAACACAATTTCTTCATTTTTGCAGTCAAAAATAAAGCTTCAGACCAGGTTTCTGGTATTTCTGTGAACATTTTTGCTTTTAAGGATTATTTTCAGGGCCAGAAAGGTTTGTGTATGTGTGTGTGTATTAATTTTTAACATTGCTTTTGATTTAGCTGATTTCATTAATGCCTTGTCTGTTATTGATTGAGACAGCGCTATAGCGAAAATGAAAAATCAACTCAGCATCAGCAGGTAAGAGTCTTTGAAATTTCAGAAGATAAAAACAAGTGAAATGTGGTGATTTGCAAAGGTGCTTCCCGTCAAACAATTACATTTTCTTATTATTTGGAATAGTAATCAATTATACAATCGCCTTTAAGTATTTGCAATTTTTATATTAATAATAAATAAATTAAATTAATTTTTAATAAAAAAAAATCTGACTTTATATTTTTTACTTTTCTCATTCTAGTTAAGGTCTCAGAGGCTGTAAGGAGTGTTTAAACCTGAGAGGCAACTGGAAATGTAGCTGAGCTGCTGTGAAGTGCTTGTTAACAAGAGATTTATGAGTCTATCTTATTACTGTGAGATTTCATTGATTTGTGGAAAGTACCCAACCCCCTGTTATTGTCTGATTTTTGCAGCAGAAGTCAGAAGGTTGGTCAAAACTCATTTACTTAATGCTTAATGAGTTTTGTTATAAATCTTACGGGCACATGCACATGGATTGGCTCTGTTTTCTAAGTGGGAAATAATACAACAATGGACAAAGAGCTGAAGAGTTCTGAAACAACAAGAAAGAAAAAAGAAAAAAAAACAACTAAAATTATTTCAAGATGTCCTGCAGTTTGTACTTTCTCACTGACTTCCTGCCTTCTTTGTCCAAACAAAAAAAAAAAAAAAAATCCTTTCCTCATGGTTGTTGCTGTCTTCTGATAAACCAAACGATAGGCAGAGAGGGACCTGCTGGGGTGTGGGATTGCTTGTAGAAGAGCACCCGAGCACTTGTCTGCTGGATTTGTTTGACTCGGGTAATTGAAAGTGTTTTAAACTATTATAGCAACTGGAAGGCTTGTTTAACTGTCGAGCTGCCAGTCAAGCGGGTGGGCCAAAAGCCCGAGCGCGTCAAGGCCTGTCAGTCAATGGAAACGAGAAGTGTCGGCTTAATGGATTTCTCCACACTGCTCTGTCTACACGCCCAGCAGAGCTAAAAGAGTGGGGGAGGGAAAAATAAAAATCAATGCATTGTCATGTGTGAGTCTGTGAACCATCAAACGACCAGGTGGATTGGAACTGTATTTACCTTTTGTCGATGCTGAGATGCAGTACCGAGGGTTAGCAGGTGTTGGTTTGAATGCCTGTGTGTGTTTGTGCCTGTGTATGAATGCTGTCTGAATCACACACACCACTGTGTCTGTGTATATGAGTTGCAGTTTTTTGAGATAGACAGACATTCTCTGCTTGTCTTTCCAAAGGCTTTTGTTGTGATTTTAGGTATAAGAGGGGTCACAGCACTTTCAGAACTAGTAGCTTTTCATTTTACAGTTTCTCCTGGGGTGTAAAAGCCATCTTTTGTGTATTTGTTGTTGGGTTTCTGAGTAAACAGTATTTAACCACAGACTTCACACAGTTCTCTATTACTGGCCCTCTGACCCAGCCTGTTCAAGAAGAAGTGCTCTCCCAGCTAATTTAAAAGATGTAAAAAAAAAAGTATATATATATATATATATATATATATATATATATATATATATATATATATATATATATATATATATACCATGGTCTGGGTGAATACTCGGCTCTGATTGGCTGGAAGGTGTCCATTAAAAAGTGATAATGGACACCTATAAAAGAAGTTCCGGTCAAATAGACTTATTGTTGTAAATTATTGCGCTGACTAAATGGTAGTTGGTAACCGTGGCAACAGAAACTCAGATGCTGGGCAGCAGACACCAGATCAGAGCAGCCTGCAGGCTTATTGAACGATTTAGGAAACTATCTGTGGGCTTTGACTGTTTGAAACAAAATGTCGCATCATCCTCTGGACACACACAAACTGTAAGAGCTGCACCCGCCCTCTGAAATGACACTTTGTGTCACGTAACATAACGTTAAGCAATCATCTCCCTTCTCTGCACTGATCTGGTCTAATATAACAGTTGCCGCAAACCGATCTGCAGGTTCTGTGTCAGAGCCGGTTAAGAATCGCCGCTGGAGACCCTCCAGATCACGTCTGTGACGGGGTGTCGCTGTTAAAGCAGCCTGCAGACTTATTTAACGATGTAGGAAACTATCTGTGGACTTTGACTGTTTGAAATAACATGTCGCATCATCCTCTGGACACACACAAGCTGTAAGAGCTGCACCTGCCCTCTGAAATGTTTGTGTAACATAACTGCCCACCGAGCTGCAGGTTCTGTGTCAGAGCCGGTTACCTTGGCAATGCGTCACAACGAAATAGTCCACTCAGCCGCTTCTTGTGAAAAACTTCCGATTTTACCGGTAAAAAACAACATTAACGCATTAATAATTTATTTAATATATTTTTCTTTCTCAATGGACAATGGTATAAGCGGGATAATGCCCTCTGAGGTGGCCATTATCATAAATTAATGGACGACCCTTTGCATCGGACGGTTCACGCCTCCTCATCTTCCATTAATTTATAATAATGGCCACCTCGTCGGGCAATATAGATTAGTAATTTTCTATCTGGTTAGTCTGTTAGTTGTATAATTTATTTAGTTGTACAGCGAGGTCGATAACTGCTGCACAACTATAATGCTGTAGGACCAACTTTTCAAACACGATGTGGTTACTGGAGTTTTTCCATATTACTAAAGGCCCATTTATGCTCGATGCAGAAGATGGATACGCAGATGGATGAACAGTTTCTGTCCATCTTCTGCCTTGCACGTAATTTGGTTGTTTTCATTGAGCTTAGCTATCCATCATGTGACGCACAATACCACCAGAAATTGTGTGGAAAGCGCGGAGCAGAATAGCTGACATGTGACCAGGAAAAGAAATAAATTACAGTAGAAAATCACCTTGGAAAATTATTGATACATTATTGGGGAAGAACTTTATTTTTGATTATAACTATTAGGGCTTTAGTTTGCCCTCTAGTCCAGCAGAGGGCGCTCTAGAATCTGCTGGACCCAATGTTCAATCTCTGTGTATAATATGCCAACTTTGTTGCGTAGTCTGGGAATGGTTGATATAGTTATAGGGGATATACCATAAATGGTGGCGTAACAAACAAAGATTAACCTGTTTGTTTACTTATACACAGCAGTTGTCTTCACCATGCCAGCAGTCCCAATAGAGGTACTACAAATCAGCCTGCTATTTAGCATATTCAGCTACAACTGAAAAATTAGGATTATTATAATTTAAAGTCCCAAACTTTCGGTACTGTAAAGGCTAATAAGGCAATGATGGATTTTCTAAGTGTTGACATCAGGAGCAAAATGTGACTCATTTAACCCATTTAGACTTGGTGAAAGTTTACAGTTTAATTCCTCTCACGCAAAAAAGCTAAACTAGTTTGTGAAATGAAAAAAAAAGTTCTTTTGCATTAAGACAATGGCATTAAAACACAAACAAACACGCACAATACATGCACAGCACCACACTCCACCTCATGTACACCTCAGAGGTATTTTAATCTTTATTCCAGTCTTGGTCCCAGCTAAAGGCTGTCGTGGCACGTATAGTTTTTGCTTCATCTCAGAACTGTACCACCTTGCATGATTTATGACCAGCAGATCCAACTTCAGCGCCATCATTTTTAAACGCTGTGTCTTTTATCTCCACCAGATGATCATATTAACCACCGCCAAAGACTAACACAAGGCAGAGGGAGATGTCTGTGCTGAGCTTAAACAGACTACCTTCTGAAAGGCATCAAATCATTTCACCATGTCGAGAGCGAAAAGTGGTAATTACTCATAATTGGGGCTTCAGATTTTTTCTCTGGCTCGTCCCTCTTTTGGTAAATTGGATGATTTCCTTTTCTCTTTTTTTTTTTGGTGAAGGGATGATAGATACATCAGGACTTTTTGGGGAGATGTGGGGTGAAATTGAAAACAGTTTTTGTTCCATTTCAGATGTATTATTAGTGTTTTCTTTCACATGTTCTCACACATGCTCCAATTCCTCAAAGGTTGGATGTGGTAAAGACATTTGTTTGTGGTGTTTGCTGCATATTTCTGTCACCTACTGCAAAGGAAATGAACACTGAAATTAGTAAAGAGTTGATTGTTTTATTAGATTTGTGCTTTTAAGTGTAATTTATTCCTTGATTAGTTTTCTGCTTGCAGGTTGAACTGTTAAACATTGTTTTTTTTTTTATATATCTACGTATCTTAATTGAGTGAAAATTTATACTAAAACAGAATAATTACTGCTTAATTAATAAAGGCATCTCTACAAATTGATGAAACAGGAATCAGCAAACATGTCCTATTAGTTGTAACATCTTGGACCAGTAATTCCAGCTCCGTCTAACCATTTCAGAGGATTGCTAACAGATATATTTAATTAAAGTAAGTCAAACACCTTATAACACAGACACAGATGGTTTGGAATTTGCAACGCATGAAATGTACATAAACATATGTAATTACTGTGAGCATGGCTGTATGGCTCATGCATAAATTATCAAATGATTTAAAAGGGGGTTTGAATGGGAAATTTGCTCTTTTGTTGCTAGCACACAAGTAATTGAGGATGTTTGGCTTCTATCATTTTAAAAAGGAGACAAAACAAGTAAAAAGAAAAGAAAAGAGCATGTTGCAAAATGAAAGTGAGGAGGGAAGAGAATGAAATGTCTGACACAAGTATTTCCTCCTTGTCTCAGTGAATCAGGTAGTGGTCTCTCAGCAATATTGCTGCATGGAGTCTTTGGAGCTGTTGTTACTGCATGTGTATTCTTCTCTTTAACATATACACACACACACACACACCAGAGGAGGACCTGTGAACAACTGACCTTGTTTTTAAATTATAAAGCTGAAGCTGAATGGAGGCAGACATCGTTCTGCACTGGTGTGAAACTAATAGTTAAGAACACAGAGGTTCTGAACTTAGTAATCCAATTTGACCTTGTCTATGAATTGACGGTCCAGTGAATAACATTCTTCTGAGCACAACGCTGGCAGAACTCGTGACCCACTTTTAGGGTCTCAGCTCACCAGCTGAAAAACGGAGCTCAGTGACATTCAGATTGACTAAGAGAGAAAAAAAATCTGAAAATTATAGGAACTTTTTTTCCCATTCTGTGAAATTTATTTAGTCTAGAATCATTTTTGGAAGAAGCAATGACTAAAAGCTGAACATTCATAACTCTGAGGAGGTAATGAGATTTTTCTGTTTTCGATCTACTGCATGCATTGCTGTGTGGATCCCATTGCCTCTTGCTCTTCATATGCTTGTTTCTTCACACTGTGTGACTGTGTGAAGCTCAGAGTAAAGGGTCTGCTGTGTCCTGCCAGCAGTGGAGACATCAAAAGGGGCCATTTGGCAGAGGTTGGAGGGGGCCTGAGCACATATGATTGCAGGAGGAATAATACAGGGTGAGGTGTTATTATTACAAGGCTGATTTAGGACTATTATGGTGAAGCTCTGTGGGGGTTTCATTGCTAACCACCCTGAGGAAAACACAACAGCACAGCTTAAAGCTTTCACAATATGGAGGAAATGGTATGGAACGCACGCATGCAGGAGATTTGGAAGGAGATAGATTTGTACACTCAGGAAGGAGGGGTGTGAGGTTGTGTGACGGCAAGTAAATCACATGTGACAAAGCCCAAGCTTGGCCGAGGTGTGTCTCTTGACACAGTGTGATGGGGCACGCCCCAATGCATTACTGTCCACCAGGGCTTTGTGTATGCAGAAGCCCATATGTGTCTGCAAGTGCAGGCGAGCGTGTGTGTTTGTGTATGTATGCAGCCCTTTTTACTGCGATGTTGTGAGCGGCCAATCATTTTTTCCAGTCTAATTAGCACACATGTAAATTCAGAGTAACTGTGGAGCACATCAGGGACAAGCAACTGCAACACGGCAACTGTTCATGATGTGTGTGTGCGTGTCAGGGGTGACTGTGTATGCGTGTGTGTGGTTCACTGAGTTTACACATGAATGATACAAGGGTTAGAGAGGTGCCCACCACTGTTGACCAATGATGGCCCGTCCTGCACTCGTGTTAGACCCCATGCTGTGACTAACCATTTGACCATCATCACTTGTAGCAGCCACCAAGCAAATTTCATCCTGTGAAATGTCACACTGGGCACAGATTAACATTTGTTAGAAATGTTAACAGTCAAGATAAGTGGAATATTACCAAGACAGCTATTATTTGAAGTATTTGAAAAAACAATTTTGAGGTTCTTATCAAGCTACAGATGTTAATAAATTATCTTTACTCTTTCAAAATTTGACGTCTGTGAGGTTTACTTCACTATAACTTTTACAACTGTTCTCTGTCAGAGGCACGTACACAGGGATTGGTGGGTACATCACACCTGATGTAATGAGACACTGTTTCCTCGTTGACCCGGCGGCGAGAGAGACAGGAAAGGATGGAGGAGCGTTGGATCAGAGGGGATAACGACAGGAAGAATAAACACATGAATAAATAACAGCAAAAAGCAAACAGAGCCCTGCTATCAGTCCGATTTGACCAAGGCTTGTCGCCTGCTCGTTTACTCACAGCTGGGAAATTCACGGTAACTTGGTTTTTGTTGAGGAAGAGGGGAAAAAATGTCTCAACACTGGGCTCACCTCGATGTCGGAAGCAGCCAAATGTATGTGGCAGATGTCAGCATTAAGTTTTTTTCTTTGTTTGTTTTGTTGTTTTTTTCTCTCTTCTACCCTGCAGTGATGTGTGTGCCTTAGTGTAAGGTACTTTAAATTAGAATTTCTGAGTATGTATGGCAAAAAGACTGAGGACAGTATGATAAATTGCAACCCAAGCCACATTTTTCTTCTTCTTATTGAAAAACAGTACTTTTAAATAAGTCTTTTAAATTTAGAGTGTGCAGTCAAAATTTGCTGACTTTTCATACAAAATAACATTAAATGAATTACGTAAAAACTAAACTAATATGAATTTTCATCCTCACGTGCAGGACCTTTCAAGTACTACTGTTTTATCTCCATTAGGTGACCTTGAAACTTTACAATTTGCCCTGGCTCAGCAAAAAGAAGATGAGAACAGATGAGACAACGATGAAAGGTGCTTTGTAATGTCTGTGCAACAATCTCCCTCCTTCAAGATTTATGTTTCTTTGTCACATGGAACAAGAGGAAGGCAGTTGAGCAGAGCAAAGCAACAGCCAAGATTTAACATCATCTTCAGACTGGTAGAGCAGACCTCTCTTTACAGACTGCACCGAATGTGTGTGTGTTCATAGGCAACGTTTACTCATAAGTTTTTATTTATTTTTTTTTCCCCAGAATTTTCCAGACAATTTGGGCTCTCATAAGCAACTCCCCGAGGAGAGTTATAGGGATCTATTTCGTGCACAAGCAGTCATACATACACATCTTATATGTATGTGTGACTGTGTGTGTGTGTGTCTGCATGGCTGACTCAAAACCGACCCTTTGAAGTGAAGTAACGATGAGGGGAAGTTAATTACGTCCCATTATGCAGGCTGGGTGCGACCATGCACCAGTTAAGGCCATGTTTTTCCCTTTAATTAACTAGAAAGCCAAGCGCTTGCCTGTCAGGGAGCTGCTAAAAGAGCATTTCAGAGGAGGAAACCCTTGGGGCGCTGATGAGAGGGCGCTAGGACTGGCCACATGTTAATGGCGAGGTGTTAGCATCTTAAACCGCGTTATCACTCGCCTTTCTCAGTAGTCTTTCGGAAATGTACAAAGGGAAATCTCAGAGATGGTCTCCAGAGGGAAATCTAGCCAAGCTCCTTGACTTAGAGAGTTGATGCTCCGGCACTACAAAGTGTACAGGACCGATGGAAGTTAAGGAAGTTTTTAACAGCTTTAGATAAAAAAAAGAAACACCAAAAAATGCCTGAGTGGTAACTTCTTAATTAGGAAGCCCCTTAGATGGCTCATGGATATGCAGCAACTTTAGAGAACTTTAAAACATTGATTATCATTTCGAGCCACAGATTATCATCCCCAGTCTGACACTCAGGTTAAAAAATTGTTCTATCAAAGCTGCAGATAGAAACATTTACGGGTAAACAAGCTTCACTCATCAGTTCTTTTACCCATGGAAATATGTGCAGCAATTTGAAGGAGAGAAGGAAAATTCTTTTCAGATTTTCTCTGTCTCTCTGCAAACATAGTTTTCTTCTCAAAGTTAACTCACTTTTACTGACCTAAAATACAAATTATGGGTTACACCCAAAACTGAAAAAAAAAAAAAAAAAAAAAAATCAGTCACAAAAGAATTGCTTGAATACAAATCTATATGAAAATAATAACATATGTTGTATTTATGTTTTATCTCCATCTGTTTTAATCAGATTTAACGTCACTAAAAGTTCTTCCATCTAAACAGACACCTTAAAATCCACTAGGAACTTGCCTGTGTTTGCTTAATTTGTTAGTTATAATGTTAAAAATGCACTTCTCTAAATATACATTTTTGACCTGTTTGTGATTTTATTTTTATTTGTTTAATCTTTGGCCAAAAATAATTAATTAATTGATTTGGAAACTTAAAAAAAGGTTGCTTTTAAAGTCAGTTTAAGCACTTATTTGATTATTTAATTTCTTTAATGATGCTGTTCAGTGACACCAACCTTGCAAAAAGGAGAAGTCAGACTTTCTGTGCACACGTTGCAGTACATCCACCTCCTGATGCAGAAAACAACTGAACATCTTGTTTGAGTATCTTGTTAAAACGTTCACCTGATAGACTTGTGACTGTAATTGAGCATTGTTTGCCACAATATTCTCATGCAGGCCTTGACATGATTGCAAAGAATTAACTTGTCAGGTGCTCCTGGTGCAAGTGACTAAAACTTGCACTGCAGCCTCTTTAATTGGTGTGTGTCGGTCTTCTGTGTCTTCAGTCAAATTGCAACACAGCATCGCAGGAACACAGGTCTCCAAGGCAAGCAATTAAATAGGAAGTGACAGCACGAAATATCAGGATTACTTTTACACAAAAGGCACATTTATCAAATGGAGAGTATAAGCGAAATAGCTGCTTCTTTTTCTACCACTGCTGTTATTTCAGTCACTTCACTTTACTCACAAAGCTAATGCTCCCTGACGATTCTCAGTCTCAGACTACCTCAGTTGTCGCTTCCATTTTCTTGGCTGCTAATATTTTTTCTGATATATATGTATAGTTATTGAATGTTCAATACAAGTATTATTTCTTGGTAATTCTCTAAATGAATTTTCCCTCCCCCTTTCAGAAAAGCAGCCTCTCTTGAAACAATTACTTAAATGTTTAAAATAAACTTCAATATTTTCATTGTATCTCATCAGTTCATTGTTACCTTTGTTTTGGATGATTGCAGAAGGAAAAAAAAGAGTCGACCTGCAGCTACAAATCATTGCATGATTGAATGATGGCATGTTTGCATACAACATACAAAACTGTGCTTAAATTAAAGTTGTAATTCATGTAGGCTTCGTGCATTAAGGTTAATTAACATGAACCACACATGCTGTGCTTCCAGAACACAATACTGGGCGCTACCAAAGGGTGGTGCTAACCACAAACTGAAACAACCCTTCGCTGCATCCACACACATATTTGATAATAAAATACTGTCACTTGCAGAATATGGTAACACTAAAATATATATTTATTCCAAGCAAATGTGCAGTTTTATACGTATTGTGTGATATTTATTCTGTGTGATTTAATGATGCGGCTTTAGCTCATTCCCTTATGCACACACACATGCATGCATCCTTTTTTCTCACTTATTGACCGGTCTGGGGGTCAATGACTGTGCAGATGACAACTCAGTTGTTATTAATGGCCACTGCGTTCCAATATCTCTGTATCTGTGCTGGGAAAATGGTCTGTAGCCTGCCCACACTCCTTCCCCCACACTGGGCTCCAGCTGTCTGGCACCACTGTGTAAAAAGATCCAGGCTTGTCTCTCTTCTTTATCCTCTCACAACCTCTTAAAACCAAGGAGAGGCAGAGAAAATCAATAATAAAAATGCTTCTAGAAGTTCTCAACTAGTTCATAAATGCTACTTTAAATCATTTACAATTAAATAGATTTATTAGATATTGTGTAAGCAGATAAAGGCTACAGTTCAGATACAACTAAGTTTCATGTACAATTATTTTAAGTGAGGACTTCCTTTAAAAAAAAAAAAAATTTAAGCAGACATTTTCGATTGTCACTGCAGGAAAATCATAATGTCATAATACATAAGAATCTCTCCATTTCCTTTATAAGATCTATTCTTATATCACGCATGCTGGCTCACTGAAATGGCGTTCTCCAGCAGGTGACTTATCTAAATTCATGCAAAAGATTTTTTTCTCCTGTTTTTTTCCTATTAAAACCAATTAATGCGTCTAAGGTTTGAAGAAAATTAAACAAAAAAACTGTTGTTTCATTCACTACGTCATTAACAAGCCTGTTTGGGCCATTTTCTGTAAGTGCAGCAAAGCAAGGAAATCAGGGCAGCTTCTGATTGTGTGTCCTGGATAAAGAAGCAAGGAGGAGGAGGGCCTGCAGCTTCTCACAGTCTGCTTATTGGAGAGCTGTCATCTGTGGCAAAACTTCAGCCAGCCATTTTATTTTCTCCATGCTAGTTCATCCTTCTCTTCCCACTTACATTTCCCTTTGATAACTTCATCCAATCACCTGTAACCGTTGCATTGTTATTTACATTTTTTAGGTCCCTGCTGGCACCCTGAATGCTGCACGAGGCACGTACAGAATGCTTTTCAGTTTATCTTTTTATAAACAGATTCAGTCTTTATATATACAGATAGATATCTAAATTTTCTTGGTGAAAGCATACTTTTTTCTGTGCTCAACAAAAAGTTCAAGAGGCAGGCTAAAAAGCATAAATAATGACATCAAAGACTTTGGAAGCTCATTTTGATCCAATAATCAGTGTACACAAGTGCTCAAGTGCACAAACACTGAGGTATGTTATGTCCAGCAACGAGACAAAAAATATGGGTGTATTCATGCTGTGTTGAACTGAAGAGGCAGAAAAGGTGTGTTTTGTGTTTGGATAATTAATTAGATCATTGTATTTATACCTGTAATTTTGAGTTTGTTGATTTCTTTCCTTTTCAACTTCATTACTAAACAATGTAATTTCTACTTGGGGATAAATAGTCTGTTTTTAATATTTATAGATGTACAAATCGATAAATAGACCTAAACTTTTTGTTAGTCAGGGAGAGAATCAACATTTGCAGTTTTGGTGCTTTGGAACAATACAGGTTTCTGACATAAGCAATACTTATTGAATAAATGTTTAAGAAAGTTTTTATTGTTTTAATAGTTTAGAGCTAAATATAATTATATTGTTCTAGTAACACTTGTAACACAAACATTGAGTCTAATATGGTGTTATTTCATTTTCTGTCTGAATAGACTAATATTTCCTTCCTCTCAGATCCTCTCTCTCTCTTACAGCCCGCTCTCACACCTTTCTGGAACCCTCCATCAGGGTTTATTCTTGCTGACCCTTATCCTGTTTCTACTTGCCCTCACTGTTTCAATCCCCTGAGTTTCCATCCCTCCCCATCCTCCTCACTCCCAGTCTCTTTCACCCCTTCTATCCGTCTCCCTCCTCGGATGGGTTCCGGCTGCTGAGCTGGTGGAGCTGGTGGCCGGTGTGACGGCTCGGCTGTCTGGTGTCGCGTGCGATCAGGGCGGACGTCGCGCGACGAGGACGATCGGAGCTGAGCGCCTCCGCCTCACCGCGGGTCACCTTTCACGGGCAATTAGTGTCGGAGCAGAGGCGCGCTTGCCGCTTGTCGGCCCCGCTTATTGTGAAGATCAGCGGCAATCAGTCTCCACACTCCACTCTGCTCTCTTTCCCCCGTCGCTCCTTTCACATCTCTGCCTCCAAGCCTCACTCTCTCTTCCCCCTGTCTCTCTTTGTTGCCGCTTGATCTCTGAGTTTTCCCCTGATGTGCTTTTGCAGCTCTCAGGCTAAGTGCTGCTGTCTGGCAATATGTTATCCGACTGCTCAGTTCTCTCTTCATTACACACTCTTTTACTTATTTGCCATTTTGGGTTGAACTAAAATCATAATGCTATGGAGACACTCAACCCAGTGCTGCTTCCTCCCCAACTCAGTACTTAATTCAGTTGGTTTTCTTTAACACTTAGTTGGATGTTTCCCCTTTATTATGTCAAGGGATTTTCTCTGTTTTTGGGTTTTTACATCCACATCACTGATTTAAACATTTCTCAGAAAAAGGTTTATCTTATCACCAAGTGGCCCAATATTAATCATAAAACTTTCATAAAACATTTTTTTTTTTTTTTTTTTTTGTAATTTAACAGATTTTATCTCTTTCATTGGTTTCAGACTACAGCAGTTCAACAGATGCAAGAGTCTTTTGTTATGAATCAAACCAGTAACATAAAGTTGGAACCATACTAATACATCTGCATATTTTTGTATCATATTTTACAAAAATTTGTTTTTGTACCAAAGAATGCTGACCCGTTACATAAAATTCTGTGGATGTCTTTAAAGAGATTTACAAAATTCTTTTGAAATGTTAATTCAAGCACTGTGTTGGAAAAATTGGGCTGCTTACAAGGATTTGCCAATCCATCTCAGTAAAATGTAACATTTTACTCTGATGTTCTTATACATAAAATAAATAAAAATTACTCACCCGAGACTAAAGTTGAAACAAATTATAATCATTATGAAACACAACAAATGTGTTCATTTTGTCTTCTTATATCAAAATTTTGTTCAAAATCGGTTGATACTGTATTGCTTGCCACTGTGGCCTCTCTATTGGGGTCTATTTTGTGACGGCTTGCCACATGTGGTAATATCCACACCTCACCACCAGTACACTTCCACTTTAATTTTCTTTGCAGTCACAAGTCTAAACACTATACAAACCCCTTAACACATTATTTATTTACTAAATAACTTTAATTTCATACCTGACAATGTTACTGAATACACCTTGGCACTGTAAGGTCAAATTATTTTTGTGTTGATATCTAATGTTTGTTTCTTTTCTATGAGTTAGTTTCAGTACAGGTTCAGTTCTCTTTCCCGGTACAGCAAAGTCATAGCCAAGATAACTGATAAGCTGCCTCCAGCCTCATTAGATCATATTGCATGCTGCAGTGTTATAGGGCTGTTTGGGGATTTATTTTGAGTTTTTGGTTAAGAATTTAGTAGCCATTTTGGTCCCTAATTGTTAAAAGTTTGCCAAAAATCTGTCCAATGGAGAGAGGGAAAAAAAACAACAATAAAAAAAAAAAAAAAAAAAGAAAAATCATGTCATGGGGCCGGAGTTTGAGCACCTCTAATATAGCAGACATTTTATCAAGTTTGCAGGTCTGGAGCATTCAGATGTGTTAACCCATTACCAAGTAGGAAACATTTTAGCATTAATCTAGATAAACATTTGTTGGTGCCCATCAGTCGGAAAAGAAACACAAAGTCAGTTTAAACCATGGAGTCCATAAAAGTAATGTTCAGAGGTGGAAAATATTCAAGACAGTTGCCAATCTTCTCAGGAGTCGATAAAGTTTACGCCAAGGTCAGAAAATCTTTAAAAGCTACATCTCAGACTCTGCAGGCCTCAGTTAGTATGTTGAATGCAAAAGTATATGTATGTATGTATCTATGTATATTCTATCTAAAAGTGTACAGCAAAATGTTTCAATTTCTTAGAAGATCGGAATATACCAGTAGTGGAGATGTGTGTCCGTAGTGCACAGCAACATGTTTGTCATAAAAATCAAACACAGGAAACACAACTGTCAAGCACAATGTTGAAATGGTGATGATTTGGGCTTCTTTTGCAGCCACAGGACGTTGCAGTCATTGGTGTACAAATGAATAGAAATTTTTTCAAAGCATTCTATAGTATGTATAGTATGTTTCTCCAGCAGTTAAAGCTTGGTTTCTGCAACTAGACAATGATCCCAAACACAACAGCAGACAACCAAAACAGAACAGTTGCAAAGACCCAGTCAAGCTGCAGACCAAACCGGATGCAACCTGGCTGAAATGCTGTGGTGGGACCTTAAGAGAGCTACACATAAATAAATGCCTGTAAACCTAAATAAACTGAAGCAAACTTGAGGAGGACCAGAATCCATTCACAATGTTAGAAACTGATAATATCAATAAGAAACTACTGAGTTTATGTTATTGCTGCTAAAGGTCTTTTAAACAATATTGAATGATAGCATGAACGCAGCCTTTCATGCACTGTTTCTGCATTTTGGCTTTTTTTTTCCTGTAATGGCATGCCACAGTCACAAATCTGCATGCTGCAGGGCTTTGGCTTCTTTTTAGTGCAGCGACATGTACACACAGCTAACAGCTAAGGTAAAAGGGATTCTTAATATACATTGTGCCCTCCATACATACATTATCCCATGAATTTATAGTACATATGCAGTAACATTCCTGCCATATTGAAACACCCACTTTCCTACATTCAGCTATAAACATAGACAAGAAAAATCAAGAATAAAGGACAGGCTCATTTGCATATGGAGGCTTCATTAGATAGAGCTAAGGACAGCAGAGAGTGCATCTTAAGCCACAGTGATGAATAGCTGCTGCATCACAAAGTCATCTCAAAGTAGTCTCATTGTAACCCTCATTTGCATCAGTACCTGCCTTTTTTTTACATATATTTATTAAGTTGTTTAATGGTGGACATTTACTGTTATTCCTGCATCCTCTTGAGGAACCAGTGCTGGTACTCTGCAATTTAAATGGGCCACTTTTGATGGTTTTACAGAGAGTGTGAAGAAAAGAGTTGTAACAAGAAAGGCAATTAGAGTAATAAATGTGAGGGAAATGTGTTAATTGCTTTTGTTGGTTTTTGTTTTGTTTTAGGAAAATGGAACAGTGAGTAAAGTATAAGCTTAAAATTCATGAGAGAACCGCTTCCTCTGAAAGGTTTCATGCATATACACGTTCACTTGTACAAATAATAATTGCTTATTGACTGAACCTTAAATGAGTTATAAAGTGAGGCTGGACGAATTTTACAGTCTGTCATGCGCATTGAGAAATAACAGTTAGTGCTGAAAAGCGGATACCAAAGCATCCCGACCAAGCATCTATATTTGATGAGGTCGAATCGACCAATCAAACTACGCTTAGGCATAATCATGGCGGAGTCTTCTGCTGCTCCTGCTTAGATGCTGAGAATCTTAAATCATTAAAGAGCACCTTAGGGATGCAGAGTCTCATGAAAGTAAAACTGGACAAAGGTGCAGTAATCTGCAATAATAATAATAATAATAATAATAATAAATAATGATGCATCTACTAATTGTGGGGCATTTTCCAAAAGTTTCCGAATGTAAAATTGTGAAAATGGAAAATCTAAGCGAATCTGAATTCTTTATATTTGAATTTGAATCATTCAATTTGAATCTGAATATGCCTGTTTGAATACTTGCTTAAAAAAACTGAATCCAAATGACCATATTTGATATTGAATCTCTGTTTTTTGAATGTGTATATTGGTAAAGTTGAAACTTTTGTATTTGAAAAAATCCATTCCCTAATTCATTTTCATAGGTCAGTTTCAGTTCTCTCCATTCAAATTCAGATCTGAAATACAAATTCAGATCTGAAATACAAATTCAGATCTGAAATACAAATTCAGATCTGAAATTCCAACTTTTGTGCCACACATCCGGGACCTGACGTGAGGCAAAACTAGTCGATCGCAGATGGAGTAACGTCAGTTTTGTGCAGTTGTTCTCAACAGCTACAAGCAGAGGGAGGGCGAGGGGAGGATGGCGGCGGGGAGAGAGAGAGAGAGACGCTAAGATCCAGGCCAGCCACTCTCGCTACAAGTTTCAATTTCAGATCTGAATGTGTATTTCTGATCTGAATTTGAATGGAGAGAACTGAAACTGAACTATGAAAATGAATTAGGGAATGAATTTTTTCAAACACAAAAGCTTCAACTTTACCAATATACACATTCAAAAAACAGAGATTCAATATCAAATATGGTAATTTGGATTCAGTTCTTTTAAGCAATTATTCAAACAGGCATTTTCAGATTCAAACTGAATGATTCAAATATAAAGAATTCAGATTCCCCAGTGGCACAAAGCTTATCCCATAAATTTCTGCCATGCAAAGAAGAAGCCATATGTGATAATGATCCTCAGACCCAGTCTTTACTGGGCTAATGAAATGTAGAATTATAATCAACCGTATCTTCCAAACTAAAATGAGGACAGGGACAGTCCAGCTTGTCATCATTAGCTCAAAAACCTGAGACTTGTTGCTGCTATCAAATGATTTAATATGTTTAATAAAACATTAAAATGTGTCACTTTAAACATTGATATGTTTTTATATTCTATTGTGAATAAAATACATGTTTGGAATTTTGCAGATTCTTATATTTTGTTTTTATTTCACACAGCACCCCAACATTTAAGGTGCTGGGTTTCTTATTTCTAGAGTTTACGTGCAGGCTTGTACTTTTCACACCGATTTGAGGGGAAAAAAATGGTGCTGGCACTGTATATGTTGTGGATCAAGGTTTTGTGATATACTGCCACATGTTAATTGGTACAATCTAATCTGTAACAATCAGGAAAAAATTTCAATTATCACCTCAAAAGTTAATTTCTAACCCTCTCTCTCTCTTTGATGGTAAAAATTTAGCTAAATACAGAACATTGGGAGAAAAGTTTGAGTTCATCATGAAAGTGTAACATCTCTCACTCACGCTCTCTTACAGGTGATCAGTGCTGATGTCAACTCTGACAAGAATTTGAAGTTTTTACATTTGGGATTTCATGTCTGTTTTTTAAAAATGAATCTACACTACAGGAAAACATAAACAGTAAACATACTAAATAAATCATATTTTTCTTTCTCCATCCCCCACTGCTCCTTTTTTCCCTTCTCTCTTTTCAATTTATTATTTTTCTCTAAACGGACCCATGGGCGGTTGCATCTCCCAGGCCTCATGCCATGCTGTCTTTTGAACACAAACCTGTGCGGACGGGCCTTGAACGGCTGTTTCATCTAGTCATCCAGGGCCTGACGAGATTTGACTGGTCTAGTCCCAAGTGACTCCTGCATCTCAGCAGCTAGCCATCACCCTCCATAAACAAGCAAAGCCCAAACATCGTCAGATGTTGGCTTGGATTTTAAACGATAGTTGTTCTGGGAGGTGGGTGGGAACAGAGGGTTAAAAGAAAAAAAAAAAGAAAAAAAATCTGGAGCTCATGAAGTGAAACTTAAAAAAAAAAAAAAAAAAAAAAAAAAAAAAAAAAAAATCTTGAGGATTGATTTTTTTCATTTTTTAAAAATCTGATTCCTTCTGATGGTCCAAACACTGATGCAGTATCACTCTCCTCTCCAGCAGTTGAACACTTCCAAGATTTGACTCCCACCATACAGGGATTCTGCTGCCCAGAAATGTATTATTTTGCACATATAAAAGATCTTGATAAAAACCTGCCAAACATTTTGTCCAAATTACTATTTTCATAGCTGAATATTAGCACAGTTGAATGTATTTAGATGTGCTGTTTAGGTGGTAGTTGACTTGATCTCACCATCACACAGAGGAGCGGGCAGTATAGTTACAGCAAACTAAATATGGTAGACTATAATTTTATATGTTAAGACGTTAGAGTCATTAAAAAACTTAATAAAAACAACAAGAATCGTGATTTGATTAATTGCCAATGAGATATGACACACTACATAGCTATTTTAAAGCTTTATGATCAAGCAGATTTTTTTTAATCAATCAAAAAATGTTGAAAATAATCACTTGTGTTTTAATAGTTGTAAATGGGGATGGGAATCGAAATCCACTCAGGAACTGTTCTAAATTTTCCAACGCATCGGAATCGTGCACCACTGAGATTATCAATGTTCTCTATCTGTGCTGACAGGTGTTGGCCAGCTCACTGACTATAAATAAACAGACATGCACGTGTGTTTGTTGCCTGAAGAGGCGACCCAGATCATGGCTACATTTCACTGACAAACATGACAATGGCACAAGCTCTAATGTCTGTATTAGAAAGACCAATAATAGTAACAGATGATAGGACAGACCTATATCCTTGCACAGAGGAGTAGGCCTAATCATTACTCTGCTTCCTGTTTCTTGAGTGAAGTAGGGTAATCTCTGCCTGATGTGCAGCTTCTTTTTCATTTTAATCCAGTCATCAAATAAATGGAATAACTTCCTGCTTCCTGTGGATGCCAGAGAGTTCATCACTGACCAGTTGTGAGTTTTCCTCCTACTGGTGTAAATATTCCCACTGTTTCTGTCTGGAGTCTGTTAGTAGCTTGTGAAATTAGCAGTTAGCTTGTACTTACTATGTACTTCATGGCGACTTTAGTAGGCTGTAGTGATACACATTATTAATTAAATTAATTCTGAGAGTGAAGTGGTGAAACAGTTACGGGGGTGTATTGCAACGTGCTTTCTATGTGCACATCGGACCATGCACAATACAGAGAACAGAGAAGAAATTATGTTTTAACCTTGGTACACACTCCGTGAGAAGCTTGTTCTTGTTCTTGAGGCCGTAAGAACAAGAAAAAAGTTTTGAAAATGTTGGTCCTGTCATTTCATACTCCGGCGAGAAGTTTCATCAATGACAGGGCGGAGATAACTGCAGGAGGGTATGACCGAGTTATGTAATATTTAACGAGAAACTTGCAGCAGTGTCTGTTCATCCCATGTGTTGTTCCATTTTCGTACTTTCTCACCTCCTCGATCAGCTGTTCATTAAAACTATTTGTGTAACCTCGCGTCAAAGTAAATGCGGAAGCCACAACTTTCTGCCTCATTCTTTCCCACGTTAACTACACCCACCTGAAATGTCCAACCAATCATACAATACCTCTCGGAGCCCCATGAAAAGAAAATGTCGAGAACAAGCTGCAAGCTGTCCCCATTTATGTCATTTATGTCGTTTTGCTCTCATGGTCTTGAGAACAAGAAAAAAGTTGTCGCTTCCTGCGGAGTATGTAACAGCCTTTTTTCTATGAAGTCTAGAAGTGGCTGCAGCACAACGCTGGGAACAAATCTTCAACACCAGCAGCACATGAGGCAAAGCCGTATGGCAGGTCTGATCTGCTCTGGCTCGGACTTCTGAATAGTTATTTTAGTGTAGATTGTCATGACAGCAAAAATATTATTGCCTTCTTTCCAAGTGCACATGCTGCTTCTCGCACTACAGCAGCGTGCATGTGGTTGAGAGGTGCGAAGAGAAGGCAAGTTTCCCTTCAACTCTGCTAGCCGTTCCTCTTTAAAAACCCTTACTGAGTTGTGTGTTTCAGTGCACTTCTTGATGATATAGACCTTCATTCCTACAAGGTCCAGTATAGCGTAAAATACAGCATGGATCCATACCATTTCTGCATAGCACCTCTTACAGGATACCTCCACATGATCTGATCCAGGATGATGGGAATCTAAAAATAGAGCAATGCGGTCAAAACTGAAAACAAGAGGACATTTAGTGAGGTGATTAAATTAATAAAAATGTGGTAGATATTCTAGTCACAATATTGTGGTCAGTGTCTATATTATTGCATTTTTGGTTGATTTCATGTAAACATTACAAATTTTTATGTGAAGTCATGCATTATTTACCCTGTTCAGACCAGATCTGTAGTTTTGGCATCCAGATCAGTTTGCAGAAATTATTGAACTGAGTTATTTTCTTTACATTGTTTGTGTGAAGCCGTAAAAGATTCTAAACTCAGAGTAGACTTTTTTTTAGATATTTAAAAGTCAGACAATTTCTTTGACACTGTGAATCTGTTGTAGATACTAGTTTCTTCTTACAAAAATTGGGTCAGGAATTGATAAAGAACCAGATCGATAGCCAGAATTGATAATGGCACTGATACGAATGAAATCTTATCATTTCCCATCCCTATCTGTAAAACATCAGTTGTGCATCAAGCTGTTAAAATCTGGGTTTTATTAATGTGAGATGTGTTTGGCACCATCAGTGTAGCAAAACCAAAGAATTGAGCTCAGCCAGTCCTCAGGACTGCAAGGCTTTTTTGAAAGAAAGTGTTAGAGAAAATACCAAGAGCTTGCAGGAAGGGCTTTAATTTCTATTCCCAGGCGCTGATTTATGTGATTTTGAAGAAGTTTTGCTAAGCGGGCTAATGAGAGGCACAGTGCTGTTGAATGATTTAGTGGGGAGATGGAGCACATACAGAGGGAAGGTGTAAAGACAAATTCTTTTTTTATACTCTAATTGGTGAGAGGAATAAGAGGCAGTTTTGCACTGAAAAAAATGACAATTAAACTGGGTTGCTTACGCTGCTTGTGCTGTATGTTTGACAATAAGACTAAAACTGGCAACAGGGAATCATGTCACGTCTTTAAAATTGTTTCAAAGGAATGAAAAAGACTTTATGCTGATAAGGACTCAGGCTGTTTTCAAACTCTAGATATGGACAAAACCAGCATGTCAAGATTGATTAATGATTATATATATGATGTATTCTTTAACATCAGCAGTTTAAGTCAACAGGACGCCTGTGTGAGAAGTGTGAGGAAATGATTCATAACTTCTAAAGCGGCTACAAACTGACTGACAATATACACATAACTCCTGCTAAAATTTTACCTCCATCATATGATTTTATTGCTGATCATTTTTAACAACAGACTGAAGTTCATCTTTGAACCAGCAGCTCCATTTACAACGAAAACTTTAAGGACTAAATGGAGAAATGGAGAAAAACAAAACTTACAATCTTGAAATTTTACATAACTGTTAATCTACAATAATACAATTCAACAGGCAAGAACATCCCACTTCTCAAACACAGATAAAAACAATCCCAGATTTCTTGTTAAAACCACCAAATCTTTTAATGAATTAAATTTACTAAGTCCACCATCAGATGCCACATGTGGGGAGTTTGCAAACCAACTCAAAAATAAATTGATACTATTAGATCCAATCTTTTATCTCAACAAAATCTTCATTTCAACAGATCTGAACCGTTGCTTTTACCTGAGGAAATATTGGAGAGATCCTAAGTCAGGTTTTCTCCAAACAACCTGCCTTTTAGATCAAATTCCCACTTTGCCCATAAAATGATCCTGAGGATGAGACATAACCAGAAATAAATGGCGATCTGACACAGAAGAAGCCTGATGAAAGTAAATAGACTGCTGGTGGTGGAAGACAGATGAAACCTTTACAGGCAATGCCAGTTAACTGGTTTTATGTCCTTCCTGATGTAATTTCTCTGCTGTGCAACATATGGTTCCTCATTTAATCCTGGGCGCTAATTGACATCAAAATGGCTTATTAATGCCACAATCTTAGAATCTGCAGGGATTCATTTGAATTAACTTAGCATTTTTGTTTAAAACCTTAAAGTTTGTGTAAAGCAAAGTTGGAAATGTTTTTTTTTTTTTTACATTGTGTGTAAGAAGATAATGAAAAACTGAGGACAATGACCGTAGATGACTTGCAAACTTGTCTTTGGCTTTCTTCTTCTTGACTACTCTTCTTACTGTCTTTAAATATGACAAGCAAATTCAAAAGGAAATTAAATATTCAATGTTATATTTTCAGCAGAAATGAGTTTTTTCCTCCCACTAACAAATCTTATATAAAACGTCTTTCAGCAGTTGATTTATCTAAATCCTAGTTCAAGACCCCACATCTGTCCAAAATGTCATATTTCAAGTCATTACCCTTCATTTGGCCATGAAGTAGAGCACGAACACTGCGGGGGATATCATGGTCTACCCCTCAAAGGTGTGCTAAAAACACATGCTAAAATTGTCAAATCTCAACACATTGACCCATTTTTTAAGATGTGGGGGTTATATGGATCACACCCTCCTTTAATCCTCTGAATTCTGATCAATTCATTTATTGCTGTTTTGTTGGCAATGCCCTGCACATGATAAAAGGTTTTTACATCCCTCAGGAAAATGTGTCTCTAAGGAAAAATACTTGGTTGCAAGTTGAGAAGAACATGAAGATTAAAGCAGTTAATAGTCTAAGCGCTGTGTTTAGCAACACTTAGTGTAAATACATTTACAGTTGTAAGCCACAGTATTTCATGTATGACTGAAAGAGAAAAGTCGTCGTATTCTCTGAAATGTAAAATGCATTAGTGGATAAAATAGTAAGTGGTAATTAAAAAAATATTGAGATTGATATCAGTAAAATGTGATGTAGCTACATAAAGACAATACTGAAATGGTCTTTCCGCTATAATAGGTAGTGTATGAAATGAGGGTTATTCCCAAAACAGGTGTTGATTATAAGTGGATTTGCTGTTCTTGTAAATACAAACTTTGACCCCTTACAAGTGTAGCGGAAGGAGGATTAAGCTCATGTTTATTCAGCATGTGTAACAGCCCCTGGGACAAATCACACTCAAGAGTGGCTGTCGCCCCTGGAGACTGAGAGAACCACCTAAGGGTGTGGAGCTAAATATGGAAATTGCAAGACATGCTCCAATATGCATATTCACTATTATACAGTTCTTCATATAAAAAGAGCACCTTGTTCACATTGTTCAATGTTCTGCCTGCCTTTTACAAATACCACTTTGTACAAACCTAAAGCTGTTATGTGAGACATTAATATAAATAAACCCAAGATGTGTTTCTTTTTCTTCTTCTTCAATTCCATGCTTTTTCCGTGTTGTCTGGATGCCTGTAGATTGACTGAAAGCTGTGTTTGTGTGTTGTGCTTGCATGCCACAGTGCTCTGTTTGCTCAGGTCTGCTTAACTGGGGCTGAAGTTGTCACTGTTAATATTGGCTTGTATTCAATCATCCTGTCAGCTTCTGAGAGGTCTATGAGTGACAGATATAAGAGGTAGCCGAACTGGAGGCTAAACTCAAGGAAAGCTCTTTCTTTCCTGTAAGCGTAAGATCTTAGACAGATGGGCGTCAGCAGCCTTAAGTTAGACAACACCGTCTGGTCCAGTAATCGCATTGACAGTGATCAACAAAGAAGTGTTGTTTTAGGGTTTTGTTTTTTTTAATTGTCTTCCTGCAGTCTAAGATCAACTGCTCTTTTTTTCCCTGCATTTATCAACTGTTTGCTGCCATTTTTTTGTGTGAAACTGTTGTAGTAAATGAGATTTCCCAAAGAGCTGTGTTCGCAGAGAAGCTCTCAAAGTGCTATTGACATGTTGTCAAGCTGGTGCCTCTCTCTGAGGACATCTTGGGTTGTTGACGGGCCTGAGCTGCGTGTATGAGTTTTTTCCCCCCTCTTCTGCTGTTGAGTAATTTCAGACTGTCTTTGAGAAATGATTTGTTTCTCCTATTTTTAGTCCAAATTCAAATCTTCCTCAGTAAAGTCAGTCAGAAGTTGTCTAGTAACACCTGCTATGAGGTTCCTTGGAGATCACTTGTCTGAAATGTGGTCAGGTGAGGGTTCCTCGACTGAGCTGAAAAATGACGATCATAACGAGGGATTAAAAAGGGACAAAGAGTGAGACTTGTTGAGAAATTTGACTGAGACTGTTAAACATCTTCTTGCTGTTCACTTATCTTTAAGTATAGTTATTTTTTTTTAATGAAAATTGAGTGTATCCTCAATGGTTCTGTGGTAGAAAATAGAGTATAATTAATATATCAAAAGAAAACTTTCTTCAGACGTGGTCAAATAATTTCAAAATACTGGCACGCTGAGCATTGACATGGGTGCATGGGTGGGTTCTGCAGTGGGTGAACTGCAAAACTCAGTATTACTTGTGGTAAAGCTAATAGCGGTCATATCAGGCGAGGTATCTTGTACTTATTTTTGTACAACTCAGGAGATGCTGTGCTGTGAAATCAGGATATAATGTTATTTTAAAATCTAACAATTTAATTCTCACTCACCTTGAACCATGAAATTGGTGACCTTCTGTGTTATTCTTTTTATTGATTGCTGTTCATTAGAATAATCTTTTCTCTTTAAAGCTTCCTTTGGTTTTTAATGCTTAAATAGAGCCTGATTATAAGTTAGCTGAGCGAACTTTGAGTGTTTCATTGTGTCTGATGAAAGGAAGAGCATAAAAGAAACAGGTGGAAGAACATGTTGGAACTAATTACATCAACTGAGAACAGGGAACACGATTAAATATATATATATATATATATATATATATATATATATATATATATATATATATATATAAAAATAGAAAAAAAAGCATAAAAAGAGCATCTTAGAGAGGCTGAGTCTCAAAAGTGAGAAGCGGTTCAGTAATCTGCAAAAAATCTGCATCTACAAATTGTGGAGTAATTTCAGAATGATTTTCCTCAATGAAAAAGGAGGGCAGAGTTGAGGAAAGGGGGCGGGGTCTATAAAAGGGGGCGGAGAATTCACTTAGGTCTTTCTCCCTGATGCACCACACCTGAGAGCAGCATGCAGCAGAGGCCTTTGTGTGGTAGAATCGAACATTCAAGACAAAACCCTGCATAGTGGCTTCAACAAAGCAGTCAGGATGCAAGGTATGCTTAAGCAGCAGTAGTTTATGTCCTTTATGAATTGGCATGTTGCTATTTATTGGGTTCTTATAATAAATTGTTTTAAACAGTTTCAGTCACCATCCACCTGCACAAGTGAGAGAAAGGAGTGAGTGCCTGTGCTTTGACCAGCTCTTTTATTAGGCTCAGCATCAGGATGTTAACCACTGTTTTTCCCACTTATTCTCTGTATTTATTCAGTTGATCCATTGGGTGGACCTCTTTTGGTTTTTATTTCGACATTGAACTGAAGTAAAGGGAGGGGTTCCAAAGAGAGAGGGGTCTCTTTATGTGTTTTGTTGTGTTTTAAGGATTATCATTTGGTTGTTTTAATACCATGCATGCAAATATGGTTTGTAACCCTGCCCTGACCGAGCCCACCCAAACATAGCATAATCTTATTTTGGTTCTTTTGTTTGGTCCATTTCTTTGGTCTAGAATTTGTCAGTACAGAAATACTTTTCACCCTTTTGTTTAATAAATATCTCCACCATCCAGACCATTACAGTTTTTTAAAGAATTTTATTTTGTTTATAAATAAATAGTTCTTTTAAATATAGTAGTCTCTTGTTCCAGTTTATCCTTGTGTTGTCCTGGAAAAATAGCACTTGGTCACATATAGGAACTTGTCTAATTATATTTATAGAATCTGGAGACCTCTATGCACGTCAGGTGCAAGTTAACTTAAAACACTAGTCGCCCTCAGGTAGCACTGGATCATAGTGTTCTCCAAATTATCATGCATGTAGGATTGCAGTTAAACATTTAGGTTTTCGTTTATCTGTCAATTATTTAGCTTGTTTTGTTTCTTTTGTCTGTTTAGATAACAGATTTCAATCAATTTGGAAGATAGTGAAAACTCCACACACACAACTTTCTAAACTCTACACACAAAGGGGGGGAACAATATAAACTGCGCACACAGTGGGGTGAGGGAGGGGCATTCTAAGCTGTGTCCCAATTCAGGGTCCACTTACTTCAAAGTGCAGATTCATTGGCTACATACATCAACGCGGCACGCCGAGCACTGTTATAGTTGGAAGGCGCCTCCGAATTCACCCCACAAACCCACACTTCACTTAGCCAGTAGCGGGAGCTGCTGGTGAGCTATCCTTCGAGGCCTGTTTTCTCCCAGAACTCATTTCGCAAAAGATGATGGCAAATCGAAGCAATACATCGAAGAGTAGGTTTGATTTTGTTTTTGTTTTTTATCCAACTTAGTAGAAACGTGACAAAACCAAGAACATTAAAAACATGTTTGTTAAACGGTGGCATTAAAATTCTGTAATGTTTAATATTTGAGGATTTTTAAGGGGTTAAGAGTGTACCTACTCGAAAACAGAGCCTCAGATAGCTTCTTTTTTTAATTTTTACATTATTACTCAGTTGGTGTTAATGTTCATTAAAGTATCCTATGATATGATGAATTATAAACTTCACACAAAAGGGGAACATTATTAACTCTATGCACAGATGATTGGAACATTGTAAACTGTGCATAGAAGGGGAAATATTCTAAAATATGTGCACATACAAGGGAACATTGTAAACTTCGCATAAAATGGGACATTATAAACTTTGCACACACAAGGGGAAACACTATCAACTCAGCAAGAGACATGAATTAAAACTGCATGAATCCTTTCCCAATAATTACTCTGATAAGCTTTTTACTGTGATGGAGTTTCACCAAACCTTTTTACTGTAAACAAAGAGAGTGCCGAAGAGTGATGAGACCAAACCAAACCAAAACGGTGTTCTTGTAACTATAGCGCTCTGCATCTGATTGAAACAATGACCTCATATGCAAGTGACACTTGATGTTTGTTAGCTTTTCTAAATATATAAGGAATATATGTTAAGTGTAAAACATTAACGTTGTCTTTCTGACTGTTTTGGTCTTACCAGTAAATCCTCTGATAACAAAGTAGGAATATCTTTGCAGTATGAAAAAGACATATTGCCTCTATGTTGCAACTGCCCTCAGGATGAAGATGCACAGTCAGAGCCCTACAAGGTTGAATGGTTGAGGTCATCAGGCAGCTGTGTGACATATTGTTCTGATATTTGGCTGTATGGACACCTTGTGGGCCTTCACTCCCTCATCTACTCATCCCCTCTCGAAACACATGAGGCCATACTTGCTCAGATGAGGAGCTCATGGCTGTTGACCATAAAAAGAGCATCAGAGCAATGAGCCACAAAGACAGGGAGGACAAGCTGAAGAAGGGTGTTGAATGCAGAGGTGGATAAAGATGGGATTAAAGATGGCAATGAAAAGAAGTTGGTTGATGAATAAGATGAAAATGAGGAAGACTGTAGAGGAAAACGGGTAAACCATGAAGAAAAAAGCAAAGAGGTAGGCACAGGGAGACAGGGGAGGAGAGGGAGTGTGCACTAAGGGCCAAATAGAAGCTACGCTGTTCCAGCTGTGACCATATAACAGCAGGTGGATGCTATCATTAGGTCTGGCAGATAAAGTAGGAATTCACGAGTCCCTGCTCTATTTTAGTGTCTCTGTTGGGCCAAGCACTCATCTACCATAGAATCAAACACTGATGGCATGACAGAAAACATGACACAGGAAAGGAAAAAACAAAAGCAATTCAGTTTAAAGATTATACAAATGTGAAGCACTCACTGCACATCAGAACAGTGCAAATTGTCATCTGTGAAAAATTATTTAAACTATTATTTAACAAAAAATTAATCAGACCCATTTGTTTTGATGATTGATTTAAAGTTGGTCATTTTTTAAACTATACTGTATTTATATGTATATGTTCTGCTGAGATAATTGGCTTTTGGTTTGTCACGGTAAATGGAATATCATAATTTTCTCATATTTCCATGTTTTTGTTCAAAAGAAGTGATTTGAAAACTATTACAGAAGGCACAAAAAATGTTTTATTCTGTATTTAATATGTTGGATCACAAAATATTTTCTGTTGTTTTTCAGAAAAATGCAACAAAAGAACTACTAAATCATGTCTCTATACAGAAAAGATTTCCTTAATAATATGCAAACATACAATTCCCTCAGTTTTTGTTAATTTCATAATGACTGCTGTAATACATAATCATTTGAAATGTTTGCAAGATGGTGCAAAACTTGTCCTCCTTTTTTCTGTGCAGCATAAGCTGGAGCAAGACTTTGGAATTTAGCTAGGAGTGAACCTAAGAGCTGTCATCTGGGATAATAGTTTGATGGCAGATGAGAGCTGCCATTGGAGCACCCTCCAGGTGCCCTTAGGGCTGAATGGATGGGTGCAACATGGAACTTTCATATGGTGCTTCCTTACTCTGATTTGATTTCACTTGCTGTGTTATTTCCTAGTTTAACAGGCATGTCTCTTCAGAGTGTACCACGATTATAACTTTTCCTTTGCTGGATTTTCACTGTGGTTGGGAATTGCTGATATGCTTCCAATTTCAGTTTTTTCATTGATTCAGTTGTAGTCCATCACCGTTTTAACCCATAAAGGCCCCATGAAAAAATTATAAGAAAAGTCAATTTTTTTTTAATATGGGGTCTTTATTTGGCCCTTTAACAAAATGTAACAAAATTTTTTTTTTTTTTTGGGGGGGGGTATCTACCATTTATTACCATGTGATAGTTTAAAAATATTGTGGTTTTCTGCTTCTGGGTATCTATTAGGGGACAGAAGACAGGAAGAAGGATTTTAAGCAAAGTTTATACCAAAAATTGAAGCAAAATGTCTCAGAATCTGTATGTGACAAATATGTCACGTCGGGTTCTTATGGGTTAAATTGGTTAACCCCTTACCTTACAATGCAGGCGTATCAGTCCCGGTACATGACTACTAATCAACAACATTGCAGCCATGTGTGCAAGCCCCTCCATCATGAATGCCCACAATATACACATTAAATGAAAGCTCAAAGTCTCGTCTTTCCGATGATATAAACCATTTTGACACCCAACAACCACAACGCTAACACTAAAGCCTTTTTTACAGAAAAGCAGAAAGTTTAAATGTTGACTTTTCTTACCTTTGAGGGCTCTCTATAGGTCAAACATCAATATTTCCCATCAAGATTGGTCTCATTCTGTCCGTACAGGTTAGGCGAGAAAAATATTTTTTTCTGTGTGTTCTAAAGCAGAGGTCCCCAACCCTGGTCCTCAAGGCCCAATATCCTGAAGATCTTAGATGTCTCCCTGCTGCAACACACCTGATTCAAATTAAATGGTTCTGTGACAAGCTCTGCACAAATCTGCTAATGAGCCATTCATTTGAATCAGGTGTGCTGCAACAGGGAGACATCGAAGACCTGCAGGATAGTGGGCCTTGAGGACCAGGGTTGGGGACCACTGTTCTAAAGTGTATAACTTTTTATCAGTAATACTTACAGTGATTCTGATTGCTGTGGGTGAAACTAGAGAGTGTTACCTTTACAAAGAGCCTAAGCCTGTACTTACAATCCAGAGAGTTCAATAACAGCAGTAATTCTAATTTGGAGCGGTCATATTACAGGTGTTTTTGCCAAAATGACCACGCTTGATAAAGGGTTAAATAAAGAGAACTTTCCTATAAAAAATAAACAAATCTTTAACCTGAACCGTTATACTGAAAGTGTTAGTTTTTGTATTAACAGAAAACCCCCTCACATAAATTATTAGCCTATGAAAACCTGGCACACAAATTCAGAAATTTTGTGTTAAGTCAATTATTTCTTCGTTGTAACAATGCTCCTTGGTCACAAATGTTAAATTGTTGGAAGGACAGTTTATTTCCTTTTAAATGGAGCCACACTTTGTGGGGTAAGGAGCAAAGTTGAGTTTGTAGATTGCACCGATAAAATATTTGCCAGATCTTCTCTGCCAATGCCAAACAGATTATTTAGCTATTAGTGTAGGATTAATTCCTGAAATGTTATTTTAGCTAAACTTTTAACTTTAATGACAGATTAGTCCTAACTTTCCATCTTTATTCTTGTTTTTCTTTTATGAATACTAGATATGTGTTCAATTAACCATTGTAGACTGTAAAAAGTTAAGTTGAAATGTAGTCAATCAGTGCAAACAACCACTCACTGAGAATCGCTGTGATGTGGCTGATCTCCCTGATTTTGTTGTTTTGACTGCAGCAGCTCATGATGCATCTTTTGAGTTTTTGATTGGTCTTTCGCTGCAGTTCAGGCTTTTTCCCTCTGTGGCCTCAGCAGGGAGCGAAGTGGTATGTGGAAGCATGTCATCCCCTGATTTCCTTTTAAAAATCCGACCCTGATGCTTTTAAATGCATCATCAAGGCAATGGGCTGTCCAAGTCGGTTACGAGTTAACCAAATAAACACTGACAATGAAATTAATAATGCATATTGTTTGCGAATGCCTCAGCTGGATGATTTGACTGATGTATGCAAAGATGGTAATTTATTGAAAGTAAATTCATGTAATTGTGCAGCGGAACTTGATGAAGCAAAAGAAGGTGTCAGCACGGCTTCCATCATCATCACAAGAAAGAAATCATTAAAGAGCAAAAACAAATCCAACTTCAAAGGACGGTGCAGAACAAACACTTATTTTATGGATGTGTTTCATTTAGACCAAAGTTCAGAAAGGCTGTTATGGTAAATATGTCAGATTTGTTGTTGGTTGTTTGTGGATGTGATAGTTTTGGTTTATTTATTTTTCTCACAGTCCACAGGGATGCAAACACTCACTCTGCACATATCAAAGGTAGTCAGTGTAAATCTGATTTGAAGATCAGGGGGAACAAGAGCTAAAATGTAGTTGTCATTGTCGAGACAGATTTCCGCAGCAAGAAGCTCAATTGGCAAGACAATCGCAGCGCCCAACTTGGTAAAAATAGTTTACAACTACACTGTCTGTTTAAGAATTATGATGTCGACAAAATGACACAGTGAAGAAATTATGGATTTTGCTGACTGGTATCAAGGAGCACTAGTAAGTACTTCTGTGCTTTTCTGTAATGTATAAAGGAAATGTATACAGCAAGGGATTTCATATTCATATTAAGCCAGTTCTGCTGATCTACATGGCTGTTAGAAATCCCACTCCAGTCTCCCGGAAAAATATCTTCGTTCTGTATATGAGCATTAATTTCTTTCTTGCTGATTTCTAAGAGAAGCTAGTTGCCCTCCCATTTGCCACCACTGGCTGCTTAGTTAACTGTGCAGGCTTATTGTTGACCAGGTCAGTAGCTACCTTTGTGATGGATGTAGTGTCCTTTTTACAAGTGTGCACCCACTGTCAGGTGCTCAAACGTCATATTTTTGGCCTTTTTGCCACTACATTGTTTAACAGAAACAGCATTTCCATGACTTTCTGAAATATTTGTTTAGGGCATATGTGTCAAACGCAAGGCCCATATAAATATGAATTGCCTTCAGCCTGCATGATCATCTCTAATCACTACTAGAACTGGCCCGCTGATAGAGTGCATGCACCACCACAATACTGTCAGTCCCACAATGCACTTCCAGTGCAAAGAATATATGTTTGTGGATGTGAAGGACAAGCTGTGTGTCTTCTGCATGAAGACAGTGTGACTGTAGTAAAAGAACACACAACTACACAAGATACTTTGAAAGGAAGCACCACGTCAGATACAAGCATCTGGGGTGTCATTTATAAACGTGGTATACGCACAAAACGGGGCCTGAAAGTGGCATACGCCACTCGCCACGCAAAAGTTTTGATCTATAAATGCAAACGTGACGGGAAAATGTCTGTATGTAAACTCTGACCCATGCGTACAGACATTTTGGAGAAGGGGAAAATTGACAGTGCAGGTGGTGAGGTGATCAATTGCAGCCAGACTGCATCATTTAATTTCACTTCACACCAAACATCAATTCTAGATCCACGTTATCATAAGCATTCAAACCAGTAATGTTATCTGTACTGCAGCTTGTAGTCAGCCATAACTATTTCATAAACATCTTTCAATATGAACACATGTTGAATGATTTGACACGGCATCCTCCTCGCATCACTTCAACTTTGCAAATATTCCATACTGCTTTTCGAGTATCTTCTTTTGACACTGTGAAAGATTACCACACAGCTGACATTGCTTCTAGCTTCACTTACACCCCACAATGTAGTGCTGCATCTCTGTCACATGGCCGCATGGCCAAACTCCTTCCAACACACACAAACAGTAATTATATGAAAATAAGTATCGGCTGTTAATGTCGGTCCAGTTTTGCTTATCGGACCGATATTAAAAAATGTTAAAAAAATCGGCCGATACTGATGTTAATGCCAATATACCGTGCATCTATAAAAAAATGTATAATACAACTCAAATCTCAAACATTGGAGCAGAGAAAAAGACTGGTCTGTGTTGCAGCTAACGGGTAAGTTGATCATGGTTGTAGCCTGTACCACTGATTGACACGATCATCTCCCCCAGGTGCACAATGTGCACTGGACACAGTTGTACTGAGCCGGAGTTTGGGAACCACATCTCCCTCGTCGGGTCAGGACCTCCTCCTCACCACCTCCCACCCCTGACTGCAGAATAACTGAAAGATACAGCACATCAGCCTGATGTTTTCTCTACATGTTTACAAAGTAGTTTACACTGCCGTGACATAAAATAAAATGTAGTAGAGCTTCACCGCGTTCATCTGTAGTTACAAGTCAGTGTCTCCCTCCTTCATCTTCTGGTCCACCGTGTGAGCTTGTGTCTGATCCTCCTCCTCCAGTTGCAGACAAACTGACGGTGGGAGGCAAGTCTTTATTTATTTATTGTCTCCACCTTCAGGTCCAACCACTTCTTTTTTTTATTAGCTCCACTGAAGTGGAGGTTGTGTATTTTGGGGACTTTGGTTTGTCTCTTTACCACATACTTTACAAAAGTAATGGATGGATTTTCATAAATTTTGTTTTAGATTTTGTGGATCCGATCTGGATCCAGGTATTTTTAAATCATTACTTCTGTTTTTTAAATGATTCCTTACTATAGCTGCGATGAACTGGTGACCTGTCCAGGTTGTACCCTACGTCTCACCTGTTAAAATTCTGACTTAGGCTCCAGCTTCCCTGCGACTCTTAATGGATGAAGTGGTATAGGTAATGAAGAAACCTTGCTATGGGGAGATAGGGATAATTTCGCCATTACAGCTTCTAACTCAAAAATAATGCCTGCAACCACTGGAAAAAAATAATAAATAATTACAATATCTTGGCAGAGGTCTGTGCTCTCTGAGTGCTTCTAGTTTATTTCTGCTACAGTTCTGTCAGACTGTCAGACCACACATCCACATGTTGCACTCGCAGCATTTTCTTTTATTTGTGACTCTGCCACTGTGGCCGCCAAACAACATTTCTTTACTCCTCTCCACCTCGCCCACGTGCACTTCAATTTCTGTGTCAGAAAACTTTTTCTTTTTCTTTGTTTGTTGCCACATCCATGTCTTCCGTTGCATAGACCATTTATAGCTGGTTTGGGTGTGTTCAGGGCAGTCTGTGATTTATAAAGGGTAAATTGCTTTTTTATTAATGAGAGCCTTGGACAGGAAACAAAGGCTCCAAAAGGTAGAAGAGTTGACCCTTTCAGCTTCAGTTTTGAAAAGTTTTTAAGAAAAATTGTAAGCGAGAAAAAAATGTTGATTATAGATCAGTTTTTGATGGCACTAAAATTTGTCTAATTTCATATTGTGATGTCACAAGTATCTATAACTTTCATTATGAACTATGACTGCTATATATATATATATATATTCAAAAACTGAGCTTCAGTGCAGTTTTTTTTTCTCTTGCTATTACAGGGCTTTCGATTTGTCAAACGAGGAAATTATTTTGGCTGTTCTGTAGAAAATGTTTTCACTTGAAATTACTCTAGGAAAAAATGCATATAGGGTCCTAAAAATAAATGCAACAAATATGAACAGACTTTTTATTTATTTATTTAATGATTAATGTTGTGTTTCAGGCAACAACTAATAAGCTCTGTTAGTTCCAGGTTCAGTATATGCAATAAGGTCATTTTAAAAAGTTTTTAGTAAACACTGAACCAGCCAGCCCTCAACTTGTTTCACTTTTTCATTTTGGCCCGCTGTGTGTTTGGGTTTGAGAAAATGCATTAGTTAGACTTAAATAACTAAAGATGTGTTAATAATGTAATGTTATAGCCGGAATAGGGCAGTGCCGTATTTTTCCAATGCGTGGCTTATACCTGTTCGCCTGTTTAAATCCATTATGTGACCCCTTAAGAATTTAATACAAAATATTATTCAAAAAGATCCAAAGTTATTGGCTAAGCTTAAACGCTTTAACACATTGTGATACTCGTCTTGTTAGTTATTTGTATTTTTCTCTGTTTCTTCTCTGCTGTTAGTGGGTATTTTAACGTGTTGTCACTGTCTCACCATCAACACAGAAGAGGAATTAATATTTCACAAAAATCCCTAAATGAAATGCATATTTTTATATGTGAACACAGGAAGTCACAATTATATCCAAGCCTATTTTTAGCACCCTATGTTCTTCTTGCTCTTCGTCACCCTTGCATCGCTAAAAATGCTGCGTCTTCGTGGCTATAAATGAGTTTTTAAATATCAGATCACGACTGCAAACAAATCACTCATAACTTTACTTAAAGCTGCACTCACATCAACATGACCCAATTCTGCAAAGCCCTACCAGACAGGATGTGACAATTGATGCTGAATATTAATAACATACACCATATGTTCTGGACAAATATTGTCCCTGCATTATTAAATGTGATTTCATTTGTCAGCCGTTAATTAATGCTTGTTAAACCATAATAAAAGACTGAGATGTTGGACATGATTAAAGAAATTGAAGTTTGTTGTAAACACAGTCATCATATAAAGGGTAAAGAGATAAGAGGGAATAAATTATTGTCAGTTAATGTCTGTTGCATTCTTTGCGGACAGTCATAAGAAAGCTGCTTGTGATTGAAGGAGCCTTTGTTGTAAGTCATTTGAATATTTGAATGGTTTGCATATTAAACACACTTGCTTTTTAAGATGCCTTTTTGGATAAAGCATTGTATATTTTGTTTTCAGGATTTATTTTATTTACAAAATAATTGACTTAATTGCTGATAAAACACATATAGTCACTATAGGGCTGTGGGATAAGGCAAGTTTTAAAATGATATATTACATTATTTATTTTATACAACGGCAAAATGGAGAAAAACACCGATGGTAGTCAAGTTTTTGAAGAAAAGCTGGTGGCCCTGTTTTTTGCACATGGTTTGTTTGGACTCAAATTTTAAAGCATTTACAGCAGTGCCATAAAGTGCAGTACAAAGAGTTAAACTGCAGCCTGCAACCTAGACTACACTAGGAAGCCGCTCCCACCTCTTGCACTGAAACGAACCACAATGCTAAAGTCATTTACATGTGCTGCGCATCATTAAAGAAAGGGTTGAAAATGGTACAATATACTAAAGCAGTGTTCTACCTTATCATGAAGGACATTATCCCCGACCGGATTGTTGAAAAGAACAGCTTTATACAAGTGCTGGAGTACAACGAGCCATCTGATCTCTGATTGGACAGTTTAATCTGTCCAATCAGATAGAGGTTTAATGACATCTGCAACTTCAGAGTCTTGCACACAGTTTTTTTTTTTTTTTTTTTTTTTTTTTTTTTTTTTTTGCTTTTCATCTGTTAACAGATGTTTGAAAAAGCATTTCTAGCACATACTAATCTTTTTCTACACATTCACAAACACATTTTTGTGGAAGGTTTTCTTCACATGACGGAAAAGCTTGATATACAAATACAAACTCAGAAATTGTTTCCAGACATTGATTTAAAACCACAAAATCTTTTTGACTTTTGAGCCTATATGGAAATCAACTTTGACCATCCAGACCAGGCACAGGACTTTTCAAACCTGGACTCTTCATTTCCATAACCTTTTCTCATAACCTTGTTACTTTAGATGTGGCTATACAACTGTTACATTATTAATCAATTATGCTAAGAAAGGTCCTAATTGACTAAATCCCTTCCCTTCAGCTCTTAGATGACAGACCTGGCTGTTTGCAAATAATTATACTGTAAGTGTATGAGTCTATTTTCATTGATCAAAGTTTGAACTATTTCACTTTGTAATCATCTAAACTTCAACCCATAGCTAATGAATGACTTGTCAGAATAAAATATGAGTTTATTGATAAGCTGATCCTGTAGAAAATTTAGCATGACTGATATGAGAAAACAAGCCAGTAACAACTGAATGGATGGATTTCAAAATCCAAATCCAGATTCTGTGTACGTCTGTCAGATTAGAAGAAAGAGACCAAAATCACCCATCACTTCTTCCTCTCTGTCTTTTAGTGTATTAATTTGATTTCAAACCGACAAACATGGTGTCATGGTTTTCTGACAGGGCCTTGGGAGAGAGTTTATCTCATCATTAATTAAGTATCATATTTCCCTACATGCTGCCTGTGCTTAATTAGGAAGAGGGGGTCATTTGGGAGGGCTTATTAACTGGAACAAATTTGTTAAAGGAAAGAGACCGAGACAGATAAAAGAAGGAGAGGGAGTGAAGGAAGAGGGGCGCCTCTGGGTTCAGTCGCCGGTGACAGGACTTGGCTTTTGTGATTGATAACTGCACCAGTCACGGCTCAAGTCAAACTGGGAGATATGAAGGAGTAACTGGGGAAGAAACAGAGGGGAAGAGAGGAAATCTAGGAGGAAGGGGAAGGTGAGTGGGGAGGGGGGTTGGGAGGAAATTATTGGAGACATATGCTGGCTCTCAAACAAGATAAAGTCAGACAGAGAGGAGGGAGATGTAGGACGAAGAGAGAGGGGCAGTGAGAGATAAAAACAAAGGGAGAAATGGAGAGAAGTGGATACAGGAAGATGAGACTGATTGCAGCATTGGGCCACAGTACAGAGGTTTCATTTATAGCTGTTCCATATTCTCACTGTTCAGTAAAACAAAGAATATGTACAAGTGTGCTGTTGTTGTAAATCTCATGAAATTACTGCTGATTTTTAATGCATGACCAAAGCCAATAAGGCAATGGTCTTAAATTCATGGGTGATGCTGTTTCCCATTTTCCTAATTTACTGTGACGGAATGGGTTTGGTCAGGCCGATGAAACAACAGATGTTTTGCTCAAATGTGACAACCAGGATGCCAAAAATTCCCAGTGGTGATGCACGTGTTTGGAGCTGACCTAGTACAAGTTTTTAGCAAACTGGGAACAGCATGAGACAAAATTACTTTTGGGCACAACATATTTGCCATCAGGAGTGATGGGACCATAAAAGATTTACGTCTTGTAAGGCTTGAGTCCAAAAATAGATTAGACTTTATTTTACATGGTCTCTTACTGTAATCTAAAACCCAGTTACATTGTGCATCTCAGTGGGAGTTCTTTATAAAGTACATGTATATAAGTAAAGCCAGTTTTATGACACAGACACTGTTGTGTTACTTGAATGTTTTTGTTAAATGATGCTAATAAAAAAAACATGTTTTTATTAAAAGAGAGCCCCAAAATCTTTGAAATGTGCTATATATGTATGAAAAATTTGTGAATGAAAGTGATTTTATGAAAGATGTGGCTGTATTATGCCAGTGCCTTGCTGTTTTTCCAAATAGATGTAAAATGTGGAGCTAGGTGCAGCGCAGCTCAGATTACATTATGTGGGTATGTCAGTCTGCTTTGAATGCTTAAATTTCACAAAATCACCATTGAATTAACATGCTTACATGCATTTTAAAGCCCCAGTTTTGGTCTTGCTTCCAGCTGCACAACATTAGGAAACCCTACACTAAGCTTTATGAAATCCTTTGCTGCATGCATGCTAGTTATAAAGTGTGCACAAAAGAACTTCAGTGCAGCCCTTATTAATACACCTGTTTGTTCCATTTTCAAGTCTAAATATCTTTTTGATATTGCAGTTGACTTCATGATACTGATATTGTGCAGACAATATATAGTGTATCTTTAGATTAAGACATTGTTTCTTTTAAGTTTCATGTAAATGTGCTGAGTGAAGGAAAATGTATGAACGCAAGTCGTCAGGAAACAAAATGGACAATTAAAATGAATGAATACAAAAGATATAATATTGAGCCAATAAATGGGTTATGTTCTTTGTTCAGCAGCTCTGTTATGAGCAATCAAGGCCTCCTGCAGTTCAAAATCCTTATGTAAATGTAGTCAAATGTGTGTATAGTGTGTGTTGCTTTGTACTGCAAACCCTCCACTGATATATTGCCCTTGAACAAGTTAAAAATCACAACATACACGGGCAATTGCAAGATAGTCAAATTATTACAAAGCAGTTTAGATGCACAAACAGCTCCAATCTGAGGTGCATGCTTCTATATTATAAGGTGTCTTTTCCAGTTTCCAGTATGATATATATATATATGTATATATATATAATCAGGCTGATTACTTTCCAAGATATGTCTGGCTCCTGAGTAGAAAAAACTTTATTAGACTGAGCAACACTCTCCTCTTTGCAAACTTCTGAGAGCCATTAAATCTTGAGTGGACTGTCTTTGAAGGCAGGGGCAAACACTGCTCCATTGATTGACAGGGTTGGCCTTGCCTTAATAGAACATAATTGGGCAATTTTGAAGGGTCTCTGAGAAATGACCAAATAATAACACGACTTGTCTTGAGACTTGTTTTCTTAGATAATTGTGCAAAAAGCATCTGGCACACCATTAGTTCCATTTTCACATTAGAATAACAATCCTTTTGAACTAATAAACTCACTCAAACGTCTGTGCTTGGGTGGTGGGGACTGTGAAAGGGGTAAATACTGTATTCTTCATCAAGAAAGTGGAAAGAAAAGATTATTTATTATTATTATTATTTATTATTAGGGTATTTAAAAAGGGGTAGACTTTATGGGATTTATAATATTGCATAAATTAAAAGTACTGACCTTGCAATAACATTTTTTGGTTGTTAGATAAAAGAAAAAAATCAGTTTAACCTCTTTTAGAAAACTTTTCAGCCAACCTGTGATAGAATATTTATCAGACAAGCACTATGATGATCAATGTTTGATGTAGTGAACAATAAAATAGCTCTTTGGGACTTCTTTCCTTTGTTGTTTCTAAATGTTGCAGCGTTGGGATAATCATCATGAAGCGATCACACAAAATTAAACCATGAAATGAGACCTAAAATTAAAAAAAAGAAGAAATACAATAGCATGATGAATCAGTCTTGATGTTTTTTTATGTCCTAATGTTTACTGAGCCGAAGACAAATTTTCCTACACCTACTGAGTACTTTCATACATATAATATTAAAAAGAGAGAAAAAAGGTTGTGTGCTCACCCCTGCTTTCTTACCTATAATGTGTAAAACAATAACGGTGCCCTCGGGGATTGTTATTGTTTTGGTCTTGCTAGCAATGAGAGATTGCACCAATATCATGTTTCAAATTAAAGGATAATTAAAAAAATGTTATTTCCAAGTTATTGCCGTCCATAAAACTTTGATTAGGCAAACATTAGCCACATTAGGGCTTAATGGCCATTGCCCCTGTGATTACTGTCTACAATTTTATGTACTGCACATGAACAAATGAATAATTAAGAATGCAGAAAAAAGGGGGTTGAAATAGCAATAACGTGTTTAAGATGGTTTTCTTTTAGAGGAGCTTATGGTAGGTAAAATGACTTTGTGTTCTCAACAGATTTATTCTCAGAACTCGCATTACTTCTGAATGAATTATTTTAAAAATATTTATTCTCTATCATTAAATTACAGCTTGACCCATAAAGTGAAAAAAAAAATATTTGATTAAACTGAATGGGAAATTTGAAGCAGATGATAAAGACATTATAAATATTGTAAAAAAACAGAAAAGAAAACATAAATTTTTATTTGTCTTAGTTCAGTTGTATCAATCAATCAATAATAGAAAAAAAAATACCATAGTGTGATATCCTAAGACTTGATATATTTATGAAACAGAAAAAGAGCAGATTTCCGGGAGGCATTTTTGTGTGACAGGTAACATAGATTTGCATTTTTTCTCATCTTTAAACTACAATGACACGCCCATCTGAGGACTGCAACATGCTTTGTTCAATTGAGCTGAACAAAAAAAGTAAAAAAAATTGTCTCTTGATATGTTTAACTAAGATGATCGACAAAATCCAATATTCTGTCCCACATCCCACTAAAACCTTCTTAAGTTACACTAAAGCTGAGCTAAGTTTTCAACACTCATATGAAGAGAAAGTGTTTGTATTCCAAAGCTGAAGTCCTTTGGGTAGAAAATTCCCTCTTTCTATGTCAGCTCATCACGGAAATGAGAAAAATTATAAACAGATGTTTAAAAATAGAAAATAAATTTAAGCCTAAACAAAAGTTTGGTTTAAAAAGGGTTCTGGAAATGTGGTGGAGTATTATAGTATTATACCCAGTACTCATTTTTTAAATCAAGGTAACATAAAAGTCAAATCAGGTAAAAAACTATATACTGCGACTGCAATAAAAACAAATTCTTGCCAAGTTAAAATGTGGATAACTGTATTCAAAAGGATCTAAAATAAATAAAAGAATGTATTTCTGCCAAGCTATTAACTTTCACAGTGAAATGTTTGAGATCTATACAACACCTTTTCCAGCTGCACCGCCATAAACCTTTTTGCGGCTGTGGTTCACAGTTGGATCATTTTCAAAACTCTTAACAAACCCAGCCTACCTTTACTTCCCGGTCTGACATTCAGACACCGGTATTTTCTTCCACCGATGCCCTTTTTTGTCACACGGTAAGAAGACACTGGTTCCAACACATGCTTTAGTTTCTGCTGCTGCTACAGACGTGTCATGCTGCTACTTTTTGTTTCAATCAGCTCTGTACATACGTAAACAGCACGACAGTCTGTTCCACATCAGACTCTGAAAACCGAACCCACAGAGGAGATTACACACACATGAATTTGTCTCCAAGGGAACTGCTGACATTACTGTTACGATAACGAAACTTCGGCTGCTGGTGTTTGAGTCATAGCACTGAAAGTTGCAACGCTCTGATTTAAATCTTAAAAGAAAAAATAAATACTTATGTGGTCCTTGCTTAGTTAAACTAAGAGTCATTTGAATGTAGACTTTTTTTTCAGTCAACATAACCATAAACAGTCATGGTTATGAGTGGATTTTGTCCTGTTATATTCAATATTTAGGCTAAGAAAAATGCAATTATTCACATATTTGCAATTTTGGAATTACATAATATAATTAATAAAAAAAAAAACTTGATGCACTGAGGTTTAGCTGAAAACTAACTTTATATGTAAATTTAAATGAAAACTTTGTCCAGAGGAAAAGGTTTGGTATGAACTACCACAAAAACATTTAAATATAAATAAGAGGATTCTTGCTTATATTTTAAACCAGCCCTCTAAAACTGCAAACTTATCCTTTCAGCAATTATAATAATTAGTTATCTGCAGGTCAGCTAAGTGACTTATAGACTTGGCTGTGTCATGTAACACATTAAATTTCACAAAAAAAAAAAAAAAAAAAAAAAAAAACACTACAGCACAGTTGTTTTCAACCTTCCCTTTTCTTATTTGCAACGCTTTGTACAAACTGTATGTGGAACATGTAGGGAAGATGCATTCTTTATAGCAAAGCAGATGTTACTGCAGCAGTTAAATGCAGCCTCTATCAACAGTTTTGATAATCAAGCTGTGTATGTCATTTTGCCTGCAGAGATTTACAAGCAAGCATTAGTAAAATGAGATGAGCCATTAGTGCCTTTGGTACCGTTAAATTCAATAAACATTCCAGGCGTTTTCATAAAACCGGTTTATGGCAGTCTAGCGCCATATGCTTCCTTCGCCTCCCTCTTTTCTGTCAAAGGTTCATCGTGCAAAAAAAAGCAGGGGTTTCCGTTAACTTGTTCATGTCTTTTATGTGTCTGGTTGTATTTATGAGCTGTGTTAGGAAGCTTAAAATTGTGAATTAACTTTAGTATGAGAGAATCAAAAGTAGCTTTTAATTGGCTGGGGGAAATGATTGAATATCAGTTTATGTTTATCTTTTTTATTGAACAGAAAAGAAAAGACACATTTTCAAACCCAGTTTCCACACACTATGTTCCCATTAAAAGTCATAATCAGTTTCTTTGTGTCCATCTGCAAATGCATAATTAATGGTGCTTTCATGTTTCTTTATGATGCTAATAAAGCAACAGTGGTCTTCCAAATCACCTGAAAAATGAGCCCAAGGACACTGGGTGTTGCATAAGAAAGGCGTGGCTGTCCACTTTGAGAAACGATGGGACTCAACAACCAAGATTAATGAAACTCAGATGGCTTTTAATTAGAGCAGCTGTGGTCATTAATTATCTGCCCACAACACAAATATTTTTATATTTGGGCAAAGTGTTGATTTATTTGAATTTGTTTGCCAGTGGATGGAGATGAATGGCTCTTCATTTAAAAAATTGCCAGTATTAAAAGAAAAAAAAAAAAACAAGGAGAGGAAACATTTCTCAGTTTGTGGCAGAAATAGTGTCCATGTTGATGCTGTGCAGAGAGAAAAAGTTTATGTGGTGAATGAATTGTGCTTGATTTAAAGCAAACATATGTTTTGTGACAGCCTTTTGGATCTGTTGACCTTATAGCAGAGCAGGTTTAGCATGCAAAGTAAACAGAAATCTGTACAAGAAATGTGAAAATAGTTTTTTAACTTTTGTATTTCGTAAGTCTAACTTCAGTCTAAGTTTAGTTTATTAAACTTTTCTTCTCATGCAGATGCTTTCAGCTTCTCTTTAAAGTTGGTTTTGTAGTTTAATACTTCTCACCTCACTCACTGTTACTCCCTCGAAGTTTAATCAAGCTCGAAATCGTTCTTGGGTTTTCACGGGCATTTATTGTAGGACAGTGTCTTCAATGTGACTTTAAATGATCCTGGTTTGCCCCAATTATGCCATCAGAACTAAGAAAGAAATACAAACTCAAATAAACTTTAAGCAAAAAATAAAGGGCTTACATAAATAAAACAGAAATTCATAAGAAATAATAAAGGGCAATCTTTGCCTTAATATAAAATTAAAGGCTTAAGTGGCATCAAAGTTGCATGACATTTAAATGATGAACCAAATAACATTGAAAAAACAAGTCAAATATTGTACCTCATTGGCTGCATTAACTGCAAGGGAATAAAGATATATTCACAGCTTCTTTTTAGAAAAAGGACTTATTTCCATCTTCTGGCTCAACCTTTGTGACTTGTCTCTTGCAGACATCACATGTACAACGCCTCATGTGGCTCTGGGAGTGCGTCAAATTAAACGTATCCCCGAGCAACAATGTGAACAAGTGGAACAAAAAAATGGTTCCCCCTTTCTTTTATAAAATGTTATCCAGATAAATTACATACTATTACATGGATTTATTTAAATATTAACCACTTACTTATTATTGAACATTTATGAACTACTATTTGTATTTATTACATTTCTGACTAAATATGAAAAGGATTAACTGAATATATGACAGTTTCCTCTGACGGCAGCTACACTCACAAAGGAAGTTCAGTGATACAGTTTTACTTTCAAAGTAATTCAAAGTGTCACTGACTCTGTGAACCAGAGCGAGCACTCCACTGGAATCTTCACCTGTGAGCCACAAGTGAGCTGACAATACAAAGAGGTGTTACGGAGTTCAAACATGTTACTGAGGCAAACAATCCTCTTTCTCGTGCAGTTTAAAAACTGCATCACTGGCTATAGTTTCTTAATCTTGGCTACATTTATAATAATTCAGGGAAAAGCTAAAATAATGTTATATTGGACTTTTCATGTTTCCAGTAGAGTGTTCAGATGAGTGATAATGTTGACTCACTGCTCTTTGATTTCTATGCTTCATGATGATTTTCGTTTGCTTAAAAAAAGGTACATAACTCAGTGGACAAACTAGTGTTGTGTCTACATAACAAAAAATGCTACAGAAAACATAGTTTGAAAGTCATAAAACAGTATTTTGCACCAACAAGGTGTTTCCTAAAGAACCATTAGATGCACCTGCCTCTGCAGTTGATCCACCTACTGTTCACTGAAGCCTCATCAGAAACAGTCTCCATGGACGGGTGGTTGGCAAGAAGCCATTCCTAAGGAAAGGAAACTGAGACAAAAGGCTGATATACACCAGATGGCACAAAACTGGACTGAAAATCAGTGGCAACATGTCTTACAGTGTGATGAATCCTCCCCACAGCCCAGACCTCAACATTATTGAAGCAGCATGGGATTGGCTTAACAGAGAATAAAACAAAAGGCAGCCAACAACCAAAATGTAGCTTTGGAAAGTCCTTCAAACAGCCTGAAGAACTTTTTTTTTTTGAAGGAATTACAAGAAAGAGAGTTCAGACCTTCAAGGTCATTTTACAAACTTTGTTTTTGTCTCATATAGTCTTATTTTCATTTATGTTTCTACATGTGTTCACAAATTACTGCATCTATTTTTTGCAGAAGATGGATGGAAGAACATAAAGAAACGAGGGGCAGTTTAAGATTTTGCAGAGTGCTCTAAGTGCTTCTGAAGAAGACAGCTCATAAGTTGATGCATCAAAACTTTATCAAGCCTTGTAATTTGGCGGTTATGGCTCCTGTTCCATCACTCCTTGCGCATGCATGTTTTTTAAGTCAACTATAGGGAGATACTGGGGTGATGCAGGGTTTTAAAAAACCGGCAATGTGCCACGATCATGGCAGGAGTAGCAGCAGTAGTGGCAGCAAGCATTAAGCAAGCAGCAAATAAGTATGTTTGATATGTACCATGAACATTTGAAGCAGATCACATGGAAAGATATTTTACGTACAGATTTAAAAAGTTTGCATTTTGGTCTAAAGACTGTGAAAGGTTCCTTTAATAGTCAACCACATGAGAACACTTGCAGTGAGAGAAGAATTTAAAATGTGCCAAAATAGGAAAATTTTCTCTCAATGTAAAGCAGCAGTTATATTATCCTATGTTACTTATGTCATTGTGGAGAAGATCCCTGATATTTAACTTTTGTTTGGTGATCTTATTAAGCAAAACTTTATGTACTAACTCCATCCATCCATTTTCTATACCGCTTATTCCAAATTCAGGGTCATAGGGAAGCTGGAGCCTATCCTAGCTATTTGCAGGTGAGAGGCAGTGTACACCCTGGACAGGTAGCCAGTCAATTGCAGGGCCAACACAGAGAGACAAACCACCCCTCACACTCACATTTGCTCCTAGGGACAATTTAGAGTAACCGATGAATCTAACATGAATGTCTTTGGATGGTGAGAGGAAGCCAGAGTACCAGGGAAGAATGCAAACTCCACACATAAAGGCCACTATTCGAGCCCCTCCCCAGGTGATGCTCAAACCAGTGACCTTCTTGCTGTAAGGCTTACTGAACATAAATAAGAAGTTTTCCACCCTCCACCATGAATCGTCCATCTCAACATCAATGAGGAAAATGCAATGACAAGACCAGAAATTAAAATTTTATTATTTACTGCGCTCAAGTTTGGGAACACAATTAGTATCTGCTCTGTGTGGCCCGGGGATATTTACTACTTCAGCCTCTCCTCTTTATTGTGGTCTCTCTTTCATCCCATCTAGCAGACCGCGATGCTATCACTTCCTCATTACCTCCAGCACTCTGAGATACAGCAGACAATTTTGCTGTTTCTAAGGGTGCAACATCTGAACCCAAGAATGGACACAGAATTGATGAATCATGAAGTGTCAGAGGCAGAACAAGTGATCTTTTTTGTTTTTCTGTAGTATTTTCAAACACCATTTTGTTAGTAAAGTGTGTATGTGCAGGAATCTGTAGGTGAATCCATGTATAGGTAATCCATATTTAGCAAATGTGACCTTGGTTTGTTTGGCAATGATGGTTTTATTTCTTTGTCATCGTTCTAACATTGTAAACTCTGATCCACAAAGAGATTTAGTATTACTGCACAGAGAAAACAACAGAGGTTCAAAAACAATTTGTTCTGTTTGTGTCTTAAATCTCTAAAGAGTCTAGATCTCATAAAATAGACCCTGGTTGTTAGATGAGATAGTGCTTTATACTCAAAAACTAAGTCTTGTTCAAAGCCTATTTTTTTGTTTTATACTGATGAGGTTCTAATCATCCCAAAAACCAAGATAAATTAAAAATACACACAAAATGTACTTACTTACTTACTTCCATGTACTTACTGTACCAAAGCCAGTTGATATTATAACTTGGATCTCTTGTAATCTTATAATTTTTTTATGAAAATATGCAAAAGTACGCATACTAATAATTAATTTTTTATTGCTTGCTGGTACATATCATGAGTTGGAAAGCTTTAAAAAACTCTTGGTAGAAACAATCACTTAGGATATAATTCAGTTTAAGTTTATAAGTTAGGAGGCAGTCTTTTGTTTCATGGACCATTCTATCTTCACTTTAAAAAACTTAACACTGCTCTTTGTCACGTCAGCCTAAGTAATTAAGATACACTTAGTCCCTGATCTTTGGTTTATAAAGTTTCCACGTGAAGCATAAGTGCTTGTTAGGTTTTAATGTGCTATTACACACTGAACCGCCAAGATTATTCAATCGGAGTACTACATGTTTTTTATGATAAAACAGCAGCAGCAGCAAACAACACAAAATGAAACCCAGTTTACGTCAACATTCCCTAAGCCACCGTTTTTCTCATATGTGCAATTAAGGACAAAGCTGCAAGTGTTAATTTGCTTGATGTGCACTTCTCACAAGCAGCAGCGCCAGCTAAAACAAAACACCACCAACAATAACAACACCTGAAGGTTTTTATATCAAATCTAGTTAACAAACACTTCCTCGAAGAGGGACAATGTTGTTTTTCCTCCCGCATATTTCTTCCCCACTCTCTGTGTTCCTAGATGGTAATATGCATATGAACGCTGGGGCCTGTCGGATATAGGAGATCAGACGAATCGCGGCAGGGGATCAAAGGAAGCTATCTGATCTCATAAAATCATATTAAAACCCGTTGCCTCACTCCAAGACACCACATATTGATCACAGAGTAGACAAGTAGGAGTTTTTTGTACTAAATAAAAACTGGGAGCTCACGAGAAGTGAATCAGGGACTCTATGAAAGCTGGGGGGTCATTAAAAATGCATGGCACACTATGTGTTGCATGTATTCCACAAACAATTGGGTGGTTACCTCAAGGGCAGAGAAGGGAAAACAAGAGGAGGAAATGTTCACAATTGCCGCCTTGAATCCCTCCCACCACCTTACAAACCCCCTGTCTTCTCAAGCTCATTCATCCCTCTTTTCTATAAGT